>NC_062264.1:29830428-30477442 GCF_916048215.2 Malus sylvestris
ATTCAATTTTTATATTATTTCCCTTCTAGTGTTTCGATTTAGTTGTATGCTCTGAACACGTTCCTCAATTGCATAAGCATTGTATTTTAAATTTATAAGTTTTATTTGTGTTCATTACTTCGTATGCATGTTAGTATGGCTTCGTCACCTTCGAGTGTCGGCCAGTACGTGCCTACCTAGGATATTTGGTGGAAATCGGGGTTGGGCGTGTCAATTAGAGCCTACCAAGTTGTGGCATCATGCCCAAAGCGTGATCCTTAGCACCTAAGACCTAAAACTTCAAAAATAAGGAATATTGTTCCCGAACCTAACTCTGCAAAATCTACTTTTCTTGTAATAAAAGAAATAATTGGTTAAGCACATGTTCGTGCCTTTACCAATGTCGTTGAGGAGTACCATTCTCGTACTCAATATGTGAGACTAATTTTGCTCCACCAAACATCATTGGAAGTGCAGAATTTTGACATGAATGGCCATGTTGACCAAATCCACCTTAGTTCGTGAACATTTTTCTATGTTTTTGGATTCAAGTTTGGTGTTTGTTTTAGCTATAGTTAATCTTATCGATATTGTCCTCGAATATGAGTTAATTGAATCATGTTTTTTTTAATACATGTGACCAAATTCAATTAAACATGTGATTAGGTATGAATGTGAGAAAGATAGTTGTCTGGATGAATGAGATACTACGCACACAAACTTTATACCTAAATCACACATCTGGCAATAATTTCAGGTCTATCCAACCTAATTAAGAGCATTGGCACACTTCTCGTTGTATGAATGGTACTAAATTACTATTTATGAGACCTTATATTCACCCCGTATCGGAAGAACGCCGTTGATTTTTAAGGATATTTGAGATAACGTTGATCATAAATGAAACCACAGATGGAAAATAGAATGGAATATATTTGCACCACCTCCAAAATACAAAGCCCGAAGCCATATTTTTTGGGCCAATGGGTTGCCTCCCAACTGGGATGTGCCACATGTGGCAGACCTAAAGTCTGGTGATTCGAGCAATTTACTTGCTTTGGAATAAATGCATAAAAAAATTAGCGTTTGCTTATTGTTTCCTTCAAGTAAACGAAATTGTTAGTAACATTCCAAAAATATTATTTAGCACTCCAAACTTTCTATAATTAGAAAGAAAATACACTTAAGCGGACTGTAGAAAGAAAATTTAGACCCCGACCCGCTCTAATAAAGAAAGAAACTTTAGATTTGCCAAAAAAAAAAAGAAACTTTAGACACTTCCGGAAACCTCCAACGCTGTGAGTAACTTCTAACACTTTCTCCGACTGACAAAACTCTCTAAGAACTAGAGAAAATAAGAAAGGGAAGCAACTAATTGTTAGAGAGAGATGTCAGAAAACAGAGTCAGGACGATAAAGCTGCGCTGCCCATCGGCTGCGAAAACGGCGTCATTCGCTGCACAGGAGGAGCAGAAGCTGGACCTGGGCTCCATAGCCAGAGCATTCGGGGTGGACCCACAAACGCTGAAGCTCAACGGACACTTCATCGGCAGAGGCTCCGACCTCATCGCTTCCTCGGTCACCTGGAAGTCCCTCCTCTCTTTCTTCTTCACCAAACGACTCCCCACGGGGGAAGACGACGCCAACCCCATCGTCGTCGACGGCAAGCTCTGTAGAGCTGGCACCAAGAGTGAGTAAATACTACTAAACCACTGCTTGTTTATGCGTTTTGGGCAAATGGGTCGGGTCGGATTCGATTGTTTCTTCTTTAGGATTGAAAAAGATTGAATCTTTTTGGTTTTGCAGGAGTTGGGTGTGACGTTGTTGATGATAGCAGAGGAAGAGAGGCAGAGTTGGAAGATGGGGAATTTTTGGGGATGAAGAGTAAAAAGATGAGGACGACTAGCAATGTTGGAATTTGCTCCAAGAGGAAGCAATTGTTGGAGGATGTGAAGTTGCTCAAAAAGTTGAAAATTAGTGAAACCAACCCAGGTATTTGTTAGCGATAGATAAGCACTTTGTAATCTGGATCAAGTTTTAATTTGTTTTCGGAAAGCTTGCGTATTGATACTCTGTTACTGCATATCATGACAGTTAACAATATTGACATTATTGAGATGATATCGATACAAAGAGAGAATATTTCCGAATTTTTTTGGAGTGGTTTTTGGTTCATCTTTATGTTATTTAACTGGCTTTGTTAACCATTCAACCAACTTGATGGATATTTTCAGATATTCAAGGAAGCAGTAATGGACTGTGCAAGAGCATCGCGAGCAACCACTTCAGTTGCAGTTATATGAGTGGGAGTATGAAGAGGATGACAGAAGATGAGGCAGGTGTGGCTTCTCCTTGCAAAAAAATTAGATGAGGTTCTCATGTTTGTTTGTTCTTAGTTTCCATCTATCTGGTGTCTCGTTCTCGTGCGCTACCCGTGATCATTCAGCCCAGTTGGGGTTCTTACTATAGTAGTAACCTATCTCATATTGGGGAGAATCCTCGATCACTCTAGAAATTTCACAAGCGAAGAAAACTCGTAGCGTAGAAAAGAAAGGACAAATTGTTTTGATTCGAGGCGGATCCCTTTTGTGTTCCCTATTTTCCTTTGTTATTCTGGGCCAGATACACTTGATATTACCTGTAAGCGTTTGATATTACTTGTAAATGATGAGAATATAATGCAAGAATAAGTCATATATTGGTTTCATTCACTCAGCCTAAAGTAAAAATAAAACGGATGCGAAAATCAAACATAAAATTCATACTCTAGGTTGAAACTTTCATTAGCCTTCAAATTGAGTTAAAAGATATCAAACATCTATAGACATGGTGGATGAAATATCTTATGAAACCAGGGTTACCACACTTGCTTCGGGGTTTCACGGTCTCTGCAGCGGTGGTGTAGATGTAAGCGATCACTGATTCTCCGGCCAAGCTTCATCAGGTTGGTACGGAAAACTGACTCAGAATGAAGATGTTACCATTCCAACTGCAAGCAAACATCAGAAGCTGTTAATTGAGTAACAAGCACAAAGACAGATTCCTGAGCACTAGATATTTCACTTTCTTTCTGCAAATGATCCAGTTGAGCAACTGGTCTCCAAGCTGAAGGTGACGTGGTAAGCACACATCTTCCACTGATCTTCCTCCTGAAAATTTGAATTCAAGGACCAGCTTGTATGTAATTTTGTTTCATGGGAATAAGTCGTAACAGTTCTCTAACTATCGGGTTCTACAACAACTATAAGTGTTTGCTGAAGAGAAATTCCTGAGCCTACCCCCTCTGATTCAAATTCACCAGCCCAAGCGCAAACGCTGTGAATGATAAAATTCTTTGTACATAGATGGTCTATCCGTTAATGCAGAAAGCCAGCTTTATCTCTACACAGGAGCTTGAACCAGAAAGTTAGCTTCTCGGTAAACAGCCTTGCGGGGCAATGTACCATACCTCAAACTGTTAGCTTCTCGGTAAACAGTCCTCAAACTTCTTGGAATCGTCTACGACATATTTTGGCCCTGAATCGTCTCCGAAATTCTTTGTACATACGACATGTAGTTGTGATAATTAGTAGTGGGGTAAAAGAAAGAATAATGCTATAATAGAGATAGCATAAACATCGGGGTAACATAAACAATACTGCATGTGAAACCACATATATTAGACACAGCAAATATGCTAGTTTTCTGTGTCAAAACAGCATTACTCGAATAACTAGATCTGTGAATTAAAATCACGAATTTAGATTAGTTATGTGTAGTCTGACAAATGCAAATAACATTTGATGATTGCGAGGCTAGCTAAGACATGGAGGATGTGATTCTTACACAATTTGATGGTGGTTCCAAAGAATTTGGTAGTCATGATACTCAGTAGTGGGGTCAAACCAAAATGTCATGGTTTCCTCTCTACCGCCCTGACCATCTATAAAAACATTTGTCAGCAAGAATTTTCCCCCCCCTGGTTTGCTTCCCAAAAGCTCAAAGTCCAGCTCATCTTGATGAGGTTCATCGCCTGAAGTTAGCTGCATATACATATATATAATTATTAATGCACATTACCAATGAATATTTTGCCTCGATCGGCCATATTTTGGGACAATAATATTAATTCATGAAGAAAAAAAAGAGAATGGATGGAATAATATTCACATAAAAAGTTGTGCAAACATCAGCAGTATTCCAGGCTTCTGGTAATCTAATCCTCATGTGAAAGAACCCAGAACCATAGCTTAGCTTGGATATAAACCCTGCGCCTGAAATGTGCAATGTACTTAATAAATCAAATATTTATCTATTTAATTTAAGATAAATAAAGGAAAGAGAGAGATAAATAATTATCCTTATTTATGGTTACCCTCGATCTATAAAAGTCTTCAAGAGAGTAAAATCTCACATGTTCAACTTTGTTTTTCTTAATTTCTTGATTAAGGTGGGTATGATGGACCTACTACAGTAGTCAAGAATCAATCAAAATAACTGGCTTTGTGGTTTCTTTCTCATAACATGCAATTGATACTAAATGTTAAAGTTGACACAGTAAACACATAAAGTTAATTTATCAGTCTTAATTTACTTCATATTTAACCATACTTTGGTGAAGAAATGAAAAGAAATCAACAAAAACAGCTCATGAAAAGGAAACAAAAGTATTTGTTGGTGATTAATCATGCATGGGGAGAGATTTTCATTAGTCGAAGAAAATATGGAAATGATAATGAGAGATATATTATTGGCACTTTGTAATTAAGGTCATTATACACTTCTTCATTTATCCCTTGTGTTTTTAACAAAATTAGTTCCTGATGACTTTTTTTGCATTGCCAATAACGTCGCCCTTGATAATAATCCGAAGTAATTCCTTGAAATGCTGGAGTTCTATCTCTCTTGATTCAAAGAGGAAAAATGAGCATGATATATACCATTACCATGTGAGCGTTTATAGTTTATATCGAAAGCTAATGTCATGGCTGGTTACACTCTTGCAAGTATCCGAGCAACATGTAGAAGAAACGCACAGAAACGCATCAATAAAAACAGCCATTTTTAGAAGGGAAAAAAAAAACCGAAACTACTACTAATCAGTGTTTTCAAATTTTTATTTTTATTTTTGACAAACGATAGATAATCTACCTTAAATTATATGACTGTGGAAAGGAGAAAGAGTTTGAATCTGAGACACAATGGATTGAAGAGGAAAACCTTATCCACTACTTACATCAGCGTTTACACGTTTGGCAATGGATAGATAATCTACATTTAAATCACATAATGATGGTGAGGAGCATGGTCAAGGTATGTAACCCTAGCCTTTGCCCCAAGCCCATATATGTACTAGATTTATTAAACTCATGAGTTATGATATTTCCGTATTTTTAAAATAAGTTAGGAAAGAACAAAAAATTTCATATGCGCAACACAAACAAAAAATTTCATATGTGCACCTCGCAATTTTTTTTTTCTATCTTTATTTTTTCACTTAATTGTCAAAATTTTGTTTGGTATAAACAATTTTCACCGTTGAGTAAGTGTCAATTTTTTGGGTGTGACAGTCACACACCACTTGATGTTACTAACATATACTATGTCCTCAGTTTCACAGATTGTCATATTCCTCACATGTCATTAATCTATCTGAAAAATATAAATTGTGATCAAGAGATCAAAATTTATGCAAATTAATAACAGAGTTTGAATAATGAATGCATGAAAGAGATCATGGATCGTTAGCATCAAAATTTCAAACTGAGAGGACAAGAAGAGGATGAATAATTGAATATTTAAATTGTGATATATGATGATAACCCGAACTATTATCCAAGGAAAGCTCGACTTCTCTCCCTCGATACAAAGATTTGAAATGATCAAATCCCCAGTTGACTTCATAGTTCTCATCATAGAAAATATTGTCACGTGCAAGCATCCCACCAACAAGTTGGAGAATTAACACAAGGAAACCCAACACTGGAAAATCCATTTTAATCCAAAACCCCTAGTGCCCCTATAGTGGTGGTGGTGCAAGCTATAAAAGCATATATGTCTATTTTTATATGTGTGTGTGTCTCTCTCTCTGCGTGTGTGAGGTTTAAACGTCTTCCTGTAAAAAATCCAAATTAAAGAGAAGCAGAAAGTGTGTGAACCATCATTCTCTCTACCTTACAGCTGATCTGTTTCCCACACGCTATTGACTTCTCCGGATATTCTATCTCCATAACAAACTACATCTCGTATTAATTTATATATAATCAAAAGAGGCCATTCAAAAATTGTAAACGAGTAATATATGTTTATTAATTAGTTCATAAGTTTGTATATATACAAACGATACTAGAGGAGGAGGAAACAAACAAATAACATCGGGTGCACGAGTAAACGCTTTTAATTAATTAAGATGTTATATGCTTCTTGCAAATAAGTTATGTTATTTAGAAGCATCCTGTAATAAATGTAGGTCTCACATAAATTGGTATGTTCCACCTTCGTTGAAGAGTATCAATTTTGTGTATTGTTATTAATGTTGGAGAATAGAGTATCACAATGACAAAATACAATACAACTTATACATGGTATATTTCACCCTAGACCCTACAATCACCGAGGTCTGTTATAATAAACCCTACATCTGACCATTTACATATACACATCATCAATATTTTTCTTGGTGTGCTCCTCTCCCTTCAATGGAAATTCACCATGTGTGGAAGAATCTCCAAATCTAATCAGTACGTTAAAATGATGAACAAAAACCCTGTAACCTTCGTCAAGAGGTTCTGTGCAGCGATTACAGATGTAATCCTTCTTCTTCCCCAATAATGAACAAATTATCTTTGGCTTATAGGATGTGAAGATTCCTCAAACCATAAGCCAATTTCCATCTCTTGTTAAGCCAAAAACAAGGCAAAGATTGGTAGTGAATCTCGTGATGGAGGAGAAATTAATGTAGAAAATGTTAAAAGGGATATTTTCAGTGATTAAACTTAATTGACAGTACACAAGAATATATATAGCCACAAAGGCTCATTACATCAGTACCCTTATCTTCTACACCTAATTACACAAATACCACAATTAACTATTTACTGTTGTAACTAACTTGTGACTGGTTTAGCTTTCTCAATACACCCCCTCAAGTTGAGCTTGGGATCAACTGAGGAAGCTTGGATTTAAGATGCTGAAATCGACTTTTGGAAAAAGATTTTGTGTGAATGTTAGCTAACTGATCCTGACTGCAAACAAAGTTAACCTTGATGAGATTAGCCAAGACCAACTCTCGAATATAATGATAATCGATCTCCACATGTTTGGTTCTGGCATGGAATACCGGATTAAAAGCAAGGGAGATTGCTGAAATATTGTCACACCAGAGGGTAGGAACCTAAGAGAGAGGGAAACCAATGTCACGGAAGATTTTGCATATCCAAGTCAGTTCGGCGGTAGTGTGTGCAAGAGAACGGTATTCTGCTTCCGTTGATGATCGTGTCACAATAGCTTGTTTCTTGGCACTCCAACTGATTAGGTTGGATCCCAAAAAGACATTGTAACAACTAATGGAACGTCTATAAAAAAGACAGCCAGCCCAGTTTGCATCTGAGAACGCGTTAAGATTAGTTGCACCATTTTTGAACCATAGTCCTTCAAACACAGTACCCTTGAGATAACGAAGAACTCGTTTTGCAGCTTGCATGTGTTGGTCTCGAGGAGCATGCATGAACTGACAGATTTGATTCACAGTAAAAGAAATATCGAGACGCGTTCATGTCAAATATTGTAAACCACCTGCAATAGATCGATACTCAGTTGGATTGGACAAAAGAGGACCAGTGTGATCCAATTTATTAGAGCCAAGTGGAGTGCAGCAAGGCTTTGCACCATCCATATTGGTTTTTCTGAGAAGATCTAGTAAATACTTGGTTTGATGAAGGAAGAGACATGTGGATGATCATTGAACCTCTAATCCCAGGAAGTAGTGCAATGGACCCAAATCTTTGACTGGAAAAATAGCACTGAGTTTTTGAATAAATAGATTGCATAAGGAAGAGTCAGGTCCAGTGACTAATATGTCATCGACATATACAATGACCATGACAGGAGTTGTACTGTGAAGAACAAATAAGGAAGCATCTGAGGAAGATTGCTTAAAACTAAGCTGAATAAGAGCTTGAAACAGTTTGTCAAACCAAGCTCAAGGTGCTTGTTTGAGACCATAAAGGGATTTCCGTAATTTGCAGACATGATGTGGCATACTGAGATCAGTGAAACCTAGAGGCTGCTGCATGTATACATCTTCCTTTAAATCACCATGAAGAAAGGCATTACTTATGTCTAATTGATTTAAAAACCAATTGAACTGCACAACAAGTGACAAAATGACTCTAATTGTGACTGGTTTAGCCACAGGACTGAAGGTTTCTTGAAAATCAATTCCTTCTTCCTGATGATACCCTTTTGCAACCAGACGAGCTTTAAATCTCTCGATAGTACCATCAGGTTTCTTCTTTATTCGGAAAACCCACTTGCAACCAACAACATTGTAGGAGGAAGATGGAGGAACAAGTGTCCAAGTTCCTGTTGATTGTAAGGGGTTGAACTCATCTTGCATGGTAGATTTCCGGTGAGCATGTTTAGATGCTTGCAAATATGTATTTGGAACAAAGTCAATACCAGATGGAAGAGGATGTTTGGTAGCTGCATATACTTTGGGCTTGAAGATACCAGCTTTAGAGCGAGTGATCATAGGGTGAGTATTGGTAGGGGGTAAGGAAATAATTGGTGCATTGGAAGAGAGTGATGCAGCATGCGGAGATTCTGTATTGGAATGGGACCTTGAGAATGACCAATGTGTGAACCTAAAGAAGAACAATCAGAATTGGATCTCAAATCTGGAACTGAAGATCCAGAAGGAACACCAATTCTATTACGAACGGAGAACTGCAGATCCATGGGAGCTGAAATAGATTCTGAAGAGATAACTAGACTGGTGGGAGGAGACTGAAAATGATATGTTGCTTCATCAAACTGTACATGTCGAGAAATATAGATACGACTAGTGACTGGGTCAAGGCATCGATAAACCTTGTGTTATAAACTGTATCCCAAAAAAACACAGTTTTTGCTTTTAGCGTCCAACTTGGAATGAGTATAAGGTTTGAGCCACGGGAAACATCTACAACCAAAGACTTTAAGTCGGGAGTAATCTGGTGGCCTGAAAAATAACAATTCCCAAGGAGATTTAGAGAGTCCAGAGATTGGTAATCTGTTAATAAAGTACACAGTTGTGGAGAAAGCTTCCACCTAATAGAGATGTGGAATATTAAAAGCAACAAGTAATGTTCTGGCAGTTTCCACAATGTGTTTGTGCTTTCGTTCAGCACAGCCATTTTGTTCAGGGGTGTGAAGACATGTTAAGTGATGAACAATGCCATAAGTATGAAGAAAAGACTGAAACATAGCACCAATGAATTCACCCTCGGAATCTAAATGCACAACCTTGATTTTATTTCCAAGTAGATTATCCATATATTGTTTGAATACAACGAAAGTAGAATAAGCATCAGATTTAGCCTTTAATGGAAATAACCAACTATATCTACTGTAATCATCTACTAGCAACTAGTAGTACTTAAAACCACTAGGTGAAGTGATGGAGGCAGGACCCCAAAGATCACAGTGTAACAATTGGAGGCTTTGAGTAGTTGTAGAACTAGCAGATCCAAAAGGAAGCTTGTGACTTTTAGCTAAAGCACAATCTGAATAGAAAATATCACTAGTAGTCCTGCCTTGCACCAAGCTTATTGCCTGAAAGAACCTTGCGAAAGATAGAAGGAGATGAATGACCCAACCTTCGATGCCAAATCTGTACAGTAGCTTTGACACTTATGAAAGTCGAGGGTGATGAAGAAGCGGGATGACTAGAGCTTTAAAGAGGATAGAAACCATCTTTAACCTGTCCCCGCAAAAGCGTCTTCCCCAAAACATGATCCTTTACAGTGGATCCATCAGGGTCAAGAGTCAAGGCACAATTATTATCTTTTAAAAATTGGTAGGCGGATAATAAGTTGTGTTTCATAGCAGCTACATGTAATACATTACTCAACTTAAAGGAAGTATGAGATGTATTTAAAGAAGGGGTACTAATATTGTGAATAGACAGACCTTTACCATCTCCTATATAGACTTTGTCTTCACCAGTGTAGGGAGAGACGACTGAGAGATTGGTAATGTCATTTGTGATATGTGATGTGGGGCCAGAGTCTAACAGCTAAGATGGGGATGGTTTGGATGAGTAGTGAGCACAAAGAGCTGCAAGTTTGGCTAGTAGCACCCGTCCAAAAATCTCAGGATTCATCATGTCAAAACAGTCAATGGCTTCATGGCTGGTAGAGCCACAGATTTGACATGTGTTCTTGTGAGTAGATGAAGAGCCTTGGTTGGTAGACCGGGAGCCTGGATAAGATGCATGAGATTGACCTTCACGATAAGTACCAGTTTAGTGTCCACGATTAGTACGAAAATTGTGATTACATCTGGAAACATTGCAATTGTTTCTGCCTTGATTAGAATTGTAACGGAAAGAAGATTGAAAAGGTTGACTATATGCAGCAAAGGCCTGTGGAGAAGGCGTTGGCAGTAAAGGTGCCTGGGATTGAACAGAGAACGCCTGAAAGGGCTCAGTAGCAGCGGTGGACAGAGTTTGCCTGCGACGAGCCATGGAGATCTCTTTTGTCAGCAACAGACCATGCAATTCATCAAGAGAAGTAGAAAACAAACGCAACATGATGGAGTCAATAAAGAACTCGAATTCATCAGGAAAACCGTGAAGTGTTGCAGCAATTAGATCACAATCAGATATAGTTGCGCCAGCAGCATTGAGAGAATCTGAAATTTCCTTGATTTGTTGTAGATATTCCGAGATCGATTAAGAGCCTTTTTGAATTGATTGAAGACGAGAGCGAAGCTGGTGGACATGAGCTTCAGAAACTCCACCAAAACGTTGTTCAAGCTTCTGCCAAAGCTCTCGAGATGTGGAAACACCTACTGTGAAGGGAATGAGATCTTCAGATAAGGTCGAGTTAAGCCAGATCAAGAGATTTTGATCTTTTTCAAACCACTGCTCAAATGCTGGATTCAAGGATCAATCAGGAAGAAGTGGAGCCGGACATGGCTCAGTACCATCGATGAGACCAAGAAGTTTGTACCAGTGCAAAATATGAGCAAATAACGCACGCCATGGGAGATAATTGGTGCGTTTGAGTTTGATTGGCATCATGCTACCACTATTTTGAATCGTAAGAGACATATACGAGTTCTGAGGTAGAGAATTTGCAGAAAAATTAGGGTTTGGTAATAGTGGTGAGTTAATCGGAGACGAAGAGTGAGAGGGGGAAGCCATGATATACAGAAGCAAGATTCGAGATTTGAGAAAAGAGAAATCGATCAGGAAATCGAGCGAGAAATCGATCAAAGATGGAGAGCACAAAATCGATCAAGAAATCGAGCGAGGAATCGATCGAGAAATGAAAGCGGTGAGAAGAAGAAAATCCAGATATCACCGACTCAAAGACGTCATTACCGATCAAGAACAGTGATCAGAATACCAAATCAACGAAGAACTTCAATCAAATTGAACAGAAATCTGAGAAACTGAGCGGAAGAAATGGAGGATCGAGGAATGCCAGGAGGAGGTTGGCGATGAAACCATGTAGAAAATGTTAAAAGGGATATTTTCATTGATTAAACTTAATTGACAGTACACAAGAATATATATAGCCACAAAGGCTCATTACATCAGTACCCTTATCTTCTACACCTAATTACACAAATACCACAATTAACTATTTACTGTTGTAACGAACTTGTGACTGGTTTAGCTCTCTCAATAATTAAGACCACGACAAACTGAGGAAGACGCACCAATGCAAAAACTGACGAAGAAACCCAAACCCTGACGGCAATAGTTAAACGTGGAAATCATTTAGCTTCTAGTAAAAACAAACTAAACATAATTATTGCTGATGTGTTATATTTTAAATCGTTAGATTACTTACCGGTTTGGATGCTGTGAAATACGGTCGAATGCTCAAAGTCTAAATGTAAAGACTCGGTTTTCGTCCAAAAAAAATGTAGAAACTTAAGACTCCATTCAGGTTAGCTTTGAGTAAAGTTTGACGTCCGAAATAATTAAAGAGGACTAAATATTGTTGTTTGTATCAAAACAACCGAATAAGTATAAGCTTGCAAAGCAAGCCAGGGTACGCTCATGCATAGTTTGACCAAATTATGTAGTTATAATTTTTGCCATTTGACGTGTTAAGTGACAAAATAATGCAATCCAAAATGGCCTAATATTGAAATTTAGCGAAACGTCTCACTATGAGAATCTCGTTTCATTTACACTCGGCTAAATCTTGAACCTTCTCGTTGACCGTTCGCTTTCTCAGTAGCAAAAGTGCTTCTCTTTGCCCCTTAAGCAGAAGGACAAGAAAGAGATATTTGGTTTTATTGTTCTCTGACATCTGCGCTCGTCAAGCCAACTTTGCATTTTGAGAGGTGAAACAGCGGTTGAAAGTAGACATTTCAAAGTGGCAGCATCAAAGATATATTTATATATACATCGTCACTATTATTCTGGACTGCATTCCGATAAGTGGCCTGCTTGAAAGAAAGGGTGTATATATGTATCTTTTAACAATATTATTTTGTTACTCAATAGCAAGAACAATCTTGTACAAGTTTTTATCGAAGTTTTTGGACGTTGCATAATAGGGTTTTCGTACAAAAAAAGGTTCTGACGTCACAACTTATTGCGGTTTGGCTGTCCTACTGTTGTAATTAGGCAATAAAGGTTACTAAACCCACATTAACAACTGAACCATTTTACTTAGCATTCCTTAAAGTCTCATTTCTGAGACAAATAAATAGAGAAATATATTCGTAATCATAAAAGGCATAGTAATCCTTACACCATATCTGAACAAAAAGCCTAATCCTTCCTTAGTTAACTAGTTTGTGTTCTGTTCAAAAGAAAAAGAAAAAAAAAAACCTAGTTTGTGCATGTTTGTCTTAAACTCTTTTGACAAACGATATGGATAGTTACAAAGATACTTAATTATCCCGTTGATCATTTGTAAAAAATAAATAAATAAATAAAAACAATAGAAGACTAATTAAAAAACTGATAAAAGACGGCTTTTTGTTTCAACAACTTTTTGTTTCAACAAAAAACTGGCTGTCTGTAATTCATGTTCAGCAGATGAATGTACTTTGTTATTCAAGTCATCAAATTGCAATGGCATAGCTGCCTAAGTATGATAAAAGTAATTAATTAGTCAATTAATCATGCATCACATACATATAAAAATTTCCCAAATTTCTAACCATCCTATTTAATAAGTAAAAAGCATGTTCTTCAGAAAATACCAATAAATTTCATCTGAGATAGCTACAGCACCAATTGGTACTTTATTACAAGTATTATTTCTCCCTTTATTCTTTTGGTAAATTGTTTCCCTTGTTTATTTGTATTCTAATATTTCTGACCATTATGTAGCCGACCATTTTTCTGAATAACGCACTCTCGGGGAAGCCCGGAAGGGTACTTAGCCTTGTCATCACAGTAGTCGTAGTTCATGTATTTCTTTCTCACATTCTCATATGCCTTCTGTTGGGTAGAATTTAGGTTCCAATACTCCATGTTGTTCCACCAATGATTGGAGCTATAACATTCTTCAACATCGGAGTTCTGTGCTGAGCACCCACTTATGTCAAATCCTTGGCAGTGAGCTACAAATGGTGCGTAAGTCCAATTTATCTTATGCCCGAAAGTTGCCCAATCTGCAGTCCACAAGGCTGCTTCGATTCGCATTGGCTGCGTCGGGTACGGAACTCCATAGTTTGTGTAATTTTTGAAAACCCTAATTGGGGTGTCATCGATGAAAAATCTGCAAATAAAGAAGAGACTGTAAATTTGGACCTCACGTTTACATGATCGATAAGTAAAGAATAGTCTAACAAGAGAACGATATATTTCATGGTATTGGAGAGATGGGAGATTGATTCTTACACAACTTGATGAGGGTTCCAAATAATTTTGTAATCGTGGAAATTTCCTGCTGGGTCAAACCATAGGTTAATCCTTTGCTCTCTGTCCCCCACACCATTTACAAACACATTTGTTTGCAATGTGATTTGCTGGCCTTCTATGTTACCCAAGAACTCAAAGTCCAGTTCATCATGCTGACTAGCACTAGCCTTTGACATTAGCTGCATATGTGTATGATGTATATTAATTTAAGAAAATTAGATTCCATGGCAACATGAGGATACATCACAAAAAGGAAAACAAATCTATATTATAATAAAGAGAATTATGGAAAAATATATCTCACATAAAAACTTGTGACAACTCCTGCAGTATTATTATTCCCTGGTATCTTCATCCTCATATGGAAGAACCCAGAACTGTAGTTTAGGTACGAAGCAAATTTACACCCTGCAATGACCAAGTAGCTATTCAAATATTAGAACAGAGGAAAGAGTTCATAAAGCCAAACGTAATTAATCGAAAACACTAATTGCTTTTTTCTTTTCTTTTTTGTTACTAGCTCTTTTATATAAATGTTTTTTTATAGCATGAAAGACTCACAAGTAAGAAGACTTACAAAATCCTTAGTCATCTCACATGTGTTCTAATTTCCTAGAGGTACATTCCATAACATCTAGGGTTTGTTGGACATGTTTTTCAAAAAATCATGCAAAATAGAGACCAAATTATGTCACACAAGGTCGATATATATACCTATAGGGCACATGCCATTTACTTGATAGAAAGAAACGTGATAATCATCATAACTATCAAAATGAAAATATTAAAAGATAGTTAATCATGAAATATCATTCGCATATCTAACAAAAATAAGAAGATGAAGATGATAACCGGAACGATTATCCAACGTAAGCTGGAGTTCTCTCCCTTGATTCAGAGACAAGATGTGATCATTTCCCCATATGAACTCATATTTTTTATCGAAAGCAATGTCATCATTTTCAGCTGCAAATATCTCACCAAGTAGAAGAAAAAACACAGAGATCACTGAAAAAGCCATTAGTTATAAGCTAAACGTGTAGAGGGAGATTGCTATCAGGTTTTAGGTTGTTCTGGTGCCTGTGTGGTTATGGTGGTGCAAGCAATATATATAGATGATGATTTAAGCCGTTGAAGGTTTTCCTAACAACACAAAAAATCCAAAAACGAGTGTGAGTCATATATCATGATCGAGAGTCTTCACCAACTTTGTTACTTGTTACTTGCATGCTTTTGACTTCACCTATTGGTGTTGCTTGGATAAAAGGCCATGGCCCCGCTTCTCATTTCAACTTTTGAAGAGATCTTTCAGTGTGCCTTTGATAGCTAAGTTAAACGGGAAGAATACCGTGTAGTAGGTGTTGGTTGACTCTCACTGGTATGAACAAAAGGAATGTATAATGTGAAAGGTAGATTTTTTTAGACTGGCGTTGAAAATTACTTTGATCCTTTAAAGCTCTATGTCTAGGTAGAAACCTAAATGAAAGAAAAATGCCAAAAGGTAAAAAGGGGAATATGTTTGAGTAACACAACATATGTAGCAAGCTAGTCATAGAATGGTCATCTCTCATTAATTAGTAAAATGTTAATTTTATCTTTAATACATATTATCTACACTGGAATATGATAGTGGACTAAACTTACAATGAGCAGCCATAATATGTCACATCCCAGACCGGTTCCGTCGTAGCACGATATTGTCTGCTTTGGATCCTGGCCATGCCCTCCCATTTTGTTTCTAGGAACTCACATGAGAACTTCCCAGTGGGTCACCCATTCCCAAAAGGCCTCATGCTATATGAAGGTGGGCATGTACATATAAGGCACATCACCCCATCTCCGTTGGTCGATGTGGGATGTTACAATCCACCCCCTTAGGGGCCCGATGTCCTAGCTGGAACACTCGCACCGCACGACAGAATGGCTCTGATACCATTCTATCACATCCTAGTCTTAACTTCGCCGTAGCACGATATAGTCCGCTTTTGGCCCCCGGCCACGCCCTCACGGTTTTGTTTCTGGAAACTTAGATGATAACTTCCCAGTGGGTCACCCATCCTAGGATTGCTCTCGCCCGAACTCGCTTAACTTTGGAATTCCGATGGAACCCGAAGCCGATGAGTTCCCAAAAAGTCTCGTGCTATATGGAGGTGGGCATGTACATATAAGGCACATCACCTCATCTCCGTTGATGTGGGATGTTACATAATAATTATATGCATTGTGTACCACTTTTGTATTCACATTGGCCGCCGTAAGAATATTGCAAACAAGAATACAAATTTTTCCATAATATTTTAATATTAAATAAGTATCGAATTCGGATTAGATTTTATTGTATTGAATTGAATTAGTAGCTAGTGTTACACAGAAGAATAATATTGAAAATAAAAAGATAGACAATTTACAGCTTAATTATTTCACTTGGCATTCCTTGAATTTTTCTCTTCTGAGAGAACAATAATCATAAAACAGATATTTCTGAGTCACATTCTCATAAGATCTTTGCTGCTCTGCGGTCAGTTCCCAGTAATCTTTGTCGTTCCACCAATAGTTATGGGATTGAGAAGAGCATTTGGCTCCAAATTGGCATCCATTTATATTAAATTTTGGGACACTTTGGATGTGATCCCTAGCTATCAATATTCTTTGATTGAAACTTTGTTAGTTTTTAGTTTTTGATTGAGGTCCCTGACATTAATGTAATAATGTAAGTTACTATATTTTTTTAATTAAAAATTAAAAATTGAAATTTGTAATTGTTTATATTAATGAGATTTTAAATAAAACCCATAATTTATGGTATTAAAAATAATAAAATATAAATTATACTCTCTATTATATTGTGTGTGTGTGTGTATACATATATGTATGGGTACATTACCAAAATTAACAAAAAAAGTTATTGTACGAAAACATGGATACATTCTCAAATCAACGAAAAAGAATGTACCCATATAAATTTAAACATGGATTAAAAAATTTGAATGGATTTTATATTAAAAAAAAGGTACATTTTACATATAACAAATTGATATATTTGAGAATGGGTACATTTAAGATTAAAAAATTGTGAATCTTTATATATATATAACTAATAGGTACAAACTTAATTTAATTTAATTTTTTATTATTTTGAAAATGCTTGAATTGAAAATTAATTAGAAGTTTAATAGAGGTGTGAGTATTAAACCCTAAATTAATTACTAATATTTATATTAAAAAACTATATAATAAACATGTAAATTCATTATCACATTAATGCTAGGGACTTGAATCAAAATTTGAGAACTAATAAGGTCTTAGTTAATGAACAGTAAAAACTAGGGACCGGATACTAATTTTTCCTTAAATTTTTGATAATGTGCTTGGAAAGGTGACTGAGACCAATTTACTTTTCTGCCATGTGATGCCCAAGATTCTCCATTCCATGTGCTTCCTTCCACAAACATCTTCAGTTCAGGGTACCTTGCTCCCAACATTGTATTGTTCTTGAACACTCTAATTGGGATGTTATATCCACAAAACACCTAGCATAAAAGCATGTACGAATTATATCAATAAAACTAATCATACCACATCTCTCACTTATTAACATGCTTCACGAACTATATGTAAATTTCACATCTTTTAAAACGTTGGTCAACAAATTAATTAATCTAGCATGCGCGTTTTAGTATTTACTCTTATTCCGCTATCTATTTTCTGAAAAAGTAAACAAAGAATATACATTAAGATTAAACAATTAAGGAACAATAAAGAAAGCTACAGTCTTTTGTAGTATCTGAGTTTGCTTACACTACTTGGCGATAGTTCCATAGGATTCCATAATTATGAAAATCCTCGGTGGGATCAAACCGAAGATGAAGCCTCTGCTCTCTCTCCCCATTGTCATTTGCAAAAATATTTGTTTGTAAGGTATAATTTGGCCCATCGGTACCCAAGAACTCGAAGTCTAGCTCGTCATGGTTTCCAGGCTTATTATCTGGATGTGAAGTTAACTGCGCATGCCATCCATCAAATCCAAAATCAGTTTTAATAATATTTAATCTTCAAAATAATGCATGCAAGAAGTTAATGCATAGTTTTATGCATGCAACAAATTAAGGAACTTTGATATTAAACCCTAGCTAGGGGGTAGTTGGTGGGCAACTTGCAAAGTTTGTTTGATTTCCAATCACCTTCAAAAAGTAAGGTCATACGATATGCTTACATAAAATGTTGTGACAACTCCTGGAGAATGGCTTGATGGCAATTTCAGCTTCATTTCAAAGAAACCCGAACCATATCCGTTCTTGGAATTAAATCCAGATCCTAGCATGCATTAATATTATACATAAGATTACAATTACCAAACCATGAAAAAGGAGATAATATATTTACCCTAAGTACTGTGAAGAAATTAGATAGAATTAGAACCCGTAGTTTTTTTTTTTTTTTTGGGAAAACATTAGAACCCGTAGTTTGGTCCAAAGAAATCTGAACATCTCTTCCTTGGTTTAGTTTCAAGAAATGATCATTTCCATATCTGACAACGTAGTTTTGGTCAAAACTAACGTCGTCCTCAGCTGCTTCGCCTACATCATGCTTTCTGACAACTAGTACAACTAGTACAACTAGTACTAGCAAAAATAGCAGAGAATGCCAGGTTATCATGAATACTGATCAAGAAAAATGTTGTAATTAAGCAAAGATATTAAAGAAGTAGCTAGCTAGCTAGGGTTCTGTTTCATACAAGCTCTAATGAAAACTCTATATAGTTTTATTTGTAATAAAACAGATTGTTTAAGAGCTTCGATCATGTTTAAGAGCTTCGATAGATATTTGCAATGTGTGGCCTCTAATTTCATAATTATTTTGTTTAAATCAAGCTTTTGAAATGTTTAATTTAGATTGGAGATAAAAATTTCTTGCTCCAGTCGATGTTAATTATGTTTAATTAACATAATATATATATAATTAGGGTTAACTAGAGACACCTAGACCAACCATGTCAAAGAGAGGAGGGAGGCTGCAGGCGATCACACAAAACAGAAGCATCCACAACCACAGGTGGCACTGGCAGGCGTACGTTTTTATATTTGTCGTTTTTAACATATGTGTTTACAAATTTAGCAGCTGTCGAAGTTTTTATATATAAAGATGATGAGGCATATATGCATCATTTGGAGCTTAGAGTCAAACATAATAACATTAAGTTGACAGTAATATATGTAGATCACTTTATTCAACAATTAGATGGTTGGAATTATTATATTATTAGTTCAGGATTCGTTGTGTATCATTACTTCCCACCTATCTAACAAATTTAATCAAGGTTGTCAATGCAAAACTAGAATAGAAGTCCATGGGGTCTTACCGTTGGTACTCCGCATCTTCACAGAGAATTCAATTCCTTACACATATATTACATATATTAATATATATATATATATATATGTAATATATATGTATATATGTGTAATATATATGTATATATGTGTGTGTATGTATATCGCTCAATGATTATTTATTTATAAGAAACCGATAAATTTATATCTTAATCAAACTCAGCTAGTTAAACTAGTTGCACGTCCAAGCTGAAAGGCTATCCACTAATGAGAATTCAAGTGCTGAAAGAAACACACCCCATTTCAGAGTTTGTGAACAAATTTCAAACTTCAAAAGAGAAATTTTATTTAAATCCATTCAACCACTCAACTTAAAATTTTAAATGTTAATTGTCTATTTTACCCTATTGCATAATTACTATTAAATACAAAATGAAATTAATAATAAAACTCAAATTTATCAATAAACCCAAACATTATAATTAAACCCTACGATCATTATTTGTTTATCATACTTTCATTCCGGCTAAAACCCTGATAGCTCTCATAGAGAAAAATAAGTTTTTCTATTGATGGATGGTGATTTTGAAGTTTTGAATCCTCCAACCAAGGTATGACTCAATTTATGATTATTTTTTTTTGTTCGTTTGATTTCAATTCTTTAGAGTTTAGAAGATGAGATTGCAGGAACGCCAGGCTATATGGCTCCGGAGACATTTCTTACTGGAATGGCTAATGTTGAGATGGATGTTTATGCATTTGGTGTTCTTATGCTAGAAGTTGTATGTGGACGAAGGCCTGGTATTCAAAACGAACAGACCAACTACAACAACAGTATAGTATATTGGCGGCGGGATCTTTATAGCAAAGGAATGATCCTTGAAGTTGTTGACTCTAGAATGGATGGATGGAGACATTGACGAGGATGATATGGCATGCGTGCTGATGTTGGGGTTGTCTGTGAATGATGGGTTCACTGGCCTTTTCCCAGTTATGATCTCCAAAAGGACAACCCCATAACTATACACATCGCTTTTCACAATGATTTTTAGCATGCAAGCATATTCTACAAGTAACAATTGAATTATCAACTTTTGAGTTGTGGAAAACCATGCAAAGAAATTAGGCCTAAACACATCAAATTTAGCTTCTAAAAATCAAATGGGTGTAAAAATAAATCCACATATTGAATTGGGGTTTTTGGGGTCTATTAGATATCAAATTTGGGTTTAAAGAGATATTAATAGTTTAGTTAAAAATCAAATGGGTGCGAAGAGTAAATTAGGTGTAGAAATATGTTAGATGGGTTTAAATAAAATTTCCCCTTCAAAAACATGAAAACAAAAGAATGCCCTAATAAAAAGAATATTTCCAATATAAAACAAAAAGAATGGCTTAATAATAAAAAAGAAAGTGAAATACAAAGTGACAGTCCAAAGGAAAAAGTGATTCGGTTTAAAGAAGGGTAGTAATGTGTTGGGAAAAAAAGAAAGAAGGGTAGTAATGTGATAACCTTGGATGTTCAAGTGACAAATTGATAAATAAGAAAAAAGCAAATTTAAGTTGGGTTATGTGTAGCAAAACAATCCAATTAATTAGGGTCGGGCCAAAAGCTAATTAAAAACTTCAGTAATCTCATCCATCAAGATCCTAAATAATCCATCCATATGGTTTAATCTTGTCCAAAAAATACTCTAACAAAAAATTTTTGAGGTGCAAGTTGCCATATCTCCTCATACATTTGCCTGAGACACAATAACATTCTATGTGAACCACACGCCCTAGATTTCAAGCTCACCCAATTTCTCATGGTTCTACTTCCATCCACAATAGGGCTTTGGTCTGACATTAAATGTTTTAGGCGTGCACGGAAGAATTTCTTCAAACCAACCTGCACAATCAAATTGTGGTTGACTTTATACTTAATAGTGGATGAGATTTACAAAGAATTAAATCCAATCAGAACTCCCCAAAACTTCTTTTTAATAGAAAATACACATCACCATAAAGAAGAAAAAATTTTAGTTGTGACGGAAATACAGATGATACATAAACCACGTGTTTTTACATAAAAAGGGAAGAAAAAGCATGAAATTGATTCTTGAATCCAATCCTACTGCAAAAGTCCTACACGTGCGCAATCTCACCCGTCGGATTCCCTCTCAATCGATTTCAGCCGGCAATTCTGATTCACATCACACAGCTTTTTACCTTTTACAGCTACAAACAAAGATTCCGTCTCTCTCTCTCTCTCTCTATCCACTTATGTAGCGTTTATATTACGCTTAGGAACTCCTCTCCTGCTTTTTAAGTTTGAAGCATCAGAGGGCTTTGTGTATGTGTGCCAAAGAGTAATTTAGGGGTGAGAGAGAGAGAGAGAGAGAGAGAGAGAGAGAGAGGGCCACATTGTAGGAAGATGTCAGCAACAGGTGGAGGTGGCAGTGGAAGTGGTGGTGGGGGGGAGGCACAGAAGAAACCCCTGGATCAGTCTGCCCACATTAACCTCAAAGTCAAAGGGCAGGTATACATACAACATACAACATATTCACAAAAGAAATTTACCTATAATGGAATATTATTAAGTCGATATCTCAAGTCAATCACATACTGTCATGCGTTAGTGATTTACTTGGAATATCGTGATGGTTACATGCTGTTATAGGTAAGTTCTTCTCCATATTCACATGTTTGCATGTGAATATTTTCATGATTGTTACTTGTTAGTGATTTTTGAAGATTAATTTGCTAATTTTGATAATAATTCTTCCTAGTTTTGTTAAATTTATAGGATGGTAATGAAGTGTATTTTAGAATTAAACATACGACCCAGCTGAAGAAGCTCATGACTGCCTACTGTGATCGGCAGTCAGTTGACATGAACTCGATTGCCTTCTTGTTCGATGGCCGGAGACTCCGGCCTGAGCAGACTCCAGAGGAGGTTAGATATTGAGCAGTTTCTCAATCTGAACTCAGTATTTGTTTATTTTCAATTGAGTTTGCAGCTCACATTTTCCTTTCTTTTGGTGTTTTTTAGCTCGAGATGGAAGATGGCGATGAGATTGATGCCATGCTGCACCAAACCGGAGGGTGATCATGAAAGCTGTTGAAACCCTTTTTTTTCTTATAACTTTTATATTTTGTAGAAAATTATTAAGTCTTTAAGTTTCTGTTTGTTGGTAATAATTGTGACGGAAGTTGTGATGAGATGAATATTTGAAATAAACGTGTTCTCGAGGGCGAGATCGAGAGCTACTGTGTTAAACAAAGTCTTCAAAATGTTCACAAATGAGGGTTAACGATTGAATATCATGACTCAAAGCATAAGACATTCTGAGAAGTATGATATATTATGATCCAGAAAACATTATATTCTGAGAAGTATACGTCCCTAGATACCGAAAACAGTTGTTGCTTCGAGAAACCATGTAAGACGGAAAATACAGGGTAGACGGAAAAAAAATACACAGTTTTGAATGTCCGATGATAAAGAGCATTTCCCGAGCAACGTATGTGATCCTTTTGCATAATATCCTAAGGCAATGGATGAAAAACTAAGCCTGCGTAAGGGGTGGCTGAACTCAAGCCGGTAACTGGAGCTTTTTGTTGTTTTTCCAGCTGCAGATCACGATTACACAAATATATAAGAGGGAAGGCTCAGATGAATGCAAACTATTACCGTAATCTAAACACATTTTTGTAACATCTAAGAATATTTACCTGTGGAAATAATAGTAGAAGAAGTCGGCATACAGCAGTGTTTGAACAAGCCCGGAAATCCACGCTGCAACGGCCAAAGAACATAATCATATAGTTTATGGTGGAAAGGAAAAGTGTACCCAAACAAGAAAGGGCAAATCTTCCAGGAAGATGCTGATGAGCTCAACCTTGGTTTCATTAAGTGGTATAGGAACTCAGAATGTGAAGGCTTACACTCAAAATAACACTCCCCACATTAAAAACAAGAAAATTATCGAAATGAACAAATGAACAAAATTAAGTTTACATTCTGACAATTCGATAAACCATACAAAAGTAGAAGAAACAAGTTGGGAACAAGTGCTTTCGAATTAAAGAGTAAACAGTTGCTAACATAAGTAACACATATGCACATATTGGTCTAAGCCCTAATTTTAACAGATAATTCACAGGAAATAGAGGCACTACTTATTAAAGCAATAGGTCTATGAATCGCCCTAACAAGTACAAGTGTACAAGTATATATATAAAGAAATTGAACGTTATTCATATAAGTAATAATTCAATACATGAATGTTATAGTGGCATGTATGCTTGTCCTGTATATTTATAGTCCTTAGACGCAAACTCCACAAGATAACCACCAGCAACTATACGTGTGCATCAATTCAAGCATATCATCAAGCACAATACGTGTGCATCTAAGGACTATAAATAATAGTCCTTAGACGCAAACTCCACGTGCAGATATCACACGAGATTATACTTCATAGTTCTGCCTCCACTGAGCATATCATCAAGCACAATACGTGTGCATCACATCACAACATCTCTACCTAATACCTCTATCTTTACAAAATAATGGAAACAGAAAATATGCAAGTGAATGCATACGAGAACACATGCACAACAAGGGGCATCAATACAATACCAGAGAGAGAGAGAGAGAGAGAGAGAGATAGAGAGTCATACGTATCCAATGAACATAGTGTGGTTCAGTGAAGTAGCGGTAAATCCAGTTGAGAATGTATAAAGCTCGGTATGCGCTGCAGAAGTATTTAAGCACATCAATTCAAGAACCAAAACAATATATCATAAGACGCTATCAGCATACATAAAATCTTGTAGGTAGCATATCGCATTAGAAACAGTTTCGAATGGTACTGTAGCAGAGGATATTTCTATGCCAAATATTCACAAAAAACAAAAGAAAAAGGAATTAACTTATAGAAAGAATCTTTAGCTAAGAAGAAGAGCCAATTTGAGCCGCTATGCATTAGGAAATGAAAGAAACTAAAAATCTGATATGGTATGACAAATCAAAAGTTTGTTTTGAAAATATATACCCAAGAAGTAACACATATTGGCCTGTCAAATTGTCAATGTTTCTCGTTCTCTGCAACAGCACAAGCTGAGGAAGTATAGCAACGGCTTCTAAATATAATGAAAATGTCCACAAGACCTGATCCACATTATCAAAGAGCATATAAGGAAACTAAGTAGGATTAAACTAAAAGATGCAAAGCCAGTCATAAAGTTTCAATTAGTGCTTAGCAGTGACAGGCACCAAATATGAATAAACAGAAACTAAAAGAATATGCGAACGGACCTCCTTGAAGGTGAATTTCTCATTGATTATTAGAGCTAAGAACACACATGGCAGCAAAAGAAACACATGGCGGAAGGTGTCTTGGTCTTTATCATAAGATCTGCGAACAATCTTGTGCTCCCTAATGTACCAAACAATTGAAAATGAGCTCCCCAAGAATACCAACTTCATGACGGTATTATACAGAGATATAAAGTCGGTGAAAATGTCCAGGTAGCGAGTAGCGAAAACAATGGCATAGAGTTCTTGAGTCTTCAAAGAAATACCTGGACACAACGAAACACATCAGAAAACAATGCTTGCGGTACTTGTAACCAAACAAACGACCCGAAAAAGGACCATTTCTGAATATTTCGGATTGCGAAAAATGCAACAATAAACCAATCCCCCATAACCCAAATACTCAATGCCAACAAAAAAATTCAACTTTATCCCTCATTCTAAATTATCAAAAACCCCAACATTTTGGAATTTTTCCACTGTCAGTTATAACTCAGAACCCAAATGCTATTTTCAGCAAAAATCAAACTTCAAATGCTTAAATACATGATTAAATACAATGTAATACAAGATTAAATGAATTAAAACCTCAAATCTCAACTGGGTTCAATTCAAAACAGAATTTAAATGCAGCTAAACACGAAAAAACATTGCTTGCAAAGCATTTCAATTACAAAATGAATATGCAGAGAGAGAAAAGATGGGAAATGGCGGTACCGGCGCACGATTTGATAGTGTGGATCTTGAGGAGCAAGACGAGGACGCTGGCCAGGTGGGTCATGTCGCCCGCTAATCTGAATATATTCATTTTTGCTGGATCCGAGTGACCTGTATGAATTCGGATCTCTCTGGTTTAGCTGGTGAATCGAAATGGGTTTACTGTTTGCTTCTCTACCAAGCGGTGTCGAAAGGCACAGAGAGATACAGCAACTGCGTTAAATCTTTTTCCTCTGGTTTATTCGTAGTTTAAGATTCGGGTTTCAGTGACGAAGTCTCGGCGGGTAGATCTGTTTGTACACTTCTTTTTCTTCTGCTTCAGTTGTGACTTTGGGCCTCCTAAATCCTAAACGAGCTTTTTCTACAGTCATGGGTCCTTTTGTATTTTGGGCCTTCTTTTTCCAACCCCCAACCCAACAAATAAAAGTATAGGGTTTGTTTGATATCATATTTGAAATTTTTTATCATTTCTTCAAACTTTTCTTGAAAACAATTTTCTTTAAGACTTAAAAACTTGTTTGTTATGCGATGTAAAAATTTTAAATCTTACAACTTAAACTGGATAAAGATATCCAAAAAGAAAGGGTCGAGGGTAGGGATGAACAACGGTTATGGCGGAATTAGAGAGGAGGAAAGCAAGTAAGACATGATTGGAGGAATGAGAAAGAAAAGAGTGGATCGAAGGAGATAGAGAGGAAGAGGAGTGAGAGAAAGAACTGAGATAATGAAGAGAGCAGATTGGAAGACAGACGAAAAAGGTTAAAAAAAAAGAAGGGGGAGATAGAAAGAAGAAAATAGAGAGATAGATTTGGAGTGAGAGCGGACAAGGAAGAGAAAATAAAGGAGTGAGTTTGTTTAAAAACTCACTTTTTGTTTTTTTAGAGAATAGATTATATTTTTTAATTAGTCTTGAGTTCAGTTTTTTAAAATAGTCATACCAAACAAGTTTTTAAAGCATAAAACTTGAAAATTGTTTTTGAGTTTAAAAGGTTGGATTCAAGTAAAGTACCAAACAGACCCTAAATTTTTTGTGCAAGACGTCCATTAAAGAACACAGTGTGTTAAAAACGTAACCTTGTAGGATATTGTAAAAAATGCATCGATAAAACACCATTGCATTTTGTTTGCAACAAGGATTTTTTTTTTCTTTTTAAAAGGGGGACAACGAGTGGTAAGTCATGATTATCCACCTCTTTCGGGGCCGAGAATACTCACAGAGGCATTCGAGCCTCCTCCTGGGTACAAGTATGGTGTCCACACCAGCATCGAGTTTCAAACTCAAGACATCTAGTTTTTAGTTTGAAAGAAGCATCTCAGTCCGTTATTTACCACTAAACCATCAATTCGTGGTTTGTTTACAACAATGATTAGATCTATTACGAATGACATATCAATAGTATGCTCATTTTATAAACGGACTAATCAATCAACTTCCACAAAATAATTCTCTTAAAAAAATAAGACTTGTATCTTTTAATTGTCGATTGATCGTTAACAAGCCTTTTACGGTTAATAATGAAAATAATTTAAGTTTAGAGTGGCCCTTAAACTGTTTTGAACATTTTTACGGTTAAAACGACATAAAGTGCGAATCAAAATCCATGAAATGAAAATCAAAATTATATCAAAGATGAAATAAACTGCGAGGACGAAGTGAAAAGTTGGACACACAATAAGGACAAAAAATGTGAAGCTTCGTGCCATTGTACTTACATGATATATAGTGAAAGAATAATTCTCAAGACACCCAAATAATCGCAAAAATTAGGGTGCAAGTGTGTTTTATGTTTATATCTGGGTCCACCATGAATTACATTATTAGGTGGTTAAAAATTTAGGAAAAGCTTTTATGCCTATAATTTCTACCATAAGAGTTTTGATTATTTTTATGTCATATCATGATAAAAGATATTTGTATTTGATAACGAAATTCAATCGCACTTACAAGCCCATTATTCAAAACAACCCAAATAAGGTACATTTTCTCCTTTTCGATTTATCGTTGTGTGTTGCAATCGGTGTAGAGGCACGTTGATGAAAAACCTAATAAATCTACATGTTTATTATGGTATGAAATTCATAAGTAGATAAAACAAAAAAAAATACAAGTCACAGTCACTTGGTTTTGATTACAAAGTAATCATTTTATCAAAAAGATAAGTCCTCCAATATGCGTTCAAAGAGATACGTGATATAACAACCTAACAAACCTACATGCTTATTATGGTACGAAATTCATAAGCCGACGTAACAAAAAAAGGAATCTCGATCACATGTATTCGACCACTGTATAATTGTGGCTTAATCATAAACCGTTAGGTCAAATCTTAAGGTGGATGACCATAATAATTTAAAACAAAGACTGAAAAATAGTAGTCAATGAGGCAAATTAAGAAAAAAACTGAAAATAAATATTTAGGAAGGCTAATCCCACGAGTAACGGACTTGGCGGGTCCACTAGAGTAAAAGCGTGCTCTGTGATATTTCCATGTCTATATATCAAAACTTCCATATACAAGAGAGAGAGGAGGAGGAGGAGAGAGAAAGACAGTCTCTAGAGAGAGAAGCTTGGCCGGTTATTACTTCGTCCCCCCAGACAGAAATCACGCATCTCAAGCAGTCACAGAGAGTGAATAATGCAAATATATATACTCGGCAAATCGGTCTCTCTTTAACGGCTACTTTTGGTGAGAGAAGTTGAAGAGAAAGAGAGAGAGAGAGAGAGAGAGAGAGAGAGTGTGTGTGTGTGTGTGTGGAGAGAAAGCAAGAGGGTCTGGCATTTGGGCGACGACGGTTGAGTTGCTGCTGCTGCTACTGCTACTGTTGCTGTTCCATAGATGGATTACAATAATGACAAGTAAATATAAATACCCCTTCTTTCTGTCGTTTTGGCTTCTGGGTTCTTTCGGATGTGGGTTTTTATGTGATTAAAGTGTTGATTTTTTTTTGTGGGTTTTGGGATTGTTGTGGCAATGTAGGCGGGGATTTCGATTTGGGGGATTGGATGGTGGTTCTGTGAATTGGGTTTGCTTCAATTTTTCAGATTGGGTTTTTAATTATTTGGAGAGGTTGTGATTTATTTGGGACTTTATGGCTGAGGATGATGTGGGCTCTCTGATTTTACTTGGTGGGTCATTGTTTTATGCTTTTAGCTTAATGTTTTGTACTGTATGGCTTAAAGCAAAATCCCCAAATGCGGATTATCAGATTCTGCTAGTATATATATCTGTCTTTATACTTCCAGATCCTTATTGCATAAGCATCCCTCTATTGATACAAGTTTAGCATCCTAGAAGTGGATCATTTGTTTCTTTAGTAGTCTTTTTTTTCGTGTTTACGGTCTTTTTCTCACTTGGGGAAAGATACATTTGTTTGGTTTTACTTGTAGGTTATGCTGCTTATTGTGTGGGTACAATTCCATTCTGCTTGTTTTCGATTGGCAGCTTCGTTGGTTACATTGATCTTTTAGTTACTGATTTGTTTCATTCCAGCTATGTTGAACCCACCAGCGTAAAGAGAAATTGAAAAACAAGAAAATATTCAAAATGTAAATTCTGGAAGAAATTAACTATATAAGCTGCATATGCAGCCTTGGAGCCTGAGCTTATCATTTACATTGTTTAAATGTCCACTGTGGCTCATTCTTGAGATGGTTGCAGTTTTGTGGTTTTCATTTCAGTAACCTGAAGTATATTAGGACTTATTTCTGACATCATTTTAATTTCCTTTCTACTGTGTGAAATGACGATAGTGAGCACTGGAATTGGAGAAGGAATAATCAGCTTACCCAAAAGGACTCCAACCATGGTATGTTCTCGCCGCAGTTCGTAATTTGTTATAATATTGTTATACAAGGATGAAGTTAGTGATTTCTTGCTTGGTACTATTCTTTTGAGCAGACATGTCTGAATGCATGTGGAAGGGAGTGCCACAGAACGAAGAAGACATTTCCTACATGTTCGATGATGAAACAACACCAGTTAAGGCTTGTGGAGATTTGGCATATCATGTTAACTTCAGAGGTTAGGCTTCCTTGTTATTTTCCCTCCTCATTGTTCTTTGGCATTTTCTTGCTTTTCGTGTATCTGCAATTCAGGAACACTGCCCTTTTATGTTTTTTAATATCAAAGAAGTGGATTTCAGATGATAGGAGCAAGGAACCAGAGCCAGAAGAACAGTCCTTCTCGCAAATAAAGAGGCGCAGGATGCTACAATTTGACACTCAAGATTTAGATCCTTCCCTTTCATGTGACGAGTTGTCATCTTCATTCTTGAATACAAATGTATGTGCTTTCTTGTCCGAATTATCACATCTATTGGGAACGTTGTATTGTTCTTAGGCTGCGTGCCAAACTGCTATTCAATTTGTGGCATGACGGTACATATTCTTTTCTATCCCAATGCTACTGCATTGCAATGGTGATTTGGGTGTTCAGTAGAAAGATGGCTTTTGCATTATATTTGCCACCCATTTGAAGTAGGCATGTCAAATTGGTGTGCTGCACATGTTACAGGGTTGCAGTTTCTCTAGTAGTCTAGCTCTGGGTTTTGTGTTGATAAGGGAGTTTCAAGTTGTATTTTTTGCCCTGGAAGTCAGAATTTGAAAGACTTGGAACTTAAGTTTTTCCTTGGAGACACAGCATATTACATGTGCCATGTATTTTTCGTAGCCTAATTTTTGTGCTTTATATTTAGGAGAGGTTGGATTCAATTGAAGAGGCTTTTTCTGAAGCATCGCAATGGGTATCAGGGTTTGCAGGTTTGTCTCTTCCAAAATATGTCTTCCTAAATTTACTTGAACATTTACGCCTAGGATTTCTGATAATCATATTATTTATGTTAGGAAATTCTTCTTCATCTTGCTTTGAAGGCCTCGATCAGTCACCTGATGAGTGGATTGCTGAATGCTTCAACAATACCGATATGCATTTCAGCCCTGATGAGTTGTATGCTTCTGGAAGCTCTCTATATATATTATTTTTTTTGTAAAATCATTTAGTAATGTACAATAATCTGATTGCTTTATTATTTGATACTCAGGAATTTCGCTGGGGCATCAGATGTTCAGCTTGACATTACAAGTAAATTACATTTGGTTCTTTCCATTATATTTGTACTTTTGCCTTTGTTCCTTTATAACCTTATCCCTCAATTAATTCTAAGCATACAAGTTCAATTTTCTGTTGCAGAGTTATGTGACCTCCGACCTGAGCATGAAGTGAATGTGGTTCAACAACGAATTACCCGAACGCCTCAAAATGTTATTTTTAAAGGTACTGTCATGTTCGTGACATTTTTTGTTTCCTGTATCCAATGTTCTCTTTATCAGCTTCCCGTCCTTCCTCAAAGTTATCCTACTTATAGAAATGTCTCTCTCTCTCTCTCTCTCTCTCTCTCTACACCCCCACCCACCCATCCACACACACATACCAGGATTCTTTGCCTGGATCATCACAAACTATGCTCTCAAACTTTTGAAATGAAAATTCAATCCTCTAGGTTCTCTGTTTGTATGCATAGGTAGGAAGTCTTACATTCGGACTCCCACTAAGTTGGCTACTTCTGTGGCATATCCATTTGCCTTCATTAAACCCTCTGGTGCCCATGGAGATGTAACTCTGAAGGACATAAACCAGCGGATCCGTACTCCACCACCTTCAAAAGCAAAGCAAAAACAGGAAGAACCTGCAGCTTACCCTACTTCGGCCTTTTCAGGGAAGCCTGTCGTTGGAAAAACTAAAATCCGCACTGAAGGAGGGAAAGGCAGCATTACAATTATGAGAACCAAAGGCTAAGAGGCAGTAGAGAAGCGGCACTCCAAACTTCCCTTCTCGCTGCCCTTCTGTTTTCCCTATCTTTTGGGATGAATTTTTCCTGTAATATTCTAGGGCAGTCAGGTACAGAAGTTAACTTCATTTTTTTTTCTCTTGGAGTTGTTCTCGGAAATTATAAATCACGGCAAAGTGTTTTATGTTTCCAAGTGTCTCTAGCTGTCAAATAGTAGCGGTTCTATACATTGTATGACTGAGAATCTCAAAAGTCTACTAGGTACTCGTTTATTTCGGTTTCTCAAAAACCTTGGTAATCCTTTCAGGAACATAATATGCATAACTTTGTGTATTTTGATTTATGTCTGAATTTGAAAGGTGTATTTAAGATGAAATGAGAAGTGTAGACTTTATCTGGTTTGCATGTTCATTTCTCCTAAACCTCTCTTTGTAGTTTTCATAGTATTTATGCCTTGCGTATACAGGCGGAGATTCTTCTATCCCCGTCTGTATATTTCTCTCCCCTTGTCACAAGAGAGATATGTGAGAGATAGACAGAAGGAGATATACATCCCGCTTACAAGGGCCTCAGAGACATCTCACTTGGTCTCCTTGGGGAATTAAAACAAAGAGGGTAGAGCATGCTTGCTTGTGGCAGGCTTTGAAGGGGAAGGGGAAAAGGCAAGGCATTGTTGAAAGTTGAACCTTGAAAGCAGGCATCCAACCACAGTGGTGTGCTGTATCAACTTCACAAGCTTAAATGGGTTAAAAGCTTTCAGGTGATTAACTTTACAATTAGGGCTAATTGCTCTACTTAATTAGCCAAAAAGCAAAGAAGGATAAAGGAAGAAAAAAAAGAGAAGTGGTTAGCACTTGGCACCCACATGCTGGCAGATACTTTTGTGAATTTTTGAAAATGAGGGTGGAATTTTGCCTAACTTTGACCAAAACCAGTCAATGAAAAAAAGTTATCAGTCCATGGATATGATTACCGTTGGATTTGAGATCTGGCTTGGATTCAAAGGCATGCAAGGTAAGATCTAACCTCAAATCTTTTGCAATTGGAAATGCATTGATGTTGGCATATCTCTTAATAATCTAGTTATGACAAAGTAAGCCAAATTTAACTAAATGGTGATTGGCTAGTACATTTCGTAATCTTATATAGCTCGAGTTGTTAAAAACATTTACATTGTTGTCGAATATTATGTGTATATGTGCGATTTTTTTCCTCTTCTATGACTTGTTTAATAATCCCAATCAGAATGAGAATAATTGAATTGCAGAGGGATTGAATTGAAAATGTTATGGAATGATGTGAAATCAGAATTGAATTCCTGTTGAAATTGTTTACCCGGAATTAGAGTATGAATGATGCAAATGACATGTAAGATGTTTACTTATTTACATGAATCGGAATTGAAACCAACTTAATTACTAAATTGCCTTCTTTTTAATAAATGTTTTTATTTGCTACACGTATTCTCATAATATAAATTTCAACAAAGATAGTTATTTAATTAAATAATTTAACAATATTTAATCAAATATTGGTACAAAAGTTGGATTTTTGATGGGCTTCATTTCGAAGAATCCAATATAATCTCAATCTTAAGAATCCAATTTTGGAAGTTTAAAATATGATTTCTCATTTTGGGTGGGACTTATATATATTTTTATCCTCCAAGTGTTGATTTACACTTGAACCACTTTGAATGACTACAATTCCTATTTCTCTTATTTCATTCCCCTCACGTAAACACGCCACTAATATATTTTGTGTAAGCCGTTAATTAAAACTGTAACCAAATTAAGCCCAACACAAAAGAAACGTAGTCTATAAATTCCAGCCCATGTTGATAACCAACCTTCAAGCCCAACCCTATATCACAATCCATAAATGTCAAAATTGTGTTCAACCTTTTTGAGTTTAGTTGAATTTTTGAAAGCATATTCTCCCAACCAAAAAGAAAATTGGTGGCTCTCAACAACAAAAACACTGTTTTTTTTGGTAATTTCGACACATTTATATGGAGTCCAACCAAAAAAATTACATAAAGAAAGACATGGTGACTGATAATTTAGAATTTTTTTTATCTTGAAATACATTGGGTTCAAATCACATAGATGATTTATCTAAAGACAACATTTATTAGCACATCTCACAAAATTCCGTGACTGTTTTTAAGGTTTTATGTCACATGTATTTCTCATTGAAATATAAAAGATGGTGTTATACATACATACACATTTTTTTATTTCCTATACATTCTATCTCTGATTTTCTTTAATCTATTCGATCTAACGGTCAGAAATTGATAGTGATGTATGAAAAGTAAAATTTCAACTGTTGATTCATAAAAACAAAACATAGAAGATGCAAAATTTCCGTTCATTTGAATCAAATTCATAGCGAGAATTCTCCAAATCAAACAACTCTATCAAAACTTCCTTGTCAACTTAACCCGTCTCAACATGTCCCATCACAAAGTAACAACCGCCGCCCTATTGTCCCAACCAGGACATCTGGGATTGCGTGGGACAGAAACCTCCCCACCACGTCACCATGAGAATCCAGAAATATTCCTTTATTCCATATTCTTTATACCTTCCCCTCTATATCTTCGCGCTCTAAAGGCGGATGAGACCTAAAGCAAGGCGTCTTCTTCCCCGACATAAATGGCATTTTCTCCGTGCTCCTCCGTTCCTGCAGTTGCTGCGATAACGTGTTTGATTGCGGTGGTTGTTGGTTGTTACTGGCCCGTTGAGGCCCGTATCCCGATCACCTTGGACGGCCCGTTCCAGCCCCTCACCGTCCCATTTGATCCCAGCTTGCGCGGCAACGCCGTCGATTTGCCTGATGATGATCACCGGGTCCGTCGCCGGGTTAAAGGGTTTGAGCCCGAGCAGATTTCCGTCTCCCTCTCCGCCGATTACGACTCCTTTTGGATCTCCTGGATAACAGGTTTTTTTTTTTTTGGTGTTGGTGTTTAAAAGCTTTTATGCAAATAGAATTTTAGGATTTGAGAATTGGGATTTTTCAGTTTTTGGTTTTGGTTAATTGGGGCCTGTTTGAAACTGCTTCTGGAAGAAAGCGCAATTAAAAGTGCTCCCGATGATATTTGACACATAAAAATTTGAAATGTTTTTGGATGATAGAGGCAGTTTCTGGGTTGTTGTTTTTATAATAAAAGCGCTTATGAGCAGAAGTACTTCCTATAGAAGTAGTCCCATACAGGGCCCGGGTTTATTAGTTAAAGCGTTGAGCTTTTTTGCAATTGAGAATTGGGGTTTATCATTTTTTGGGTTTGGCCTATTGGGTTTGATTTTTCATGGATTGTTGTTGCAGGGGAGTATCAGATTGGAGACAACATAATGCCATTGGACCCCAAAAGTGTGCAAAGCGTTGTTCAATATGGGGAGCTGGGGTATCCACCAACAAATGAAGCCTCAGGATATTCTCTTGTTTACAATCAGCTCTACCCTTTTGAAGGCCTCCAAAATTACACTTCCGGAATCATCCACCATGTTCGTCTCACAGGTTTGATTTTATTCGCTTCTTCGTTTGCTTCAAAGTATCAATGGAGAATTAATTACAAAGTTGGGGTTGACTGAAATGAATGGACTTTTAACTTCCCCAAACATAAGTTGTGATGGAAATGTGATTCTTCTGATGAGTTGGTGATTTAATTCCTGTTTCGATGTAGGGTTGAAACCGAATACAGTGTATTTTTATCAATGCGGGGATCCTTCTATACCTTCAATGAGTGAAATCCACCATTTCAGGACCATGCCAGTTACTGGTCCTCGGAGCTACCCGGAGAGAATAGCAGTTGTGGGAGACCTTGGCCTTACTTACAACACAACTTCCACAATAAGTCACTTGACAAGTAACAACCCTGATCTTGTTCTATTGATTGGTGATGTTACATATGCAAACCTCTACCTGACAAATGGAACTGGATCTGACTGTTATTCTTGCTCATTTCCAAACTCTCCGATACATGAGACCTATCAGCCTAGATGGGATTACTGGGGAAGGTAAAAACTTAAACTGCTTTATTTCTATTGCACACAGCAGCTGCTGCAAAGTATGGCATAGAACTTGTTTTCTTATGTTGTCATTGCTGGGTAATTTGTGTAGGTATATGCAGAGTTTAGTTTCCAAAGTTCCAATAATGGTGGTCGAAGGGAACCATGAAATAGAAGAACAGGCTGAAAATAAGACATTTGAGGCTTATAGCTCTCGGTTTGCATTCCCATCTGAAGAAAGCGGATCCTCGTCCACATTCTACTACTCATTTAATGCAGGGGGGATTCATTTTATAATGATTGGAGCCTACACTGATTTTAGCAAATCAGGTAATAAAAGTGTGCATAACTTGAGCTTATGTTTTGCCTCAACATCCCTTTTTTTTTTTTTTTTTGCATTTTCTTTTCCTTTATGAAGCTTAGTTTTATTGTTTCTGTCCCTGCAGGGAAGCAATACAAGTGGCTGGAGCAAGATTTGGCTAATGTGGACAGATCCATAACTCCATGGCTGGTAGCTACTTGGCATCCACCCTGGTATAGTACCTATGAGGCCCATTATAGAGAGGCAGAATGTATGAGGATGGAAATGGAAGAGCTACTGTACTCCTATGGCGTCGATATAGTGTTTAGTGGACATGTAAGTATTATTGCCACAATCTTTGATTGGTAACAGGTTTCTTTCTTATAGTCCGAAACTTTGGTGAGAAGTGGTTTAAGAGCCCTTCCATTGAGTCTTTCATTTATACCAGATAGTGATAGAAAGTTGGAAAAAGCTGCATTTTATGCTTTTAGCTTGTGTAAACAAAGTTAATGTGAAATTAAACAGTCATTGGTTCCCAGGTTACTGAAATGTAAAACAAACTTGTTTTAAATGCAATGACCAGCAATGACCTTATCTTGAAACTAGTTTCACCGCATTACCATTTGGTTCCGATCCAAGCATGTTTTTATTAAGTTGTCCTTCGTGTCTATGAATGATGAATTAATTTTCCCCATTGTAACTAAATGTCTTTTTGCTTTAAAGTTCACTGAATGTTGTTCTGTTTTCTTGAATAAAACAACAGGTTCATGCCTACGAGAGGTCGAATCGAGTTTATGATTACAACTTAGATCCCTGTGGTCCTGTATATCTCACTGTTGGTGATGGGGGTAATCGAGAGAAGATGGCAGTTCATCATGCTGATGAACCTGGTCATTGCCCAGAGCCATTAACTACTCCTGATGAACACCTAGGTGCGGGTGCCTTTTGTGCAATGAACTTTACCTCTGGCCCAGCGGCAGGTAAATTTTGTTGGGATCGGCAACCGTATTACAGTGCTTTCAGAGAAAGCAGCTTTGGCCATGGAATCCTTGAGGTACTCCTTTTTTCGGTGTTTCTGTTTGGGAAAAGTGCAGTTGAATAATGCATTCAATTTTCTATAAATGCCATGCTTTAATTTGTATGACCCTACATATGATACAACTTGAAAGTATGGAAAGAAATATGACAGTCAATGAGTATATAAAAACCACACATTATATAATTTTGCTTAGCCATTCAAGATCTCTTCACTCAGTAAATAGGAAGTTGAATTTCTTTTTATCGTTCAATTGCAACGTCACGATCAAATCACTCAGCACGATATTTGTTTATATGGAGCGGGAGATTTTCAAGACCCGAGTTCTTGAAGATCCTGTGACTGACTAGAATATCCTCGTTGCGTTTTGTGTAGCTAACATACAGGCCTAGGCTGCAGTCTGCAGAGAATGTATATACTAGAATGACAGCTCAGTTTAACCACCTGGATTACATTCTAACCGTGGGATTCAATGTGCATAACTTGCAGGTGAAGAATGAGACTTGGGCTTTATGGACATGGTACCGGAACCAGGACTCTGACGATAAAATTGGAGATCAAATTTACATAGTGAGGCAACCAGATAAGTGCCGCTCCCGCTACATGTTGACGAGTTGGATTGCTGAGCTCTAATTCTCACTGCTTCCCGCTGGGAAATTTATTCTTAACATCTTAAATCAGTTGACCATTATTATCCAGATAGGAATAGGACGGAAGGTGCAGAATGAGAGCAAGCAGGAGCAGAAGAAGAGCAACTCGGCAAATGTTGTATGTGAATGGTAAAATCTGATTTATACGTCTTCATTGTAACTTGAAACAGTTTCTGAAGATATCCTCCCTCAATCAATTTATACAACAATAAAAGCGTGTAAAATTGGTTTTTGGAGCAATTTCGGATACCAATTCTAAACTAATTGGCGTATTGTTGTTGACAAATTGTATGCTCTTCTCTCCAAGAGAAAAAGTTGGGTCATATGTTTTAAGAAAATAAGCCTAAAGAAAAAAACACATAAAATTAGTAAATTGTTGAATAAATTTGGATCTTGGCTGTTTTGTTGAAGGAAAAAAGTGAACTTTATCTGAAAAACTGGAAGCTAAGCTATGATCAGAGCAAGGCAGATGGCGGTCCAAACAGACCCTAAATCCGAATCGAATGAAGTATATATAAATGCAACCAAAATAGCCCAACATTTTATAAACAAACATCAGAACGCAGAAAATGAATTACCCAAAAATTTATAGACAAAGATCAAAACTCACAACCACATTCACTTAAAAATGCACAAAAAAAAAAAAAAACAAAACAAAACCAATTGCAAATTATACGAAGAATTTTACAAAATCATGATTTTTTTTTATTGAAATGCAGAAATTTGAAGCATATGTTTACATGTAATAGACCCCTCCACTTTCTTTTCTGGGGAGGCTTTAGAGGGAGTTCTAAGGGTTGTTCCTTCTATACATTGAAATTCTGAAATATACAAAAAAATAACGTCCATTTAAGAGAACAACATATTAGAAGAAGCCATATACATTTAGGGATGTGATATCCCCCCACCCTATTTTACTTCTCACACACCTTTTTAATTTTCGGCCGTCGGATCGGATGAATTGAAGAAGATCAATGGACAGAAATTATCAAGAAGTGTGTGAGAAGTAAAATAGGGTGTGTGGATAGCATACCCCATACATTTATTACTAGCCTCTTGCCACACGCGCACACGCATACGCGTGTGACAATTGACATTTTTATATATATTTTATTTAAATAATTAATTTACATATTTTAAAAAAATATTTAAAAAAAAAAGAAGAGAAGAAATGAATTTAAAGACATGAAACCACCCACTAAAGAGGGAGGTTTTGTTTCTGTTTTTTTTTTTTTTTCTATAATTTTAAATATTAAATTCATTCAAAATAAAAATATAGTTAAATACTTTAGCAACTAGCTTCTTTTTGTTCAATTGTAATTTATAAAATTCTTAAAGGGCAATTTATGGTATCTTTTCCTTTCACTTTCATCTACTTTCTCTCCTTAAATTGTGGAGTGATTGAAGGCAAGATTGGTTGCGTCTTTGCCTCCTTCTCGACTTCTCTAGAAGAGAGGCTTTATCTTGTATTCTTAACAACACATCAATATATTATTCAACCAAATACACATTCAAATTTAACATTTATATTTCCACACGCGCACATACACCCAGATCATTCAAGAAAAAAAATTAGGATTTGCTGAAGAAATCACTCACCAGATCCATGAAGACAGAGTCCTAGCAGGCAGTATAGGCACCAGTTCATTCAATGAAGCTGCAGTCGTTCTGCGGATTCGGTAGATAAATTTCATCCACACCAAGTTTCTAAAGGACGTCCAGGATACTTTCCCAGCTCTCAAAATTGTTGTTGCCTGCCTTCCATGACCGAAACTATACTCTTCACATACCTTACAGGCAAATGATATATACACTCTATCGGAATGAATGTCTCCGAGGGAATGACCCTGAATTCCTGAATTGTCGGATTCCACAAGATCACCTTACTAGAATTAGGTCAGCAGCTAGACAAATGATGCCATCACAACGACCTACAACGCGAAATGATTGATCATCCCCAATCTCTAGGCTCATAGCAAGAGGAACATCGAAGTCCTCCGTCCCAGAAAGAGTGCTATACTTTTGCACACCGCCATCGTCATCGTCAACAGCGACATTGGCACAAGTAAGTACTGAGAATACGGATTGAGTTTCGTTATCATTGGGGTCTTCCGTAGGGACTAACATTCGCTTCAAAAAGGCACGAGTGAATTGATTGTCGTGCAAGGATTTGGAGAGGTGCTTGTGTACGAAGCTGTGGTCGTTGATGAGAGCATACCACCATTTCGCGACGCGATTGAATCGCATCAGAGATTTCGAAGGCACAGTTGACAGAATTTTCACCAACAAATCTTGTCCGATTTTGGATGCGGTGTTCGTCATTTGTGCAATGTCAGGTATCGTCCTCACCCTTCTTCCTTTACGTACACACATAAAACAACACAAGAAGATAAGAAGATTCCACAATTACACATTCTCTCTGAAAAAAGAAGAAAAAGCGGAGATTTACCAGAGCCCGAGAGAGACGACGAAACATTCATATGATGATGGAGGACACACTGTCAAAAGTGTACTCGGATCGTGATGCACCACCATTTTGCGATGCGAGTATACTACCCTTTCGCGATGCACTTAGATTGCATCAGAGATTTCGAAGGAAGAGTTAAACAAAATTTTCACCAACAAATCTTGTCCAATTTTGGACGTGGTGTTCGTCCAAAATAATCCATTTGTAAACACGAACGTGGAAACAAAAAAATCTGACAAGCACGAACGTGGAAACAAAAAAATCTGACAAGCTCAGTAACATTTGAAATTTGTTTTCATTTATTAATAGAGAAATTAGATTCTTATTCTTTATTTTATTTTTATTTTATTGATTGAAACTTTATTTCTTTTTAATTTTTGATGTAAAATCTTTTGGATTTTATCCACTTTATTATTTTAATAATAAAATATTTACATGTTAATATTTTTAAATTTTTATAATTAATTTTCTCTAAATATATTCATTCAGTGTTGGTAATATTACATTTTGTTATATTTAATTTGACCCCATCACAGTACTTATAAAGCTTGTCATTACAAGTGATTGCATATTTTTTACACTTCTATATTAATTATTATTAATTTTGCTCTAAGAAAAAAACACTATTCATGATGGTTCGAAGGGTTTTAAAAATCTAAAAGATGATTTACACATCGTCAACACTTGTAAATTAATTATTATAAAATTTTTAAATGTTCCTTGATATTTTTAAACTGCTTTAGTATTTTTAATTTGCTTTAAAAAAAATTAATCTCACTCATGTGAGATTAAACAGTACGACTATTGTTGTTGGGTTTTTAAATAGTTTAAAATGATTAAACTAAACTTTTTTCTTATCAGGTTGAAACGAGTTACGATGAATAAATTGTTAAGAATCCGTTATTCTTAGCGTGTGACCTGAGAATGCCCCAATCAGTTACTGTTTTGATCCGAAATATGTTATTTTTGTATTATTTGAGATCGTGATAACTTATCGTGTAAGAAGTTATCATGGGACCCAAAATTCCCCAGTACCCTTCCATTAGTTTTTCTATTATTTAAATGCAACGGTAGCTTGCATTAACAGAGAAGATCTTAGATACAACATTGCTCGTTTTAACAAATAAAAAATGAGTTCGGGGTTCTCAAACTAACAACAAAAACAACTACTCGGAAGGGAAAGATATCATCTCTGGATCTCTTCCACTAAGGTCACTAGATCAAGTGATATAGATTCTTAAAATTTGATTCAATGGTTAAAAATAGAAATCTCCTTTAAAAGTTATAATAACTTTTATCTATGATCTTGGTGGAAAGAGATCCGGAGGTGGGCCTTCAAACCGAGCTAGCCGATGGGTAATGTTGTTGGTCGGACATCGCACATAAAAAGAATACACTTGAGTGATTGCAACCATCATAGTATCTTCCACACTGACCTAACGTCGAACAGATTGATGGAAGACTCCGAACCTTTTATAGCCGTTACAGCCTCAACCTGGAGAAAGAAAACATATATGTACAGAGAAGAGGCCGGACAGAAGGCATTCATTCATTTTTACTGAAACCTGAAAGTAATTAGGAGGAAAATACAAAAACGAAAAATAAATAATAAAATAAAAAAAGGTTTCCTCTAAAAACTCCAATTAAAAGTTGAAACTTGCATTTTCTTTTACTTTTACTTTTTTTCTGGTTCAGAAAATATCGAGAATTTCCAAGATGAAATTGTTGCAGAGGGGGCAATTGCCCCGCTGGACCCACAGCTCTCGGGAGCACATCCTGCAGAACGTATGCCCGCAGGGGATAAACGCCGCGCCCTTATGCCTCACCATGCACACGCAGCAGTTATACTCCACATTCCCTTCTTCCGCCGCCACATCCACCTCCTCCTCCTCCTCTTCCTCCTCGTACACCTGCTCATCCTCGTCCTCGTCCATCGTGTACCTCGACTCCACCCCCATCTGCCTGTCCGTCTCCTCCAACAAGTCCATCAACGACATCCTCACCGGCTCCACCGTCCCCGAGGCCGCACCCGTCTCTCCCGACGACACGTCATTTCTCGTATCTTCTTCCGCAGCCAATGCCGCCGCCGCAGCTTCGGCAGCCTCTTGCGCCGCCACAGCTTCCCTCGCCGAAAGCGATCTCTCCTCGTCCAGCGCCGCCGACAATCGCCGTCTTGGAGAGTCCGCCGCGAACCGCACAGAGCCCTGGCGCGAGAACATCGAGGCGCGGGGGTTGTTTATATCCACCTCGTCGGGCGGAATCGAGGGGTTGGCGCTGAACCGGGTGGAGCCCCGCCGCGAAATTTGCCTCTCGACCTGCTGAGTCATGTCGAGATCGGACTCGGGAGTGACGTAACGGACCGAGCTGCGACGCGAGTTGCGAGATCGCGGGTGGTGGTGGTGATTGGAACCGTAGTTAGTCGTATTCCGGATAGGGATGTCGGAGGTGGGGACACGGACGGAGGAGGTCCAGGCGGAGCCGGCGCGTTTGAGTAGGAGGCGTTCTTTGAACGACTTCCAGGCTTTCTTATCCTTCTTGCCAATCAGGGCCCGGTAGGACTTGGGCTCCTCGTCGCGGATTATATCGAGTAGGGTCCGACCCGAGATTATGGCGGGAAGTGCGGGCGGTGGAGGGGGCTGTTTGGCGGCTGCAGGGGCCAGCAACACGTCGTGTAGGCTCAATCCGGCTAAGTCTCTCCCGTTGCTACTTGCTGACATCTGATCGAGAAGCGTTAGCCTCCGGCGACCTTCCATTTCACAAATTCACCAAAAATAAATTAAATGAACAAATTTAAAATACAATGGAGGAATGAGGAAATCAGCGGATCGGAAGCATCTGTTCGATTTGTTTGGATTCTGAGATTTCTTGGGAAATGTAACTGAACTAACAATGGGGATCTATAATTTTTTTTTTCTTTCAGTTGAGTAATATACTCGTTTTCTGAGGGCATCTAAGCAAAAAACCGCAAGAATACGTACATTTTTATGTATTTTTTTAGTTACTAAATACGTAGTTCATGCATCAGTTACGGTTTCCAGTTAAAAACCAGTAACGAACTATAATTTTTACGCGTATAAAAAAAAGAGTTTTAACAAAACACTTCTGGTACTGTTCACTTTTAACGAAAAATCATATTTTTACATTTAACTGCCATTATTTACTATACCTTTAAAAATAGTTTTTAGTTAAAAGAGAAATTTTTTTGAATTTTTCGTTAGTTTTTCTTAAAAAAAATATATTACGTTGCTAACTTGCTACAATGAGTGTTGCGTAAAAAATGCACAATGCAGTTATGTCGACCCGCCGCCATTTTGTGGTGTCAATCAACCGATTAATTAACGTCTGTCATCTCGACACCACATTTCACAGTAACTCATTAACCACCTAAAATCCTCCAACGCTAAATGAGAATTGCACAATTAATGTAGAACTCTTATGTATCGGTCAACTGGCTTCCTTCTTCAATTGATCAGCTTATTTGTGTCAGTCGATCAAATTTCTTGTTGTGTCGGTCAATCGACATCACAATACACATTACTTACGCATTTTTCATCATTCATGGGAGAAATTTAGGTGTAAAACAATAAAAGTCTGAATCTAAGACGTTTAAGTTTACAGTTATACGGAACTTTGATAGTGGAGGAAAATGAAACGGAAAGTGGGTACATGCATGGGATACCTTACGTCCCGTGACCGTTGCTTCTGGTGGTACGGGCAGATACGATGGCTCCGCCAGCTTTCAATTATTTAGTTATTGTGTTTATCTCTCTGAAAAACAATAAGAATAAAGCTGAGATTTACCAGAGCCCGAGAGAGACAAAGAAACATTCATATGATGATGGAAGCAAAAAACAATTGTAATCTAGATAAAAAGATGAGAGAGAGAGAGAGGGAGAGAGAGATAGAGAGAGAGAGTCGATGCACCAAAAGGCAAAAGCTAAGTGATGGATCGATAGCAAGTTGTCAATGGTGGGTCTGTATGTTTGTTTTTTTGTTTGTTTTCTTTCTTCGCTTAAAGCCTAATTAGTAATTAGTTGTGTGGATGATTGATTGTATTTGTGGTTGTTGGTTAATCTCTTTTTTTTTTTTTTTTTTTTTTCTGGTTTTATAATTTTTCCGACTTTAGCTCTCAAATTGTAGGGGAGGGAAAGAGGGATTTTTGGGGCATTTGGGCAAGGGGAGCGAGTCTTGTGGGAGGAGGAGGTACTAGGTTCCCTCTACTTCTGCTTGTTTGTGGCAAGTACACCACCGTCATACATTTACTTCAATCTTTTCAGCTTATCAAATTTACTGCTGCTATACATATCAACCTAATAGTTATGTTATTCCTCATAATGCGATGAAAAGTAATAATAGTTTCTGGATAACGTTTTTATCGTTTTTATGGGTTAATTATGGTTTAGGGTTTTATGGGTTAGTAATTTCTTTAGGACTTGTTCTGTGATCAATGAAAATAGATGTAATGAAATTGGAACAAACTTGTAAAAAGAAACAATTCCCAAAGAGACAATGGAAGGGGGAAGAAAATTAGATATACAAGCAAATCGAGAGTCGAAGACACAAGGAGGATGGGTATGGCATAAGTTGGAAGACAAAGTATGGAACTCAAGTGAAGGAGGAGCATAGAGCAATAGGCAAGCATTTTGTTTTGGTTCATAAGATAAGTGGTGAAAATTAAAAATGATGTTAGGATGAGTAGTGTGTGCGGGCATGACCTGATCTGATTAGATTATTCATGTATGTAAGATTTACAAAGCAAGAATAGTCATTATTGGATAATAACGACCTACACATAAATACATCGAAAAAAATATATATACTAATATGTTTTGATTTGAAGGTTTTGTGGTGGGAAATTCGTTTGTTTCAAAGATGAGTGGTTGAATATGTTAGGTTGTTATGAATTTGGAGGTAACGACTAACTAGTTGCAATCAAACTACAGAATGTGCAGGTTTTTGCTAGCTTAATATTGGTTCCACATGCCCATCATCTACTACACTTCTTATTTTTCTTTTCCATGTGTAATATATGGGGTGGTACCAATACACCAGAGTATGTCATACTTCGATGCTTAGAGCCGTTTGATCCAATATTGAATTTAACATTTTTAAGTACCACATTATACATTAAAATTAGATCAAATGGTTCGAAATATCAGAGTATTTCATAATCCGGTGTATTGAAAATAAAATTATAATATATGACTAGTAAAAGAAGTTGAGGATCTCATAGACTTTTCAAAGATCTTGATCTAATGCAAGAGTGGGACATATTTTTAATGTAGGTGTGGAATTGCAGGTTATCTTTGTCTTTAATTTGTTGACTTCACATGTCTTGCCATTGTTACTTTAAATACTGTCACTATCTCAACAAAGAAATTAATATAGGGCGTGGGCTACAAATGTTGTTTTTCTTTAGGGTTTTGCATGCATCCATAACACGAAAAGGATGCAGTTTCATGTGTTTTAATTACTTCAATGAAAATGCGTGATTGATTTTTGAATGCCTACCACCGTACATGCATAATTGCATGTAATTTCTTCTTCTTTACGACAAGACGAGAGAGATATTAACATGTTTGTAATTTAAAAATGTTGACAAAACTATGCTGGTTTTTCCTCCCGAAAATAATTGTAGCGCTCCGCCAGTGACTGGAGGAAAGGGGGTGACGTGTATGGACCAATCAAACCTGCTAGTCTTTAGTCTAGTGATATTTTTTTCACCAAATTAAAAAATGTCTCAAATTCCAATTTTTTGAATCAACAAAGGCATAACTTCAAACTGCACTTAAACATCAGCCCAATGGTTTGATGACTGTCACGTTTATATGGGCCTTGCCTGAATGCTATGTCTTCCCATCCTTTTAAGAAGCCCAATTATTTTTCTTCAAAAGGTCAATTAATTAATTAATTAATTTGGAAAGGGATCCTCTTCGGATCTCTTCCATCAAATTCACCTAATCAATCAATCCGAGTTCTTGAAATTTGATCCAACAACTACAAACAAAAAGTTTATTTAAAAGTTATAATAATTTTAAGGGTAAATTACACTTTCATACCTCAGGTTTGTGATCTATTTAAATTCCTTATAATATCTTCAAAATATTTCACTTTCATACTTTAAGTACTATTTTATTTCAAAATAATACATCCGGTACATTTTTCATCTATTGATCTGTTAAATGCTGACGTGGCTACCACATATATGCCACGTGGCTGCCACATATATGCCACGTGGCTGCCAAATGTCTGCCACGTGACAAATAAAAAAAATTTTATTTTTATTTTTTAAAAACCTGAATTTTCTCAAAAAAAGAAGAAACCCACCATCCCTCCCCCCTCCAGCGACCCACATCCCTATCCCTAACCCATAATCCAAAAGCAGCAAGAAGAAGAAAAAAAAAAAAAAAAAACCGCAGCAGCAACAGTAAGAGGAAGAAGAAGAAGGAAAACAAAAAACCCAAACCCAATTCGTCCCCCCCCTCCCCGACGCCGTGCGACCTTCTCCCTTTCCCCTTCCCCACGGGTCAGGATCTTGTGATTTTCATTATGGGTGGGTTTTGAAAATACTTTGAGTTTGAGATGATTTTTGGACTGGTTTTGTGGTAGATCCACCTAATCTCGGGTGGAATTTTTGGGGGTGGGTGATGAGGGATGGGAGAAAGGGGTGGCTCGGGTGGGACGAACTAGGACTTTTTTTTTTCTTCTCCCTCTTATGGGTTAAGGTCCTGGGGGGGGGGGGGGGAAGGCACTGGTTTCAAAATTTTTTTTTGAGAAAATTCAGGTTTTTTTTTTAAATAAAAAAATATTTTATTTGTCATGTAGTAGACATTTGGCAACCACGTGACATATATGTGGCAACCACGTCAACATTTAATAGATCAATGGATGGAAAATGTAACGGAAGTATTATTTTGAAATAAAATAGTACTTAAGGTATGAAAGTGAAATGTTTTGAAAATATTGTAAGAAATTAAAATAGATCCAAACCTGATGTATGAAAATGTAATTAAATCAAATTGTAATAGAAGAGATTCGAAAAGAATCCTTTCCAATTAATTTGGCACATTAAATAGATATTGCACAAATAACTCGCCAAAAAATAATTAAAAACAGATAATGCCAGATGAGCACCCAACTAAAAAATTATTTATTCGCGGAAGTGTAAAAAAGCGCGGCTTCTCGAGACTTCCATACATCGTCCGCTTCCGAACATCTTTCCCTTTTTAGCCACCACAACACCATCAAAGCCTCCGGCAAGCATTCTTCTTCTTCTTCTTCATCAATCTCTCCGGGTTGCTCGACCAGGTAAATTCAAATTTACCTCTTTTTTTTAATTTTTTTTTCTCGTTTAGGAATTTGGGATTTTGATTCGATGAAATCGTTAATTGAATTTTGATTTGTTTTCGAATTTCAGGGGTCTTTGTTGTATTTGTATTCTGTTTGGCTGTTTCAGCTTCACTCACACACTTCAATAATGTCCCATATCCTTTGCAAGCGGATCCGATTCTTCCCCTGTTAATTTTTTTCTAAATTGTAATGATTTATGCCCTGTTTGGCTGCCGATAAACGTCGAGAAAATCACGAAGATCAGATCTTTGTTGTTCCTGATCTTTGACTTCATGTTGTGTTCGGCGTTTTCTCGGCAACCAAACGGATTGTAATTTGAGAGTCGTGTTGTTTGTGATGCTTGAAGTGTTTTTTTTGTTTGTCTTAACTGAAGCGAACGCGGAAACCAGAGGGATCGAGACCGCGAAAGGGCTCAGGCCAGGTCTGGCGGCAACAAATCCAAGCCCAAAAATGACGGATTAACCCCTGAACAACGCCGCGAAAGGTATCGATTTTGATCCCTTTTTCTCTGAACTTCATGCCTTTCATGTTCAATGCATTGCTTGTGATTTAATTCTGAGTTGGATTGGTGTTTACGATTCAATTTTGAATTGGAATCTTGCTTGTGATTCACTCATGAATTGGGGTTTTGTTTGTGATTCAATTATGAATTAGAATTCTGTTTGTGATTCAGTTCTGAATTGGGATTTTGCTTGTGTTTCGGTTCTGAATTGGGATTTTGTTTTTGATTCAATTCTGAGCTGGGGATTCTGTTTGTTTTTCGGCTTAGGGACGCGAAAGCGCTGCAGGAGAAGGCGAAGAAGAAAGCAGCGGCGCAGCAGGCCGGAGGGATCAACGCCGGCGGCAAAAAATGAGATGGGATGGAGATAATGTGAAGATTAGGGACTAGATTAGGGATTAATGTGATTGTGTGCTTTGTAATTGTATGGTTGGGTGGGAATTAGAAGGGGGGTTTGTTTTTGGTTTGGGATTTGGAGTCTGTCTCTGTTTGAGTATTTGAAAATCGAGATGAACAATCAAATTTCAAGTGTTTGTTTTGGTTCTGGAAACTGCCATTAATGAGTACTTGTTAGATTCTGAAAAGCTTTCAGCTTTATAAGCCCTTGTAATCGTAATCTAGCATTAAATTTGTTTGCTTTAGTACTTTTCATTCAACAATCATATACACCAGCAAGAGAGGATCCTCGCCGGATCTTCTAATCATATTACAATCAGTTTTTTGTAAGGTTCTGTTTATATTCAATTTTAAATAAAAAATTGTACAATGATCTCTGACTGCACAATGTATGATGAGATTTGAGGAGATTCTCACAATAAGGATTCGGCGAGGATCTTCCTGGGACCAGCATCAAGGTGACGATGATAGTTATTAACCATTTTGTTGGTTTCTACTTCCAAGCTAACTCGGTGGCTTTCAGACCAGCTCGGTTTGCCCTCCATTGTGGAGATGAACGTACTTGGTGTAATGAACCGCCTACTATAGTTAGTGATTTGCTTGTGGAGGATATTGCTTCACCCTGTACAAACTAGCCTGTTCTTGGCTTTGTCGACGTTGGTGTCGAACTGAACTGATTTGATTACTTATATAACTTATTGATGGAATGAAGAATTCTTAGGGTAGGAACCGAACTTAAATACCCTTTATTCCTCTTCAGTGACAACTCAACGTGCTTACAATGATGAAGAAAAACTTGTATAGCATACCAATCACGTCATTCGTAGGGCAGCTCGCATAAGAATCATAGGTTTGCGTTGGGTCTGTTTGCAAATATTATTATACTCATCTGGTATGAGAAGTGACAGGATGAATTGGGTTTTCGGAAATTCTATCCGGGTTTGTACTTGTTCTCCTTGGTTGCTGAGAAATGTTGGAAAGGAGAGATTTACGTTTTGAGTACTGGGATTTTGGTGTTTTGTTCGGAATGGGGTAGCTGAAGGGTCTACTCTGCTGCCTTCAAGCAATTAGTTTGCTGGATAGCTTGAGTTTTATTTGAATTTTGGTGTTTCGGTCAACTCAATTTCGTTTTGTTAGCGTAGAATGCGGAGAAAAGGTTCGATTTTCAGCTTATGGGGACCCTTGAAAATCAGAATAATGTTAATCCTGGTAGCTGATTTTGATTATTTTCACTGTTTATATTTTCATAGAGAGATGAATGAACATTTTATGAGCATCTCTTCTCATGGTCGTTTTATCCTTTATACTTTCAGGTTTTTGAACTACTACCGGAGCTGCTCTGGTACCGACCTAACGCTGCTGTATACGTTAAAGCTAATCGTCATCCTGGAAAATGTAAGCAACCGGAAAAGGCCCGCGAGCTTTTTGAAGCTATGATTGAAGCAGGCTGTGATGTCAACACTGAATCTTACACTGCTCTTGTATCTGCCTATGGCAACAGCGGGCAAATAGAAACAATGCGATCAGAGAGGATCAAGCCAAGCTGCGTCACACTGAAAGCAGCACGTTCAGTTCGAGTTGAGCCATCTGTGTTGTCCAGTTCCATTGAGTCACCAACTTTCTGCTTTTCAACTAACAATTCTTCTCCTCCTCCTAATTGGAAAGGGAAGCCTAAAACATATTGAAACATTAGAAAACAGGAAAGATAATTAAATCTTATTGCTGAAACGATAAATAATTTGGGAGCAGCCTCTCCATAAATGGGGTAAGGCTAGCCAACATTCACCTCTCCCAGACCCTGCGTAAAGCGGGAGCCTTGTGCACTGGGTACGTCGCTGAAACGATAAATAATGCTTACTCGTTCATCAGGTATATGGTCTAGCTGCGGGTAAACCTGAAAAACTTGATAGCGTTTTACATGTCGTGGAGAATTGAGACGTGATGCTTGCTTGATACTGTGTTTTTCAATTGTCTGGTTGGTTAATGCTTATGGAAGGATGGAATGCTTCATGCTTCTATACCTTATCATTGTTTAGTACCAATGCTAGCGGATCCTATCCTATGCAAAATACATTTTCCAATCCAATTCTCGACACCAAACGAGAACCGAAAATGCATACATATAATAAATCTTTCACTTGTGTTTTAAAAAAAAAAAAGCATGTATACGGTTAGCATTCTCATCTCCATGTCCTTCGACAGTGGGGCATGATACTGCCCCTTTCCGGACCCTGCCATGGAAATCATCGTCACAGAGAGAACAAGAGAGTTTGGCGGGGTTTCGGTGTTTACGTTATTCTAAAATATAAAAAAAATGATGTTCGAGAAAGGGTGCATAAGTGATGAATTAAATTTTGACGTGGACAAACTGAATATTTGTTATTTTACTAGACACTAGCGTTAAATGATGACGTGAACATATTTTGAAGTGTTTTAACTCTCAATTATCTATGAAGTTTTGAATCTTTAAACTCACCCCCTTGTAATCAAGCAAATTTAGATTTTAATTTGGCTAAAAGTGGTCGATTAGGGATTTAGAGTTCCATTTAATGCTAATGACACATCATCGAGTGCTAGTGATCTTAAAGGAAGAAATATCAAGTGACAATAAGCGATCAACTCACAATCAAAATATGCGTATCAAGAAATGAAATATCAGTTAAATACGAATTTGAAGTAAGTCACAAGTACGTAAATAAAGGTATAGTATAAGATTTATTCCGCATAACTATAACAGTGAGATTACAATCAAAACGTGGATATCAATAAACAAACAGAATGAAAGCCGAGTCAAATTTATGTGAAATTGAAGTATTACAAGAGATGATAAAAATCAATCGGACTATTTCCCTTTTAGTGATAAAAAAAACAAAATGAGAGTCAAAAAATAAAAAAAATAAATTTCATGTATTTAAATTTTGGCCTGTTTCTTCTTCCTCATCGAACCAACCCCAATCGAACTCGAAAAAATAAAATTTTAAGGGACGTAATAATAAAAAGCCCAAAATGTACGTCCAATTTCTCTAAGCCCTCTTCGTTCGTGTTCGTCTTCTTCCCCAATGCGCACATAGCCCACTATTCGCAGAGGTCGCGTACTCCCCAAACTCTTCACCCCCAAATACGCAACGAGAACATCAATCCGGAAACCTAATTCCCCAAACCAGAAATCAGTCAATTGCAGATTGAGAGTTTCTCAGCAAGTGTAAGCATCCATTTCATGGCTGACATTTGGAGAGAGGTCTTGTGTTCTAGGGCAAACTTGGTCCCGTTCCATTTCTGAGCGTTTTTTTTTTTTTTTTTTTTTTTTTGTGTTTGTTCAAAACCCTAGGAGAGAGAAATTTCCAGAAATTGAAGTCCCCAGTGGCACCACAGTTGTGCCCTAGCTCGCAATTTTGCTATCCTGTTCCCAATTGCAGGTATTTTTGCTGCTCTGTTCGTGTTAGGTTTTTGTCACGTAAACCCTAGAATTTTTGAAATTAGGCGTTTGCTTGGGGTTGAATGGAATTAGGGTTTCGCTCGTTAGGACAATTTGTGGGGAGGTGTCTTTCGTTGTGATTCTGTAATGCATTGTGATTGAATGCTTGGGGGTTATAGGGTAAGTTTTGCTATCAGTGCGCTTATTGTTTTGACATGGGATTGAATGCCGGAATTCGAAGTCCCCCTCATGGGGGAATTGAGTATGTTCCTTCTTTGAGTTGTATGCCAGTGGCTTTGTAGCTTTAGTGGGTGTATATGAAAGTGCACCTGTGGGAATCCGAAGGAAATCATTCTCTGCAAGCCTCTTGCATGCAATTGTTGCTCAAAATTGTAGCGTAATTAGTACCGAATACGTACAGTATATATTATGCAAGTAATGACTTACCATAATTTGGTCGTTGCTTTTTCATGTTCCTATTTTTTGGCAGACCACATTTTTCCTTTTCTGTACTTAGCTGTTTGAACTAGGTTTCACCTGTACAGTGGTTAGTGCTTGGTTTGAACCTGATGATTTTCCACTCATGCAATGTGGCTTTTATATTGCCTTTCAATTTTGCCCTTGAATATTTAGCATCTCGTGGATTTGATTTAAATTGTGAACTGCTATGCAGACTGAAACTACCATACATTGATATAAATTGTGGAAAATCATTTTCTGAGAGCTGGAGAATGTCTCATAATTTTGGCGATGTTTATGATCATGTTGAATTCACATTCTTCCTTCCTCTTATTTTTATTATTTGAAGTTCTTTAAATGCTTTAATATGCATTTCCTCCAACAACTCGTTGATTTCTGGGAGGAGAGGAACTATAGTTAGATTTGGTCTAAGAATGGAACCCGCAGCCATAATATGATGTTTCGTGTATACATTAGCTGCATGTCTTACCCTTCTAAGTTTGTTTGTTGGGATCAATATGAGTTTGACAATCTGCATATCTTTGTATATGTCTGTTTCAATTTGATTTCTAGCTTTTTGTGCTTGTAAATCATGTTATACCTGTTTCTAGTTCTGTTTAAAAGAACATTAAAACTCAAGACTGTTCAGATGCTTTTTAGTCAAATGGGGACATTTTTTCCTGGTTGCTTATGATGCAGCAATTCGAATTTAGTGAACTAAAGTTTATTTTCTTATTACCTGTGTTATCAGGTTCTTCTCCTTTGTTTATAAATAGAAAATTACATAGTAAGTTCCTGATTCTGATTTGATTTTTTTATATCTGATAGTAAGTTCCTGATTCTGATTTGATTTTTTTATATCTGTGCCTTCAGTAATTTTTATAGACTTTGGATAAGATGGGAGATTAAAGACTCTGGGCATTAAGGTCGGAATGCATGGATGTAGCTCAGGATCTGCTCTCCTAGTAAATGCAGAGGTTGATTCCATGGGTGGAGTGGTTGACGGCGGAGTTGGTATTGGTTTGAAAACCTCTCCACGCCGAGCAGCAATCGAGAAGGCCCAAGCAGAGCTTAGGTTTGCTTTCCCTTCTTCTTTAACTTTTATATTTTGATATTTTCATGTCTGCATGTAGTATACAATGAACTGTTATTTTCTGATAACAGACAGGAGTATGATGTGAGGGAGGAAAGAAGAAAGGAGCTAGAATTTCTTGAGAAAGTATGGAAATTTAATCTTATGGTGCTGATTTATTTTTGACTTCTTCATGTACTGATTATCACTATTTAATTACTTTCAGGGTGGCAATCCTTTGGACTTCAAGGTTGGGAATGGAGCTTCTGTTAGTGTTCAGTCTACTTCACTCACTGATCAGCAACCAGAACAGTTTGTGACCAGGTAGAGTTTTAATTCACTTGTTCATAAATGGGTTGTAGATCACATGATTTTTCATTAAATTTCTAATGCTCTTCTATTTTCTTTCCTTATGTCATGGTTTTGATTTCAGTGAAGCAAAAGGTAGTTTTGCATTGACTGCATCACCACATGGGGACTCTGTTGAAAGTAGCGGTCGACCAGAGGTTCCTACACTTTGTGAACCCAATAGTGCTGATAATCTCTTACTCTTTGATGCCGACAATGATGCTCCTGATGGTGAAAGGAATTCTATGCATCTTAGTAGAAGGAATAACAATGGTCCATCAGAACAGTCTTCCCAGATGGATGGGACTCAAAACCCCAAGGAATCAGAAGACTCGGCTATATTCCGTCCATATGCTCGAAGGAACAGGTCCAGACCAAATCGTGATGGCACTCGATCAAATTCAACAGATATGCAGGGTCGTGGAGGTCAGGGTTCTTCTTTACCTTCTCGTGGGCTGTCAAAGGATCCTAAGAGGCCGATATCTGAAACAAACAACCAAAAGGACCAGAATATACCTTCTGGCCCTAACGTAAAGTATGTGAGTTCAAATGGTGATATTGTTCCCAAGATTGTAACTTCTGATAATCAGTTCGATATGGACTTGGAGGGGGTGCAAGCCCCTGAAGTAATTACTGGTCCAATGAAAGATGGATCTCAAAACAAATTGGATGTTACAACTCTTAAAAGTTTGACGGATAGCCAACATAGTCAACCATCTCAGATTGATGCTCAGGAAACCCCCATTGATGTTGTTTCTGAGAGATCTGATGTTGTTGCAGACAGGGAACCACTAGCATCATCTGTCCTTGAGTGTCCTCCTTGTGCTGCTACAACAAAGACTGAAAATGAACTTAGTTCGGTTCAGATGAATGGGTATAACAATCTAAATAGGGAGAGTAAAAGTGTGCCACATGAAGGTCAAATTAGCAGTGCAGCTCTATGCCCAAAGGGTTTAGATTCAGAGTCTTCTTGCACCCAAACTAGTTTAGGATTAGATGTAAATAATGACAGTGACATGTGTACTACTATGAGGAACGCTGATAATGGAAATATTATCGAATCATCAGATGTGGATGGGACACGAAATCTAGCTGGTGGCATAATGGTACAAGAAGATAAGGAAACCAACGCTGTTGACAGTGGTGCTATTGTTAATGATAACCAGGCTTCTGTTTGTCAAAACAACTCTGGCAACAGCGAAGTCAAAGTTGAGGAAGACATGAGTCAAAGTAGATCTGAGTTGCATAATGAAGTTAAGCTTCATTCAAACGTTGAGGGAGAACAACCAAGTGACCCTCTAATATCAAAAGCTGTTAAGAAGGTGGATGAAGCTCTGGATAGTAGTTCCAACATCAACAAAGAGAACCTTTCCACTGGCATATCCCAGGGTCCCCAAGACTCATCAATGCATGAGGTTCCTGGGACTGTTTTGTCAGGGAAAGATACTGCTGCAGGTTCTGACTGCCAGACTCCTAGAGTTCACTTGAAAGTGGTAGACAAGGCACATGAAGATTCTATTCTGGAAAAGGCACGAATTATAGAGGTTATTTCCACTTTCCTGCAATTTATGATGTCTAATTTTACAAACTTTGAAGGAGCTTTTACTTACTTCTTCAATTGCCATAAACAGGCTAAGCGTAAGAGGATTGCTGAATTATCTGTTCGTTCTTTACCATCGGAGAATTGCCGAAAGTCTCAGTGGGATTTTGTCCTTGAAGAAATGGCTTGGTTGGCAAATGATTTTGCGCAGGCATGATATTGTGATTATACACGTATTGTGGAAACTAACTAATATTAATATATCTATATTTATTAGTTTTGTAAACATTTTTGTTCATTTATTTTGTGTTTATAGGAGCGTCTTTGGAAGCTTACTGCTGCTGCTCAAATTTGTCATCGCGCTGCTTTTACTTCTCGGTTGAGAATTGAATCCCAACATCAACATTGGGAGCTAAAAAAAGTGGCTCATGACCTGGCAAAGGCTGTCAACCAATTTTGGGTTTCAGCTGAGACCCTTTTGAAGGGTGATGATTCAAGTTCTTGTCAAAGGGACTGTAACTACGATTTGGTTGGATCAATGAGGATTGATAGGAACAAAACTTCTCAAGACAAGAATGGGGAACCCAATATGGTAGTGGTCGTTTTTCTTACCTTTCTATCAATGGTTGTTACTTTTGGTCAATTTAGTTATAGGAATCACATACTATGAAGGTGGTTAGTTTCCCTTTGGTGGTTACTTTTTTCGTGCGAACTTTTAGATTACTTGATAAGAGAGAGAGAGAGAGAGAGAGAGAGAGAGAGAGAGAGAGAGAGAGAGAGAGAGAGAGAGAGAGAGAAAGCTATAAAAATAATCTGTTGCCTTAAGTATGAATCAGATTAATTATTTACCATTCTTAAGGTTATTTTGAACTTGCAGAACTTAGAGAGGCTTGTAGGAGTTCTGGATGCATACAATTCTCTTCTTTATGTATTGTGCCTTTAAATAAATGATCAGAGTTATGCTAAGTTTATAGTTTCAAAGAGGGTCGCAAAATGCTTTAGTAATCTCTACGAAAAAGTACTCACGTGGATGTTTGAATTTGAGTAATGTAATATTCTTTTGCCTATTTTAGGCTTGAATGAATTCTCTAAATTTTGAGATGCACGTCCTGGTTGTTTTGCTTAAAGACGCTTTCATTGGCTGAAAAACTTGTTTCATGCGTTCATTGTTTGTATCCATTGATACTGTGCTTATAGGCCAGAAGATGCCATAACTTTTGTCTAACATGTATGTGCTATATGTCGTTGATCAATAATGGTCAGGAGCCAAGCAAAGATTTGGAACCACAGCATCCCCAAAAAGATCTTGCACTTTCAGTGCGGGAATACGCAGTGAGATTTTTGAAGTATAACAAATCTCTGGGTCCTGACCTTCAAGCACAAGCACCTGCTACTCCTGAGAGAATTTCTGATTTAGGCATTACAGAAATGTCGTGGGAGGATCATCTTACAGAGGTATGGTCATGTTCTTGATGATTATTTTTGTTGGCGAAGCTATCTATGTTGACATTGGCCACCCATCTCTCCATCCTACCCAACCTCTGTTCATCTGTCTCTCTCTCTCTCTCTCTCTCTCTCTCGGTCTTTTATATTATCTGTCTCTCTCAAATACACGCGCTCGCACGAAGGTGCTAATTATCTATTATAACATGGAAATTATTTGGGGGTCCCTTAAGAATCCCATGTGTTATATCTTTAAGGGATAACTCTTGCATGCATTTATGCTTTATTTGCTTTTTAATATAAATTTTATATATGTATATAAAAATTTATACAGTTGCAATTATAGGGGCTTATACCTCGAATCTGGTAGGGGCAAGCTAACTATCCAAATCACTTGGGCAACCTGAATTCTATTCAGAGCTTTTTATTGTTTGTTTCTTAAAAACTGAGATTTTGTTTTTGCAGGAAAATCTCTTCTATGCAGTTCCCTCTGGTGCAATGGAAACCTATAGAAAATTAATCGAATCTCATTTGGTTCAGTTTGAGGTAAGTGCAATGTGCACTAGTGTTGTTGATTAGATGCTTCCTGTTTCTGGTTTCTCCAAGGATTTATCACATTTTATTTGGAGAATATGGGGAACCAAATTCCATTGTGAATTGGTTACTCGTATATGTATTGGTTATCATTGGAAGGAATTTCTTGTTTATATTGTGTCTCTTGCAGACGGTTTCTTACATAATTGATTTGGTAACTGTTTGGTTCATTTTGGTTTATTCTTGCTGATTTAGCGACTTGCAAAATTTCAGAGAACTGGCAGTAGCATGCAAGAGGAAGTTGAGACATCTATGTATGATGCAGGAGCAGGTACAAACTCAAAACTATTTTTGTATAGCTAAATTGAGTTCACGTTTGTTTTATTTGTATAGCAAATCCTGTGCTTATTAAGTTGTTCTATTCAATCTCAGAGTTTGGTTTTCAAGAGGCTGCATATGATGAGGATGAAGGAGAAACAAGCACCTATTATTTGCCTGGAGCATTTGAAGGTAGCAAGTCATTAAAATCTAACCTGAAGAAACAAAAGAACTTGAAGTTATATGCTTCTAGGTCATATGAAGGAGCTGATTTGCCTTACGGCAACTGCACAACAGCAACTCACCAGTCCATCTTGATGGGGAAAAGGCCTGCTAGTCTCAATGTTGGTTCAATTCCAACGAAACGCATGCGCACTGCTTCCAGGCAGAGGGTCGTTAGTCCATTTGGTGCTGGAGCTAATGGGAATGTTCTGGCTCCGATTAAGACAGATGCTTCAAGTGGTGATACTAATTCTTTTCAGGATGATCAAAGTACTTTACATGGTGGATCTCAGTTCCAGAAAAGTGTGGAGGTTGAATCTGTTGGGGACTTTGAAAAGCAGTTACCATATGACTATGCAGAAACATCAATGAAGCCTAAAAAGAAGAAGAAGGCCAAACATCTGGTACATGAAGTACTCATAATTCAGCTGGACTGAGTTATCCATGGAATAATATGGAAGGTTCTGTAGTTCTCGTACCTTAATTACTGGCTAAGTTTCTTGTATTCTTTATGGTTGCAGGGTTCTGCCTATGATCAAGGATGGCAGCTGGATTCTGCTATACTTAATGAACAGGTAATTAGTAATATTGTTAGATATGATCTGGGTCTGCCATGCTTAATATTTTTTATTTTTTTACAATTGTGCATCATTCTTTTGGATTGTGTTTTCTATTTCTATGCAGTTTCTTATTTTGCAAGCTTGATCTTTAGTTTATGCAGTTTAAATTTCATCCTCCCTCAATTAAGTGTTGCAATGAATCCTATGAACTATATTTTGAAGTGCTAATCAAATAACTGACGGTGTCATGAATTAGCAGAGGGATCATTCCAAAAAGAGATCGGAGGGTCATCATTATGAATCCAATGGAACAATTGGTAACTGTCTTCACTTGGATATTTGTTTTGGGCTTTGATTTGAAAATGTGGTGGAACTCTCTCATTCATGTATTTGTTTTAGGTTTATACGGGCAACATACAGCCAAGAAGCCAAAGATATTAAAGCAATCTCTAGATAATACTTATGACAGTATTACTCCAATGCCTGGATCCAATCCTTCTCCAGTGGCATCCCAAATGAGTAATATGTCCAATACCAGTAAATTTATTAAGTTGATTGGTGGTCGAGACAGGGGACGGAAAACTAAATCACTAAAGGTAACTCTTTGGTGATACCCTGTTTGACAGTGTGCTCACACTTGACCCCCCCTTTATTGTGCTGTTATTCCGGAAAAAAAAAAAAAAAAAAAAAAAAAAACCTTTTGCTTACATCTTGTACTGTGAATGTGAATTTAACCTTTTGCAGATGTCTACTGGGCAGCCAGGTTCAGGAGGTCCATGGTCCCTTTTTGAAGATCAGGTTAATATGTGATTATTAATTTTATCAAATTGTTCTCTCTTCAGTTGTTATACAGTTGCCAATAACTGAACAAAATTTACTCTTTTTTTTTTTTTTTACCTTAGGCACTTGTTGTTCTTGTACATGACATGGGCCCAAATTGGGAATTCATAAGTGATGCAATCAATAGCACGCTGCACTTGAAGGTTAGTGTTATTTCTGGAGCACCTTCTTATGCTTACTGTCTATTGCGAGGATGATCTCTGTTCATTTGAAGTGTTGGTTTTCATAGTCTATGTCTTGCTCTTATGACTCTACCATGCAGTGTATTTTTCGCAAGCCTAAAGAGTGCAAGGAGCGTCACAAAATATTGATGGATATGAATTCTGGTGATGGGGCTGATAGTGCTGAAGATTCAGGATCTTCTCAACCTTATCCATCTACAATACCAGGCATTCCGAAGGCAAGAGTGTGTTCTTTAAACTGCTTCTTTTAAACTATTAAGTTGACCTCACACTGTTTCATCTTCAGCATGAGAGACCTGCATCATTCAGTACAATTCTACTTACTTGTGTTGGTTGGTGTTTCTTTACTTCATGCAGGGCAGTGCCCGACAATTATTTCAACGCTTGCAAGAGCCAATGGAAGAGGATGTTCTCAAATCTCATTTTGAGAAAATGATTAACATTGGTCAGAAGCATCATTATCGGAGGAGTCAGGTTAGTGAAAATAAGTATAGATTTTCTCAATCAGTGCAGTGGCCCGACTTTGATTGATATTGTTGCCAATTTCTCTGTAGCTAGACCATCCTTATGATCACAAGTTTAGACCTTTCCACTAAGGAAGAATCATTTTACAGTGACTAATGCTGGACCTTATTGTTGGATTACATGCTACACTTGAGATGCCAATCCTTTTAGTTCGGTGATCTGACTGGCGTTTTTTAATATTGTCATCATCTAAACTGGCGATTTTGATCCATAGGATCATAAAGGTTTTTGTAAATTGTAATATTCGGCAGTACCTTACATCTTAAACCCAAAACAGCTGGGTGTTGTCAATTTTCTGTTAATGATACCAGTTCGAATTAAATGGATTGTTCGACCCAACTCGAAATATATGTGAGATAAAGGTAGTTGAGTTCAAGTTCAACTGAAATAAATTATTGGTTAGATTCTCACGAGAATGGACTGTAGATGGTTGGGATCTGGAAGCAATTTAATTACCCTGTTTTTCTCTTATACTTGCTTCGGTATTATTGGAACTCCTTTTTGAATCCTAACAATAACTTCTTGTGATTGTGTATTTATGAAGAATGAAAACCAGGATCCGAAACAAATAACGACTGTCCACAATTCTCATGTGGTGGCCCTTTCCCAAGTCTCTCCAAATAACTTGAATGGAGGTGTTCTAACGTAAGTTCTTGTCCTTGCATGCCAACAATAGTCTACTCTTCCATGTTAATCATCTGTCCATCTTTGTCAGTATGTTAAAGATATCTTGTTTACTTGTTCTCCTTCTATGATTCTGTGTAATAAGTATTCAAAATTTATGCGTGAAGGCCTCTTGATCTGTGTGATACCACTTCATCAAGCTCAGATGTCCTTGGGTATCAAGGATCTCATGCTAGTGGTTTAGCAATGTCAAATCAGGGTGCCATGGCGTCATTACTTCCTTCTGGGCCAAATGCCTCAATACAGGGATCTTCTGGTATGGTTCTTGGAAGCAACTTGCCATCCTCGTCTGGTCCACTTAGTGCCAACGTCAGGTAGTGTGTTTCTATCGGTTGTTATTGTCACTTTGGTGTACATTATTTTTATAAAATTCTTCATACATGCTTTTAATTTATTTGTTAATCCTATGTATCCCATTATTCATGGTACAGAGATGGTAGATACAGTAGTCCAAGAACATCATCTTTGCCAGTTGATGAGCAGCAAAGACACTACAATCAAATGTTGTCTGGTAGAAACATTCAACAGTCTGGCTTGTCTGTGCCTGGAGCTCTTCCAGGAACTGATCGTGGAGTTCGTATGGTTCCTGGTGGAAATGGTATGGGCATGATGTGCGGGATGAACAGAGGCATGCCAGTGTCAAGGCCAGGATTTCAGGGAATGGCTTCATCATCTATGCTTAATTCTGGGAATATGCTTTCATCCAGTATGGTGGGGATACCAAGCCCTGTAAATATGCACTCTGGAGCTGGTTCGGGTCAGGGAAACTTGATGTTAAGACCTCGCGATGCTTTGCATATGATGCGGGTGAGTTGTTGACGCACCTACATTGTTTAAGACTAAGATCTAACTCTGTGATGGTAGCTTTTAGAGAAAGCATCAAATGGTTCATAGCTTATGATTCCTTTGTCCTCAAGGATTGATTTTTTGCAGGTTGGGGTTAAATGTGCCCAACTCGCAAGTTGCAATAGTTTGTTAAACTGCATTCATTTTTTTTAGTTTGATTATTTTTTTCCAGTTTCTCCTGCCAATCTGGGAGTGCGAAGTAGAAGAAGAAAGGCTAAAGTTGAATGTGCTTAGTTGCTTGGTGTCAACCATCTTCATTAGTTTTATCTTATTGTTTTATTTTGTTTTTTCCTCCCACCACTTTGGGGGTGGAAAGAGGGGAAGGGGGAGGTATGTCCTTGGGGTATTTAATGTTGGTTACTTTTGATCTGTTGGTTTCCTCCCTCCTGTCAGGCTTTTGTTTTGTATTGAAATGCGTCCTGAAGTTTGAAATTGTGGCAAGTATATATTTAATTCTTTAGGTTTTAGCTTCATCGATCAAAAGTTAAAACCTTAGCCCTCACTTCACCCTCATTGACTTCTATTGGCAAGGCTGGAAATGGAACTTCTGTTCACACTTAAGTTTGATTATCTATTGTTACACTTAGAACAGTCACTTGTCATTTCACTGCTTTTCTAGGTTGCCGTTCTTGGCAGACACATTTGATGAGAAGATTTGATTATCTCCTTTCCTTTCTCAATAGTCAATGTTTTACGCTTTATTTATCCAAGTCCACCAAGGTTTTATGTTTACTTGACTATTGAGTTTTTTTTTGTCATAGCCTGGCCATAATCCGGAGCATCAAAGGCAACTTATGGTTCCAGAACTTCAAATGCAGGCCACACAAGGGAATGGCCAAGGAGTTGCTCCCTTCAATGGGTTGAGTTCCGGTTTTCCTAATCAGCAAACTCCGCCATCTGCTCAAACATATCCAGGCCATAGCCCGCAGCAGCGTCAGATATCCCCACAACAGTCCCATGCACTCAGCAACCCTCATCACCCTCATCTTCAAGGCCCGAATCATGCTACGGGGTCGCAGCATCAAGCCTATGCCTTCCACGTCGCAAAAGAAAGGCAGTTGCAACAGCGGTATTTGCAGCAGCAGCAACAACAGCAACAGTTTTCTACATCTAATTCTTTGGTGCCACAGGTCCAGCCGCAGGCCCAACTTCCCATGTCATCAACTTTGCAAAATAGTTCCCAACTTCAGTCACAAACTTCACCTCACCCAGTATCTGTGTCCCCTATGACACCTTCTTCCCCAAGGACTCCCATGTCATCCCAGCACCAGCAGAAACATCATCTGCCATCCCATGGCTTTAGCCGGAATCCTGGTGCTAGTGGGATGACCAATCAGATAGGGAAGCAACGACAAAGACAACCACAGCAGCATCATCTTCAGCAATCTGGTAGGCACCACCCTCAGCAGCGGCAACTTACGCAGTCTCAGCAGCAGGCTAAACTTTCAAAGGGAATGGGAAGAGCCAATTCAATGGTGCATCAGAACCTCTCCATTGATCCTGCAAACCTCTCTATTGATTCTTCTCAACTTAATGGACTTGTGCCTCCAGGAAGCCAATCTCTTGAGAACGGAGAACAATTCATGCAATTGATGCAAGGTCAAGGTGCATATTCTGGGTCTGCCCTTAATCCAGCAACATCGAAACCATTGGTCCCCCAATCACCAAACCATTCTCAGTTGCAGCAAAAGTTACTTTCTAGTGCACCGACCAATTCATCAAAGCACCTCCAGCAAATGCCTTCTCATTCTGATAATATCACCCAGGGCCAGGTTCCACCAGTTCCTTCCAATCATACGATATCTGCTTCACATCAAACTGGCTCTCCATCAGGTATTGCTTCCAACCACCAGCAGCTGCAGCCGCAATCACAGGCACAGCAACAACAAAAGCAAGCTAATCAAACTCAGCCTTATGTTCAGAGAGTGCTGCAGCAGAATCACCAAGTGAATTTGGAGATTCCAAATAAGTCTCAAAATGATCTAACTCAAGGTGATGAGCAGCCTGTGAATGGTGCTTCGCCGGTAGGTGTGAGCACGGCGATTCCTCAGTCCTGTATTGATTCATCTAGTCTAGTTCCAGTTCCTTCTGCCATTCCTCAGTGGAAATCGTCAGAAGCAGTATATGATGCTAACATGCCGAATTCAACTGCTCAAGTGGGTCCAGTTGGGAGCCCCCCACTAACAAATTCATCTGGGAATGAGCCTGGGCCACCTATCAGTCAAGGGTTAGGCCCAAGAAGGTTATCTGGAAACTTGCTCTCTCATGGACTTAATGTTGGAGCACAGTGGCAGCAGCAGCAGCTACTGCAACGGTCTCCTTCGCTGCCATCCCCATCTCAACAACATTACCAGCAACAAGAACAACAGCAGCAGCAGCAGGAACAAGAGTCACCCCAACATCAACTGCCTCTGCAACAGCAGTCTCAGCAGCAAATGCAGCATCTGCAAGCAGGGCAAGGAAGTTTGTATATGATGTCTGGTAATTCAAAACCAGAATGAATGATTCTAAGGAATGAGCAGCTGCAGCAACCGGTCCTGCCAGGGTTGGATCCGCATGCCCTTGGTACAGCGGTGTACAGGTAGTTGCTTTTCTTTAATTCCATAAGATGGATATAACATGATAGGGCTTTGCATAAACTTAAACGTGTCACCAACATCATCACAAAATTATTCTTTGGCTTATTGGTTTTCCATTACTTGCAAACCTTTTCCGTATCAAGTGAATTATACTGATGAAGCATGCATTGCTTCTACTTTCTTACATATAAAATTGCTTTGTTTTTCCCCTTTTGTTGCCTTCTTTTTGTCTTTCTCCGTAGTAGGATCTGTCTTCCACTTGATGATTGCTGATTATTGCTTTAATGCTCGAATGGTAGTTTATATATATTTTTTACTGTATGAGATGTCTATATTTTTTAAGGAAAACTAACGAAAAGTCCAAAAAAAACTTCTCTTTTAACGAAAAGCCTTTTTTAAAGGTATAGTGAATAGTGCAAGTTAAAGGTGAAAATTGTGGTTTTTCGTTAAAAGTGAACAGTACAGGAAGTGTTTTGTTAAAACTCCCTACTTTTTTTAGTCAACGGAGTCCTGTGTTTCAATCTTAAAACAAATCTGATTTCAGTTTGGGGTTTAATGCCAGATGAAGCTGATTATTCGACAAGGGCATTGACAGGAAGAGAGTTGGTCATGGCATTTGCAGGTTTTGTGAAAAATGTAGCTGGACTATCCAAGTGATGTTGCAAGGCATTTTGCTTTGTCTTTGGAAACCATGTAAATTACCACTGGGGCTAGAGTTCTGGGAAGATAGAGATCAATATAGAGGTACGTGTACAGGGCTCGTGTCTTTCCATTTCTAGTACCTGTCGGGTTTTTTTTTCCCAATTTTTTCTTTCTCTTTCATGGTCTCCCAGCATATTTGTCGAGGGACCTTATTTCTTTTTTGGCCCAGTAGATTAGTGCATGTATTACTACCCTTTTCAGATCAGAGGGCGTTGCAATCATTTTTATGGGCAAAAAAGCCTTCTGCAAATATCTTGTGAATATTAGAGATGTCTGGTGTATACATTGGTGAATGGGATTAGAACAATCATCATCTGTCAATGCCATGTCGTAACTTGTAACGATTCGCAGTTTATAATGCAAAGAGTCCTGATAGCTGTTCATCCACATCTGGTGTTTGTTAAGGGCCAACAGGCATCTGTATTGCATAAAATTTTCTGCTTTGAACGTTGTGTTGGGAGCTCCTCAGATTTTTACTTTCCGTCAACGGGCGACGTTTGACTGATGTTTGATCCGGAAAAGTAAGTCGAATTAAAACGTGGTTGAACAGTCATTGTACTAGTCATGGTTGTAAATTCAGACCCCCTCTGAGTTGGTATCTCAGTTTCACTACAATGGCTGGAGTTCATATTCAACCCGATCCGATACCCGGGGGTGTGTGGAGGATACGTCGAGGCGTGCAAGTGCTGCTCCGAAGGGCCATGCGTTCAAAAATGGTGAAGGATTGATACCAGGAGGAAAATAAGTACGATGGCAGTGCCAAGAGCTTCTCAGAGCAAGTTTACTAACTTCATCAATTAATATCCTAGTGCACTTAAAGCCGCGGGCATTGTATCCAAACCCCAACAGAGAAGAGAAGGGGCTTATTACCAAACATTGAGAGCATAATTCAAAAGTACAAGGGGTTTTAACAAAACACTTCTGGTATTGTTCACTTTTAACGAAAAATTATTTTTATACCTTTTCCTGATACTATTCACCATGAAACCAAACTTTACAACTAAAAGATTACAATTGCAGCTGGAACTATATGACACCATGCATAAATTCTGGGCTTCAGCTGTCAACCATACAAATCCATTTCAACAAGAAACACAAAAACCATGACATTATCCCTACTCAAATCGAAAATCGAAAACCAACCTTAGATCAGCTGCTGCTCAGCTTGTTGGAAGACCCGAAAGCGGTATTAATGGAGTCAACAATCTTCTGCTGCGACTGCAGGATCATGCTGATCCTCCTCTTCTCCATCTCCACTCTATACCTCTCTGTTTCCTTCATCATCTTCATCCTCCTCTTCTCCACCCCCATTAACTGCTGGGCGAATGCCCTCATCTCGTCCGCCAATTCCACCACCATTTCCCTACCCCTCTGCTCCGGCGGCTCCACCACGTCGCCCCCGCCCACCGCCTCTCTCCCTCTCTTTAACTCCGCTGCCGCAGCGGGTCCCTGCAAAAACGACGCTTTCCCGGAAAATCTGTTCACAAACGTCGGCCTCCGCAGGATGAAGTCGATGCTCCGGACCTTGTTGGAATTCTCCTCATCGTCGTCTTCATGGCCGCCGCCGCCGCCGCCGTGATAATCACGCTCTTCTTCTTCTTCTTGCTGATGTGGCATCTCCGCCATGGGCATGGCAGAGATGGGCATGGGCCCGCGTTCCATCTGCTCCATGAGCTCGAAGAAGGGCCAGCCGGACTTGGTTCTCTGGCCGAGGCGCTTCTTCACGGCGCGGTGTCGCTGCCGGAGCTTCTCCATCTTGTGGCGGCACTGCGTGGCGGATTTCGACGGCTCGCCGTATTCGTAACCGCACCGCGCCGCCACGGTTACCGCCACCTCCTCCCACTGGCTCGACTTCAGCTGGCCCCTTCTCAGCGCGTACCACTTCTCCTGGTAGGCCCGGATCAGCTGCACCGTCTCCTCTTGGCTCCACGGTAGAGGATGAGGCTTCTTAGCGGTGGCCATGGGCGAGGCGGAGACTGAGGCCTTGGAGGAGGCCGTGGGCGACGGCGGTGGTGGTGTGGACATTGCTCTGGGGTTGGTTAGGGCTAAGAATTTGGAATTTTAGGGTTAGGGTTTGGGAGGGATTGGGGTTTTTTGTTTGAGATATGTGGAGGTTGGTGGTGGCGGTGACGGTGGTGGTGATGGACCGATGGAATTTGTGGGGTGGATCTATGCATGGGGCCCAGCAGTGGGTTATGAGTCAAAGGTTCCGAACCCGGTTTGGTGTTTAAAAGAGTTGGAAGAAGCATATGGAAATAGTTGGGCTTTTAATAGTTTGTACGGTACGGCCTCAAGTGAAAGGAGTTGCAATGTTCAATGATTGGATAATGGATTGCGTATTATGACTTGTGCAATGCAAACAAAATTTAGAGCTAGTTGTGTATTTCCATGTTTCAAGAAAAAAATAGCTTCTGTTGCGTGGTGAGTATAATCAGCTTTGTAAACAAATAGCCAAGTGTTTGACTAATAGTGTTACGTAATTCGTTCTTCATTCAATTTCAATTGAATTATTCAGAACTATAACTACATATAATACAAATATTTTGTAATTAGATTCTGGAGGCACACACAACACTTTGGTGTTGTGAAGATTTCTCGTTGGAATGTTTGTCGTTACTTGGAGATTCAGTTCTCAAGTATACTATAAGCTCCTACCCACATAAAATAGGAATCAAACAGAAGATACAAGTATCAGATGTCTTCGATATTTCAAGCTATAATTTGTTTTCATAGTACTTAATATATCAAAATGTTGGAAGATCCTAAAATACAAGAACTTACATTGAAGTCTATAACTTAGGCATCAAGGTACTCACCCAAAAACAATAATTTTATGTGTGTTTGACATGGATACATACGTGACAGAGCATTTGAACCACACCGTTGGGCAGCTCCAGGGCAGCGGTCTAGAGTCCCTAATCCGTGTAAATGCGGAGTCGACACCTCAGAAGTGCCTTTGGACAGCAGATTGCAAACTGTAGAACTGGTAAAGGTCGAAAAATTCTGCGACAGAGGTCGCAGATGGATGAACTCGAAGACCATAGCGAATAATGTTGAGGCCCTCATAGGAGCCTACTATGTTGGCGAAGGATTGTTTGCTGCACTACATGTGATGAATTGGCTTGGTATAGGTTCTAAATTTGAACCCACATAAGCCACTGAAGCCATTACGAGGGCATCCCTCCGATCCTACTGCCCAAAAAATGATGAAATTGCTGTCCTGGAGAAGAAGCTTGGGTACCAATCTTCGGTGAACCTCTGAGCAAAAACTAGGTGCTAGATATTGTTACCAGGTTTGCACTTGATATTTTCTTCAGATTTTAGTCATTTTTTACCTGTTGAATATTTTGACAGAGGCTTGAGTTTCTTGGCGACTCGGTGTTGGATGTGCTATCCGGGACAGTTGACAGACTTGCAATCAGCTGCTGTTTGTAATGAAAACTTTACCGGAGCTGCTGCGAGAAAATGCCTTCACCAGCATCTTCAACATTGCTCCGGGTTACTTCTGAGTCATATCACAAGAGTATGAGAAGTTGTGTACTGCTGAAGCTCTGAACACCACCATCCTACTCGAAGACCCGAAAGTAAACCTCTTAGTTCTTTGCGACTTAAACTCTAAACAGTTAGCTGTTTGTGTTAATCTGAAGTTACGTTAATAACTACGAATTGTTTAATGCAGGTTCTTGGGGACATGGTGGAAAGCATAGCAGGGGCAATAAACATGGACAGCAATCTCGACCTTAAACAAAGTATGGAGGGTGTTTAAATAACTATTATCTCCGATCGTGACCCCTTCCACTCTGCAATTACACCCGCTGCGTGAATCGAGCAAGTTATGTGGTTCTATTGGGTACTTTGTGAAAGAAACTTGTAATAAAGAGGATTCAATGGAGCATGTGGAAATGACTTTGCAGCTGGAAGATGGTCTTTTGGTTGGGAGCAGGTACAATCGGAGCAGCAAAGCTGCTAAACAGCAAGAAGCTCGTCAACTTTCGAAGGAGCTCCAGGGTTGCCGTTCCTTGTCTAAAAGGAGAAAACTTGATTCCGACCACATAGATGAGCTATCTTCCGAAGTCATGCAGATTGAACCCTGCAGCCAACTGACTGATGTTGTTCATTCTTCAGAGCCAATCAGTCGAATCGAATCATCATCTGCAGAGTCGAGAACAAGTCCTGCCCCGACCAATTTTGATTCCAACCAAGTCTACAGTCACAACACTGCATCCCCAATTTGCCTGGTTAGTGAACGATTGAATCAACTTATTACGATGCTCACGATTACCCTTGTTTTCTCCCATTTTCATTTACATGCTATCATTCTTGTTTGCAGCTATGGCTTCGATCAGCACGAGGAAAGGAGAAGCTCGGATTTCTCTCTTTGAGCCGTGTAAGGTAATGCAGTGGCCGATGCCTACATTCAAAATAACAAAGCAAAAATCGAGGTGATTCGAATCAACCAAACTGCACTTAAGTGTTCTCTTTTCCTAGGGGCTAACTAACTAGTGTCATCCTAGTGCAGAACTCCGATTGAATTCGGAGAGGGCTCTGAAAAGAGAATGGGTTCAACAGCTACGCATGGGAATTAAGTTTGCAGACACCAAACTTTGGGACTGTTGTATGCAGAGGAGATCCTAGAGCTGATAATAAGAGTTCATATGACTCTGCAGTAGTTGCCCCTTACAAGCTTCAACGACAGTGAAAACTTACAATTGGGTGCTCTTGAGGGGTGAGCATTGGCTGGGTTGGTTGGGTTGGACTCTTCAGCCCGTTGGCCAACCCAATAGGTTTGGGTTGACATTATTAAAATCCATTTTCACCCAAGAAAATAGGCAAACCAACCCACTCAAACCATTTTATGGCGGGTTGATAGTTCTGTGGGTTGGAATTATTACTTTGTTTCTTATACTTTAAGTGTATATGAACGACAAATAATCCAAAATAGATGTCTTAGTAGGCTTAAATCATGTGAATTTTGTGTTGTAGGATCATTATTTGGTACTTGATACTTAAATTGCATCATTTTGACTGAAGTATAAATAAACAAGTGTGCTTAAGAATTGACCATCTTTAGTACATGTATGTTTAAGAATTGTTCGATATTCGGGGCGGATCAATTTCAATCAGGTTAATAATAATACTTCAACCTAACCAACCTGTTCAACGAGTGGTCAGATTTGTACCCGAAAATGAATGTTTAAAACCCAACCCTCAGTTGTGTTGGTCGGTAAACTCACTAAAGCGCCCACCCCTAGATAGTTAGCAAATAATGTACAGAATCAATAGACATTGTAGATGTAAAATCTGCTTTTGTAAATTCTCTATTGGTATAAAATTCAAAAGGGTCAAGTATTATACTGTATCACAATGAAAAGGGGGAAAGAAAGAGAGAAAAATGGTCATACTATGTACATAAACACCAAGAAGGTTATAAACACGCTTTTCTTCGCTGTAAAGATGAGTTCCGTGACCCCGATCAACAGCTTTATTCTCTTTACTCTTCATTCTCTCAATAGCTACTATCAATTGCCAATTACCAAAAACCTGCACCGGAAAAAAGAGATTAGAACGAGATTTTGTGTGCTTGTGCACACAAGGACAAGCGTGAGAGTGAGAGAGTCAATAATATTGGACGGGAGAGACAAGTCACCTTAAATGACAAGCCCATTAAAATTGGCTCAGTGAACTCGGATGTGGTAATATTTGCATTTGTGAGTGAACAGGCATTGTTGGCCAGCAATATCAGTGGACTCTTGTCCCAAGAAACTGGCATTCATCTTCCTGGGTCGTGGTCGTAACTGCAACTTCTTGGCCAACATGAGTTTGATCCCTGCAATTGAGAAAGCCTGATGTTAACGGTATATTCAAGTTGTGCCAGCGACATAAACGAGTTGTATGAATTCCTATCCAACCGCATGCAGGTAAAAGGAGGTTACAAATTCCAATCCACGTTAATAAACTACATTCAACTTTATTTCTAAAGGTGATAGGAACTTACGGTTAAACTGTCGTCTTTTAAACTTTTCAGCGACTTAGAAAGCTCCACTTGCTTTGATGCAGTTGCGAACAATGCCTGAAAGAAAAGCTCTTGGATTTAGTAGCCGACTCTAATACGACAGAAAGAAACCTTACTGGTACATACTTCAAAATAACCCATGGTTACAAGAAAGAAGGTTGACTTACTTTCTTTGTCTTCTGTAAGTCGTACTCTATAGATTTAATGCGATTTAAAGATTCGTGAAGCATGTCTTCTTTCTCTTGAGGAATTTTAGTAGGTTTGTTTGTCAAATTGGTAACCAATCCTTCTAACTGCTGCAGCCTCTGCCAGAGGGGGCCTACATCTATTCCCTGTGAATTCTGTTGTTCCTGAGAACTTGGATTTTCAACTGGCAGAGGTTTGAATCGTGTTTTTAAGCAGCTATCTGAATAACATGCTGCAAATATCCTCCCTAACATTGGGAATACGAGATATATGCCTGTTAATATTTTGAGTATGAGGTGAACGGTTAAACTCGCTACATGTGGAATGGATGTCTTCAGCGACCTTCTTGGGGTGAAGTTAATGGGTGAATCACCTGTCAAGAACAAAAACTTGAATTAGAAATTTCCAAGTCTGAGGCATGAAAAGAAAACTGCCAGGCACTACATCACGAGTAAATATACGAAGCTTGATAATTGACCGATGATCACCTACTTTTTAAACTTGAGTTAGCAACTTCCATTCTTCCTGCAGTACTGCCTGATTCAATGGGTGAATCACCTGTCAAGAACAAAAACTTGAATTAGAAATTTCCAAGTCTGAGGCATGAAAAGAAAACTGCCAGGCACTACATCACGAGTAAATATACGAAGCTTGATAATTGACCAATGATCACCTACTTTTTAAACTTGAGTTAGCAACTTCCATTCTTCCTGCAGTACTGCCTGATTCAACTAGGCTGCAGGGAGATGCAGCAGACTCAGTTGCCCTCTCCTGAGACAAATCAGACGAAATATAGAGGACGAAAAGTTAGAAACTGATTGATATTTTATCATGTGACTGGATATAAACCTAGCCACGATCGTAAGTAAAATTTTAACTTTAGTAAGGTATATAGATGCTAATAATAAAGTAGCTATTAGAGATGCATTCAGTAGTTAAGTGAAAGGAGATGACACCCAAGAAAAGAGAACTTCAGAAAATTTACTTCGTCAGAGTTAGACTTTGATAGCTGCAAGAAGGCAGAAGTACTTGACCTCATTTCTGATCTTGACTCAGCTGCAGATACTATTTCACTATCTGTAATCTGCAAAGTAAACCCAAGCAATGTGAAATATGATACATGGGTACAAGGTAATAAGAACAGTATCCATTGAAGGTTTGGCTTAAGTCACCTTAGAGGTAAGCAGCTTGATTCCGACATCGTCACCATCAGAACCTTTGATTTTCCTCAGGTGCATTGTTTCTCCAACGTGTACCAGCTGCAAACAGAAGTCAAATGAGTAGGGAAACTGGCAAGAAAACCCCCAATATTCAGCCTATTAACCCAAACTACTGTTAACCCACTAGAATCATACTTTCATTATTTCTGGATCATTCCAGGGTCCCTTTCCAGACCTAAGGCACCCGCCTTCATTTGGACACGAGCAAGTTCCCCCAAGGAAATCCGGAAGTTGGCTGTTTAAAGAGAAAGTTGCTGAAATAAGTTTCGAAACACGAACCAAAAGTTCCGACAGCCATTATATTCATTAAAAAATCGAACTAATTTATCAAATAGTAAGAAATCCCAACCTCAAGTCTATGATTTCCAAAAGCTTGTTTTGAAATCTGTTGCCTAAGACCTGCAGAAGCACTTATTAGTAGTCAATAGTACCTTCAAAATGAAAGCATCAAATGAAAAATATCCACATACATGTATCTTTCCAGTAGTCCTTGGGTCAAGAAAGCCTTTTGCTGTGTTCCAAAGTAGCTTGAACCCATTACCAGCATTTACCACAAACATTTGATGTAATGTCTGTGGAGAACAAGCTAGTATCAGAAATCAATAAAAACGATTTCATAAAATGTTATCAGTTGGTTTCAGATAATATTAAATCCACCTCAGGATAGTTATCACCGTCCATTTTCTGCATGCGCATAACAAGGTCATGTGCAACCTTGCCAAAACTCATCCAGTTCTGCATAATAATAATAATGATAGTAAATTAGGAAAAAGTATAGTTATTGCAAAAAATACGTATGATACATAGAACTGAACAAATGAAATTGAGACTTAATAAGTTACCATCCCCTGGACATCTAGAATAGTGGTTGTAGAATCTATATGCTTTTTGGCCGCAATAGAACATGCTGGGAATTTCTCAGCAAAAGCCTTCTCAAAACCCTGGACATGATATTTTAGAAACCGTTCCACTGTGGTGACATTCATTAGCTTGCTAGGTTCAACTTTTCCAAGTCTTTCAATATAAAGAGGTCGCCCTGCCTTGTCTACACCATGATAACCATGAGGATAGAAACGCTGAACCTCTTCATATTCACTGTACACAAAATCCTACAAATTTATCATTGTAACACCTCTATTAGAACTTAGAGAATGAAATGAAATCTCCGCTAAAACAGGCATTAAAAAGTTCCTCGTGTTTGATATTCTGTAATCTTTACATATTACAGACAAAAGAGTCTTTCTTTATCAAAAGAAATGAGATATAAAAATATATGTATCAGTCGTCCTTCGAAATACTCTTAATAGCATTATACCTTCACAATAGATTCTACTCCATACTCTCTCCTCCAGTTGAGCATTTCTGCCCACATTTGAAAAGATTTATCAATGTCAAACTTCCTCGCCTTCAAAAATCTGCATAAACACGGCTTAGCTATTAGTAACCAAATCCAAAAAGCTAAAAGGACAATAAAAAATATACACTATCATTGCAGTGAGTCAATCACCTCAGCATTGTATGATAATCATCGAATTGAGCCGGGAGCATATCTTTAGCAACCAATGCATCGCGAAACGTAATCACAGCTTCTTCCTCCTCAGCATCCCGAGCATTTTCAATTGAAATCGATGCGTAGCGACAATTGGCCACACGCGTGCCACGCTTTCTAGGAGTGTTTGTTAATCTCAAGGAAGCATTTGTCGTCCTTTTCTTAAGAGATCTGCTCCGAGGTCTCCGCCTCTCGTCCTCGGAGGTTTCGAAATCAAAAGTTCTAGTCTTTTCGTCTTCTTGCAACGAAATTACTTCTCCTAAAGTTACATATCGAAATGCAGAAAAATGAAAATTTTGGATCAAACATAAATATTAAGATCCGATTTTTGTATATAATTTTACTGAGGAATCGGATTAATGTACCTGGCATTGTTGCTAATCGAATCGGATTACAGCTCGAGCTCAGATTACATCTGCATCGAATAAGATTAAGAACAGCAAAAACAGAGAAAATCAAATAAATAAATCATCAAATTTACGAATAAAAACCTAAATTTCTTAGAAAATACTCAATAGCTCAAGAAAACGACGAAATCTACCAAGATTCTATCACAATCTCCGATAAAACCGGGAAACGGATCCGAAAACAGCATCCAGAAGCGAAAATTCAAAGCCACAAAAAACTTTAAAAAAAAAAAATTGCATTCGTACCATAAGCTGATCAGGTGATTGAATCGCAAGCGCAACTGCAAATTTCCGGCGAAGCACATTCGCCGGAATCGAGCGCGGGCGTGGCGGAGAATTTCGGAAAGAATTGAATTGTTGATGCTGCTTCTCTTTCTCTCTCTCTGAGAAATAACAGGTGATGAGAGAGAGAGGAAGAGAAAGCGAAATGGAGGTTGCTTTCGGATTAAGATGACATTTTTTTCTTAATTGTTTCTCTCTCTAAGCAGCGAACTGTGATTCTGAAGACGAAGAGGCAGAGGGAGGAGAGAGAGAGAGAGAGAGAGAGAGAGAGAGAGAGAGACGACAGAAGGAACGTAGCCGAATCGGAGAGGAAGAGAGAGAGGCATGTCGTTTTCAAAAGCGTTAGAACAAGACGTAGCGTACAACGGCCGCTTTAGCTCCGTCGTCTTTTTTATTTTATTTTTTATTTTATTAACAAAGGGTATTATCTATTATCTACCCTAAAAAGAAAGAGTTGAACTTAACCTCACTATATCAGTCTCGACTCAAAAGTTTAAACTTTGTAGGTTGTTGCAATAAGGATAGTTTAATTATGCAATTTTCCAAGGTATGTTTAGTAATTTTACACCTAAAAGAATTTGAAATTTCCAAATATCATTCATGAGTAGACTTAACAAACAAGCTGTTTTTTGTGTTTAGAGTCGTGTTCGACACGTACACAATATGTTAGTTAACATGTCTATCCATTTATTAATAAGACTCATTATGGGCTAAATCGAATTCTATATTTCTCGTGTCGTTTCGTATTGTATCTAAACTTTTCAGATCAATTTGTGAGCTAATTATGCCAAAAATTGTTTTCTTATTGCTAGTGATTTTTTTTGAATTTAACCTGATAATAAACGGTATAAAGAGTGTTCGAACTTAAGCATATATGATGAGCGCTTTTAGTTTAACAAATATAATTACATCCAGGTATGCAATTGAGCTATATTTTTTAAATTTCTATAATTAATAAACTACAATGGTCAAATCGTGACAATCAAAATTTAAGGGCCGAAGTAGAACATTTTATTTTTGGTAGGGTCGAACTACGAGAACAAAAAACATGTTTTGACCTTTATTTTATTTACTCTTTAGTTTATTGTTGGTTGGCGCCGTTTGTTAACGGGAGACGGAGGAGGGGTTCATTGGTGATTAGGTGCTGTAGAGTTTACGCTACGCATGAGGAGACGGAGTTTCGGTGCGTAATATTTGTGTGGGTGCCACGTCATCGTCCACACGGTAGGTGACACGTGGAGGGGCGTCGGTGATGTGACGGTGCTCTCAATCTCTCAAAATTGGATGCTGATTCGAAAGAATAAGATGCCACGCTTTGGACCGGGAGGGGAAACAAAGCAAAGGTCGGCCCTCGTGTACCTACTACAACGCACACCTCCCTTTCAAATCTTAACTTTTTGTTGAGTCATTTGTGTAAGAAAGTTCCTCGTATGAAAATTCTATTCTATTTTATTGGAGAATTTGCATAAATGCTATTTGAATCTTTACGTTGTTTTAATTTTATTATAGAGATTTGACGTAAAAATAAGTGTCGGCTGTTGACTAACTGACGTCTTCCTCTTCCTCCTTTATCCGAGCTTGGATTTAATGATTATTTTACATCTTTGTGCAATTTCATCCATCTTTTTGTAATCACGTGACAAGCATGAGGGTTCTTTTTCAATGACATTTGCATCAGTTCATGAGATTATGGTGTTTGACACCGTTAATTCCATTAGCTTACGCTCAAATTGGCGTCAACTTTGGTGTAGGTTAAGGGAGTTTATACGATCACACATCGTAATACTGTGCAATAATGAAAATGCATTGAAGAAGGACTATCGCATTTGTCATGTGACCATTAGGTGACAACAAAGTAAATAAAAACGAACACAAATTATAGATTAGAATGGTTGTGATACATGTACTTGATGATTGATGATTTGCGGAAATATCATTTTTTCACTCATGATTTTATAATCCACAACATTTAATGAAAATTAAGATTGCATCTTTTGAAGAAAAAAGTTAACCTTTTTATTTTGTCTAAGTTAAGAAAGAAAGAATCATTAGTTTTTCTTTCCACTTTTGAACATCTAGAAACGCCCTTTTTACACGTTTAACATCAACCAGCTGATTAGTATATCCTAACAAATAGTACCTAACCGCAAGACCTAATAGAGTTGATGTCACGTGGCACATGGAGACAAGGAGTACACGGCCACACAAGTTTCATGGGTAGAAACAAAGGGAAATAGATCATCTACAGATCTCTTCCACAAAGTTCATCAAGTCCATAAATTCAGATCCTAAAAATTTAATTCAACGGTAAAATTATTACAATTTTTAAAGTGAATCCATGTTTGTAATCGTTTGATCAAATTTCAATGGTCTGAATTTATAGACTTGATGAACTTAGTGGAAAAGATCTGAAGAAAATCCATTCCCAAACCAAAGGAGGCCGCTTTTATGCATGTGACATGAAAGGGTGCCAAAATTTTAATATATATACCTTTTGTTTAGATACCAAATAAAGTCATATGATATTTGTCATATTTCTTATTTATCATCTCTCTCTTTGTTAAGAAAAAATTGAAACAATGGTTCCTGAATTTGACCCTATTAAAGTTTTGGTATCTGAATTTGTCACAATGTTGAGTAATAGTCTTTTAGATTAACTTTAACACGGTTAGAAATTTCATTCAAAATAAGGGGTTTAGAGAGCTGAAAAAGGGATGAATGTTTTAACAGAGTTACCCAAAAAGATCGTTGCTCCATATGGCAACAAGTTCATGGGCCAATACTCAGGTAAGTCTTTAATAGTTTGAATTACTCGGTAATCACTTTATATCCATTAAATTAGCAAATAAGTAAAAATATTATTTCCTCAATTCAAACCTGATTGTTTATTTTCCGTACTACTGAGTAGTCCGAAATATTGAAGAAAGATTGTCAATACTCACATATTTTTAGTTTATGGACCAAACTTCAGACGAAAGTTCATAGACTACAACTCCAATTATCTCTAATATCTCAAAATCACCATGGACATGTACTTCAAGCGGCTAAGAGTTTTGTCGCCGCACCCACGATGTGTTTGGTTTCCCCTTCTCTCAATATTTTGTTTTGAAAAATATTCTCTCATTCAAACCCAAGTTGCCTGTTAAACAAACATGTTCTTTGACAGGATCATTGCTCCGAAGATTCTGTCTGTTTTTTATTAACCTAGTTTGAGTCAAGTCAAGGAATCAAGGGTGGCAAAACATGAGACTTAATCTTCATACTTGATCCTTACCTACCTGGAAGAGTTGTCCTTTTGGATTGTCAAGCTTTGTTTACATTAGTTTCTTTAGAAATACTTCCATTTGTCACGGGTCCAACTATCAGAGATTCCCTCTTCACAAATTTCATTTCAATAATTCGAAAAAGACGAGAATCAAACTCTGACCAAGATCATGGAATAATCATTCTTTACCACTTGAGTTACAAGCCTCCGAAAATATTCTCTGAATAAAGAAAGATTCACCGTTAGTCGGAAACTGTAGCGAAATCTTTCTTATTAAGATGATGAAAATGCAATGAGAAAAGTGAGAAGAACATGAGAAGCTAAAAGGACAATCAGTACATCCATCTGCAACCCTCAGGCCCATAAGTTATGGTGGCTATGATTTGGGGGGCATTTTCCTTTTCATATCATTTACAAAAGCAAAAACAAGGTGGGACAGATCAGTTGAGGAACATGGTTGTGACTGGTGAACCCCCACTTGTTTTTTTTTTTTTTTTGTCCAAATTCAAAATTTAATACACACAGCACAAAAGTGATCAAGAGTAGGCAATCGGCAGCTACAATCTAACTACAGAGCTTTTGTAGTGGGAATACACAAATTGGTTTACAGATTCCTTCCAACCATAGATCAGATTAAAAGGACTTGAAGCAACAAGATTCCGATAAATCACTAGTCCGGGAATTACTGTACAATTGTACATGCTTTAGGAACTTGTACATTCGAGTGCCTCTGAGGGCGTATTTAGGCAGCGTCTTTTATTCAAACTCACCTGAAAATGAGATCAATACAATCAGCACTCGTTATTCGGAGAACACAGCAATGGAAATGAAAGCATTATATGATTATGAGCCCAAAACATGGACCTTTCTGTATTTCCCTTCTGTCATGGTTCTGTGTATGAGTTCTCATGTGCGCTTGTGTGTGTTACTGTGTTTATAACTAAAGTGATAGCATTCATTGGTTTTGTCTCAAGTCTAATGACTCCACTGCATCGTTGCATTTTATTTTTGATAGGTGGCGTTTCTGTCTTTATATATGTTAATAAGGGTAGAATAGAAGCAAACCATGTTGCTTCTTTGATGACGAAATCAAAGTTACAGTACAAACAATGATCCTAGCAGCACAAGACATGGATGATTCTGACAAAAACATGCAATAAGAAGTTAACAATGTAAAAAGACAATTAGGAAACACTATGATTCACCTTAGAAGACAATGGCGCGCAGGATTTCTTATCTGCTGAATCTTGCAAAGTGGGTTCCCGATCTCCTCCAAACATGATGGGGTTTCTTGCCTCTCCCCATGTTCAGAAGAGGAAGTCAGGTTCTCTTTTCTCTCTTCTAGAATCTGTAGCTTTTCCATTAGCAAATCATCCTCAGTGTCAATCTTCAACCTTTCATTATTTACTGTGGACAATGATTGAGTCTATCACCAAGGTTTTGCATCAGGAGTTATCCATCAATGGTAACCCACAATGCATATCCAAAGAACTTGCAATGAATTTAGGTTCAGTATCCACCTGGCTTGTACTTGGAAAACCTTGTAATAACTCACTGCTCCTGACCCCGGTAGCTCCAAATGTAGAAGCAAAATCTTGGGATCCATCCAATGCAGTATAAAATGATGATCTACTTTCTTCTTTCCAAAGTTCAGTTTTACCATCAACGACATGAACATCATAAAAAGCTGGCTCAATATCAAGCATTGAACCATGCAAATTTCTCTGAAGATCCCCATCATGCCATCGCACTCCATCACATTGTAAGTTTTCCTCAGTACCAATATGAGCTTGGGCTGCTTCAGGAGTTATTTCTTGGCACATTACATTATCCGTGTGTACTTTTTCTTCCCTTTCTGAAAGTACACATTTCTCAAGTGAATCCTGTTCATTAGGATGAATTTGTTTTTCAACAAATGAAGCGTCATATTGAGAAGTACTATTTGCAATATTTCCGAATTCCATACAGTTAGATTTACTATCAGCAGTCTGCTGCAGCGTCAGTAGTGCATCTGTATTTGACTTAACAGAAGGTGAAGGCCTTTTTCCCGATTCACACAACATAGCACTCAAATCAGCATCAGACCATTCATTTCCTAAGAAGCTCATTTGCCTATATGATTCAACTTCCCTCTCCAAAAAATGGTTCTCCATCTCCCTCCTAAGAAGAATCTCTTTCAGAACACCCATCTCCTCTTCATCATAAACAAATTTTTCTTCCATCATCCTCTGATACTGCCTCACTTCCATTTCTATTGATGCTTTATCCTTTTGCAGACGTGCTATCATGGACATCGCTTCATCAGCAGCACTTGCAGCAGCAGCTCGCTCTTTCTCTAGCTCTAGATAAAGAGCAGCACAAGCAGCTTTCTCTTTTTCCAGTGCTTCTTGCAACATCCTGAGTTTATCAGTTTCCTTTCCAACAACGTGAGACTTTTCTTGCGTATAACTAATGTCCACGTCTTTACTCTCACCAAATGATCCACTCAATTCAGAACTTTGGCATATACTCTCAGCCATATCATTTCCAGTTGGTGCTTTCACATAATCTAAAACGAAAGAAAATCCGCAAAACTGAGCAAATCATTACCAATACAGTAAAAATATAAGTTCATAAGCAATTCTAGTTTAAAAGATTTTCGAAAAATTGCAATAAATTTGATTGACACTACATTCTACTATATATATAAATCCACACATTAAAGAAAAAAGGTTCCTCTAATATAGAAAAATATGAAATCAAGTATTGAAAACAACCAACCAAGTTTAGATATTCCTCACCTTCTCTACCAGCTATGGCAATTGAGCTTTCACCTGACATCTCTCTTGTATCTCTGTCATCGCAAGGAAAGGGGAATATGTGAGAAACCAACTTTGAACTATCACTTGGATAGTAAGAAGGAAGCCTTCCATATTCAGGAGCCGCCCTCCTAGAGCACCGAATTCCAGTCCTTTTCTTCAGAACCATAACCCTCTTCCCCTTAGCGTCGTACCCACTTTCCCTATCAACCAGGTTTTGCAATCTGGGACTCGAAAATGGACTAGAATCTGCTTCACCTTGCAACTCACGAACTCTATTCTCACAATTTACATCTCTGATCAGTTTCGTATTCAAGTTGCACCTTTGATCCCTAGACCAAAGAACATCAAGCGGGAACTTGCTATTCACCAACTTATGGACAGCACGGATCGTCCCAACAGGCCCATCAATAAGCAACAACTTATGTAAGCAAAGATCAGGGTTTCTATACCCGAAAACCCCATTACATGGACATGGAAAACAAACCCAGAAAATCCCCAACAACTTGGAAGCGAAAAACACGAAAGCAGACACGCATAGCAGGATATAAGCCAAACCCAGGTCGATAAAAGCTCCCAAAAGAACAGTAAAGGTCCATGGCTGAACTTCCCGGCAAGCAAAAGCCATCCCTTTTCAAAGTAATCAAAATTCTGGGATTTCACTGAATTGTGGGAAGCAACTGAAGAATCATACCAAATAAACTAAGAATATTTTGCTGAAATGGGCGCAAAGAATTCACCAAACCAAAACCAACTCAGTTGGAGACACATTAAAATATCAAAAGAGAAAAAGCTAAAACTAAGCTTCTAATTGAAAATAGTGCATCATGATTATAAACACCCTTGAAGGAAAAAAAATAATAATCCAATATTTATGCGCTAATAATCATGGCCTACACACCAACTAGGTACAGGTCAATGAAGCACGAAAAAGCTTAGCAAATAAGGAAGGTGAATATAAAAATATATAAAAAGAGCTGAAAAAATAAATAAGTAAAAATCTCAACTTTTACAGGAAATTGGTAACTTGGAGAGCTGAAAGGGAAACCCCAGCAAGGATTTGGGGAGATCGTGATGGGTTTGGACTTTTGAGCCGCGAGGTCGGAGGAGCAGCTTCGTTCGCAGAGTTTTGGAAAGAGACGGCTTTTTCAGTTGGGGAAGAAAGCGAGGAAATAGCTCGTAGCTGGCTGCTGTCGGCAATTACGGTGTCATCTGTTAAGTTGTTGTTTCGTATAATAAAGCCAGCTACTTTCTGGTATTCGCCAAATTTCGCACATGTTTTGGCAACTGTATTGTATTGTTATGTGCTGCGCGCCAAATTCCCCTCAAGGTCAAGGGTACTACGACATCCCTTTTAGTGTCGTTTATGGGCTTGCAAGCATGTTGAGCTATACATACGAATAATTTATTGATGTGATTACTACAGTGTCACTTGGTTTTGTCAATCTATAATTATAATACATATATCTAATTTTATGAATTATCACATTGTTTTTTTTTAATCAATGAATTATTACATTGTTCGTGCTTTCACATAATCATATTATTACATCATTAATGTTGTAATATTACATTATTAATGTTGTAGTACTACATTTTAAAGGAATTCTTAATTAATTTGACGGTAAAAATAAAGTGCGATGCAAAAAAACCATAATGATTCATTTAACTTTTAGAGGGAAAGCCAGTATCTAACCCTACTTTTAAGGAAAATTGAACAATCAAAGACTTAAAATAAAATGAGAAAATGCAAGGGTGTGCTTTTTTTTGTTAAATCATGAACGAAGTGTGAGCCAACCAAACCAACCATATAGTTTCACAAGAACATGAATGAATTATCCGCCTAATAATTAAAGTCATTATGATATGGTTGGAACATGATAATTATTAGGGTCTAGTGATATTTCTTTTCATTTGTAAGTAAGAAGTCTTAGGTTCGATTCTTTGTAAATACGAATTTGAATCACATTATTATTAGATCATTGTGAGGCTAAGCCCACCATTCCCTCTTAGCCTAGATAATATCGTTTATTTTAAAAATAAAATATCACCTATCGTTATTCATACTCTTGAACAAGTCAGTGTACACCAAAGAGGAAAGAAGGCAAAACCTTGGTGCCACGAACATCCCTCGTAATTTGGGTTTTGAATCAAGACAAATGTTTTAGAGTTGACTCTTCTAGAGCACTTCCACCTATAGGACAATAGGCAATTATTGCCTTAGTGAATAGTAACTATCCGATTGCATTTTACTTTGTAACTAAATTTTATGAGCAACTGGCATTACCAATTTTGTCACGTCATGTGTCATTATCCGAATGGGGTGTGCTATCCACACACCTCATTTTACTTCTCACACACCTCTTGATAATTTATGTTCGTTGATCTTCTTCAATTCATCTGATTCGACGATCGAAAATAAAAAAGGTGTGTGAGAATTAAAATGGTATGTGTGAATATCACACCCCTATCCAAATTTACAATTTTTCTACAATAGTATGGTTGAATATTTATAGGACATATTTATTTATTTTTCCCTTTTTTTTGTATTTTTATTTTTAACATTATTTTCTAACCAAATTAATTTTAATATGTATAAGTTAATTTAAAAAAAATTCTAACCAAATTAATATGAATCGTTTGATTATTTAAATTCAGCATACCAGATTGTGCCGTGTGGGCACAACAGTCACTTTGAATATTTAAAATTTTTCGAACCCAAAAATGGTTGAATTAATAAACACCGTTAGATTATATGACCGTAGGAAACCCATCATGTGTATTGCACGCGCCTGACGCAGAAAAGTTTTACACATGGCTGACTTCACATGGTCATGGATGTCAGCCCTTACTTCAAATCACACTCGGGGGATGGGCCGGGCACAAATTGGTTGACTGTTTCGTCAGGTAGGCTTGGGCCTACGTTTTTCCCGACTTTTTTCAATGGCCCAGATCTGCTTTTTCTTTTTTTTTTGGTCAAAAGTGCCCAATTGTAAGTGTTTCTTGTGGATCAAACTAAGGTGGCTGGTTGTTGAGTGTATTTTTGCTCTCTACTATAAGTGTTAATGACTATTACCATCACATTATTAGAGCATCTTCAATAAAAGTTCCTATTTAGAAACTCTCGCCACCACTTTTAAGGACTCATTTAGAAGCTTTAGAAGAATATTCGAGTCCCTAAAAGAATATTGTTTACAATGGAAATTCCTTATAGTATAATCCTTAAATGTAGGGACTAAAATATTTAAAAAATTATTATTCATTTCATTGAAGTATTGTAACCATTGATAAAAATAAAAAACTATCTCTACCATTGATTTTTCAAGAATTAAAAAAAAAGGCATATGAGAAATTGCCTCACTCACTTGGGTGGGTTCAAAAAACAAGGAAAAAAAACATAAAGAGTACACCATTCCCACTCAAAAATAATAAGGAGTCCACTATTTGAGTTCTTATACGTAGTCCTTATATTTGAGAATTTTGTTGAGGTATCCGGCGAGTCTCTCTGTATTGAGATATTTTGAAGACTTCAATTCTGGGCCATTGGAAGTCATTTGTCCCTATATTTAGAGACTATATGGTTGTAGGGACTCCATTTATAATCTCTATGAGAGATGCTCTTATGCAGTTGGACAAGTGTTATTTAATCTATTTACTTTTTTTTTTTTTTTGAAACAACATATATTACGTTAAGGAATAAGAAATAGGAGAATAAATTAGTATCGAGCTAGCAATTTATGCGAAGTAAGACTCTCTATAAATTATCTGTTTTATTATTTTTTTAATACAATATTTTATAATATTGACACAAGAATTATGTTAAAAATATAAAATAATAAAAAATTAATAAAAAAATTTATTTTTGAAAGAATTTTCTTAGCATTTCACGTTTTACTCAAACTACTTTTGCACAAGTTTCAAAATCAAGTCATTCAACGGTTAAATTTAGAAGATGTAGGTCAAACTTGAGAAGATAATTTTACTTTGCCTAAAGCCTAGCCCACGACCAAAAGATCCAATTTTGTTAAACGCAAGCAAGTTCGTCTTTTACCATGGCTCACTGAGGATCTCAGCCCCTCTTAGCAAGCATATACGGTATACCTCTGAAGACTCTAGTTCCCCACTGACCACTCACATCCAAGCAAATGGAACAAGAGCCGCCAGTCCTTCTTCCAAATGCCACTTAGCTGATTGCCTCCACAAACACAGGGAGGAGGAGAAGGCAGACGTCTCCAATGGCGGTTTTGGCTCATGGGTTTTATCTACCCCCACCCACACGGACACCCAAATCGTCAAATCGGAAACTTGTTGGGTATTCGAGCTCTATCATTGTCAGACGCAGATTGCTGACGGACGGGAACGAATGCGTGCAGGTTTCCGAACTCTTCACTCCCAAGACTTTCAGGTAAGTTAAACTTTATTGGGTAATTTTTGTTGTTGTATTGGTGTTTGGTTGCGGAGAAAATCTGAGGGAAAAAGAGGGAAACTTTGAAAGATGTGAAAACATGGTTAAAGGGTGTCGGAACTGAAAACCCAACTCGTGAATAAGCTAATATTTGAAGTAGGAGCTGCAAGGTTGAGGCTTTTTCTTTGTCACGAGTGCTTCTATCCTTACCAGCTCAGAAATTGATCCTTGACGTTCTAGATATTCAAATTTGATGGTATTAGTTGACTGGTTTTTCGGTATTTAGTCGGTTTTTTCATTGTTGATTTAATTTTTGTACTAGCAGGATCAGAAGCTTTTATGAGGAGGATGCAGGAAATAATGAGGTTGAAATATCTAAAGACATTCTGGATGGGGAAGATGGGATTTCGGATGAGCTGCTTGGAAATGTTGTGAATACTGAAATTAGTACAGAAAATTCATTTCTTGCTAAAATAGCAATTGCACTAGGCGTTGCCGCAACAGTGACTCTGATATCGGTTGGCATCAAGGGTGCACCCGCTATTGGGTCATCGAATGGAATTCAAATTTTTCCAGATAGTTCATCCTCTTCAGTAATGGCTTCAGCCAATGTCAGTTTCACCATCAAAGCTTTTGGGTACAGCATTGTTCTCCCAGCATTTGCACCGGGGTAATATTCTTAACATTTTTTTTCTTAAACATGCCTGATGGAAACTCTCTTTACTCTTTTTTGGTTACAGTTAATTGAAAGACATTGCTGTGTTATTTCTAGTACAAGTGGTGATTTTTCATGGTACTTTGTTACTGCTGATTTTTCATAGTACAAATGGAAACTCTCTTTACCTTTAAAAGCAGCTGAGACAAATAGAATAGTACTTTGTTACTGCTGATTTTTCATAGTACAAGTGGTGATTCGTGATCATTGTAGCAAAATAGAAAGAGATTATTTTAGATGTTATAGCATAGGACTCCATAATGAAGTTTGCTTCACCTCATGGGGTAGTTGGTTTCTTTATTTATTTCTGAATTGGGCATGAGTCATGACTATACATGGTTGTAGGTGGATCTACTTTTGGTTGCTTATGGCTGCAGGCTGTGGACTTTGCATTAGTGAAGAGGCTCTAAATATTTGGGTCTGTCCTCTTTTCTGGTATTCTATTTCACAAGCTTAAATATTTAACTTTGATTTTATCACTGTTTCTATATCCATGGTTTCAAAGCCGGTTTGAAGTTGTGAGTAATCTTTTTGAAAACAATTTAGGTTGGCATATCTTTGGCTCGGATGCTGTCTTTGGACGGGACATGGCAGATGTTTGCTGAATCTTTTTCGAGAAATGCTCCATATATCATATCCACAATTCTTTGGGTGTATTGGTAATATGGTCACACCATTTTAGTTTCTAGCATTGTCTGTCTATACGCCTTATAATATTGACGATGGGAATATTACTTTGATGTTTTCATATTTCAGGGGAGTGTGCATCAGTGATCTAATACCATTTTATCTCGGGAAGCTTTTTAGAAAATCCAGGGCCTCTGATGACGTTTTCGCGAAGGTTAATCTTACTCCTACCTTCTTGCTTCAGAGTTCTTATACATCTGCAGTGCTCATTCCCATGATGCACATACCTATTTTCTGCAAGTGGTAAGCACCAATTTTGTGTTTTAATGAAGTTTAACCTGATGCTGGATGCAGTTAGGGATTGGAAAAGAGAAAGCTTTAAGCATAACCTCTGCAGTGCAAAAATATGGCAACCTCATCGGTTTCGGTAAGCTCTAAAGCTTATTTGTTTTATATCCTTTTTATTATGTTTTGAATGTGCAAAGTTATGAATGATTCAAAGTTTTAGTCATGAGTTGACGTACTCCCATAGGCCAATATATGTAAAAATTTTGAGGTAGTGTTGTATCAGAAGATTATAACAATCCATTATGCTTGAATTCTGGTATTAGATAGTGACGTTTCAGTGCATTTTGGCTTTCAGTTGAACGATTTTCGCTTGGAGTGAGAAATCCAACGGCTTTTCTAGCGGGGACCTTGGTTAGTCTGATATAATTGATCGTACATTTTGTTGGTATTTGCTTCGATTGACTTGGGAATGACACGCTTTTACCCGAGTGCAGGGCATTTCTTCAGAGTGTTTCTTTGCTGGAGTTTGTTGTGGCGGTTTGATCACCCTTCCCCTCCAGGTCAGTTTAGTTCTGTTAAAAACACTTAAATCTATACTTAACTAGGTACAACTAGAAGACACATCTCAGGGACACGCTCTAGCTAAAGTTGCACTTTGGTGGGCTGGGGCAAGGAATTGGTAGATCTATGATTAAAATCTTGTTGTTTTTAAAAGATCAAAGAAAAACTAGAGAACTTATATTGATATGCAGCCAGTTTGAGCGCAATTCGTCACTCGTTGCAATGCTTGTCAAAAGGAGTGAATTTTTTTTAGAAGTTTCAGATTTTCTTGGCTTTTGAAGAGTAATATTTTCGATGCTGGAAAAAACAAGTGTAGAAATTGATATCCAACCTTCGTTCGAGTACTAGCCTAACTTACTCTCTTTTGCTTTCTGATCTCAGTTGTTAATAGGATTCTTCCTGAGGGAGCGCCCCGTCTTTGCCCTCGCTACTGTTGCAACAGCAATTGTATGCAGGAACTCTAAATCTATGAATGAAATTATCACTTTTTTTTTGTAATTTCATGAATCTAACTTGAAAACTTTCCAGGGCATTTGGACCATCTTCCCTTACGCTGTGGCTGCATCAACGGCATTATTCCTTTACCTGAGACACCGCTACTCTACCTAGTCAGAATACATTCCCAGAAATAGAGGATAGAAGTTATAACATATTTGTATTTACAGAGAAATTACTGTGATTATTTTTGGAGTAATATTCAATACACCATGTCTCTGAGAATTAGTGACAAGTGTGCAAACTCACTTGAGAGGGTTTAAAATAAGTGGTAGCCCCAACCTACCATCCATTCCAATCACACCATGTCTCTGAGAATTGGTGATTGAGGGTTGTGAGAAGCTTTCAAGCTTGAAACATTGCAACGCACTTGAGGGATTGAAAGTAACTGGTAGCCGCAGCTTAGTATCGATTCCAATTTCAGACGCATTCCCACCATCCCTTTGCCAATTTGTAATCGAAGATTGTGCTGAATTATCAAGCCTGCAAGGCGGTCATGCATCTCCTGAGGAGTTGAGTATAACGAATTGCCCCAAGCTATGGAAGAGTTCAGTTGCAAACCATGGGAAGAGTCAGACCGCCCTCTGGAAATTGGTTATTACAAGCTGTGGACCGGAAATGACTTCTACGCCATCAGCACTCTTGAGGACATTTCTTTACACGATTGCATATCCCTTCGCCAACTGATAATGCACGACTGTAAAACTTTGAGGCATCTATCACTCCAAACCTCCTCTATCTGAAGTTTTGAGGACATCCTGGTGCCATAATTTTGAGGCAATTCCGAGTTTAGACAACCTCACACCCGTCCGTGTTGTGACCAGTGAAGAATGTCATGGACTGACAAGTCTGCTGAGTGGGCTCTCATCCTGCACATCTCTTGTCGAGTTAAGAATACTGTTTTGTGAGAAATTACAATACTTGCCGACAGGTTTACACACTATTAACTCGTTTGAAGAAATTGTGTATTTGTTGGTTCTGGGAGGAGCTGGATTCTTACCCGGTTTCTCAAATTCCATCATGAAACGTCTTAGAATTCTACGGGTGGCCTAAGTTCAAGTCTCTGCCTCCACTAGTTCGTCACTCGACCAGTCCTGTAACAGAGGTGGCTATATCTTATTGTGAAGGGCGACTCTCCAGAGTGGTTGGATGACCTTACATCTCTGACCAAACTGAAGATCGGGAGTTGCAAGAATCTCAATTCTCCGGCTTCCCCCCAAGCTATGTAACACCTCACCAAATTAGATTTGTTATTGATTTATGGATGTCCCATTCTGAAGGAAAGGTGCGCCAGATATACTGGACCAGAGTGTCAAAGAATAATGAGTTCCGAGCCTTTTACCATCATTTGAAGTTGGAGGTTATTTTAAACACTTCTTGCTAAGCTATCTGAGTTACATTTGATCAGGCAGAGTCGCGATTCAAGACGAATCAAAGTTCTCACTTCCAAGTCCAAATACACTGATATATCAGATATCAACGGATTCGAGATGTGCATGAAGGAAAATGTTGAAGCTGGAAAGATTCGTTCCGACGAGAACAAGCCTGATATACTGGCAAGGGTTGTCCGGAACCAAAGGGGAAACATGACACCCCGGAACATGAGGAGGTCTGCATTTATCTGCATGAGTAGGATGTACGTTCTAGAGTCGAGTTATCTCTAAAGATTTGGGGGGCGTTTGTTTGCCCTCACTAAGTGGGACTGGATTGGACTAGCTGTTAGTTCAATACTGTGTTTGTTCCATGCTGGGACTAACATTAATGAGACTAAAGGGGACTAGCATGGACAAAACCCTTCACTAAGAGGTCTTAGCGAGACCCCCTAATAACCATGGGACTAGTAAACACTATCCTCTCTCGTCCTCGTCATGCTCAACAACCACTCCCGATAGACTCCTCGTCATCTCCGGTCACCTAGATCATAATAAAATATTAATAATTTATATATTAAATAATATAATATTAGAATTTGTTATTATCCAGCTTCTTAGTCCAACACTGTACCAAACGCTTCACTAAGTTAGTCCAGCTTAGTCGAGTCTAAGCCAGTCCAGCTTAGTCATTGAAGCTAGTCCAGTCCAAGATAGTCCGGCGCAACAAACGCCCCCTTGGTGATGCCCGACAGGTAAACAAGTCCCTCATTGAAAACTATTAAAATAAAGGACCTAATTCCTCAAAACGAGACGTAATCCCCAATAAAACGGCAAGAAGTTCACCAAGATGTAATCCTCAACCAAAAAAACTTCACGGTGTCATTCGAAAGATCTCTGAAATGTATAGTATCTAGACTTTTGTTATAGTCACTCCATCTAATCAATGGCTTGTGTCTTTGTAATAATTGAGTCGTCGCTTTGTCGTCATTAGTTCATTATTAATATCTTTATAAAGTAATGTTTAACAAATGAATATGAAATTCCTTGAAACTTTGAAACCCCGTCATCAAAACATGAGCTGATTTCCGTTATCCCTTTCCTCCCTTTCCTCCCACTCCTCTCTATTCTTTCTTCTTTATCTCTTTCTTTCCTCCCACTCCTCTCCCTTCTCTCTTCTGTCTTCTTTCTTCTTATATTTTGTGTCTGTATTCCTTTCCTCCCTCTCGTCTCTTTCCCTTTATTTCCTTTCCTCTGTTTCTTTCACTCTCTTTCTACCTTTGGCATATAGCCAATTTCAGGGCTCCTTGCTGAAATTTTGACCAACTTTTCTGAGCATGACACTAGTTCTCTTCTTTTGAACAAAACAAGACCCATAACATTAAAAACAATCATAAATTAATTTTAATCTAAAATGATTGACGGTAGACAAACTCAAAGATCATTTTTATCGATTTCAAATTTCAGGACTAAAGTGAAAAGTTATTCCAATCTCAAAAATTATTTTAGCTAAAAAACCTAAATTGATTGACATTAAAATCATGGGAGTTTTAACAAAACACTCTCGGTACTGTTCACTTTTAACGAAAAACCACATTTATACCTTTTCTAGTACTATTCACTATACCTTTAAAAAAGGCTTTTCATTAAAAGGGAAGTTTTTTTGGACTTTTCGTTAGTTTTCCTTAAAATCATTACTCCGATTTCATTAAAACTTGAAGTTTGAATAAGGACAAATTTGCCAAAAGTCAAGGAATGTTCAAATGGAAAAGAGAGTTCGTATAGAAATATAGAAATATAAAACGTGCTTGGTATGGGGAGGAGTTTTCGGGAAAGGAAGATTATATTCATACATCTTAAATTACTTGTCCCACACATTTTTATTTTTTTAATATTTTTCTATCAAGGGTTAGTGATGTGTAAAAAATATTAAAAAATTAATAAAGTATGAAAAAAGAAATTTAAGATGTGTGAATATAATCTCTCTTCGTAAAAATAGCCATGCATCACGATTCACGAACTGGACATTGGCTATCTGGCATTGCATCTCTGTGCTGTAAGTGTTAAGGTCATTTAAGTCTTTTTGACCTCTTTCTTGGTTGGATTTATAAGATTACAAAAGAGTTGGAAGGGAAATAAAAATTGGTCATTTTCCAAATTTAATTTATTCTTTCCTTTCCCATGCAAACTACTAACGAGTAACGACCTTTGCTTTTCTCTTTCCTCCAACTTTACTTCAAAGAAAATTTCCCAACATTTTCATTACCTTCCTTGTCCTCTCTCTGCAACTCCCACACGTCAATTCTCTCTCTCTCTCTCTCTCTCTCTCTCTCGCCAAGAACTCAATCTATTTCTCCACAACCACGAGTCCAAGGCCTCCTGGTTAGGCCTCTCCCCGACCTTCCTCACGTTAAGTGTAATAATTCAGATCATAAACCCAGGTTAGTTCCAAATCACAAATTGTTGTTGAAGGCTCTTAGATTCTTAGTCTCGATTTCTTCATCTACTTTCCTTAACTAGCTGAGTATTAATCTGCTCTTTCTTTTGTGTACCAAAGGAAGGATATGCCAGAGATATTTAGTTTCACTACTGAGGGAATACTGTGAAGATTGAAGCAGTAGCTCCAATGGAGGTAGATGAAGAAACTGAGGTTTAGAGAGAGAGAGAGATAGAGAGATTTGAGAGAAGTTTTCTTTTGTATTTCTTGTATATTGCATCAGTGATTACACCTTTAGCTATGTGTATTTATATTATTACATTCCTTGCTCCATAAGCTAAGATATGAATTCTATCAATTTAACAACCTTAGCACCATATCCTAACAACCTTGTAACTTCCTTTGGATCTTGTGACACTTGTCCTCATCTAGACCTTGAATTGCTTTCACTTGGATTCTGCTCTTTGTGCTTGTTGTCCTTAATCTTCATCTTTGTGTTTGTTTATACTCTTACATCCCCCCTCAATCTCATGCTTGAGTGAATTGAGCATGAGATTGCCACAGTGATGTTGAAACAAGGGTGCAGATAAACCCTTTGTGAAAATATCAGCGAACTGATCAGCAGAAGAAACATGTTGAACGTGAAGATCTCCTCTTGTCACCTTTTCACGAACAAAATGATAGTCAATCTCAATGTGCTTGGACTTCGCATGAAACACAGGATTTGTTGAAAGGGCAATGGCTGAAATGTTATCGCAGTGAATCATTGGGGCTTGAGAGAGAGGAATATGTAAATCACAAAGCAACTGTCGAATCCAGGATAGTTCAGCAGCTGTGATAGCAAGAGCTCGATACTCAGCTTCTGTGGATGACCGTGATACTGTATGCTGCTTCTTTGAGGACCAGGAAATAGGATTGGATCCAAGAAAAACTATAAATCCGTAGGTGGATCGTCTGTCATTTGGATCCCCAGCCCAGTCGGCATCACTATAGGATTGAAGAGATAGCAGTCCAAGTTTAAAATGTATCCCATAATCTGGTGTGCCCTTGAGATATCGGATGATCCGTTTTACTGCAATGACATGGGACTCCATAGGATTATGCATGAATTGGCAAGCTTGATTCACGGAGAAGGCTATGTCAGGCCTTGTAAATGTGAGATATTGAAGGGCTCCCACGACACTTCTGTATTGATCGGGACTGTGATACGGCTTGCCATCATCTTTTAAGAGTCGATGATATGGTAAACAAGGAGTAGCACAAGGTTTACACTCCTGTAAATCCACCTTGGCAACTAACTCACTGATGTATTTGGATTGTGAAACAAATAAACCTTCTGCAGTGTGACTAATTTGCAGCCCCAAGAAGTAATGTAGATCACCTAAATCCTTCATTTCAAATTCGGTAGTAAGAGCTTTGATGACCTGAGCTATCAACTGAGGAGAACTTCCAGTTAAAATAACATCATCAACATAAAGCAGTAAGACAACAATGCCTTGTTGAGAGGATTGAACAAATAACGATGGATCGGCATGTGAAGACTGGAATCCCAAGGCTGGTAGAAAGCTTGTAAATCTGTCATTCCACGCTCTTGGAGCCTGTTTTAACCCGTAGAGTGACTTGTGAATCTTACAGACATAATTAGATGGATACTGTGTGCTGAGAAATCCTGGAGGCTGTTCCATGTACACTTCTTCTTGTAAAATGCCATGTAAGAAGGCATTTTTTACATCAAGTTGCCGGAGTTGCCAGTGGAACTGTGATGCCAAGGCAAGAATAAGTCGAATGGTTGTAGGTTTAACCACCGGACTGAATGTTTCACCGTAGTCGACACCCTTTTCTTGACTGTACCCTTTTGCTACAAGCCGTGCTTTATATCGTGCCACAGTGCCATTTGCATTCTTCTTTATTCGATACACCCATTTACACCCAACCAAGTTTTTGTCACTTGGAAGATGAACTAGGGACCATGTTTGTTGAGAATGAAGTGCATCGATCTCTTCCTGCATTGCACTTTGCCATTCTACAACTTTAGAAGCGGCCTTGAATGTTTTTAGCTCAGAGACAAGTGACTGAGAGCCAATACTAGCTGAGAAAGCCTTCCGTTTGACAATACCATTCTTGGAACGTGTTACTATAGGATGCACATTCATTGGTATTGAGAGAACAACATTAAGATGATCATGTTGGAAATCAGGATCCACATGGATGGGATACTGTGTAGGCGTGGTAATTGGTATGTCAACACTTGGAGGTTGAGATGAACTCAAATGTGGGACAGATGCATGTGTTTCCAAGGAATCAGAGGCACTAGATGTAGCCAAGGAATCTGAAGCACTAGATGCAGGCAAGGAATTTGGAGTACTAGATGCATTTGAACGTATTGAATCTGTGTTATGAGATGAGGATGCATGATTATGAAGTGATGATGTGACTTGATTAGTCAATGTAATGCATGGTAATGACGGAGAAGGAAGCAATGATGGAGGTAAGACTACCAAAGGTGAGGTATTGACAAAAACAGAAAACTTGGCATAAGGAAAGTTGGATTCATCAAAAAGCACATGTTTTGATATGTACATTTTTTTTTGAGCAAGATTTAAACATAGAAAACCTTTATAATCTCCTGCATAGCCCAGAAAAACACATGTAGCTGTTTTTGGTTGTAATTTGGAAGTGTTATATGGTTTCAAGAGAGGAAAACATGCACATCCAAAGATTTTTAAATGACTAATGTGTGGAAGATGACCATATAACAGTTGATAAGGAGACTTCATTTTAAGAATGACACAGGGCAAGCGATTGTTGAGATATACTGCAGTGGCACAAGCATGAAACCAGAAGAGATTAGGTAACTTAGCAGTTTAAAGTAGAGTAATGGCAGTTTCTACAATGTGCCTATGTTTTCTTTCAGCTAATCCGTTCTGTTCAGGAGTGTGTGGGCATGATTTGTGATGAAGTATACCATTTGTAGTGAGAAAATGTTTAAATTGAGAGCTAATGTACTCTCCACCATCATCACTTTGTAAATTTTTTACAAATACTTGCAAAGGCGGCTTCACTTGCCACTGAACCGCTCATCTGTTCTTGGGGACTTGAAGCAAAACTGACAGGCCTGCATCAAACATTATCCCTGATTCAAGATATCACGCGTGAAGCTGCTGAGCAACTATAAGATCCGCGTGAGGCAGTGGCGTTGTGGGCGCAGAAACTTAAAGACGTAACTAATGATGCCGATGATGTTTTGGAGGAAATTGACTATGAAGTTCTACGCCATAGGCTACAGATACAAAACCATTTGAAGAGAAAGGTACTCAACTTCATTTCACTCTCTAATCCGGTTGCATTTCGTCTTAAAGCAGCATATAAAATTAAGAACATCAACGCATCGTTGGTGGATCTCAAGAATCAGGCGTCTATTATGGGACTAGTTTCCAAAAATATAGATGCCACTTCTTAAGCAATGAGATCGATTAGAGAAACCAATTCATCAATTGGCAATGAAATCATCATTGGCAGAGATGAGGTCTTGTCAAATGTAGTTGTAAACTTGACCAGTTCCGAAGTCAACCAAGAAACTCTTTCGGTTATGGCCATTCTGGGAATGCCAGGTTTGGGAAAAACTACTTTGGCCAAGTTAGTTTATAATGAAGATGAGATAAGTAAACACTTTGATAAGAAAATATGGATACATGTATCTAATACATTTGATGTCGCTTTAATTTTGGGTCGAATCTTAAAATATGTTGACTGTGCAACGGTTGATACATAATGTCAAGAGGCAGTGCTTAAAAGCCTCCAAGAACAGTTGATGGAGAAAAGATGTATTCTTGTACTTGATGATTGTAAACACGAAATTTTCCTGCGACAAATGAGACAAGAACACATGTACAAAATAATATTTGTATTAATGATTTAGGGGTTACAATCTCTGCCAAATTTGATCTTCTGATTCGATCTTCGTAAGGTGTTGATTTGTGGACGTGCGAATGATCCAAGGACCGTCGATGATTGATCTTGGATGAACGGTCAAAAGTTTTCTTCAAGGGCCGTTGAGACTTAATCTTGAAGGTTGAGGGAAGTTTCTTCAAGGGCTGTTGGGGCTTAATCTTGAAGGTTGAGGGAAGTTTCTTCAAGGGCCTTTGGGCTTGATCTTGAAGGTTGATGGATGAACGGATCTTCAAGGCTTTTGGGCTTGATCTTGAAGAATTGTTGATGAACGGATCTTCAAAGGCCTTTAGGGCTTAATCTTGATGAACAGTTGATGAATGGATCTTCAAGGGTTTTTGGGCTTTATCTTGAAGAACGGTTGGATATGTGGATTTGTTGATCTAAAAGGCCATTGGGGCTTGATCTTAGGATGAACGGATGATGAACGATGAACGTTTTCTTCAAGGGCCGTCGGGGCTTGATATTGAATTGGAAGAAGTTCCTTCAAAAGGCCGTTGGGGCTTGATCTTGAAGGTTGGGTTGACGAAGAACGAAGAGAGCTTTCTTGATCCTTCGGGATTTTCTTGGGAGCTTTGGAGTTTCAAAGCTTCAAGGTTTTGGTGTGAGGTGAATTGGTTATGAATTGGTTCCCCTTTAAATGAATGAAATGGTTTCTATTTATAGAATTTTCCAAGGCCTAATTTTGAATATGATATTCAGATGAAAGAAATCATTTCTGCCAGGTGTTGACACGTGTCTTACTTGATGACTGTTCCGATTTATTTTGATTTTTCGTTTAGTCACACGCTACGTGTAAAATTTATATGACACGTGAGCATTGAAATTGTAACTATTGGTCAACATTTATTTCACCGAAATTTCGATGTCTACAAATGCCCCCACTTCAAGGCGCGTCATATACATGTGCTTGTCGCGTGTAGGAGATGCGTTTTGAAGTCCCTTAATGTAGATGTCGATCCAAAGGCCGTTGAAGGTTGATCTTGAATTGGGTTGGAGATTTATTCAAGGGCCGTTGAGGCCTGATCTTGATCTTGAATCAGGATGGAGATTTCTTCAAGGGCCGTTGAGGCTTGATCTTGAATTGGGTTGAAAGTTTCTTCAATGGTCGTCGAGGCTTGATCTTGAAGGTTGAAATTGGACCACAAGAAGCTTCACGTGGTAGATGATCTTTGGCTTTAGTAATGGATGAATCGACGCGTATTTTGTTGCGCTTGTTGTCTTTCCACAACTTTGATCTTGAACTGGGTTGGAGGATTTTTTGAATTCCTCCAATTGTTGACTTTCCACAGCTTGTTCTTGAACTGGGTTGGAGGACCTTTTGGCTTCCTCCAATTGTTGACTTTCCACAGCTTATTCTTGAACTGGATTTGATTCAAGGGTGGTAGACACTTGATCTTGAATCGGACTTGTGATTTCCTCAAGGGCCGTCGATGCTTGATCTTGAATTTGGCTGGAAGCTTCTTCAAGGGCCGTTAAGGCTTGATTCTTGAAGGTTGACTCGAACACATGGTAAGCAGGCACGAGGTGAAGGTGACGACTTGTTGCTTTGTTCAATCTTTCTAATTCACACCTGAGCAGTTTGGTCAATGGTATGATCTTCAAGATTGATGGGCTCTTATTCCAGTTGGTGACTTGATCTTTAAAGATTTGATTCAAGGGTGGTGAATTGGCACGTGCAGCCCACAACGCCTAGCAAGTTGACCCAAGAATTTGAGGGTCAAAACGAGTCCACTACCCAGAGTGATTACAACCCTGATGATATGAGATACTTTTGCTTATGAAGAAGTAGCAGATGAATCGGCACGTGCTTTGTTGTGCTTGTCTCCATATGATTCAATGTATCATTTTCCCTTGCCTTATCTGTTTTTCGGGCAGATGTGGTATCTTCTCTGGAAGCATAAAATGTTGAAACAACAAGTACTTCGAGAACAGTGCTAGGTAAGCAATCAGGGAAGGGTTCCAGGCAGTCGGTTCTAGATTGGAAGATTGATACCAAGTGCTGGCTGATTGCTTTCTTTCTCCTTGTCCTGCAGGTAAGAACAATGACAAAGAAAAGGACAGGGAGAAAGCATGATATGAAATACTCTTGCTTTCGAAGAAGTGGTGGCGATTTGACAGCGTTGTACAACGAGGCTTTGCTATTCGGTGATGGTGCCGTCAATATGTTGTTGAAGCTTCTCGAGTTCTTGGATTCAACTCAGACTCATTCTGCTGGGTTGGTCGATTGTGCAGGGAAGGGGAAACTTGATTTTGAAGGAAATCAGCACGTTGTCTCCACATGCTTCAAGGTATCATTTTCACTTGCCTTATCTGTTCTTCAGGCAAATGTGGCATCTTCTCGAGTTCCTCAACTCATACTCATTCTGCTGAGTTGATTGTGCAGGTTGCATTATTCTCTGCTTGTTTCTTCTGCACGTTGTCTCCACATGCTGCAAGGTATCATTTTCACTTGCCTTATCTGTTCTCCAGGCAGATGTGGCAGCTTCTTTGGAAGTACAGCAGGAGTGGAAGATGAGTACTCGAGAGCAATACCATGTAAGCAACCAGGCAAAGGTTCCAGGTAGTCGATTCCTTACCCGAGTTTTAGTGGAGGTTCTGACATATTGCTTTCTTTATCCTTGTCTTTGCAGGTAAGAACAAGGACAAAGAAAAGGATAGAGAGATTGTGTGATATGAGATACTCTTGCTTTCTACCCTGATGATATGAGATACTTTTTCTTTGGTGTCATTTGTTTGCAGAGGTATTCTAGGAGAGGAAGAAAACTGGGTATTTCAATAGGCTCTGCTGGGAGTGTACTCTCGGAAATGAGGAAGGGTTGGGCATTTTTGCAGGTCTGCCTTGCTATGAAGGGTGAAGGTCGACATATATAGGATCTTTTTTTTTTCAACAACCAGTAACGGCACTATTCATTTACTCTTGTCGGCAACCGTTGGATGATTTAACAGTAAACTTCACATGCTTTCTACTTCATAAGAAATCTTCGACAGATTGCCCGTAATTTTCGCAAGGCTGAGTGTGCATGTGACAGGCGCTGACACGTTTGGAAAAGCAAGCACCCATTCGATATCTGGAATCGGTGCTTCGACAAACTGCCCGTGATTTCCGCAAAGCTGAGTGTGCATGTGACAGATGCTGACACGTCTGGAAAAGCAGATGCCTTTCCGATTTCTGATCTTGCCTCTTCGAGTTCTGAGCTTCGTCGAGTGCAGAGGTTGCATGTGACAAGTGCAGACAAATTCGGAAAAGAAGATTGGCATGTGGTTTCTGAGCAAGCCCAATTTTTTAGAAAGCTAGCGCCTCTTCGATTTCTGAGCTTGCCTCTTCGATATCTGAAATCTCGTCGAGTGCTGATTTTTATAGAGACACGCAGTACGTTTCAAAGCACACTTGAATTTCTGCTTGTAGAAACTCCCTTCTTGCACTTCTACGATCTTGACTTGTCCGACCTCATCTTTCTTCAACACCTTTGAAAATGTTTGGCCCTTTCGACTGTCGTTTTAACTTGAACCTTGGTGAAGAGGCAGCCATGCCTTCTCTAGACAACATATGGCACCCATCCTTCACATCCCCTACTGGTCCTCTTACCGTTGGGGATTCGGTGATGAAGAATGATATGATCGTTGCGGTGGTGGCCCGGAACCTTGTCACTCCCAAAGATAACAGACTGCTTTCTAAACTATCTGATGAGTGTTAAGGATTCTCTGGCTCTCAGTGTGCAGTGTACAGGTTCTGTGTCTAATATGGCCCAACGCCTATTTGCTCGAACCCGTCAAGTTGAATCATTGGCGGCTGAAGTGATGAGTCTCAAACAGAAGATTATAGGGCTCAAGTATGAGAATAAACAGTTGCACAGGCTCACACATAACTATGCTACAAACATGAAGAGGAAGATTGACTAGATGCAGGAATCTGATGGTCAGATTTTACTTGATCATCAGAGGTTTGTGGGTTTGTTCCAACAGCATTTGCCTTCGTCTTCTTGGGCTGTACCGCGTAATGAAGCTCCAAATGATCAACCTCCGGCTCCTCTTCTTCCTGAAGTTCCGCCGAGTGATTAGGCGCCACCTGATCATCCTTGAAGATCCCCTCCTGTAAATTTGATTTGACTTTTTTTTTTAAGGTATGTATAATGCAAATTTATGTAAAATTTCCAGAAAAAATAAATAAGATGGACTTTATTTCTATTAATGCATTATATATATATATATATATTTTTTTTTTTTTTTCATATGTTTCTCATGGTGCCAGATGCTCCACCATTTTTTATGGTGCCAGATGCACCACCACTTCCCTTTTTTTATTTTATTTTTTTTTCGGTGCTGGATGCACCCAAGACATATATACATATATAGTTATAATCTCCGCTATCTTTTGGTGCTGATGCACCACCTAAAACATATATATTATTTTCTTTAACTTTCGGTGCTGGATGCACCCTCCATTTCTCTTTTCTTTCTTCCTCCTATGTCGTGCATCCAGCAAGCTTCCATCATTATCTTCCTTTTTTTTTCATGTGGTGCCAACACCACTTTACTCCACCATCTCATTTTTTATTATATTTTTTTTTGTATAAATTTTTATGATGGGTTGGGGAATTTGCAAGGAATGACGAAGACAGACGGAGAGCTGCAGTCGAGGCTTCATGATCGACTAGTCGTTTGACGGTGGTTATTGAAGTTCTTCGCCATTGCTGTTTGCCACGGACGGAGAGCTACAGTCGAGGCTTCATGACCGGCTAGTCGTTTGACGGCGGTTATTGAAGTTCTTCGCCATTGCTGTTTGCCACAGACAGATAGCTACATTCGAGGCTTCATGACTAGCTAGTCCTTTGACGGCAGTTATTGAAGTTCTTTCACCGTTGTTGTTTGCCACTGCCACTACACAACCATTGCACCGCTACTGCATTCTTGTTGCCTTACACCGCCGCCATTGCACAGCCACTGCATTTTTTTATGCCTTGCAGAGGAAAAGACGGACGATGAGCTGTAGAAGGCAAAAGATGGAGAAGATATGGATGCAAGGTCGGAGGATGAGCAAGGGATCAGGCACCGGTGAGGGAAGTGCTGCTAGCCGCAGAGGATGATGGGCCCGCTGTGTTTCTTTCTGCTGACCATTGATTCAACAGGGTCTGGCATTTTATGCGTTAGACCAAGAAAGCAGCAGAGCTCAGGTGTCTACCTGCGGTGAGGAGGACGAGGGCATATGATGCTTACAGAGAGCATGTAAGGCTGATGGGGGAATGAGGAAGCAGTGGAGCTGAAGAGAAATGGCGGAACATAAAACCTCACTTTCAGTTTCACTTCGTCGCTTGCTGGGTATGCCTTGTAGGTGATGACCTCGATGAACCCCCTCTTCCTGTCGGTCCGAGTCTCGTTCAGCATATTCATGGTGCCGTCTGTGCCATATTTCGTCGTCTGCTGGAATAGTCTAGGGAGCGAGCTTCTTGCAGTGGGCACACCACGGCGTGTAGAACTCAACGACGATGATGATGGTTCCTTGTTGTCATGACCTTTGGCGGATGAGCTATGAAATGGAGTGAGAGTCCTGACTTTGAGTTTGAGGGTCGTGAGGACGTTGTTTTACGAAGATCTTGCCATTGCCGTTAGAGTCGAAGCTTTTAAAGACCTTTCTGGTCTCGTCGGTGATGAAGCTGTAAATCTCGCACATGAAACGGTTCGTAGCAAGCAGAGTCGTCAACAATGGTTGCGGTTCAGGCTTCGTCTCATCCGCCACGTCAGCCTCTTCACTAACCATCACAGGGCAGCGGGAAGGAGAAAAGAAGGAGCTTGATGGATTTGGTCCAAACTCGCCGGAGTTGTAGGGGTCGGAGGTGAAGTCACGGGTCTAAGACTTGGACACGTGCGGTGGTCTTTTAGGGAGACCAAGTGGTTTGGGAGAGGACGATGAGCCAGGGCTTGACGTTTCGGTTGAACTCAAAGAAGAGGGAGTCGACCCAGGTGGCGATGTCGGAGTGGTTGTGGAAGACGGTGTTGGAGGTGCTCCGAGGGAGTGCAGGAGACACGGATGGTGACGGAGTGAACGCCAAGGCCGTGAGTGACTTGGGCTTGTGAATTAAGCTTTCTGTTGTTGAGCCGAGACACAAGTGAGGATGGGCTTGTTGCTGCTTGGTGGTCAGACTGGGCTTGTGAAATGAAGGAAGCCTGATTTGTAACTGGGCCAAGACATACATATATATATATGTATGTTTCTTTTTCTTTTCTTTCCCTTTTTTTTTTGTAAATACATAATAACATATGTATTCATTTTTTTTTGAAGAAACTGTAATTTAATTTTGTACAAAGAAAATTGCAAATTTTTTTTTAACAAAATAAATTTGTAATAACATTGACCTTCATCAATGAACTTTAATCAAACCCTTTTTTTTTTTTTTGATGTGACTGAACTCGAAATTGAATGCTCGAGCTGCCTACATACCCTTCCAAAGAAAGAGATCAAGTCAGAACATAGTTTAAATACTTTTTTTTTTTTGTGCCATAGGCATTTTCAACTCGTGCAGGCAATGAGCTTTTGGTGCCGTTTGTAGTTTCAACTCGTGCAAGCAAGGAGCGTTTGTTTCCGTTTGCAGTTTCAACTCGTACAGGCAAGGAACTTTTGGTGCCATTTCCAGTTTCAACTCATGCAAGCTAGGAGCGTTTGTTGTCGCCTTTTATGCTCGTGCGGACCAAGAGCGTTGGTTGTCCCCTTTTAGGCTCGTGTGAACAAGGAGCTTTTGAATTTGTCAAAAGATCTTGGAGAGGCATTCCTTGCAATCCTCATAGCAATGAGTCTTGATCGAGTGTTTGAAGAAGTCTTCGGGGAGGAAATCAAGCATCGTGATGGCAACAGACAATTTTTGTGTCGCAATTTCATCATCTTCAACACTTTCGTGTAGCTTTGGAGGTTGACGATATCTGCTTTGCCCCTTTTCCAATTGGTGAACTTGTGGAGGAAACGTATGCTTATTGTGCAGTTTCTTTGGAGTAACATGTGTCCATCCCTCAACTTTACTTTGCTTGATTGGCATGGTTTTGGAGCATACCCCCAGCGATTGAGGTGAAGATTTTGAGTCGACAGAGCTATAAGTGATGGTGGTATAATTTGACTTCACCACATCGTCAAGATCTAGCTCAATGATTCATTTTTGAGCCAGCTTCATGATGAGATTTTTCAGTACGAAGCACTCTTCCGTTGGATGACTTATGAAACGGTGGAATTTACAGTACCTTGGATTGTCAGTATGATTCATCTCTTTTGGCCATTTGCACTCAGGTAAGTCGATCACCTTTTTGTCAAGCAAGTCTTTTAACATGGCAACCACATCAGAGTCGGGGAATGGATAAGTCTTCTCCTCAAGCTCATTCAAAGTACGTCTACGCATCTCTTGATCATGAAAAGCTTCGGCTTGAATCGCCTTACCTCGTGTAGAGATTTTGACGGGAGCTGTGTTGACCGTCATTGCTTATTTGGTGGATTTCCACGCAGCCTTCTCCATCTTTGTCCTAAGAACTTTGTCGCTCTTGTAGTCGGCGATCGGTTCTTTCTCCCCATGATGGGCGATGCTCAACTCCATGTCATGGGCGCGGGTGGCTAACTCCTCAAAGGTCCATGGTTTGATGCTTTGAAGGATGTAGTGTAATCCCCACTGCATGTTTTGAACACACATCTCGATCGAGGAGGTCTCCGAAAGTCTGTCTTTGCAGTCAAGACTTAAAGTGCGCCATCGGTTGATGTAGTCCACGACTGGCTCATCTTTCCATTGCTTTGTACTTGTCAGCTCCAGCATGCTTACAGTGCGGCGGGTGCTGTAGAAGCGGTTAAGGAATTCTCTTTCCAATTGCTCCTAGTTGTTGATGGACTCAGGCTCTAGGTCCGTGTACCACTAAAAGGCGTTTCCTTTCAGCGAGCGCACAAACTGCTTGGTGAGGTAGTCTCCCTCCGTCCCCGCGTTGTTGCAAGTTTCGACGAAATGTGCGATGTGCTGCTTTAGGTTTCCTTTTCCATAAAACTGCATGAACTTTGGTGGTTGATAACCCCTTGGCATCTTCAGGGCATCAATCTTCTTGGAGTATGGCTTCGAGTAAAACAAGGAGGTATGTGAGCTCCATTCGTACTGTGCCTTGATGGTGTTGGTGATCATCTCCTGCAGCTGCTGGATAGAAAGAGATCCCATGAGTACCGCTGCTTTGTCTGGCTCCGGCTTCACATCGATCTTCTCCACCGGAGGCTCCTCATCTTCGCCAGCTCCTCTCTTTAGTGGATCATCCTCTGGGTCAGGGTTCTCGCCGTTCTGTGGCTCCAGTCGGTTGACGAGTGAAGCGATTTGCAAGTCTTTTTCTTCAACAATCCGTGTTAGCCTTGCGATCGCTTTATTCATTTGAGCCAGTTGTTCTTCGATGGAGGTAACGCCGATGGTCATGACATGTGCAACCAATAGACGTGACTTTCCTTTAGACATCCAGGATGCTGACGAAGAACGTCATTGGCTGCTTTAGGATGTCATCTTGTGTGCCTCAGTAGCATGCTTCGGTGCCCCCAACGATGTCAAGTTGATGACAGACTCGCACCTTTAATGCTCCCCTTGCTCCTTTAACAGCACCAACTTTGAAGTGGCATGTTGAGGAATGGTTGTGGCGCCAATGGATTGTCCAGTCGCGGCAGAAGTGCTCAGAATCCTTCCCTTGGTGGTTGCGAGAACGGCTTGTCCCTTGCTTGATGCCATTGACTTTGAGGTATGTTTGGATTCCTTGAACGGACAAAGAGATGAGAGGTAGAGATTGTCCCACCGGGCGTGCCAAATTTGTAAACACGAAATTTTCCTGCGACAAACGAGACAAGAACACGTGTACAAAATAATATTTGTATTAATCATTTAGGGGTTACAATCTCTCCCAAATTTGATCCTCTGATTCGATCTCCGTAAGGTGTTGATTTGTGGATGTGCGATTGATCCAAGGGCCGTCGATGCTTGATCTTGGATGAACGGTCGAAAGTTTTCTTCAAGGGCCGTTGGGGCTTAATCTTGAAGGTTGATGGAAGTTTCTTTAAGGGCCTTTGGGCTTGATCTTGAAGGTTGATGGATGAACGGATCTTCAAGGCTTTTGGGCTTGATCTTGAAGAATTGTTGATGAATGGATCTTCAAGGGCCTTTGGGGCTTGATCTTGATGAACAGTTGATGAATGGATCTTCAAGGGTTTTTGGGCTTTATCTTGAAGAACGGTTAGATATGTGGATTTGTTGATGTTGTTGATCTAAAGGGCCGTTGGGGCTTGATCTTAGGATGAACGGATGATGAACGATGCACGCTTCCTTCAAGGACCGTCGGGGCTTGATCTTGAATTGGAGGAAGTTCCTTCAAAGGGCAGTTGGGGCTTGATCTTGAAGGTTGGGTTGACGAAGAACGAAGAGAGCTTTCTTGATCATTTGTGATTTTCTTGGGAGCTTTGGAGTTTCAAAGCTTCAAGGTTTTGGTGTGAGGTGAATTGGTTATGAATTGGTTCCCCTTTAAATGAATGAAATGGCTTATATTTATAGAATTTTCCAAGGCCTAATTTTGAATATGATATTCAGATGAAATAAATCATTTCTGCCAGGTGTTGACACGTGTCCTGATTGATGACTTTTCCGATTTATTTTGATTTTACGTTTAGTCACATGCTACGTGTAAAATTTATATGACACGTGAGCGTTGAAATTGTAACTATTGGTCAACATTTATTTCATCGAAATTTCGATGTCTACAATGATGTTTGGAATGAAGATTCTGAAAAATGGAGCAAATTGATGAGTTGTTTGTCAGAACTCCATTTTGCACGGGGGAGCACCATACTTGTCACTACACGCAGTTCCAAAGTTGCAATAATTACAAAAACACTTCCTTGCTATGATTTGGGATTTCTATCTGAAGACGAATGCTGGTCCATATTGAAGGAAAGAGCATTTGTAGATAATATTGCTGCTCTTACAGATCCTGATCTAGAGGAAGTTGGAAGAGAGATTGCCAAAAAGTGTGCAGGTTTACCATCTGTGGCAAAGGTAATGACTGTTAATTTAGTATTATTTATTTGAAGTTTATACTATTTTGTTTGGAATCTTATTTGTTATCATTATAATTTCCGCACATTCTTTTGACCTTTTGTACCTTTTGTATCTTTTGTATGTCTCTACTTTATTTTGTCCTTTGATTCTATAATGGAACCAATTTCGTATAAAGAAGAAAGAAAGGGAAAACGCCAAAAAAGAAAGAAAGGGAAAATGCTAAAAAAATTAAGAAATTAAATAATAATAATATGCTTAATTCTTGCCTTACAATTGAGGCTATTACTAAATATATGGTAATCTCCTTAGTGGGTCTAAGTGACCCATTAACCCTATTATAGATATTGCCTCATTAATATTGTTAGGGTCCTTATAATCCCAACCCTACCCCCTAAATAAAGGCATGTCTCCGTGCCCTAATACTAGATATGCTAAGTTAGACCCAATATGCTCTGCTTTTGTCCAAGTAACACCCTTTCCAAGCAATCTGTCATGTAGAAATGAAAAGGGTTGTCTCAACTTGTTCACCCAGTTACAAACCATTGGATATTCAAATATTAGCATGGTAGCTGCAACCAAAACAAGTGCAAACTTGTCATTAGTTGCTGATTATTTCCCCAAATACAACCTTGGTGAAAATGCAAAATTTCCAAATCTCCTAGCATCCCACAAGCACACTAGCCTCCAACTGAACAACTTTTTCCTTCATGATGCTGATGCATATAATGCTACTAAACAAAGACCCAAAAAGTTGTTCAATTCATCAATTGTATTGTAGTCCTTGATACATACGGCATATAGGTATCAACAAACTTTGTCTTGATCCAATAATAATCTTGCCTTCTCGAATTAAGTAGCGAGGAATCAGACGATTTGGCATTATAATCACAATACTGTATCACTTCTGTCACACGTATGATGATTCTGGAAATTACAAAGCCCACGTGATGCGCAAGTCATTAATAGTTGAGCTAACTACGTCTTTCTTGTGGATGCGGCGTGCAAACGTGCGACCGAGCTCGGTCAGGCAAGTAGAATAGACGTGATCATGTGGTGTCGAACGTACTATTAATTTATGCACCAAGCGACTACGATCGGCGATGGAACACTCTCAACCTAGGGTTCTAGAACCTAAAGACAAGGTTATGCCTTCAACTATGAAGTTCAATTCTCCGCACCAGATTCGGTAGCTTCAACTATATTTGTGAAAATATAGGTGCATCGAATCAGTATTAGGTTGTAAGAGCAAAGATACTCAAATGAATGAATGTCTTTACTATGAATGTTGTTAGGCCGACTGAATGCTTAACTCTGAAATCCACCTAGGAATAACCACTCATAGAACAACTCACTTTGCTGGGAAGCTGATGAGACCTTGTTTGTCAAAAGAATCGTAGAATCTTTGCTGGCTGAGACTTGGATAGATAGCAAACCAACTAGAAGCAGTAATGTGAATCCAAACTGAATATGTTTTTGATCGCCTGATTCTACAACTCAGTGATGTTAATCCAAACTAAATATGTTGTCGATTGTCAACACAGTGTTGTTAATCCAAATTAAAGGTGCATTGGAAAATGGTTAGGATAATTAGTATTTTTTTAGGGTGTGAGAAGGTTTCGCATAGAGCATTTTGAGTTGTTTGTTGAGTTAAATAGGCTGTTTGCATTGCAAAACCACTTCTATTTATAGAGGTACGTTTTGTGATAGCCAAGTCTGTCGAAGTAAAGTCCTAATAGGACTATGACTTCTTGGACCATATTCAGATATTCCTAACATTATCTCACCAAACCTCCTACTATGCCGGGACTCTATCTCTACTAGGTCTCGGCCTATTTGACTTGAATTAGGACTCTGAACCTAGCCTTTTTATGCACTTAATTCACTCTTATCTGATTAGGCATAGGTTTTCATCTTGGAATAATTCGAGTCTTATCAAAACCTTTTTGGACCCTTAACAATTTCAATTCAAACAGGACTCAACCCAGCCACGTCTAAGTCTAATCCCTTAGCAATCCCACTTTCATTAAGACTTTGTCGAATCATCATTTTCAGGGCTGAGAAAACCATTTGGCCAGATAGATCACTATTGGGCTGAGAGCCATAACCTTCCATTTTGACTTATCTTCTCAACCCAAACCCAATATTTCAGGCCCAAACATTGCCCCTTGCTTGTGAAATCTTTGACCATAGACATATAGTCGGAGGGTTTTGAAGAAGCGAATATTCTTCAACCACCTCCATTGGCTTGTAATAAATGTCTTTACTCAGGTGTGCACGCTAACTCTGCATCGACTGACCCAACCTAATTACTTCTGCCACACTTTGAGTTCTTACCATAACTCTCTAGATTTGGCCTTTCATGCGCCACGCTCTTTTAGACAGCCTAGTCATTAGAACGTCCCATTTTGATTGACTCGTTTTAAAAACCAAAGCATCAATTCTCATATTGGGTTAGGTGGCATGAAAATTGGCCCAAGTCGCTTCAATTGCCAAAACTGCAATGAGTGAAAAACACATCCGAGATTTTTCTATTTTGAAATTCAAAATTAATAACTCAATCATTTCTTTCTCTTATGTGTTGCCCATAAAAACCCTCAGAAATTTCTTCATCTCATTCACACTTTCAAAACCCTCTAGAAACTCTGCAACTTCAATTTCCTAGAATTCTCAAGCTTCCTCTATTTTCTTACCAACCGCTTTAACTTCTCCAACTCGAAACCCCATCTTTTCAAATGGCCAGCACTCAAACACCTCTAAGCTTCTGTGAATAGCTCACTTCAAAACATTAAAAGCTTCATTGACTGCCTTATCATCAAGCTCTTCAGATATCCTGATGAGCAATAAGCCAAGTCTTAGGTTTTTGGTCATTTGATCAAGAACACTATCTTAGACTCGGTCATTTCACCGGTGAAGGAAAATCTACTCACATCACTTTTCAAAGTTGGGAGTCGCCAAACCCCAGATCGTTTAGCCCTCAGCCTCTACTGCTTGGGCTTCATGGGTCAGCTAAATGGTGCCCCACTTTAGCAATGCGTGACATCTGGGCATTTTCGACACCATCAAGATCTTCATAGTAGATATGAACATGGATTGAGAACTTTTAGTGGCGACCCTTAATTTTTGGTACCTAGCCATTAACATGATGGTTTTCCCCATCGGCCCTATGAGCCCTACTATACTGGATGTCACCACCATCCTCGGTACATCTCTAACCAACCTCGCTGTTGACTTCATTTTGTCAACACGCAAGTACAACTTGGACTTGAGGGCCATCTTTAACGAGAAAGCCTAGGAGTCTTAAAGCTCAAGGACTGTAAGAAAAATTGGCTGAAGGAAAACATCGCCAAGTTTGCAGAAAACTTCCTCAACTATAACACGTTAAACACCAATTTTGTTGGCAAAGATGATGAACCTGTCAAACAAGGGGAACATGAGACCTTCATTTCTACTAGTACTGTTACAAGTCCAATAAGTGCCTCACAGAGAATATGTCAGTGGTCGAGGCACTGGAAAGTGGTTAGGTACTAGCCCTCAGCCATTAGCATCTTGAAACACTACACAGTTATTGGTGGCATACATGTTGGAGTGGTGGCACTCAATAGACACTTCCCGTCAAATATCCGGCCTTAAGTATGACATGGTCTAGACAAAGCTTGATCATTTTTCCCGCGAAGAGTTGATAAAAAATAACATCAGCCCTGGTGATTCAAAGGTGCAAACTTTTGCAGTATTGACTGCAGTCTCGGCCAAAGTTGTTCGCGTTTTGACATCTTTCCTGTTGGTTTGGGACAATGCCTTACACACATAATGCTTTTCGATACATAATGCTTTTCGATGATAATTCCAGCAGCATTAATGTTGATATACTACTAAGAATTTTCTTTTGGAAGGTACTGCACTTGGCTCTTGCTTTTTAACAGTGACATTTGGACTGTCAAATTTTAGTGAACAATTATGTTAACAAAAGTTCGTTTCCTCATGAGATCATTATACTTCCTCATGGTATTGATTTACTATATCTTGTTTGAAACTGAGTTGGCCGAGCTCACTCTCCAAGGTAAATTTAAATGTCTGGTATGTTTGGCGAGCCTACATCAAATGAAAGTTTTAGGAAGTACATCATCTGAGGCTCATCGTTGTCTTCCTCAACCATCCGTTATGAAGACCCAAAATCGGTGGGCTTAGTAGTCATCGCGATAATCATCGCCGCTAGCTTCTGGTTGTGGAGATTATCTCAATTTCTAGGTGTGCTGTAGGGTATGGCTTGACGGTAACGAGAAGATCATGTGCAATTTTTATGTCAGATGACACAATTGCCTGATTTGTAGATGTTTGATTTGTCGATGCTTTCCCTATTGTTGTTTTCTTCTTGACAAAGTGACTTTTAGTCGTCATGAACTTCATAGTTTTTAGCACTTGGTTTCACTGAGCGTGCCAAAATGTTGACCTTGAAAATTACAAAGCCTAAGTGACCCGCATGCCGAGTAACTACTATGCTACCTATATCTTTCTTGTGGATGTGGGCGTGCCAACTCACGACCGAGCTCAACCCATTCATGTATAAGTCTGATCCCTTAGCAATCCCACTTCCATTAGAACTTGGTTGAATCATCATTTTTTGGGTTGAGAAAGCCATATGGCCTTAAGGATCACTATTGGGCTGAGAGCCACGACCTTCAATTTTTACTTATCTCTTCTCAGCCCAAACATAATATTTTAAGCCCAAACAGCGTAAGAGTTCCTTGACTATGAAACAATTATCTTTAAATAGAATGGCCAAAGTCTAGTATCATGAATACTTTCATAAATTTTGTTCTCATCTAACACTGTAAAGGTTTCTTTAAGTCTTTCGGTCTCCCACAGTGCATGGACGACTTTGCTACATATAATATTGGCTAGCTCATATCCAGACTACAGGTGTCAAATAAGACATGATTATCTTGGATGATAGAGATGCCATCATTGGACAATCCAATAATAGAGTAGACTTTCCAAACTCTCATTTCCTCACGGGAAGATAAGACTGCCTCAAGTGGAAGATTAGACACTCATGTGGAGTTTGTGCTTTGTAAACCAATTCCATTTTCTTGTTTCCAAACCCTAGAGCAACATGAGCTTTGTACATCATGCACTTGGACATTGAGTAGCTATATTGCCAATAGCTTTTACTAGGCTCTGGATACCAAATAATGGAATCCATTTTGTTTCGTAGAAAAGAGAAAAAAAAGAGGGAAAACGCAAAAAAATTAAGAAAGTAAGTAACAACATTCTTTTTTCATGCCTTCCAAATGACACTATTCAAAAATAAATATATAGTACTCATGAACCATATATGAATTATTTAACAGGAAATCTAACCATATATGAACCAACAGGTTTTCAGAGGAATATTGCGTTCTAAGAATGGTGCAGATCAATGGTCAGCAATTCTACAAAGTAAAATATGGGACTCTCCAGAAGCAAAAAAGATTATATTGTCGGAATTGAAGTTGAGTCTGGATAATTTGAAACTCCCATTTTTGAAACAATGCTTCACTTATTGCTCAATGTTCAATAAAGGTTTTGAAATTGAAAGGGATGACCTAATACAATTGTGGATGGCTCAAGGATTGCTTCATCCTTCTTCCAAGAATAGTGATCTAGAGATGGAGGATATAGGCATTGAGTATTTTCATATTCTGTTGCAAAACTCCTTACTTCAAGATCTTACGAAGGATGAATTTGGTGTCGTTGCCAAATGCAAGATGCATGCTATTGTGCATGATTTTGCAGAACTTGTATCAAAATCTAAGAGCGCGACTTCGGGTTCTAATGAGATGGTCAGCACACTGAAGATTCGACATGCTTCACACATTCCTACTTCAGTTTTGGAATCAATTCCAAAGAAAACTTTAAGGGGATTGCGCTCATTGTTTTCTAATAATGAAGTTCCTAGGACCATGTTGCCAAGGTTTAGAGGTTTGCATGTCTTGAATCTTTACAACGCAAATATTAAGGAGCTACCGATTTCAATTGGGAAACTGAAACAGTTGAGGTATTTAAACGTTTCTGGAACAGAGATCAAAGCAATCCCCAAATCTATCGGCAAGCTCCATAACTTACAGACATTAAGAATGGAGTATTGTAGACGTCTGAAAGTGTTCCCTAAGGAAATGGGAAATTTGGTCAATTTGAGACACGTCTATTTTGGTCCAGTCCGAAAAAAGAAACTTGCAAATTTTGGTTGGTATAGGGAATCTCTTGCTGGGGTTGGGCAATTGATTAATCTTCGAACGAGGCCTTATTTTGTTGTGAGTCCTGATGAAACTAATCGTAGTATTGAGGAATTGGCTGGCTTAAACCACTTGAAAGGTGAACTAGCTATTTATGATTTGGAACATGTGAGAGATGGAGAAGAAGCGAAGAAATCAAATTTAGTTGGGAAGAGAAACATACATAAGTTATCACTTGTATGGGGTGAGGAAATGAGGCCATGCAACAACAGTGAAGATGATGTTCTCCAAGGCCTCCAGCCACACCTTAATTTGGAAATTTTGGAGATTTGCAATTTCATGGGTGCTCAATTTCCATTGTGGAAGCCATACAACAACTTGAAAAAGATTCGACTACTTCAATGCGACGTATGTGAAGAAGCGCCCATGCTTGGCCATCTACCTAGTCTTATGCATCTTGAGTTTAATACAATGCATAATCTAAAACGTTTGGGAGTTGAGTTTTATGGCTATAATGGTGTTGATGATGCAATAAAAACAAAGGCTTTGTTTCCAACATTGAAGACATTCAGAATTTGTGCAGTCCTAAACATGATCGAATGGATTGAGCCACCAGTGAGGAAAGAGGAACAAATAACAGTGTTTCCTTGCCTTGAGGAGTTGGAGCTCGTGGAGTGTCCTCAAATGAGAAATTTTCCTAATCAGTTTTCATCCCTCCGTAAGTTGAAGATGAGTATTTGTCACGAGCTATCAGACCTAACAAGTCTGGTAGAAAAGTGTACCTCTCTTCAGAATCTGGAAATAAGCAGCTGTGACAAACTTAGATCCCTTTCCCTTTTTGGTTTGACATCCATCCGGAAATTGTTGTTTAGTTCATGTGGTGGTGGTGGTGGATTGACATCAACGAATCTACATAGAGGATCAGAACTGTACACCCGAGTATCTCTTGAGGAGTTGTCCATGGAAACAAGCCGCTGCGTTAGTCTGATATCCATTTCAATTCACGGTGCAACATCCCTTCGAGGATTGAAAATTAATTCATGTGGTGAATTAAGATCAATGGACCTGCAAAGTCTACCAGAATGCTATATTCCTCTAAATGTGTAGTCTTTAAGGTCGTGCAGAAGTGTAGAGTCAATTTTAGGTTTACATGGATGCACATCCCTTTGTGAATTGACTGTTGAAGATTGTGATGGATTAAAAACTTGTGTATGGCGTGGGCTTGAATCTTGTAATTCTATCCGTGCGCTGCGTGTCCACGATTATCAACAATTGGGGCAGTATTCAGCTTATGGGGTAGACATATCTCTTATAGAGGAGCTGACCATTTATAACTGCCCTAAGCTAATATGCATTTCCAATCACTGTCTAACGACCCTCCGCAAACTGATGCTTATTGCAAGTTGTGAATCAGAATTGTCTACCGGCAGCAGTACTACAGTGGAGGAGTTGTATTTACAGGATTGTACATCCCTTGGTTTAATGTGTATCTACAATTGTGAAAGGCTGAGCCATTTTTCAGTTGATGGGCTAGACACACTCACTATTCTTGAGGAGTTGACTATAAGGAATTGTCCTAGTCTAACATTCATTCCAATCATTCCATGTCTTCGAGGATTAGTGATTGAGGGTTGTGAGAAGCTTTCGCGTTTGCCGAGTGAGTTGAAAAATTGCAACGCACTTGAGAGATTGAAAATAATAGGTAGTCGAAACTTACAATCATTGTATTCCCCCCATCCCTTCGACAATTTGTCATGGAAGATTGTGCTCAACTATCAAGCCTGTCAGGTGATTATGGATCTCTTGAGGAGTTGAGTATAATGAATTATCCTGAGTTAAGTTGGAGTTCAGTTGCCAATGAGGGAAGGAGGCTGACCTCCCTCCGAAAATTGGTTATTGCAAGTTACGGTGGACCGGAATTGAACATCTACTATATCAGTACTCTTGAGGAGATTTCCTTACGCAATTGCACGTCCCTTATCAGGTTGGAAATTCGAAACTGTGAAAATTTGATATCTCTGGCAGATGCCGATGTAACTAGCTTGCAATCTCTTTCCATGTTAAGAATACGTAATTGTAAGAAATTACAATACTTGCCAACGGGTCTACACACTTTGACTCGTCTGGAGAGATTGGGGATAGGTGAGTTGTGGGAGAAGCTCGATTCTTTTCCGGTTTCGGAAATTCCATCATCAAAGATCTTAGGATTCTTCGGGTGGCCTAAGCTCAAGTCTTTGCCTCAAGTAATTCATCACTCAACTAGTCCTGTAAAATACTTGACTATAGGAAATTGTGATGGACTGGAAACTCTTCCAGAGTGGTTGGGTGACCTTACATCTCTCTACCGACTATACATTTATGATTGCAAGAATCTCAAGTCTATGCCTTCCGCCCAAGCTATGCAACGCCTCATCAATCTAGAATATCTTGAATTGGGTTCCTTTTCTTTCACCTTTTCTTTTCTTCTTCGTCTTCAGTAATGAGTATTGAACAAACCTCTTTTTTGGTTAATTAGTTGATTAAGATGAGTATGAAGGTTGAATATTGGCCTGAGATTTCTCGCATTCTAAACGTCAGAGGTACTTTCTTGTCCAACCAAATTATTCATCAAGTTTTATGTCTTAAATATTTACTTCCACACCTTTTACCATCATTTCAACAAGTTGCAGGTTGTTTTCTACATTTCTTGCTAACTTCTATGTGTTACATTTGATCACCAACGTCCAGATTCAAGACCAATCCAACTTCTTACTTCCAAGTTAAGAATGTACATTCTAGAGTCAAGTCATCATCTAAAGATTTCGAGATTCAAGTCGAATCCAAGTTTTCACTTCCAAGTTCAAATACACTAAAAAATCAGGCATCACTAGATCCGACATGTGCATGAAGGAAAATGTTGAAGCTGGAAAGTTACATTCCAACAAGAACAAGTCTGATATGCTAACCAAGGCTTGTCCGAAAGGCAAACATCAACACCACAAAAACAGTCGAGGTCTGCATTTTTTTAGCACCGAGTTGGAAATGAGGGTAATGCTCAAATTCCCTCGTGTAAATGAGACGACACTCCAAAGATATTTGTTATCATGCAGTTTGCTGTAGGATGTCCAGTCCTCTATTTGTACTGTGAAAAAGACAGGTAAACAAGTTCCTAATTTAAAATTATCAGAATAAAATATCTGATTCCTCAAACCAAGAGATGCCCGACAAGAAGTTCACTAAGATGTAATCTCGAATAAAAGCACAAGGAAACTCACAGAGATGTAATCCGCAACAAAAAAAGTGAAATGAGCGAAAAATGTGAAGTATGAAGATAACTCCGTAAGGTAACAAATGTATCGACTCTGCTGTGGCTAACAACAATCTACATCATTCAAATTACAAGAAAATACAATCTACATTCAAATTACTTACAACAAATAAAAGGCAATGTTAACAAATTTCAACATCATTAAACACAAATTGTAAAAAGCATAAATCTTTTGAGTTGAAATTCATTTTGTCTCGATGGTGTCATAATGGTTTCATCCGACCTCAGACGAAAGCTGACCCAACAAGCAGTATTTGTGGCCCTTCAGAAGCCTCAAATCCCTAATTTCACAATTGATCACAAACCCCAATTCACTGAAGCAATTCATCAAACACTTAAAAAACAAAAGTAAAAAGTCACACCACCACCATGCTCACTTGTGAGTTTTGAAGTAGAGAAACAGAGACACAGAGGAACAAAGTGTGAATTACGAAATTACGGCATTAACCTCGGACGTTGCACCAGAAGATTTTGGCGGGAGAGGGTTGGGTGTTCATGCGCTTCCTGAGGAACTTCATGTACTTCAGCTTCTGCCTCACCAAACCTTCTGATATGGCGATCTGCTAAGCGCACGACTGCGGTCGGCTGGCCGTTGAGAAGGTCCTTGGTCACCACCACTCGCTTCTCTCTCACAGCTAGGGTTTTTGTTAACCATGGGCCCTGCATTGTTTTTTGGGCCAACTACTGGGCTTTGAACATTTCTAATGATGTTTTGAATTGAGCCAGTAATTGGGCTTTTTATTGACTTGGATGGTAGAACCAAGAGGTTTTCTCTACTGCACTATTGTTCGGAAATGAACTTTCTTTTGATGTGCACTACAGAAAATTTGTGAACCAAATCCTATTTCCTCACAACAATTCTTTTGGAGTGATTTAGATATGAAAGTGAGTGCTAGATGATAAGTTACCAAGCATTTCCTTAACAATATGATGTGTTTTTAGTGTAGTGTAAAGTTTAGATGCATCTCGGTCTAAGGAGAAATTTTAGTGTGTGACCAAAAGATCATAAGTATGTGCAACCACTCACCAAATAGAGAGTCATTATGTTTTCATAGCATCTAAGGTATCTTGTGATCCCATTGATGTGAGAGTTTCTGCATACGAGCAACTGTGTAGAATAAACTTTCTATACTAAAGGATCACAAATAGGCAATACAAAAGATATGACCGTTGTACAAGTTGTAGAGTTGACTCACTAATGAAAACTTTACCTACGCAACCAAATATTAAGCATGAATGTGTGAACAAGATATTTACTACTCGAGCTACAAGCCTGCACAACCTTTTGATGTCCCTCAAGTTGATCAAAACACAAGACGGAGGAAAATAAAACTAACAAACAAGCTTTATTTTGTTCAGAAAAATAAATAAACAAATAAACAAACAAGCAAGCTTTACTACGTGGAATATGAACATTTTCCGCAAAGCGATTATGCAAAAAAATAAAAAAACCACCAAATATATAGGGAGTTTGTGGTTGGTGGACGACGAGGCCATCCCACCCTTTTACTTTCCCAACTCCCGCACAATCAAACCACCAACCCCACCTTTCCCTTCTTTCCCTTTCAAATCAAACTCTGTGAAATCTTCAAAATCTCTGCATTTACAGGTCTTAGAGGTGAAGAAGCAGACCGGCCTCTGACTCTCCTCCGACGACAATGGCTGGAGACAAAAAGGTTTATACTTTGGCTGAGGTCTCCACTCACAGTGATCGCAAGGACTGCTGGCTTGTCATCGATGGAAAGGTAATGTTCTTGCTTCTTCTGAGCTGCAGTTTTCAGTTAAATTTTGGGATTTGTGTGTGTGATTGAATTTGGGTTTTGCTCTGATTGGATCTAGGTGAAGTGTTTGTTGGTGGGTTTTGACTGGTATAGTTGAATATTGGTTCATATTCTGACTGCATGTTGGACTAAGATCAGGATGAAATGTGTTCGAGATTGCTATAAAAACAAGGAAAATTACAAGTTTATAGATTGGTACGAGTCAGATTGATAGACATTGGTTGAGATATAGATTTCAACTTATAGGAGCATGATTCAACTGCTGATGGATGTGCATTTCTTTTGTTTTTTTAGTGAATTTATCGCCTCGAAAGGCGATAGCTTGTGCTTATACTGCGCATTGGTTCTCTTAAAATGGGTGATACTTTGTGGAGAATAGCTAATTATTAAGATTTTAGTTGGGGGTGAAATGATTGATTAAGTCTAATGAAATTATTGCATGAAGGCACAGCAAATAAAAAATGGTGCAAATGTTGCAGATGGACTTTACAAAGCCAATTCCTAGCCGGCTAGCCCTCTTTGATTCCTCGTTGAAGTAGTATTAGTGTAGCTGATTTAACTTGGCATAGTTCAGGTTCCCTTCTTAGTAAGCGTAGATTATCTGTTCGGTCCACTGTGTTCACGTTCATTACCAACTGACGTGCCCTCAGTTCTATATTACAAAATTTGACTGTAATAATGCTTCCGTTTGTCAATTATTTGTATCTCAAGGAAAAATGTGTTGCTCTTTGTGTGTGTTCACTGCCAATCATTTGGGGAGGGAGTAGCAATTTGGAAGAAATTTGCTGTCAAGTGAAGGTAGATTATTTATATTGTGATAAACGTGTTGTTACAGGTGTATGATGTAACAAAATTCTTGGAGGACCATCCTGGTGGTGATGAGGTCTTATTGGCAGCCACAGGTACAACACAGTGACACTCTCAAACAAACAAAATTGTTTCCCTTTTCATATGCACACAACACAATATATAGGCCGAAACAGAAACCTATTGATTCGATGTGATTCGTGGTCCTAATATGATCTTTGGTTTGCAGGAAAAGACGCAAGTAATGATTTCGAAGATGTTGGTCACAGTTCCACTGCTAGAGCAATGATGGACGAATTTTACGTTGGAGACATTGATTCAGCATCCATCCCCGCGAAGAGGATGTACACTCCTCCCAAGCAGCCTCACTACAACCAGGACAAGACAACTGATTTCGTCATCAAACTCCTCCAGTTCATTGTTCCTCTGCTAATTTTGGGCTTAGCCTTTGGCGTCCGCTTCTACACCAAATCGTCAACGGCATAAACGTAGAAGCCGAAGGAGAAGTGAGAATGCTTTCGAATAAGTTTATGACAGGGTCGCAAAGACCCTTTGTTAGTTTTTGGGTTTGGAAATGTTGTTGATGAAGGGATGTTAGGAGGTAATGAGTTTATGCCTTCGCTTTCAAACTTCACTTGAATTATGAGTTGTGGTTGCTGATACATGTCGTGGGACTGATCAAGGCCCAATACACACAAAATTGTGACTGGTTGTTGGGGCTTGATTCAGGGGCCCACATAAGGGAAGAACAAGAAGCAAAACAAGACAACTTTGATTTAAGTAGAAGTAGTGGAATTATGCGTCTGGTTTGTTTTGTTTCTTGTTTTTCCTTCAGGCTTTTGCTATCAAATAGTCATGACTTCTATTTTGTTTTTTCTTTATGCATATTAGTCATCTATTACGTTACTCTTTAAAGAGAAACATTTCAGACCAGTACTTAGAAAGATATTGAGCTAACTTTGCAAAAGAAATATCACAATTAAGAATCAATTAGATATATAAAAAGTGAATAGCCGATGAGCTCCTTCCCCCGATTAAACTCTTTTTTAAGAGTTTTTGTATAATACTTAATTATCAGTTTTTCTTCTAACTTACAATTTTTTTCTTTGAAGTTTGGGTGATTGATTTGCGTTGGTAATGGATGAGTTAACAGGACATATTCAAGATGATATTCCTTGGTGTATGCTTTTCGCAGACGATATAGTGTTGATAGATGAAACTCAGGAAGGGGTAAATGCAAAGCTTAACCTTTGGAGAGAAGTGTTGGAATCTAAAGGTCTTCGCCTAAGCCGATCAAAGACAGAATATATGGAGTGCAAGTTCAGTGCAAATGGAGGCCAAAACGAGTTAGGGGTGAGGATCGGAGATCAAGAAATACCAAAGAGCGACCGTTTTCGTTACCTAGGATCTATCTTGCAAAAGAACGGAGAATTAGATGGAGATCTCAACCATAGAATACAAGCTGGATGGATGAAGTGGAAGAGTGCATCCGGTGTGTTGTGTGACCGCCGTATGCCACTGAAGCTCAAGGGAAAATTTTATAGGACGGCAATAAGGCCGACGATGCTGTATGGCACAGAATGTTGGGCGGTGAAACATCAACACGTACACAAAATGGGTGTAGCGGAGATGAGGATGCTTCGTTGGATGTGTGGGCACACGAGAAAGGATAAGATTAGGAATGAGGATATCCGGGGTAAAGTAAGAGTAGCCGAAATTGAAGGAAAGATGAGAGAAAATCGGTTACGGTGGTTTGGACATGTGCAAAGAAGGCCTACTGACGCTCCGATTAGAAGATGCGACTATGGGACAGAGGTTCAGGGCCGAAGGGGTAGAGGAAGACCTAGGAAAACTTTGGAAGAGGCCCTAAGAAAAGACTTAGAGTACTTGGATCTAACGGAGGACATGACACAAGACAGAACACAATGGCGTTCTAAGATTCATATAGCCGATCCCACTCAGTGACTTGGATTTTCCAAGTCTCCAACCGAGAAGTTTTCCTCACTCGGGAAATTAAGGGAACACTACCTCAACCTACATGCTCCACTCACAAAGCTTCAACATACAAGCTTCAACAAAAGAAAATTCAAAGAACTTAGCGAAAAAGGCTTTGGTGTATTTAACACAATACGTTGAAATGAAGAAAAGCTTATTTATTGATATCCCCGATAAGTTACAAATATGTACATATACTTGAGTCAAAATAAACAAACAAGAGGGAGCCTTCATAAAGGTTGCTTAGGAGAAGTCTCAGCAGTCGGTAGAGCCCCAGAAAGAGAAGGCACCGGAGGGGGATCATTCGGAGCCTCAGTACTGGACAGAACCCTAGAAGGAGGAGGCATCAGAGGTTGATCATTTGGAGCTTCATTAAGCGGTACAGCCCCAGAAGACGAAGGCAATAAATGCCTTTGGAACAAACCCACAAATCTCTGATGATCAAGTAAAACATGACCATCAGATTCCTTCATCTGGTCAAGCTTCCTCTTCATGTTTGTAGCATAGTCATGTGCGAGCCGGTGCAACTGTTTATTCTCATGCTTAAGCCCTCTAATCTCCTGTTTGAGACTCATCACTTCAGCCGCCAATGATTCAACTTGGCGGGTTCGAGCAAATAGGCGTTGGGCCATATTAGACACAGAACCTGCACACTGAACACTAAGAGCCAGAGAATCCTTAACAGCCAACTCATCAGACCGTTTGGAAAGTAGTCTGTTATCTTTGGGAGTGAGAAGGTTCCTAGCCACTACCGCAGCGGTCATATCATTCTTCATCACGGAATCCCCAACGGTAAGAGGACCAGTAGGGGAGACGAAGGATGGGCGTCATATGTTGTCTGGAGAAAGCGGGGCTGCCTCTTCAACAAGGTTCAAGTCAAAACGACGGTCGGAGGGGCCAGACATTTTCAAAGGTGTTGAAGAGAGAAGAGGTCGGACAAATCAAGATCTTAGAAGTGCAAGAATGGAGCTTCTACTGGTGGATATTCAAGTGTGCTTTGGAACTTAATGTCAGCCCCTATAAAAATCTGCACTCGACGAAGCTTCAGAAATCGAAGAGGAGCCTGCTCAGAAATCGAAGAGGCGTTTGCTTTCTCAAAAGCTGGGCTGCTCAGAGACCACGAGGGTCGATCTCAGAAATCGAAGAGGCGTTTGCTTTCTCAAAAGCTGGGCTGCTCAAAGACCACGAAGGCCGATCTCAGAAATCGAAGAGGCTTGCTTTCTCAAAAGCTGGGCTGCTCAGAGACCACGAGGGCCGATCTTAGAAATCGAAGAGGCACCTACTTTTCCAGCCTTGTCAGCACCTGTCACACGCACACTCAGCTTTGCGGAAATTATGGGCATTCTGTCGAAGATTTCTGGTGAAGTAGAAAGCACATGAATCGTACTGTTCAATCACCCACTTCCCACACGCAACAGTAGCTCATGGGTACCACATATAACTTTGCCAAAGTTCTCTGACAAAGTTGAGCACGTGAAGCTTGCAGCTCCCACTACATCGCTCTGACCAAGAAGGGTAAAAGAATAGCAAAGAAACAACACTAACAAAGTTTAGACACATAAATTTTGAAGGTCTAGCTACCATATTATTACCCACAAGGGTAAAGGAACAGTACCACTGCTGGATAATTGGAAAGTCCCGGTGTGTCAACCTCTGTGCTTTGTGGCAAGGTAGACTAGCAAACATGCCCAACCTTTACTCACATTCGAGAAAACACTCCCAACAAGATTGCTTGCTCCAAAATCGAAGAGGCACCGCCCTCCGAATCTCGAGAGCCAGACTCCCAACATGATTACTTTCTCAAAAATCGAAGACATCGCTCTCCGAATCTCGAGAGCCAGACCCCCAGCAGGATTGCTTTCTCAAAAATCGAAGAGGCATCGTTCTCCGAATCTCGAGAGCTGGATCCCCGACAGGATTGCTTGTTCGAAAACCGAAGAGGCACCACTTTCCCAACTTCAAGAGCTGGATCTTCTTGGATAAAGCTTGTCTGTAATCTTCACACGCAACATCAGCTTTCCAGATACCACAGACCACTTTTTCAAAGTGCTCTGACAGAGTTAAAACTTGTGAAGCTGGCAGCTCCCACTACCGTGCTATGACCAAGCAGGGTAAAGGAATAGCATTATTACTTGATGTTAGGGAGACTCCTATATATGTCTACCTCCATCCCCAACGGACAGGCAGACCTGCAAAAATGCTCAACCCTTCCTCTTATCTGAGAGGGCACTCCAAACGAAGCCTTTCGAAATATTCAGCTTTCTTTCCCCCCGATAATACCTCTGTAAACAAGCTAACTAGAGCAAGAATATCTCATATCATCAGGGTTAAAAGCAAGAGTATCCCATATCATGCTTTTTCCCTGTCTTTTCCTTTGGCCTTGTTCTTACCTGCAAGACAAGGAGAAAGAGAGCAATCAGTCAGCACTTGGAATCAAGCTTCCAGCCAGGAACTGACTGCCTGGAACCCCTTACCTGATTACTTACCTGGCATTGCTCTCGAGTACTCATCTTCAACATCTTATGCTTCCAAGGAAGATACCGCATCTGCCTGAAGAACAGATAGGGCAAGTGAGAAGGATACAAGGAAGCATGTGGAGACAAGCGTAACAGCACACGTGCCGATACATCCACTACTCTGTCAAAAGCAAAAGTATCCCATATCAGCAGGGTCGAACGTACTCTAGATTTGATGGACTTGTTTTGACCCTCAAATTCTTCAGTCGGCCTTATACTCTGGAGGAAACCAGAAAACCCTTCAGCCCAGTTCAAGAATAAGCCTGTGGAAAGTTACTTCTTCAAAAGCAAAAGTATCCCATATCATCTCTTCTCATTTTTCTTCTCTTTATCCTTCATGCTGCCTGCAAGATAGGGAGAATGTGAACAATCAGCCGGAGCTCTGATTGCTTACCTTGTCTGTCATCTCTTTCAGCAGATCCCCTAGCTCGGCGACTTAGGGGACTCCTACTACATGGTTTGTATCGCGCTTGACCAAGCCTGAAACTACAAGTAAGCTTCAAGTGACATTGATACATTACCTTGTGCATCTCCACCAGTTACAGATACCACCCCTGGATGGAGGAAGAGTACTTCCAGAGAAGATGCCACATCTACCTATGAGACAGATAAGGAAAGTCAAGACGATACCACACTCCGGTACTTAGAAGTTTCGTGGTTACGAGATCATTCTCCCACAATATTTCCTAATGTCATTTGTACTAAATCATTCACTTGTACTCACTAAAGGAGAGCTTGAACCTATGTACTTGTGTAAACCCTTCACAATTAATGAGAACTCCTCTATTCCGTGGACGTAGCCAATCTGGGTGAACCACGTACATCTTGTGTTTGCTTTCCTATCTCTATCCATTTATATACTTATCCTCACTAATGACCGGAGCAATCTAGCGAAGATCACAAAAAGTGACCGTTTTCGCTACCTAGGATCTATCCTGCAAGAGAACGGAGAATTAGATGGAGATCTCAACCATAGAATACAAGCTGGATGGATGAAGTGTAAGAGTGCATCTGGCGTGTTGTGTGACCGTCGTAGGCCACTGAAGCTCAAGGGAAAATTTTATTTTATAGGACGGCAATAAGGCCAGCGATGTTGTATGGCACAGAATGTTGGGCGGTGAAGCATCAACACATACACAAAATAGGTGTAGCGGAGATAAGGATGCTTCGTGGGATGTATGGGCACACGAGAAAGGATAAGATTGGGAATGCGGATATCCGAGGTAAAGTAGGAGTAGCCAAAATTGAAGGAAATATGAGAGAAAATCGGTTCCGGTGGTTTGGACATGTGCAAAGAAGGCCTATTGACGCTCCGGTTCGAAAATGTGACTACGGGACAGAGGTTCAGGGCCGAAGGGGTAGAGGAAGACCTAGGAAAACTTTGGAAGAGACCCTAAGAAAAGACTTGAGTACTTGGATCTAACGGAGGACATGACACAAAACCGAGCGCAATGGCGTTCTAGGATTCATATAGCCGACCCCACTTAGTGGGAAGAGGCTTTGTTGTTGTTGTTGTTGTTGAAGTTTGGGTGATTGAGTGTTTATGACCAAAATCTTGGTTTGATTTCTATCCATTTTTGGAAAGTTTCTATTTGGTTTAGGTAGGGCCAAGTTTGGATAATCCGTTGATTAAATAAGTAGAAAAAAGCTAGAAAAAAAAAGGAAATAAGTAGCAAAAGCCAGAAGGCAAAACAAGACAAGTTTGATTTAACTGGAACTAGTGGAATAATGGAAGAGGAAACAATAAAAGAGTAGGATCAGTGTCAACGGGTGCCGATGATCTCGAGGCACCTCCATTGGATCATAATGTTGTTTGCCACACATTATTAAATTCGTCCAATCTTATGCTGCTCTTGAAGAGAAATTTTTCTTTGTTTCGTAACGCAATTGATATACATGTTATTATATAGTGGTACACTACATGTTATTATATAAGTAGTGAAATTTTTTTTTTTTATGTAATTAATTTTTTAGTACAAAACATTATTTATATAATGACACATGATGTATCAACTAGTGTTTCGGGCACATGAAAAAGTATCTTGCTCTTGAGGCTCTGCTTTGACTGCGCACCACTAGATATTTTGAGCACAATAATCCTCAAGTCCCCAACTGGTTATCTTCCTTGAAGAATGATAAAATATATTTTGGGTAAAGTACAAAAAACTACCTTAACTATTAGTATCAGGACACTTTCATACCTCATCTTTTAAAATTGACAATGTCATACCTCATCTTTAGAATTTAGTCCAATGTTATACCTTCCGTTACTTGGCCGTTTACTTTTCAGTTAAATGCTGACGTGGCTTGATCCGAAACCATTTTTTATTAAAAAAGTATTAAAAACTAAAAAAAATCATTTAATAATTTTTAAATATAAAAATAATAATGAAAAGTTAAAAAAAAAATCCCAAGTTATAAAAATAATAATGAAAAGTTTAAAAAAAAAAAAAAAATCCCAAGTTCGTCCCCTTCCCCAGTTCCCCCCTCTCTCTTCTCCCCCATCTTCATCTTCTTCCCTCTTCTTGTGACCCAAAAAAAAGAAGGTAAAAAAAAAAAAAAAAAACAAATTTGTCTTCCCCCTCACCCACCCTCAGAAAGGGTTTTTTTTTATTTACTTTTTTTGTTATTTTAATATTTTAAAAATATTAATTTTTTTTTTAGTTTTTAATAATTTTTTAATAAAAAGTGGGTCCCGGATCAAGCCACGTTAGCATTTAACTGAGAAATTCAAGCCAAGCTAACGGAAGGTATAACATTGGCACAAATTCGTAAGATGAGGTATGATATTGTCAATTTTAAAAGATGAGTTATGAAAGTGTCGTGACACCAATAGTTGAGGTAGTTTTTTGTACTTTACCCATATATTTTTGTATATAACTCATTTGTGAGTGTTTTTAAAATATCTGAAATCATTTTTGGTAAAAATATTTTTAGAACCAATTCTTAGTGAAAATGTAAGTAAATGAATATTTTTTTTTAAGAAGCGCATAACTAGTGTTTTTTGCCAGAGAGCACTGAAGCGCTTTTGAAACTAAAATTATTTTCTCTAAAAGTGCTTTCAGTTATTTTAAAGGCACTTCCAATGAGCTCTTAGTTATCTTCGTTGTTTTTGTTTGATATATTCAATTTAATAACTAAAAATAAAGAAAAGTATGTAAAAAGTTAAAAAGAATGTAAAATTTACCTACTAACTCATCAATATCATATAATAAGCTTATGTTTATATTCAATCACTACCTATTCTTTTCAATGACATGTAAGAGGGATTTGCAAATCACTATCTAGAATGATGCATTTACAAGTCCCTCTAGCGTGCCTTAGTAATGATCATGAAAAGCATTTTTAATCCCTTGTATCTGTCATTTTGTAATAAGTTCCTTACTAACTTGACATCAATCCCCTGAGACTAGGAAATCCCCCAGTCAAACATAGCCTTCTAAGAAGAAATTTTGGAAGAATGGTTGTGTAAGAAGAATAAACTATTTAAAAATTGTAAAATTTTGTTAATTAAGAGTTTGATGGGTAGGAAGAGATAATAATTTAGCATAAATTGAAGCTCCACTAACATTTGGTTTAATCTAAGATTTCAGGCTCGACTAACACCTGTGTGACGATATACATTTATGATAAGTTCGATACTTAGTCGTAGGCGACGCTCTTCCAGTAACACAACTCTATTGTTTGCATCAGTTGGGATGCAAAAAGTTTGTACAATAAGTTGGTGCCTTTCCATACTAGTGTCTTTTGCACCACCATGTAGGCGGCCGTGTTGTCACATTGCTCAACTATCGAGTCCTTTGAGACTCTGAGCAGCCAAAACAAAGTGTTCAGATTAAGGATAAGACACTTCACAAACACCAAACAAAGTTTGGTAAAACAAACAAAGAATCTACTCAAATGTGTACAGAATCTATGTGGACAAAGAAAAGTCACATTCCTCCAGCTAATTTTGGCATTCCCCTCCAAAGATTCCTCATAAGTTTCTCCACCAAAACTTCATCTGCTAGTGAGTTTATTACCATTATAAGAAGCAAACTTGAGCAGCCTGGTAGCTCCTCTTCCTCGACTTATTGTCCATTAACTCCTAGCTGCTTAGAAAAAAATACTTGATCAGATATTACCGGCGTTTGATTTGGCGATGGGAAGTGTAGTGAGGGAGGAAGGTGTGCTGAAATTGGTGCGTCCGGGGAGGCGTTTGGAGGTTCACAAGAAACCGGTAACAGCTGAAGAGGTGATGAGAAGGTACCCCCTGCACAGCATAACTAGGCCAGACATCTTTGAGTTCCCGTGGATTGTGGTTAAGCCTGAAGCAGTTTTGATTCCCGGGAAAGTGTTTTTTATAGTTCCTAACCGCACGATTTATCAGTTGCTTAAAGCCAGAGAGCACGGCAATCAGCCTCCTCCTTTGATTGAACATAAGCAATCTGTTAAAGCTCGTGGCCACCATCAAGTACATGAACATAGTTCTCCTCCCAAGGAGTATGCTGGTATGACACCGAAGCACCACGAGCAGAGGCGAAGGCTTAAGCTTCAGTTTTTTGCTTGTGCTACTGTAAGCCCTAGCCTGAGTGATGAAGATGCTGACTCTGACAGAAGACTCCAAACAGATATCAAAGTAGAGTTGTCATCCACAAACAAGAAATCCCGCGAAGAATCTAAGCAGAAACCTCCGATACATTCAAAAAATGAAACTAGACGTCGTAGAAAATATGATGATGGCAACAACGACATTACGGTCAAACTTGCTGATCTTAATATTAGGGAAAGCAAGCAAGTCCCATTGCTGAAATCTTGTGTAAGAAAACCTGAAAGTGCTCGTAAGTCGCTTCGCCTTAAGGTAAAATTTACCTTGCCAAACAAGGAAGAGGAGCGACAAAGCGAGGCTACTGGGTCTCGGGTGCAATTCCAACGCTTCTCGAGTAGATTAGTCCTGCAAGGCATTTATTAAACCGTGTTTTTGAATGTTGATTACGCGCACCAATGTTTTGTTACCTTATTAGAGCAGCTATATAAGTTTATTTGTTTGTTCTACATATACAGCATAGAGTCTATATTATTTAATCTTAACCTGCTACATTTTGCAATTAAATTGAAATTTAATTTAATGATTTAGAATTTAAACAAATGTAAAAACTGTACTCAACCAAAAGCATCACTTACAATCAAGATCTTTCCCCGCTATCGCTAACTCAAAGCACAAATCTTTTTTACAAGGAGGCCAAAAGACGCATACAAAAGTGAAAATTTCGTAAGGCTTGCACTTACTAACAAGACATAAAAAGTTCCTGACAATGTGAATTACCTAATCTGTGCTTGCACACGTTCTCTCGATCACTTTAGAATCAGTTCTATAAGAATGCCTTGACGGAGAAGTGGATGCCCTTGAAGAACTATTTGCAAAGAAGCTTAGCTTGCCAATCTTCTTGGAGAAAGAACTCATAAATTTACGAGAGTTGGACCTTTGCATATCCCTCTTCATGCATACATGTTCTCTCTCAAGATCATTTAGTCTCATTCTTAACCGAGCTAGCTCAAGCTTTAGCTCACGGTTTTCTCTCCTCAATGATGCATAGTTGTCCCGTGGAGACATCGCAGCACTGAGCGCACCACTGCTGATCCGCCATGACTGGTGCATTGGCTTGGGTTCATCTTCGTTAGAGCAGCCCAAGGAATTTCTGAGCCTTATTTGCTCAAAATAAAGCACTTGTACTATTGACTGGAGAGGGAGGCGCTCGTTCTGTGCAGCGTGTGCACCGGCTTCTTGTGAGAGCTTTTGGAAATCAATCATTTTGCAGAGCCTCTTCTTGTCTGTATCGGTTAAACCTTGATGAGCCTGTCACAGAAAGAACGTATATACATCAATCAAAACTAATGAAAGAATGGTAAAAGCAAAATCCTTAATCAAGACTAACGGCAAAGAATAATAAGAAAGACTTACTTTTAAGTAAATATCAATGGCTCGATATAGCCCATCATGAACTGTTCGTGCGTGTTCAGGTAAAGCATCAGCAATGACTATGAACTTAGCAAGCTTGAGGTTTGCATCAGGGGCTATTTCAGCAAGGTAATTGTCCACCAACTTTGAAACTTTAAACAAAGCGGTCTGGGAAGGCGAATGAGGACTATCAGATTCGAAAACAGACGCATCTTCCATATCTTCTTCGCTATCATCTTGCTGAGAAAAGTTAACTAAAATCCTATGCACTGTATCCACATCGAATAAAGTGTCACCAGCGTGCTTGAAAGAAGGGATCAGAAGATCATCGAGAGTAGCAATATCCAACTGTGACCCAATTCTCCTCTCCAGATCAAGTCTGCAAGCAATTGTGCAATCAAGCATTACAGCGCTTCGCAAAAGCCCGAATAGGAAATTGATTGGAATAACAAGTTTCTCAACGGGCAGAAGGCTGACAATTGTCTCAACCACGAGTTTTTCATGCCCAGTTGAAGCTGAAATTCCGTCAACTTTTGTCTGGCCAGACATATTCCATAAGCTGGACTTTTTTGTCAACTCCTTCTGCGCATAGTTCACAAGAGATGCACCAATACTCTCAGGGCGGACTCCACGGCACTTCATCGCAGTTATGACTCTTTGGTACAAGTCAACTCGAAGAACCGAAAGATCTTCTATCCACCAGTCCCCATCAGATTTGGCTTGCCTGTTCATGTGAAGCCTCCCCGAGCTGCTATACTCCAAGCGCGAAAAGCTCGAAGCAATTTGCTCTACACAAGCCTTTGAGGCTATTGCATCTATGCAACGGCTAACTATTCTCAGCTCATCGGCCAGAGGGAGTAAACTCTCGCATTGTTGCAAAACCTCAACACACATTTCAAGGTTCTTGCAAACAACGCTTTCAAGGTATTCTTCGGCGCGCGAACCAAGATTATCTTTTGAGTACTCTTCAGTCATTTCAAGGTAATCAGAAGCACAACACAGCTGAGAAACGTTTGAAGATGTGATCTCGAAGTTAATACCATAACAGAACTTTGCTGCCAACTCAAATGATTCTGCACCTCCCGGTAGATTAAGAAGCTCCACTCTTGAGATATCAGAATCCCTGTGTTCAGCAACCAACTTCCGGATTCTCCCACTTCTAGAGACGAGAGGGAACTGCATTCAGAAGCACCATAATATATCAAAATTCCATCAAGACAGTGACTTTAAAGAATAATTTTGAAGAATTGAAAGTAAATAAAACAGCAAAGGTAGCTACCTTATGTAGTGAGAAAGCCCCTCCATTTACTTGTATTGTAATATCGCTTGGAACGTCCCGAAAAATCCTGCAAAAGATCAACAAGTAAACATTCATACAAGAAACCGTTGCAGATATTTGCACATGACACAAATCAATGAGGAAAGAAAAAAAAGTTTCTTTATAGAATACAATACAAGAGAACAATCAGAAACCATTCATCTTTTGTTTATCATGCATCAGCACAACAAAGCACATAAATATATATATCAAAACACCACTTATATAATCACTAGGTAGTGTAGGCAACACTTACAAAATAAAATTAAAAGTACTCAAGTTGAAATACAAACATAAAAAAAACATATGAAAATCAAGAAACAAACCACTCGTTGTATCGCTGCTGCCGCGAACTCTTAGCCACGGATAGTTGTGGTTGCTGCTGCTGCTGATGCTGATGCTTGTCACTGCCGCGGTCCATGGGGCGAGAAAATGGAACCCAAGAGAGGAACTTGGAATGTCAAGGCAAAGATGAAAAAATGGTAATGCTGGGGTTCAAAGAGTGAAGTACCGGGAAGAGAGACAGAGACAACAACCCAGTTGGAGATGTTGATGTTGGTGGTGACCTTGTTTGGCCATTTTTTTTTTATTTTTGTCAAACAGGTGGTGTGCAAAACACAGATTGCAACTGTCCAAAGCAATGGGCCTCTTTGGTGGGTCATGCTTTTCTGCCTTTAATTTTTTTTGGGAGGGTTTAGTAATCACACTCAAAATATTGCATAATCTCTTCCTGTTTTTGTTACTCTCTGCTGTGATGGGATTTAATTTAATTTTAAAAAAAATTAAGGAGATGATGAGGAAGCACAGAAAGGAGGGGTTTGTTACTTTGTTCACATTGTAAAGTCAAAACCTCTCATTACCAACCGGCAAAAAAGCGGGAAATATAGAAAAAGTAGTTATTTTGGTTTGACAACTTCGACATGTTTTATTGTACTTTTTGTCGGCTGTAACACTCTGTAAAAGTGATAGACTCCGGGAGTGAAAAATATCCTGCCGAATATAAAGGGAGGTGAGATGGTGGTAAATTGGTGTAATTAATGGGATAACAACCGGGATGGATCTAGGATTCGAATATTGGGGGTTTGAGCGTTAAAAGTACAAGTTTTTTAACTAAAATAGAGTGCGAAGCGTACACAAATATTTCAGTTTAATTACTGAGGCATTTCGTCAAACACTTAGTGGGCTTATTGTCGTCAGTCAAATCGTGTTATGCACATGTCAATAGATATCGACATATGACGAAGTAATCTGATAAGTGCTATCGAGAGAATATGTTGAGTACTCTTGACGCAGCTTGTCGAGTTCTACCGAGATATGCCTAGCAGACATTATATCAAACACTTGTGGACACAAAAGATACTCATGCCAAACATTTGAATAGTCATCGAAAGATTTTCACATGTATATTCCCCGAACTCCGAGTGATCCTAATAAGATCTTGGTTTCAATGTACATTCACTACTGAATATGAACCCTCATACGTGCAAAAATTTAATACATGTGATTTGGAATGATCTTTAACACATTAAGGCATGAAAATGATCTTTAAATATTTTGCCACTGCCAACAAGGTATTAAATCGTGGGGTTTTTGCTAATTACCGAAAGGAAACCCAGACAATTTAGTGAATCATTTAACTATGTTATAAGCATCATCTGCCTACTAAGTTATGAAATTACTTTAGCAAACCATTTAACTAAGTTAACATCTTGTAGCAATAAGGTAAGAAATGAGTCATGAACCAACTTATGTTTCATCCAAGAAATACCTTACATTGGCCCTATGGAACTATGAGACCATATAAGATAAGTTAGAAATGGCAAGGAATATAGAAATCATTAGCATCAAAACAAACTTTGGAAATTAAGTCTATTAAGGGAGGAACTCCCCTTCATGCGACCGAGAGTTTATGACAGTTGGTCAGGTCAAGATTTTATTAATTTTGCATTCAAATTTGAATCTTTTTTTTTTAAATAGTGTAATTTAAAATAATAACGTAAAAAGAAAAGTAAGTCGGTCTATTTTTGGGAAAATTTTACACAATTCACGTGAGGAAGAGCAAACAAAGAAAAGGTCAAAAAGAAGAAAGAAAGGAACAATCAAATTTTGGATAGGGAGAGAGTGGCGTGACCACTTTTGATAATTCCATGATATTGATTTGTGATTATTACCCACCACCTCCATCTGCGGTGGGTCATATATGTTTAGGGTTTTCTAATGGAATGAGGATCCTTTCTAGATCTTATTTGTGAGGATCCTTTGATTATTCAATCGTGTCCGTTTATCGTACATCATGCAGTTAATTTTTGTCAGTTACTGTTTATATTCAATTTTAAATAAAAAAATTTACAATAATTTTTACTACACGATATATGATGAACGAATACGATTAGAGGATCCCCGTATCTTCACAAAGAGGATCCGGAGAGGATCCTCATTCTTTCTAATGCAAGGCAAGCCACAAGTGGCTCCGACCACATATTATTACATTTGCTATTATTTGATCTTCCACTACCACTGAGAAGAACTTATATAATACAAATATACTATTACATTGACATCTTATGTCATTAAAATAAAGATATGTACAAATTTTTTTACATATCTTTATTTTTATTGACACAAAACACTACATAACAGACTAACAATGTCATGCCATGTAAGTTATCCTCCAATACGGCCACTAACATTCCTTTAATATGTGTAGAATGGAGATACAAACAAAAACTTATTTGGTTCAAGTCAAAATCATCAAACCATTCGTGATAATGGCATGTATTTTGTTGTATATATGAACGCATGTATGTATAAATGGCATGGAGAGCAGGATCCTAAAGTTAAGGATTGGTGGTCGCTTTTATGAGTGAATTCTAAGGTTTGAATATGCATGCTTTAAGTGAAGTCAAATTTTGTTCCCTTCTCATGATGTAAAACCAAAATCTTATATCTTATCAAATGACTACTTGAGTAGCTTTTTACCTACCTAAGTTAGGTTTCACCTTCCGCCGAATGATAGGGATTTTTTTTTCTTGACACCTTATAAGTAGTGCTCTAAAAATTTCTGTCTAGCACCGCTTAAGCCATGTTTAGGCGCTAGACAGCTGATCACCTCCACGATTAATATTTAGGCATTTAAAAATTAAAAAAGAGTTCTCGCCTAGCCTACCTAGACAATCGCCCAAGTCGCGACTCTCACTTAGACATAAAATAGATAACTTATATTTGTAAATTGTAAGAGACTTGTTGGATACTTAGATGAACACTCATTATATATTTGTTCTCCATGTTTTTAATATGTTCTAATACTTTGTAATCTATATGTTATTTTATTTTACAATTTATGTTTCATAATACAATTATGTAATTTCTTTAAGTATAAATAAAAACTTATTTATATGTTATATAATATATTTAATTAAAATTTAAAGAAAAAAGAATCGCCTAGGCTTCGTCTAGATGTCTAGGCGTTAGGCCCATACCCATTGGCCGAGTAGTGCCTAGCGCTTTTTAGAACCTTACATATAAGTATCAGAATGTCAAAATATTGAACCCTAACGTTTTACCACATTACAACTTTTATTCTTATTTTAGATATCTGATAAGTTTTCGTGAATTTCGCTTAGTTGTCTTAGAATCTGCACACAAATTTTCACCATTCAAACAAGCGTAAGAGGTCATATATGTTAACTTTTTTTATCCTTCAATTTAGTTTATAAATGTTATTTTTCACAATTACATTATTGATTGAGATATATCGGCCATATGTAAAGGGTGAAGAAAATTATTGAGGATTGAAGGCGTGCGTTGTCTTGTGGTAGTGGTGGTCTCAGAGAAAGTGAGTCCCCATCATTAGAGTACATTCGCACGCCAAGTGTTTCAAAGCAATTACCAATTAGTGATGAGACACACACAATGTAACAAACTCTAATTAAAGGCATCCGATGCTACAGTTTACATGCTCAAACTCTGCATGGCCTTATACTATACTAGCCTTCATACATTCGCTTACGCGAGTACAAAAGATATTTTTTGAATTACAGCATGTTATGCGAGACTACATATTTTTTTAATCACATTATTGCTAGCACATTGTGAGGCTAATCTTATCCTCTCCCCCTTAGTGTAGGTAATATCGTTTGTTCAAAAAAAAAAAATCATTTGACAACTAATTGAATCACATTATTATGCGCGTGCGAAAGAACTTTTTGATAACCGGTACCATACCTCTTAAGATGTTTTGAACGTGTTTAACAATAAAGAAAATAATATTTAATAAACAACTGATTGAATCATATTATTGTTAGTCCATTGTGAGGTACTAATTAAAAATAAAAAACTGCACGAAAAAATTAATTATAAAAAACACTGTTTATATGATGAAAATACCCCTGCATTATTTGATGCATTATTTTGAGCTGCTTTTGAACTTTTTTGTTTGGGGGACATTTTTGTCCCATTATTTTTGGTGAAGCTCGTGACTCTAAATGAGGCTGCTAGCTTTATATAGTAGTATAGATTCATGGGATGTGATATCCACACACCTCTTTTTACTTCTCTCACATCTTTTTAATTTTTGGGCGTCGGATCGGATGAATTAAAGAAGATCAAATGACATAAATTAACAAAGGGTGTGTGGATAGCACACCCCTAGATTCATATGCTTACAAATTAACTTTACTTTTTTCAGTAGATACAATTGGGATATGAATCGTGACACTATAACCTCTAAATTATTGGTTTTTGTTTGATCATATATGTAACATAATTCAAATGTCACATTATCATATACGTACAAGATAATCATGAAAGGTATGGTTCCTAAGCTCTATCCATTTTTGTATGCTTCTATCTCTCAATTTTGAGGATCGCGTATTCGATCTAATTGTCTAATTCTGGTGGACATATTAAATAGATTTCAGCTTGAGCTTGAACACAAATTTTTTCAATTGATACGATTTTAAATCGAGATAAGTTTCGATTGAGAGGTCATACAAAAAAAAAAGGGCTAATGTTTTGGATGTTTTAAAGATCATAAACCCAAATTTTCAGATTTTTAGAACTTTAACTGCTTGAGAAAGATATGAGCACATTCTTAACTTATAAGTCATTGTAAGGTTTTGTCCCCTTTTTGATGTTGTACTTTGTTTTTTACATTCTGACATTATGCACTTTGTTAATAATCTACACAACAACCTTTGTGAGAAATGATCTTCGCAATTTCTTTTTCTTTCTCTATACTCCCTTATCTTTTTATAGCGTTAGGATTGAATAAATCAAAGAATAATAAGGACAACAAAACTTACATAAAAAATATAATAAAAAAAGTGTAGAAGAAGAAAACAGAAGTATAGATCATTTGGTGCATATGATGGCCGGTAGGACATTAGAATTACATAAATTATTTAAATAAAAATTGATTGAGTTACGAATATTAAATTAAATGTAATGGCTTAACCTCACAAACGAAACATTCAATTTTTTTTTTAAAACAACGATCTTATCTACACTAAGGAGAGGGGGTGACATTAATCTCACAATGAGCTATCAATAATGTAGTTCAAATTAGTCTTTGGTGATAATTGAATCTAAGATCTCTCATTAAGAGCATCTCCAGTGAGGAGCTCTATATGAGGCTAGAAAAATAGTGGATATAACCCATTTTAGAGTTCTGAGGAATCTTTGGGGCTCTATAAAAAAATCTCTCACAATGAAGAGCTATTTACTTTTGGGCTCTATATATATATATATATATATATATATTTATGTAGTAATTTGATTATGTGACAAATTTTGTTTTGTATTAACTTTTTCTTAAGTTGATTCTTGGACATGTTATCTCAAAAAGAATTTATGAACATTCCAACCTAAAAAAATGTAAATTCTGACAAAGTTAGAGTTCATCACTTATGAACCGTTGGATTAGGTTTTCAAATCTCAATTTTATTTGTTGGTTTGTTTCTCTGAAATCGAACAAGATAAGATTTCATCTCATAACTAAATTGTAATGCCCTTCTAATTTAGGTATGTTGTTTGTTTATGTTTTCGGTTTAGGTCTCTAAACTTCCAATGTCATTTTAATATGTAGAGCGTTTTTATTTGGAAATTAATAAAAGTAAGCCCTTTTAGACGCACAACATCTTATATCATTTTAAAGCTTAAGCATTAAACATACCAATAAAATGGATGATCTTTGGAACAAAATAATGTAAAGAAAAAGAATTAAAACAAAAGAATAAAAAGAGAGTATGAGTGTATTTGCAATTGGGATGAGAGTGAAAAAGTTTGGCTCATATGGGTATCTACTTTTTTGGTGGGACCCACTGCTTTTTGGGCTAGATGTAGCCTAATTTTTTGCTACACATGGAATAAAGTTGATACCCCAAATGGTGGATCTAACCCCAGTTTTTGGTTCATTGGAGATGAAATTTCTCACTAGGGCTCCAAATGTAGTAGTTTTCATAGAGGATAAAGCCCACATTGGGTGACACACCCCGTCCCGAAGGAGGGCATGCTGGCCGTCACGTGAGAGTGACGTAACCATTTGCACAGTACGGAAGCTTTAATTATACAATTTATAAGTTGATACACCCGAAGGTGAGTCCTAATTTTGTCCAATCTGTCAGAACACCGTCGAATTCCTCGTAGTCACCACACCTTTGTGATTCCTGAACCTGGAGGGGCGCAAAACCAAAATTGAGTGGGTCAGTAAAACAATTCTTTTCCAAATCCAAACATTTCTCAAAACGTTGTAACCCCTCTCTGTAAAACCTGTATACTTTCCCAGAAATGTAAAATATAAATATACATATATATTCTCAATACTTCAGTTCATTAACTCAACATTTTTTTCTTTATCAATTATGCCATGCCTTGTCTAATTCAACAGTTAAGTATGGATGCATCAACAATAATCATATCAGGTGCAAGAAAGTAATCAACCGGAGGCCCTCTAATAGCCCTGTACGGTTGAACCTAGAGCTCAAAATCTATCATTATCACTCTACCGGAGTCACCTCTGTGACCCGTCCGGCCTTCTGCACACAAGTTACGCTCTAGTGCTTCTCATAAATCATCTGTGCACATAATCTAAGGTCACCCACCAGTCGGAATCTCACTAACACTCTCGCGACTGGCCTGTCGTACCCACTCCGCGTGGACTGTACGACTAGCATCTACTTGGATCTAAGGCGAGCGTGCGATGCGGTGAATACTATAAGCACTAAACCATGGTGCAGGATTTGAGCTCAATATATATCATCATCATCATAACAGTAATTAAATACTCACCTGTGCGTCCACCGCACCATTCATTCATATGCATCATATATCAATTCATATCATTTCATGCATGGCAATTCAATTTACATTTCCATATAATTCTATATACTTTTCGCATACTTCTATGCATGGCATTTCAACTAATATATCTCATATACTTTTATACATTTTCATTTAAAGCATAATTTCATGCATTTTCAATTTCTGGGAAAACGGCAAGTATATATGTATACGGAAAACAAAACTGCCCACTCACCTGGAGTTCGTCCAATAACTCCCTAGCACCACACATCAAGGCGCCATGACAATCGCCGCCTAGAATAGTAATCAAATCCAGCCTCAGAATTCATATCGATAGAATGTATAACTTATATAAAATACGTCACTACGTTGATCGATCCGGAAGATCCACCACTCAGATTTTAATCCATAACTTCCAGAGGTCCACATTATACCTCTAGGACAACATCCTAAAATTTCATTACCATCCAACGGTCGGATCTCCGTCAATTAACAAAACTAAGTGACGGTTTACATTTTATTTTATGAACTTACAACTCCAATTCCGGAAGATCCGTATCTCAGATTCCCAATCTGTAAGTTCCAATAATCCTCAAATATTACGTATTACAACGTATCAAAGTTTGGTAACGATCCAACGGTCGGATCTTCAATTCACATTTTCACCTAAATGCAAAAACTATAAAACGTTATTTGAACACCTAACCAACAATCCTTAATAACTTTCTCATACGGTGCTCAAATTGGGTATATGAATATACCACGGTGATCTACTAGACGTCACGGACGTCGACATATTTTTAAAATAATTTTTTACTGTAGCACGCGCCCCCACGCGCCAAGGAAGGCACGGGTCCACGCGCGCCCCACGCGCACCTTCTTCCTCGCGGGTTCGCCGGACTGGTTTTTCCGGTGGCCGGAAAACTGGGGAATTTTCAAATGCTTCGTTCTCCTTCGTTTCTCAACCATTTTCTTCGTATAATATATCAATTTAAAGCCCTCAACATATAGAATCACAATATACTACTTTTAAGCTTCAAAAACAACTAAATCTCACCGGAAAAATCCAAGCAAAACCGGCCAAACTTAACCCTCGTGATCCCGACGTCCAAATCCTTCCAACGAAGCACTCCGAGCTTCCTTGGGACCTCACTAAGCTCACTATGAGCTTGGATTGTCCTAAAAATCAACCAATTCAAAGCTCATGAACAGTACACATTCACGCCAACTTTAGAAACTAGGGTTTTCGAAGTGAAACTTACCTTAAACTGGTACCTACGTGATCGTGGAGTCCTCAGGAGTGCAATGGTGGTTTTAAATCCGGCGTTGGTAATAGTTTTAGGTGGTTTTGATGGTTGCCCGTGTGTTCGAGAGGGTGAGAGAGAGAGAGTGAGGTCTGAGGAAGAGAGAGAGAGTATGAAGGACAGTATACGGGAAATGGGGAGGGAAATAAGGAATGGGGATCCCACGTGGTTCTTTTCCAATCCCCAACTCTAAACCACAAAATTTTAACCTAAAAATCTAAGTTCCATCCTTATTAAATTCCATTTTATTTTCAAAACTTAGGAACCTAGATAATTATCAACTTGAGCTTCACATACTTAGTATTTCTTAAGGGCAATTTCGTCCATTCACAGCCACGAATGTAATATTTTGGAACGGGCTGTGACATTGGGGATGCTTTGACAAGTGAAAATAAATACCACTAAACTATAGTACTAAGTGACCCGACAAAATTTTTTCGTCTAGCAAGGAATTTATTTTATAGTCAAGTATTTATGCATTGAAAATTTGAACTCTTCTGATGTAATATGTAGTATACATGAACAAGATACTTTTCTCTTCCCACTTACATGGTTTATGCGTTAAAAAATTCAAATCATAAGGAGGCGGATAGGATTTTCAATTTAAAATCAAGGAAAATCGAAAACAAAAGTAGTCAGATAGGGTTTATGGATGAGTCGTGTTACTTACATTCAATGGTAATTAATGTAATTTGTTTTAAAATCATAGACACTTTAATTGCTGACATGGAAGACTGTTCTACTTACTAGACCCACCTATAACAATGTATTTCTAATGGATCTCGTTAAAAAAATGTCTAAGAAATTTTGTTCATCATCTGATATATCAAATTTAAACTATTATTCATTACATTATTACTTTTCATAATTGTAATAAGTATTTTTAAAACAAGAAATAATAATTAAAAATGATGAAAAACTTTACTAATCACTTCAAATAGATTTGAAATTGCTGTCAAATTTGACAACAATCACCTTTGCTGTCAATCCAGATCATATTACATAAGAATTGACATTTAGGTTGGAAAACACTGATGTTATCTTTTTTTACTATTATTGCTGATGAAGACATTTTCACTCCTCATTTAGAGATGCTCTGAGGAGGCAAAACTCCAAATAGGAGTCTTGATTGCGTGAGGATAACTTGGAGACAAGGAAACAGATTTTTTATTTTATGTTTTGTATTTTTTGAACACGAAAGCAGAAGAAACCAAATCCTTACAAGTAAAAGAAGCTTAAAACCCAAACTGTAAACTTCGTAAATACTTAAACCAATCTTGGGCTGGGCGTGTTGTCCAAAAGAAAAAATCTAGTCATATTTCTCTGGCGTTTCATGCCTTTGGCTTAGTTAAATACGATTAATTTTTTAGCGTATTCAAAACATTATTATGCGGTACTACTATTCTCGCAAGCATTAAACAAGTAACCCCATCCCAAAGTATCATGAACGTAGAGCGGCAACTATAATAGTAATGCTGTCACTTAACAGAAAGACAAAAATCTATGAAGCTGCTTAAATCGTTTAAATTCACACGAAGGTTCGTCCTATTCAGTTCATGACAAAAAGTATTGATTTCTCTTTCGAATAGGTCCCGATAGAAGAAGGAAGGTTAAATTGCCAACGTGCTATTATTGAATTAAATTCACTTGACCCAATACACAAATTAATTATAACATATCACATATATGTATTTGTTTTTATTAATATATTTTAATAGTGGGATATATCAATCATTTTGTTCACTGATATTATAACTCATGAAATAATAAGATCACACGTTACCATTCACTAAACATTAATGAAACAGTGGACTTTTAGAATATGACCTCAGAATTATTGATTTTCGTTTCATAATGTAAAGAACTCATATGCTACAAACTACAATATTATCATCTCTAAATTCCCATTCAATCAATTAATTTTCAGTAATTTAACCACCCGATGGTGAGGTATGAACATTATTCAGTTAGGTTCAAATATTACCATGAAGAGAGGTTCGAGCGGCAATATTTATAAATTCCAGACGAACGAAATCAATTCTCACTGATATAAAAGCTTAAAGCATACATAATAACGTCAAGGTATCAAGCAGTTTGTAGTTCAATTAGTTAAGACATTTACCTTATGCGCTAAAAGTCTCAAGTATGATTCTTTCTCTTTACTAATCATGTTTATATCCGAAATCAAGAAGGGCCTAAACGGCAAAGAAGAAACCCATCCTTGTTTGTCTCTAATTTAAAATCCCCGTTAATCACCTTTCTAGGTTCCTTAAATAGCCTTATTTGAAGAACACTTTTGAGCTCACTTCGTCATTTTTCTCGATGATTCAAACTGTTTATATTAAAATTAATTATGTATAGCTCATTTTTACAATATATATATATATATATATATATATATATTGTAAAGATAAATTCAAAAGTATTAAGACATCAAGTTATATTAAAGAAAATAGAAAAATACGATGCTTCAAATGAACACTAAATGATCAACATTTAATCAACAAACATATAGTTTTCAATATGACAATTTTTTGTTGATATGATCTTTGAAGAAAAATCGATAGACGGTTAAATCGTTAAAATATAATGAGAGGTGAACTTGACAAAAGTATAATCGGTAAAATCGTTGTTGAAATATGATGCGATATGAAACCACTTAGTACTACAGTCTAGCAATACTCATATTCACTTGCAAATGAGAAGTCTTAGATTTTATTCTAGAACTAAATTAATATAACCAGTCCATTGTAAAACTTAACTCACTTTCTTACCCCCTAATGTAATAATATCGTATGTATAAAAAGAAATTAAAAAAAAAAAATCTAAAACTCACTACTCGCTAGCCCGTTAATAATATCGTAGTTAAGCCCGTATTGCATGTCAAATCCAGCGACTTGTCCGCAGCAAATCGTTACGATAAACCATAAAGCAGCAGATCACGGACTTGTCTCCCAAAAAAAAAAAAAATCCGAAAATATAACTTTAGCCTTTAAAATTTAATTTTCTTTATATAAAACACGTCATAAGTTTTTTACTCAAATAAAACTCATTGACTAAATTTCATATCAGCAAATTCATTAATTATATTTGACTTTACGCATTTAAAAAAATTTGATGCCCAAAATACCCCTATTTGAATGTTTGATGTACACAATTAGTTCCATACAAATTGTAAGGGAGAATTAATGATTTTACGAAAATAAAAAGTAATAAATTTATTTCCTAATATATAATAACAACAAAACATGCCTAATATATATGTAATAATGCATGCTTAGTTAAGTCAACAAATTATATTTTACATATAAATGTAGGTAAATTATTTCACACACACACACACACATATATATATATATAACAAAAAAAATGCCTGGTATATGTAAAAATTCATGCAAAATAATTTACCAACAAAAAATGTTATTTGATTTAGTGCACCTACTATTTGAATTTTAAAATGTTAGATTGCTTAAAAAAAGCAAAATAATTCCCCACTATATGTAAGAGGGGTGTGCTATCCACAAATTTATTTTTTTTACTTCTCTCATACCCCTTATTAATTTCCTTCCGTTGATCTTCTTCAATTTATCCGATCCGGCTACCGAAAATTTAGAAAGGTGTGTGAGAAGTAAACAAGGATGTGTAGATATCACACCCCCATCTAAAATACATGCAAAATAACTTACCTACATAATAAAGCAAACCCAATTTACGCAAAATATATGCCAAATAATGTACCTACATGAAACAAAATATTATTATTTTATTCAATATTATTTTACCTATTATTTTGTACATATAATACTAAATGTGCTCAATATATATGATGATGCATACAAAATAAAATACCTACAAAATATATGTTATTCTCATCATAAATTTACATATAGTTCGATTAATTAGTATAATATGTTTGATTATATATGTAGTACTGTGCATACATACATATATATATATATATATATATATATATATATATATATTTGAATGCATAGTAGTACTATACATATAGGTAAACTATGTATATATATTGAGCTTATGGTAGTCCTATATACATTTAAATGTATATATGTATATATATGTGTGTGTTTGAGGTAATAATATGCAATAAATTATGAGAAATATTATTGACATTTCAAAAATTTCTTTCTACACTTCTCACAAGTGTATTTTTCTTTCTAAATATAAAAAGTTTAAAGTATAGAATGAAAATTTTGAAGTGCCAATAATAATTCTCTAAATTATTTGTTCATTGTAATTAAGGTGAGTAATAATATTTATTGATTTATTTTGAATATTATGGTACAAGTTGTAAATATTTTTTATTAATTGGTCAATTACTACAATCATTTTTAAATTTGGATTTTATTTGAATATTTATAATTAGTTGGGTTTTTAGATAGAAAATAAGAGCTGCAAGGATTAATATATAAAGAACTCAAAAAAAAAAAAATTGTCGTTCAACTTCTGTGTGTTCACTACCATGCACTCTGGCATTGCCAATGGATTTATCTTCGTGGTTCCGACGCAAACTCTTGAAGAATAGTGAAAAGACCAGTAACCCAGATCCCTCAGAGCAAACCCTCCTTCCCCAGCAAAACGAAAGGGAAGAAGAGCAGCTGGGAGTCACGGAGCAGTTGGTCGATCTTGTCAAGTCCTTCACTTTGGACACTTTCAGGAATTTCCCACTTCCAGGTACAAAGATAACAGCTTTCAGAATTAATTTTAATTTTAATTGTTTCCTTTGGTGTTTTGGAACAGTAATTATTTAGCTTGATAATGGAGTTTTTTCTTCGGTTAATTTGATTTTGGGTAAATAATGAAAATTTGTGGGCTGGGTTTTTCTTTGTGTGGATAAGGACTGCAATGGGTTCTTTCTTTTCTTGTTAATGGAGTTAAATTTGCTTGATTCGCTGCGGTGCAGACGATGAGGGAGCTGAAGAAGATGAAGATCTGTCTGAATGGCAGGAAAGGCATGCCACCATTGTGCTCTCAAGAGTGAAGGTTTGAATTCTAGCTCATTGTTTATGTTTAATATTTTTTGTAATTGATGTCAAATTCACAGTTATAAAGTTCGTTGAGTAAAGCATGTAAATTTATATCAACAATTGTAGAATGTTGCTCCTTGGCCTTCTAGCAATTTGCAATTGCTTTTATAAAGGTTAGTGCCTTTAGTTGTGTTGAATTTGTAGTACAAATAAGAAATGGTTGTAGTCCAAGGAGCTCGGGAAGTTCGATTACCCTGGATGTTCCAGGCCTCATATCTAGATTTCTTATTAGTTATAACTTTGGAGCTGCACTGCATTATACAACCCTTTAAGAGCATTTTTATGAATTGGATCTTTCGTATTTTCAGGAACTTTCACATTTGAGATATAAGCTATGCCCCCGCTACTTGAAGGAACGTCAATTTTGGAGAGTGTACTTTGTGCTTGTCAAGAAACAAGTGGCGGAGTAAGTATTTTACAAGTTTCAGATTTTCTATCATTTCGCACCAATGTTATCTGATATCATAGTCCGAACTCCGGATTGATTGATTAGTTGTTGATGGGATTTAGGAGTATTCGTCTAGGTAGTTTAGTTTGAATATTTTGAGCCGATTATCTTGTTAGTGTTTGGAACATACTGATTGCTCCTGATGGAGCTCTAGACTCGTATTCTCTTCCTATCATAGGGCCAGTGAAGACTGGTTTGGAAAAACGAATCAAACAAACACGATCCATTCATCTCAATGAACTTGAATACTCAACTTTTAGTTGGAATTGGTTTGGTCAAACACATAGGCTTAGACTGCAAAGATCTACATATGTACTCCATTTGAATCAGATAGTACCAAGTTCTTGATTTAGTCTGACATGGTAAGGCTTATAAGTTTATAGCAGATGTCAACAATGTTGAACTGCTGTGATCATGCTTGCACCTGAAGCTTCTTTCGATCCCTGAAAACTTGTCCACAACAGGATGATGCTTATAGCTAAAGAGTCATGTTAAAATCAGAACTGTTAAATGTGACCGTCACTATACATTTTCAAATTTACAGATTCAAGCTATAAATACAGGTGCATATGATGATATGAGTCCAAGTGACTATCACTATACTTTGTCAAGACATCTGCGTCGTTACCCTTTTGAACTATGCGATGTTTTGCTTGCCCTAGATCATGTTTAGTATCTGCACATGCGTACACACTCAGTAAACGTGATTTCTTGATTTGATCATCAGATACGAGCAGCTAGCCATACAACAAGCGAGGATCAAAGAAATGGCAGTGGAGAATGAAAAGTCTACAAATACCAGTGCATGTGAAGTCGAAATGTCAGAAGCAAAGCAGGGAGCAAAATTAGCGCCTCCAACGCCATAGCATCACATAAATTGCATTGCTGCATTTCTCTTTAGCGGTAGGAATCTTATCCATTCCATTCAGTCCTTGTGCTGATGAACTAGTGACTTGTTAACGCTAACTTCTGTACTGTCTGTATTTAAGCTTGCGTTAGTCGACTTCGTGGCAGACTGAAGGGGCGTTGTGCAGATCTGGACCCTGTGATCCAGCATCGGGACTGGAACGGGGGATTGGAGTAGGAACCTTCATAGTTAGTCAAACAAGTAAGTTGACAAATCTCGTCACGTTACGATCCAAACTCCAATCTGAATTTTTTTTGGAATTTCACTTCTTACGTCGAAATTTAGACTGAGTTGTTAACAATTCACTTGAACATTGTCGATGAACTACTCGAGCACTACAAAGATACTATCAAAACACTAAAAAGGCACTAAACAAAAATGAAACTCTTAGGTTTTTTTTTTTTTTTTTCTGTGGTCAATTTCATATATTTAGTTTTTGTAGTGCATTCCAAGTTCAATAAAATTTTGAAGTCATTTAGCGAGAAGCGCGAATGTGTAGATTTATGCAAATTGGAGTTGGTTTTGTGACATGGCATGCAAATGGGCCTCAACTTTCGGTGTCGGATTTGGACTGCACTTTCCTTGAACTCATTCGCATACAAGGTACGCTCCCAGTTTAATAAAATTAGTAAAAATGATTTAAAAATTTAGAATTTTAATCAAAAACACATTAATAACTTTATTTAACGGTTAAAATAAAATTCAACATCAAACAAGCCCAATTAGAGTAGCCCAACCAAAATAATTGACTGGGGCTGATTTGATCCCTAACAGGTTTGAGTCCAATCCTTTTTATTTTTCCCTTCTGTTTCTCCCTCTCATTTCCTTCTTTTCAATCTTAAATTCTTCATAAGTGTCTCATATGGTAACGAATCATGCGAGGTCAGAAGTTACAAGTTCGTAACGATGCCCTATTTCTTCTAATACAAGACCCAGACGTTGAAATTCAATATCCTAGGAGATTGACCTCTCCAAAAGTGATTTTTTCCGGGCAGTTTTTGCCAATTTTTTTTTACCAAATTTAACTGAATTGGTCCTCGACCCAAGAGAGAAGTTTAATCCTCTCCTCAGGGGCTTCTTTTCCATGTAAGTGCTTCTTCAAAATTGATACTTTCAGATTTTGGTTAAAGAAATAGTGGCAGTGCCATTGTTCAGTTCTAGAAATAGTTGTAGTAGTTTGACAGATATGGGGTAACGCCCATTAGGGGCAAGGGGTGGAAGAAAACATAGGAGGGTTGCGTAATGAGCTTTGCTTCCAGCCCGTGAGTTTTAATATTTAGAGTTTGACATATGTAATTTGTGTCATTTTTATTAAACAAAGTTAAGAGAGTGCTTTTGATTAAGAAGACGTTTGGAGAAACCCTTTTCATTAAAGTTCCCTCTAATTTATTCTTGTAAAGGGTTCCATTCAAAACTCAAGACATTGACTCGGTTTTAATGGAATTCAACGAACAACGGAAAAATCACGATCACGTGAAACATGAACGAAGAATCGATGACAATAACAGGCACAATACGAATTACTAGTGGAATATCAAAGTGTTTCCTTTGTAATGTCAAACTTGAAGTCGAAGGTCCTGACGGCAGTGTAAATTCCATCGTCGATGTTTGCTGTTAACTATTTCCCCGGCAGTACGAGTGCCGCGCTGGCTGTAGGAGAAAGAAACATCGCATGAAGCCTCCGAAGTGACGAGACACATCCGCCTTATACACAGCCTCATTTTCACTACTTGTGATGGTTTCAGTTTCTCCAAAACGGACTGATTCTGTAGACCCAATCTTGATCTTTCCGTCTGCGATTACTGGAACACTGGCACAGGTGCTGCTCCCTACACTACCAAGCCTCAGAAGTGAGGAGAAGCTGGAGACCTTTACCTCTGCCGGAAAAGATTCTTTGTTACGATTAACATCCCCGCCAAAGCTGATTTTTGGACAACATTTTGGTTGTACATTGTCAGGCCCTTGAGGCGATAAGTGACATCACTGATATACTCCTTGAAAGGACAAATCTCTTCCACCTCCATGCATGGTTCGTTGTCTATAGAGAAGGCCAAAATAACGTGCTAGAGTTGTTGCTGGTGGTGTCATCTGAGTCAGTGTAGATCCAATCATCCTCGGCAAGCCTCCAGATCTTACACGAGGAATTGGACTTTATGCGGATGCTTCCATCGGCATTCTTGAACACCTCGTTCCCCAGCGTTGGATCTCCGATATCTGTGGATTTTAGTCATATAACAAATTATACCTAATCACTTGTTCCTAAAGCAACAGATTAACATTAATCAGGATCTCAGTTAGTCAATCCCATATTTACAGACATGGTACCTGGAATGAGTACGTTTGCCTGTCAGTTTCGACATCAAAGATGGAAACTATTTTATCTGAGGCTGCTGCCAGCAGTTGTCCAGTTCTTGGCTGAAACCTCACTTGTGCAGTATCTCCCTGGCCCAAATGATAAGGGCAACTTTTAGGGTGTGAGTATAGCATTCGTACAAATAAAAAAACACTTGATTTGGAAGGAAATGACAGAAGATTACAAACCTTCGAACTAGAGTACAAGAGAATGGGTTGATATTCCAGTACCGAATTTCATTGTCATGATCACAGAAACAAAATGAATCAGTTTTCTTGGGGTGGAAGTCATTGGGACATAATAGGTGAGTTGTGTCCTGTATGTGCTTGTAGACAACGGTTTAGCTGCCACGATAAGATTAATAAGTCAACAATGCTAGTACATGCCTTTTTGTCATGCCCAGCACTAGCCAGTAACTTCCCATCAGAAAAAAGTGAAGAAACTGGAGCCAACTTCACAATTGTAAAACCTGAATTGGACAATGCGGCCACAGCTTAGGTACAGTGAAGAAACTGGAGCAACTCTCTGAATACAATGTGTAAACCTTCAAGTTACCTTTAGAAGAATCTTTATGGCGCTGTTTAGGACTCTGCTTTAATGTCACATACAGATCCCTCCTGTCTCCCCCATCATTTGACAAAAATGATTCCACATTATCTTCTAAAGAACCAACATCTCCAAATCGTTCAATGTCATCCTGCACAGAAAACGATTCTGTTAGAAGAAGAGTCGCTCTGGCTTTTCTACCTTCTCCGTTTCAGCATCCATAAGATAACAATAAAATTTGATACTCAAAACTCATTCATAATAGTGATTCCTCAACAATAGAACCAAGCTTTTGGCAACGTTTACTGACAGCACAATTTTTTTTGGAAACCTTGAGTGAAGTTATAATTAAATTGGCAGCTCAAGTACTCTTCACATCTACATTTAAAGTCAGCAACTCAGCATACCAGTAAATTCGAAGATGCAGCCAGTCCTGTTCCTTCTAAACCATACATCATCAAGCTTTTTGGCATTCTGTTAACATGCTGCGTACTATTGGCTGTCTTAATTCCATCACCAGGCGTGCGAGTTGATGCTGGCGAACTGGGTGAAGGGCCAACAGTGCTTCCTGTGCCGGTGTTGTTGGCAGGTCCACAGGAAGAGTGTTGTTTCCTTTTTCTGGTTTTCAGCAGAAAAACACATCAATAGATGTTGATCATCTTATCCAAAACTAAGTTCATCAGGTCCTAATTCAAAAGGCATAAGATTGTAGCATCATATCATCGTTGTGGCAATTGTTTAACAACATATAAACTAAAATTAAAAATTATATTAGACACTAAAATTAATAGATTATGAACATCAAGAGAGTTGAATAACTTGGGTGAAAGACACACGAATGAAACTGGTTGCCGTCAGAGCTGAGCTCCTGAATACACTCTCCCGAAGATAACGACCAAATCTTCACCAAGTTCTGACTAACAGATGCCAGATATTCTTCATTTGCATGCCAACCAATGTAGTTTACCATGTCAGAGTACCCCTGAGATTGAGGACGATGATTTAATCGTATAACTAATCACTTGTTCCTACAGCAACAGATTAACATTAATCCAGATCTCAGTTAATCCCATATTTACAGACATGGTACCTGGAACGAATGTGTTTGCCTGTCAGTTTCGACATCATAGATGGAAACAATTTTATCCAAGGCTGCTGCCAGCAGTTGTCCAGTTCTTGGCTGAAACCTCACTTGTGCAGTACCTCCCTGCCCCAAATGATAAAGACAATTTTTAGGGTGTGAGTATAGCTTTCGTACAAATAAAAAAAACGCTTAACTTGGAAACAAAGAACAGAAGATTACATACCTTCGAACTACGAGTACAAGAGAATGGGTTGGTATTCCAGTACTGAATAACATTGTCATGATCACAGAAACAAAATAAATCAGTCTTCTTAATGAAAATAGTTTGGCTGCCACGGGACGTAGTAGGAGCTGTGTCCCGTATATGCTTGTAAACAACAGTTTGGCTGCCACGATAAGATTAATAAGTCAACAATGCTAGTACAATGAAAATGCACGCTAGAACGTTCTAACAACTAAAAATTACAAATGAATAAAAAATCTTGAAATTATTAACGTATTGAGGTACATCCTGGTTGTATCAGCTCAGACCATACATAAAAGAGAGTAAAGACAATTACATTGGCTGCATCCCACAATCGTACAGATTTGTCAACTGAAGCTGTTGCCAGCTGAGATGAATTTGGTCTAAATCGGACATTTGTGATAACTAACTTGGATCCCTAACCAAGGACATACAGAAAGAGTACAAAGTTTAAGTCTGCATAATTATGCACAACCTGTTGCAGTTGCTACTGTGGCAATTGTTCATGTTGTTGAGAGGAAGGGTGCTGCATCTGTGCCATTTTTATCTGTTGAACACCAACAAAGCTTCAGAAAAAGAAAATTTGAACCTTTCAAAGGATCAAAGTTTTTGGAAACAGTAAATATCAACAGCCAAACTCAGAAATCACATGAAATGATGATTGATCATAACCATTAAAAGTTGAAAAGACCAAATTCTCAGAAAATAGAGCAGGAACATTCACGACAATAGATTTAACAGCATCCTTAACGATAGAACCCCAACAACAACCATGAACATATAAGAATTGATGTCCATATACTTGCTACAAATGTGCCTATAAGAATTGATGTCCTTGTTAGACAAAATAATGTGGCAGCAAATGATTTATTTGTTACACACCTGAAGCATGGTAGACCCTTAGATTCAAAAGGATCAGTTAGTCATTCAAAAGAAGAAAAATATGGCATTACTGAATTATTGCATTCCCGGAGCATAACTGTTACATGTCGGAAGCATGATAGTCGCCGCATGGATACACGTTCCAGAAAGGACAATCTGCGGACATGGAAATTTTGATGTCTCATGCATGAAGCATGATAGACGTATAGGTTCTAATGACTCAACTCTTAGAAGTGGAAATTAAAATCCAAACTGTATAACGCTCTAGAGGAGCTTATGATCCAAATTCTCAAACAATTCATCTAATAAGAGATGATTGTCCTAGAAGAGACAATGTAAAGCCCCTGAAGAGGCAATGATATCCAAAGTAAATGAAATGCTTATAAATATGCATGCGCATGCACATAAGAATTATAGGATCACGAATTGATGATTACCAATGTTAATTTTGGTTTTTCAGTAACTACTAAATTCATCATTGAGCTGTGGATATTGAGCTGCGTTCTCTTGTTCGTCGACAAAAGGAAAAATAATTGGCCAAAAATGGAGAAAGACAATTCCATATCAATTTACCAAGAACGTGGAAAATGGACCTATTGTACAAATCGCCAAATGATGTTGAACCCAGAAGGTTACGTAGGGGCATTTGTAATACAGTAAATTACACTAAAATGATATGACACAAGGTTCTTAGTTGAAACCTAAAATTGTAATACACTCCTGGAAACATGATTTCTCATTATGAAGCTTATCCATTTAAATGGAAAATTATATATTACACGAAACTTTATGAGATGCCTAAAGCATATCTCCATAAGTAAATCCCTCAAGTATACATGGAAGCAAGTTGCTCTGTATAAATTCCAAAGGAAAATGTGTCATGAAGTGTAGAAAATCCCGGAAGGATTCAGATTGCTTGAAGAAAGCCCTGAAAAGGTAAAGCTTAAATTATGTACTCAATACCAATGGATGGTATAAATTGCCTTAATGAGTACTATTATTATGATATTACTGCAATATACTAAAATCTCTTGCAAAAGTTGATGATATTAAATTGAAACTCCTGGAGAGTTTAGAAAAATTATAAAGTGTTGAAGGAAATATTGTCTTAAGCTGCAGATCAAACAATATGCCAACACGAATCTTATCCATGATGTTTATAATATTAAAGAATCATATGGATTGAAGATCATGAGTTGAACACTCAAAAGGTTAATTAATATTTAGACACTAAGAAAAATCATTCATCCTAGTGAGGGAACTGATGAATTGATGTTTGGTCCAGAAGTACCACATCTTAGTCAAGTATATGTTTTATTGTATTTAGCACAATACACTGAATGAAATAAAGATTATCTATTGATATCTCCGAGAAATTACAGATATGTACATATACATGAGTTAAAACAAACAAATAAGAGGGAGTCTTCACAAAGGTTGTTCATGTGAAACCTCAGTACTTAGCAGTACCCTAGAAGGGGAAGACACTGGAGATTGATCATGTGACTCCCTAGTACTTGGCAAAACACTAGAAGGGGAAGACACTAGTTGCCCTCGAAATCTAGCCACGAATCTCTGGTGATCATTTTGAATTCGACTTTCGGATTCCTGCAGCTGGTCGAGTTTTCTCTTCATGTTTATTGAGTAAATATTTGCAAGTTTGTGCAACTCTTTATTCTCATATTTGAGCCTTTTAAGTTCTTGTCTAAGACTTGCCACCTCAGCCATTAATGATTCGACTTGGCGCGATCGAGCAAGTAGACGTTGGCCCATGTTGGATACAGAACCTGCACATTGAACATTGAAAGCTAACGAATCTTGAACAGTCGATTCATCAGTCCTCTTTGACAATATTCTTTTATCTCTGGGAGTGAGAAGGTTCTTAGCTACTACTGTAGCCGTTACTTCATCCTTCATCACAGACTTTCTAATTGTAAGAAGGCCATTAGAAGATAAGAATGATGGGCAACAATTATTATCTTGACGTGGCTCATCTGTATCACTTCTAAGACTCAAATCTAAGCAAATGTTAGATTAGGGAATGAGGTAGGGTGCGGTGCGGCCTTTATGAGAAAGAAAAAACAATTGGCGGATGTAGAAGAAAAATCAGAAGAAAACAAGAAGAAGAATCAGAAGAGAACAAGAAAAATAATCAAAAGGGAGCAAGAAGAAGAATGGATGATCAGAAGAAGGGGAGGATGAAAAGATTTGGGGGATCGCTGAAAAGAATTGGGCGATGGGGTGCAGTTTGGGCTCCAGGAGAAAGAAAAATAATTGAGGGATGGGGAAGCAGAGCAAGGAGGGATCTCAGTTGGTTTTTTTTAATATTAACTACATAAATATCTTTTTGACATTTCAAAAAGATATTTATGGCCATTTTCAGAAATGATGAAAGAAAAAAGTTGGATGGAGTAAAATCTCAGAAATACAACAGAGACAATTTTCACAGGTGGGAAATCTTCAAAGTGTGCAATTTGAATACAATCAATACCTCTATAAAGAAGAGACAACATAGCCACTTGTTCAAAAATCGAAGAGACACCACTCTCTGAATTTCAAAAACCGGATTTTCCTGCACAAGTCCGTTAACACTTTTCAGACTCAATCTCAACTTTTCGGATATCACATGCAACTTTGTCAAAGATATCTGACAGAGTCGAAAACGCGTGAAGTTGCCAACAAGCGTGGGTAACAAGGACACATCCGCACCACTATCTGCTATTGGGGAAATCCTATATGTGTCAACCTTCATCCTCCATGGCAAGGCATACATCCAAAATGCCTAACTCTCTCTCCTTGCCGAAAATACATCTGCAACCAAACCTCTCAACATACTCAGTTTTCTTCCTTTTTGAGAATACCTCTTCAACCAAGTCCCTAAAAATTCCTAACTCATTTCCTCAGCAAGAAACCCATTTCGATCGAAAAGGTTTACACCAGCATCAAAATCTTATACTCTTTCCTTCAAGAGCAAAAAGTATCTCATATCATTAGGGACGAGAGAAGGAGTATCTCATATCATGCAATCTCCCTATCATTTCCTTTGCCCTTACTCTTACTTGCAAGACAAGGATAAAAAAAGCAATCAGTCAGAACCTGCAAGCAAACTTTTGGTAAGGATTCGACTACCTAGAACCTTTCTTGATTGCTTACCTAGTATTGCTCTCGAGTAGCCATCTTCAACTGTTGATGGAGCTCAGTCTCAAGTCACCAACACTGTAGAATAATTGGTCTGATGTTGGCTCTTTACACTGAAGTTGCTAAGCATGGATGAGTCACTAAGAAGTGATGGACCATCCAAAGGCAAAAGTTGCTCACCACTTCTACCGTGCAAGAAACTGAAGCAGAAGGATCATCGATGAGCCCATGGAATCCAAAGGGAGAAAATTGGTGGCTGACTGAGTGATTGAAAAGACCATGCCTCGCCAACCCTTCAAGAAACCCTTCAACTCAGTTCAAGATCAAGCTGTGGAAAGTCAACAACAAGTAAGGCAAGTGAAAATGATACATCATTTTGGGGGAAAACATCAGCCTAAGGAATTTGAAATTAGCGAGAGAAACTCATCAAGGGGAGCACCCAAAAATAAATTCAAATTTTAAGGCTTTCCAGAAAAGATGCCACATCTGACTGGGGAAAACTAAAGAACATACCACTTCTACCTAAGGGACAGATAAGGCAAGTGAAAATGATTGGAGTGGTAGCCAGCAGCGACGTCACAGCTTATGGCCATCCAAGGGGGAGTGTTGTAATCTTATAAGCCATTCAATGTGTGGATGACCAACCCACTACAACTCTACATGTTTGTCCACTAATCCACTTGCTGCCTCATCCTTCCATATAAAATCACACACAAAAACACAAAGTCTAACGACTGAGAAGTGAGGAAGAAGAGAGAAGCCACAAAGATCAGGGCAGAGAGAAGAAAAAGAGAGGAGATAATAGAGAGAGTTGTAATCTTATGATTTCAGATTATAATAAAAGCACTACTACTGCTCCGAGGACGTACTCCAGTCACATTGACTGTAGATGAACCTTGTAAATTCTGTGTCTTGTTTATTTATTCCACTGCACACACCGTCGATTTTACAACATTTTTTAATTAATCTCATTTCTCCAAGGCATCGACTACACAGACTTTTTTCCTCTTTTATTTCATTCTAACAGTTGTAGACAATTTTCATCTCAGGTTTAAGGCTTGTTGGTGTACAAAGAAAATTAGCTTCATCCACAGCAAGGAAGTGTTCACAACAGAGTTCAATTAAGAATCGAACTACCAAGTTGAAAATAAGAATTTATAATGAATATAAGAATTCTTTAACAATCTTGAAAACTCTTATCTGTGAAATCTCATCCCCGGAATTTCACTATTCATTACGTATCTCGTTATTTAAATTCGTATTTCACATTTACGTTATCTTTATTAGTTAATTTTAACTCCGTTAATTTTTGGAATTAAATCGAATAGTTATCGGTTTGAAATTTTGTAATGAATCTTTAAAATTCGTTAACCTTTCAAGATCGTAAGTAACATTTTCAAATAGATCTCAAAATTATGAGCTCATAGGCCATATCTGTTTGCAAGTCCGGATTATAACGGTGTAGTTACGGATATTTGAAGTCATTTTACTAAATCTTAGATTGTAAATAGAATAAACTCCCACGTGTGAAGGAAGCCCGACCAGGAGAAGAGAGTGGAAGGCAAGGGACCAATCAGAAAAAGGATAGAGAAAACCAATGAGATTAAAAAAAAAAGGGAGAACTGTCGAGAGGAGGGTGGACGGAAAAGATAAAAAAAAAAAAGAAAAGAGAGGGAAGGAGACTCTGATCTTTTTTTTGGACGGAAAAGGGCAAAAAAAAAAAGAAAAGAGAGAAAACCAATGATATTTTTGTCTCTCTTGGCTCACACTCATCCCCAAGCTACACTACACCGACTCTCTCTCTCTCTCTCTCTCACACACTCTCACTTCCCCACACACAACAGCAACAAGATCAGTTGCATCTCCTTCGCACTTTAAATCCATAAATCAAACCCAAAAGCGTCGCCCTTCAATTTAATTGCTCCTGCAAAGAATTGGGGACCACCAAATTTGGGAAGATTGAAGAATAAATCCCTTTTGGGCTGTCAGATTTGTGAATACGAGTGTTTCCCCTCTAATTTCTTTTGTCGATGCAGATTCGATGGACTCCATGTTGGTCCAGTCACTACGATGTCCTTCAGATTAGCAAGACTAACAAGAGATTATGCACATAAATGGTGAGTAGCATAACAGACAAAAGGCTTTAAAATGTGTTTGATAATTTATGGTTTTGTTGATTAATTTTTATAATTTTGATATCCATGGGTTAATTCCACATGTCTAAAAATATTTGTAGTTCTACGTTTGTTTGTGGTGTTTGTTGATCAGATTCAATGAATTAGCATGAGGTTCTTTTACTTCAATTTCTTTTCTGGTATTGGTTGGTGTTGTCGACGCTTGCTACATATATATTTGAATTGAAACTACCATGATATATTTGGAGTTCTTAGTTTTATTTAGGGTTTTCTATCATTCAATGATGAATTAGAGTTGAGTAGTTCGGATTGGGTGTGTAGATCAAATTTCTTGATCAAGGGTTTGGTTCAAAAGGTTAATTTCTTGTTATTTTGAGTCATTGTAGTTTTGGATGTTGTATACATGACTTCTGGACTACCTGGAAGTATTTTGGGATTCGTTATATGATTTGGAAGTGGGCTGCTACGTAAGTTGCAAAAAATTGATTTCTATGCAAAGTTTCGAGTAGCCTTCTTTGGCTCTTAATTTCTAAGTCTTTATGTGCTCCTTTGGAGAAAATTTTTAGTGTGTTGAAAGTACATATGTTCATGATCGTAACCCAATTGTTTTCACTCAGTTCCGTTGAGTTTTGGTTGATCAAAACCTTATTTAAACTGGGTCACAAGCTGCCAAACAGCAGCAGAAAACTGGGTTTCCAGTTTCAAGACTCCATTTTTTCTTTTTTATAATTTCCAATTCAGAGCTCCGTTTTCTACAAACTTTATATGCTTCTAAAGTACAAAACACAAGCTTCAAAGCCCATATAATATTACACGATTTGGTTTAGTTTTGAATGCTCCAAACGGGGCCTAAACTTGGTCCGATAGTGCTGTTTTTCTGCAGATTTGGTGGAGAAGCAGAGTACTGTTTTTACCACACCTATTTTCTTTCCAGATTCCTTTCTAATCTTCCTTACTACTATTTGACTGATATTATTTGAGTTGTAAGATTCCAGAATCAGTGCACTTTCTTTAGATAATATTAATTTTGTGATTAAACACTTAGTTTGGTTATTAATGTGTGTTACTTGTATTTATACTTTCTTCAGAGATGGCATCACAACAACTGCCAAGGACTCTTGCCCTGAAATATAAAAACAAATACTTGCGCTACATACATCAAGACGTCGAGAACCTGCATGGGGTTCTCCAATTCTCCGGAGACGATATTGTGAGCCCCTACACAAAGTTGCACGTGGAGCCGGCCGCAAATGGTGGCAACAACGGCGGCCTAGGGCTGGTGCATATAAGATCCGCTTACAACAACAAATATCTGAGAAGAGCAGACGAAGTCCACTGGTGGATTGTAGCCGGGGCTGATGAACCAGTGGAATATAAATCCCTTTGGTCATGCACACTCTGGGAGCCTCAGGTTGTCGGAGTAGACAGCAACAACAACAAAGTCCTCCTCCGACTGCTCCACGTGCAACTGGGACACTACGCAATGCCACTCTCGGCAAATGCCTTCCATTCGTGCCTCTTCGCATACCAAAAGAATCCCGACACTCGAACCAATGAGGATGTCTTTTCAGTCACCGACTGGGAATCCTTGGTGATTTTCCCCAAATTTGTTGCCTTCAAAGGTGACAATGGCCACTACCTCACCCCCAAATCCATCAATAGAAACCCCCATCTGCAGTTCTCAGCCTCCGGTCTCATTGATCCGTCGGTGGGGCACGAGGTCTTCACCGCTGGTGATGGAAGCGTTCGCATAAAGCCCACTCACGCTCGAAATTTCTGGAGGCGTAGTAGGACTAACGATTGGATCTGGACCGACACAGAAGACGCCACCAACAAGGACTCTGACACGCTGTTTTGGCCAGTCAAACTCGAGGCTGCCGACCACAACAACACTGACAATATTAATGTTGTAGCTCTCCGCAACTTGGGCAACAACAAATACAGCAAGAGATTCACTACCGGTTCCAAGACAATTAGTTGTCTCTGTGCGAACGTGCCTACAATTACCGTAGAGGCGCACCTGGCAGTTGAAGAGCCTGTTCTGTCCAGAAAAATCTCTGATATCGGTTTCCGTCTTACCGATGCTAGGATCTATGATAAAAGCGACGTCGTCGTGGCCACTGGAAAAGCCGAAAACCGCACCAAAGAACCCACAAATGAAATCATCCGGCTGGTCTACTTAGACACTAGTGCTAGTACTTGGAATTCCGTCGTCGATCCCGTCTCATTCTCGTCCCTCATCCCAACCACCATAATTTCCGCCACTCTATTCATCGTAGACGAAAAGGACAACGTTGAAGTAGTGGGTGATCAGTTTACTGGAGTCTATGAGTGGGGAAAAGCTCGCACATCACAAACTACAATTGTGAAGGAATTTCCGGTTGTTGTGAAGCCAATGACTCGGGTGAAGGTGAGCCTGATAGCAACAAGGGGTTCATGCGATGTTCCCTTCTTCTACACTCAGAAGGACAGTCTTGTTAGCATTGAGAATAAAATGGTTCCCTACTCCAAGGAGGGTGGCGTTTATACGGGTGTCTGTTTCTACAACTTGAAGCACAAGGAAGAAGAAGAACCGCTGTGATCATATATAATTTGATCGACATTTGTGGTTAGCATCTCTAAAACTATCACGCTTTGCATGCTTTGATGTGGATTCAATAAAACCGCACGCATGAAAGCATATGTAAGCTAGCTATGATAAGTCATGTAATGTCTATTACGAGAATAAATAAAAGGGCGTGTTTCTCTTTCCTTTTACTATTGGTAGAGTCCTATCGGGTTTGACTTCCATGATTCAAGGGCTTTAAATTGATCTGTCAAAACACAAATCAAACATATATATGTGCTTTACCCTCGCCATGTATGTTTCATTAGTTCTGAAACAACAAAGTTAAGAAACCAATGAGAAGGAGCTAGTGATTCACTACTAATTAGCGAGATGCTCCTATTGTATTTAAGTTTCATGTGCTTAATGTTAATATGCTTATGTTGAATGTATAAATCTCACATTCACATGGGAGAATTAAAGTCTTTTCTAATAGTTTAAATGATTTTGGTGCATGCATACATAGATTCATGGATTATTTATGCTGAAAATATGCATTGTAAGCAGTAAGCACCACGCACCACGCACCACATTTACTGAATATATCTCTCTCGAAAAGCCAAACAAAAGCACTATAGTTTGGGGTTCACAATACTTATGCACTCTTCTCCCTTTATTAAGCAAGTTGATATGTTATACGTGGATAACATAATTGGTTTTTAAAAAGAAACAGCTATTATGTTCAACAAGCAAAAAAAGCCCTTGCGATGCCGCGGCTTTACTACTCTAGTTACACATAATTACAATAATGTTTTCAATTCTACTACTACATATATACAACCACTCACAATCCTATTTACACACATACTAATCAGCATTTAAAACTATGTTAAATGGGGAGAGTTTTACCTCAGTACAAAACTTGATAAAATTAAACAAATCCCCATGTCATTGGTTCTTCATATTTATAAACTGGGCTGAAGGCTGCACATGGACCGTTGATTTCCATCGCAAAGTAGGGATTCTCTATCGTCACCACCATTAGTGTTCTCTTCTTGTTTTCCTTTGCCCAGACATTGGAACATCAAATTTTGAAGCCATTTTCTCACACTAAATAGCAAAAATAAAAATAATAATAAAAATAAAAATTAGAGAAAAGCATCTAGAACTTATATTCAGAGGCAGAAAAATAAGCGAGAATGGAGCTAGAGCAATCTCATGATGGGTAACCCACTGGGAAGTTCTACTCGTGTGAGTTCTCATAAACAAAACCGTAAGGGTGTGGTCGGTGCCCAAAGCGGACAATATCGTGCTACGGCGGAGTCGAGCCCGGGATGTAACAATTTGGTATCAGAGCTAATCCCTACTCGGAAGTGTGCTGACGAGGACGTCGGGCCCCTAAGGGGGGTGGATTGTTAGATCCCACATCGCCTAAGGGAGTGGATCCTCTATGCCTTATATGTACATGTCCACCTCCAATTAGCACGAGGCCTTTTGGGAGTTCACTGGCTTCGAATTTTGTAAGAACTCTGAAGTTAAGCGAGTTCGCGCGAGAGCAATCCCAGGACGAGTGATCCACTAGGAAGTTCTCGTCTGAGTTCCCAGAAACAAAACTGTGAGGCCGTGGTCGGGGCCCAAAGCAGACAATATCGTGTTACGGCGGAGTCGAGCCCAAGATGTGGTGGAGCCCGGGTCAAGATGTAACAAACTAATTACATAACCGTTAGAGAGGGAGAGAATCTAGGAGAGCCTATGAGCTCATCCAACCATTCATTACAATATCCTATGAGATCTTGCCACTTGCTCACATTTGAGCCTAATACAATTTGATCTAATCTTAGCCCTTGATATCTAACAGCTCATTATTGAAATCTAACAGCTTGACAAAAGAAGGGAAATTTCAATTTAGACCTTAATCAGCCAACACACCCCAGCTCCAAGAAGATAGAAATATCGATAATAGAGATTATAAGTTTGAGTTGCATGCAATCGTGCAGTTGTATTATAATTGGCTTAATTGTAAACAATACTTCTGACTCATTTTTCTGCCTTGAATTGCAAAAATTATACTTGAACCAATTTGCCAAGATTACTTTCCCGTGTGCCGCAACTGTCATGCTCTTGTCTCAGCCATGTTCCACAGCTCCAAAGACTAGCTCACAAGGATGAAAGCGACTATTAGCATTATTAGCTTTTCACATAACATAGAACTGAGGGCACATCAGTTGGCAATGAACGTGAACACAGTGGACCGAACAGATAATCTATGCTTACTAAGAAAGGAACCTGAACTATGCCAAGTTAATTCAGCTACACTACTACTACTTCAATGAGGAGCCGGCTGGGAAACATATTTGTATAGTCCATCAGCAACATTTGCACCATTTTTTATTTGATGTGCCTCCAGGCATTAATTTCATTAAACTTAATCAATCATTTCACCACCAACTAAAATCTTAATAATTAGCTATTCTCCATAAAGTATCACTTATTTTAGGAGAAACCAATGCGCGGTATAAGCACAAGCTATCTCCTATCGAGGCGATAAATTTCACTAAAAACACAAAAGAAATGCCCATCCATCAGCAGTTGAATCATGCTCCTATAAGTTGAAATCAATATCTCAACCAATGTCTATCAATCTGACTCATACCAATCTATAAACTTGTAATTTTCCTTTGTTTTTATAGCAATCTCGAACACATTTCATCCTGATCTAACTATTCCAATATCCAACTATACCAGTCAAAACCCACCAACAAACACTTCACCCAGATCCAATCAGAGCAAAACCCAAATTCAATCACACATACAACTCCCAAAATTTAACTGAAAACTGCAGCTCAAAAGAAGCAAGAACATTACCTTTCCATCGATGAGAAGCCAGCAGTCCTTGCGATCACTGTGAGTGGAGACCTCAGCCAAAGTATAAACCTTTTTGTCTCCAGCCATTGTCGTCGTCGTCGGAGAGTCAGAGGCCGGTCTGCTTCTTCACCTCTAAGACCTGGAAATGCAGAGATTTTGAAGATTTCACAGAGTTTGATTTGAAAGAGTAAATAAGGGAAAGGTGTGTTGGTGGTTTGATTGTGCGGGGGTTGGCCAAGTAAAAGGGTGGGATGGCCTCTTCGTCACCAACCCTATGTGTTTGGTGGTTTTTTAATTTTTTTGCATAATTGCTTTGTGGAAATTTTCTTAACTTTTTTTTTCCTTCTGAAAATTTGGAAAATGTTCATATTCCACATCGTAAGGCTTGTTTGTAAGCTTTTTATTTCCCTCCCTCTTGTATTTCTATCAACTTGAGGAACATCTCTCTCTCCCGTCCTGGTGAGAGCATTTCTCTCTCTTTGAGAGTTTCTTCAGCCGTCTATGCGAGGTTTGCTTCCGACTCCGATTTCCTTTTTCTCGCTAACCCTAGCTAGGGTCGGTGGCAACCCCCTGTTTTTTTCTTTTCTGCTCTTCTCCTCGCGTTTTTCCCTGCTTTCGTTCCCGATCTCTCGTTCTCCATCCTCTCTTCCTATCCATTTTCCCAATCTGAGCCCAAAATTCTGATTCCGTTTCGATTCTTCCATCTCAGTCTCTCTTCACTTCGTTTCTTCCATTTTCGTCTTCCACTACTTCGTTTCCTTCCATCCTCCTCAGACCACTTTGCTCCATCCCCTCACAAAACCACGTCTGCACTCACATCTCTTAACCGCGTTGTGTCGCGGGGTTATTGGAAGGTGAGTAGAGTTATGGCTCGGGTGTTCGCACCACCTCCTTCCTCGTGTTTGCCTTTATTGGCTCTGTCTCCAGTGGGTTATGATTTCCCATTGGATTCCTTGATTTTGTGGTGTTGTTTGCAGGGTGTTGGAGCACTGGTTTTCTTCATTCCTGGGTTCTGGTTGGTTGGATCACTTGGCGGATTGCGATGGTGGCTCTCGAGATTTCCGGCGACGGCGGGGACTACAAGGTTCTAGTGTATTCTGGCTTTGTCTGTGTTTGTTTTGGGCTCTTTTATGTGTGCTTTTGAGGTCCAATGTTTGTTTTGTACTTAAGTAGTTTGTGGACCTCTTTGTGTCTTTGTTTGGCCTTAGGCCTTGGAATGCTATGTCCAATTTTCCAAAAAAAAAAAGGTTGTGCAGGCTTGTAGTTGGAGTAGTAAATATCTTCTTCATACATTCATACTTAATATTTAGTTGCGTAGGTAGAGTTTTAATCAGTGAATCGGCTCTACAACTTGTATAATGGTCATATCAAACACTTGTGGATATGATCATAACTTAAGATGGTGCATTTCATGATTCTCACTAACTTGTTTTGTTTATTTCAAAGACTTTTTAACACATCTTTTTGTATTTTCCTTTTCATGATCTTTAGTCTAGAAAATTTCTTCAACGCAGTTGTTCTTATGTAGAAACTTTCACATCAATGGGATCACAAGGTAACTTGGATGCTAAGAAAATATACCGACTATTTTGTAAGTGGCTTCACATACTTATGATCCTTTAGTCATACACTAAAATTTCTCCCTAAATCGAGATGCATATCAACTTTACACTACACTAAAAACACATCATATTGTTAAGAAAATGCTTGGTAACTTACGCAACTTTCACACTATGTTCCTCTGTGTCTCTGTTTCTCTGCTTCAAAACTCACCGTTTTAATGGCGATTGGTTTGTATTTTTTTCTGGATGATCCGCACAAGACTAAACGCGGGCTCTGGCGAGGCTGAAGGTTTACGAGGGCATCCCACCGCCGTATGACTAGACGAAGAGGATGATGGTTCCTGATGCTATCAAGTGAGTATGGTGGCGGTGTGACTTTTTGTTTTTGTTTTCTACGTGTTTGATGAATTGCTTCAGTGAGTTGGGGTTTGTGATCAATTGTCAAACTAGGGTTTTGAGGCTTCAGAAGGGCCACAAATACAGCTTGTTGGGTCAGCTTATGTCCGAGGTCGGATGGAGTCATTATGACACCAAGGTAAGATGAAATTCAACTCAAAAGATTTATGCTTTTTGCAATTCTTGTTTAATGATCTCGAAATTTGTTAACATTGGCTTTTATTTGTTGTAAGTAACTTGAATGTAGATTGTATTTTCTTGTAATCTGAATGTAGTTTGGATGTAATTTGAATGTAGATTGTTGTTAGCCACAGCAGAGTCGATACATTTGTTACCTTACGGAGTTATCTTCATCATTTGCATCATTTCACTTGTCGGTTTTATGATGTTTATGTATTTATTCATCCATGAATATGGTTTTCATGCTCATACATGGCTTTATATTTTTTAAAATTTCTTGAGATGCGCTCGAATTTGGAAACTGCCTTTAAGCTTGGCAATAGGTTTGCATTATACGGGTTTTTGCATCCATGGCATGATGTTCTCGGATTTATATGAATGCAATGTTATATTCGTAGGTAAAGTTATATGCCAAGTACTGAACATCTTTTTATTTCGTGTTCACAGGAGCTAGAGAACAAGATAAAGGAGATGGCTCAGTTGGCATACGAGAGGAAGAAGCAGCTAACCAAACTCACGTTGAAGACTGAAAAATCTGCAAAGGAGAAGCTTGGTTCCCAGCTTCAACTCCCTTATTCGGTGCATATTAAAAGTTTAGGGCTATGAAGTGGTGTCGTCGTTTTTTTACCCTGCCAGTCATGCATTCTTTTGTTGAGGATTACATCTCGGTGAGTTTCTTTTGGCTTTTATTCGGGATTACATCTTAGTGAACTCCTTGTCGAGCATCTCGTTTTGAGGAACCAGATCTTTTATTCTGATAAGTTTAAACGAGGAACTTGTTTACCTGTGTTGAATGACTTGAATCGTATGACTCTAATTTGTTTTATGATAGTCTTTTTCCATAAAAATTTATGGGTCTCAGTCTTGGTTTCTTTGTTGGCGCCACATACTGCCACCAAAAGCCATGGCGGCTCCCATTGGGTGCATGTTGTGTTAACATGACTCGAGTTTTGGGTGTTTGCCTGACATTTTAGCTTGATGTTTTCTAGCATGTCGGAGAACTATAAACCTATTTTTGAACCGAATTTAAATACGGGTATGATTTTTGGGTACGTCATCGGACGGTTGAAGATGGTCTTAGTAGAGCTAGTAGAGACTCGTGCGGTGTTTGCACATATGACAAACTCTGAAAAATGGGATTACACTCTCTAATCTCGCGAAATATTTAGAGGATAAATTGACTCTAGAACATACATTCTTGGATGAACTTTCCATATTACAAATAGAGGATTGAACATCCTACTGCAGGATAACAAATATCAATGGAGGGGCGTCTCGTTTACACGAGGGAATTCGAACAATGCCCTCCTTTCCGACTCAGTGCTGAAAAATGCAGACCTCCTCATGTTCATGTTCCGAAGTGTTGGAAGTGAGAAGTTGGATTAGTCTTGAATCTGGACGCTGGCTGATCAAATGTAACACAAAGAAGTTAGCAAGAAATGTAGAAAACAACCTGCAAGTAGTTGAAATGATGGGAAAAGGTTTGGAACTAAATATTTAAGCCATAAAACTTGATTTGGTTTGACAAGAAATTACCTCTGACGTTTAGAACGTGAGAAATTACCTCTTGGCCGCTCTAGTCAAAACCTTAATTGAAAAAGAAAAAACAAAGGTATGGTCAATACTCAATACTGAAGAAGAAACGTGAGAGAAGGAGAATTGAACAAATGAATTATTTGTTTTGAGATAGAGGAAATTACATCTGATGGTTCGAGTGTGAGAAATCTTGGGCCACTCTGTGCCAGTACCCCTGGCGCATCTTTCCTTCAGAATGGGACATCGATTAATAATTAGAGATATTAAGTTGGTGAGGCATTGCATAGCTTGGGCGGAAGGCAGAGACTTAAGATCCTTGCATTTGTAAATCTCCAGATAGTCGAGAGATGTAAGGTCACCCAACCACTCTGGAAGAGTCTCCAGCCCATCACAATTACATATAGCCAACTTTACTACAGGACTAGTTGAGTGATTAATTACTTGAGGCAGAGACTTGAGCTTAGGCCACCCGCTGATATTTAAGAAGCCTGATGATGGAATTTGCGAAACCGGGAAAGAATCTAGCTCCTCCCAGAATCCACCAATCCACAATCTCTTCAAATGAGTCGGAGTGTGTAGACCCGTCGGCAAGTATTGTAATCTCTCACAATCAAGTATCCTTAACATGGAAAGGGATTGCCAGCTAGTTACATCGACATCTGCCAGAGATATCAAATTTTTGCACCCTTCAATTTTCAACTCGACAAGAGATGTGCAGGATGAGAGCCCACTCGACAGACCTGTCAATCCATCACATCCCACAACACTCAGTTCGCCAAGGGATGTGCAATTGTGTAAAGAAGTCTGCCTCAAATTCTGACAATCCTGTATTCTCAGTTTGCCAAGGGATGTGCAATCGTGTAAAGAAATCTCCTCAAGAGTACTGATAAAGTCGATGTTCAATTCTGGTCCGCTGCAACTTGCAATAACCAATCTCCGGAGGGCGGTCAGACTCCTCCCCTCATTGGCAACTGACCTCCATCTTAGCATAGGGCAATTCACTATACTCAACTCCTCAAGAGATTCATGGCGGCCTGGCAGTCTTGATAGTTGAGCACAATCTTCAATTACAAATTGCCCAAGGGATGGCGGGAATACATCTGAAATTGGAATGGATACCAAGTTTCGGCTACCACTTATTTTCAATCTCTCAAGTGTGTTGCAATGTTTCAACCCACTCGGCAGTTTCTCACAACCCTCAATCACTAATCCTCGAAGCCATGGAGTGATTGGATTGAATGTTAGACTAGGACAATTCCTTATAGTCAACTCCTCAAGAATAATGAGTGTTTCTAGCCCATCAACCGAAACATGCCTCAGCCTTCCACAATTGTCAATACACAGTGAACCAAGGGATGTACAATCCTGTAAATACAACTCCTCCACCGTAGTACTGCTGACGATAGACAATTCCAGTACATAGCTTGCAATAAGTACCAGTTTGCGGAGTGTCGTTAGACCGTGATATGAAATGCTTACTAACTTGGGGGATTTATAAATGGTCAACTCCTCAATAAGAGACATGTCTAACCCCTCAGCTGCATACTGCCTCAATTGTTGAAAATCGTGGACACCCAGCGCACGAATAGAAGTGCAAGATTCAAGCCCAATAGATGCATAAGTTTTTAGTCCATCACAATCTTCAATGGTTAATTCACGGAGGGATGTGTATCCGTGTAAACTTGAAATTGACTCTAGACTTTTGCACGATCTTAAAGACAACACCTCTAGAGGGATATAGCATTCTGGTAGACTTTGCAGGTCCATTGATATTAATCCACCACATGAACTAATCTCCAATCTTCGAAGGGATGTTACACCGTGAACTGAAATGGACATCAGACTATCATAGCGGCTTATTTCCAAATTTTCAAGAGATGGACATTTTATGGACAACCCCTCAAGAGAAACTCCGGTGTACAATTCTGCTCCACTATGCAAGCTGGTTGATGTTAACTTACCACCATGTGAGCTAAACAACAATTTCCGGATGGATGTCAAACCAAATAATGAAAGGGATCTAAGTTTGTCGCAGTTGCTTATTTCCAGATTCTTAAGAGATGTACACTTTTCTACCAGACTTGTTAGGCTTGATAGCTCGTGACAAATACTCATCTCCAACTTACGGAGGGATGCAAAATGATCAGGAAAGTTTCTCATTTGTGGACACTCCACGAGATCCAACTCCTCAAGGCTAGGAAACACCGATATTTGTTTTTCTTTCACCACTGGTGGTTCAATCCATTCGGTCAAATTTGGGGCCGCACTAATTCTGAACGTCTTCAATGTAGGAAACAAAGCCTTGGTCTTCATTGCATCATCACAGCCATAAAACTCATCTCCCAAACGTTTTAGATTACACATTGTATTAAACTCAAGATGCATAAGACTAGGTAGATGGCCAAGCATGGGGGCTTCTTCGCATACGTCGCACCTAATTAATCGAATTTTTTTCAAGTTGTTGTGTGGCTTCCAAGATGGAAATTTAGCACCCATGAAATTGCAAATCTCTAAAATTTGCAAATTTGGGTGTGGCTGGAGGCCTTGGAGAACATCTTCTTCACTGTCGTTGCGTGGCCTCATTTCCTCACCCCATACAAGTGACAACTTTTGTATGTTTCTCTTTTCTGCTAAATTTGATTTCTTCGCTTCTTCTTCATCCCTCACATGTTCCAAATCATAAATAGCCAGTTCACCTTTCAAGTGGTTTAAGCTAGCCAATTCCTCAATTCCACGACCGGTTCCATCATGACTCACAATAAAATAAGGCAGCGTTCGAAGATTACTCAATTGCTCGACCCTAACATGAGATTCCCTGTACCAGCCAAAATTAGCACGTTTCTTTTTTTGGACTGGACCAAAATAGACGTGTCTCAAATTGATTAAATTTCCCATTTCCTTAGGGAACACTTTCAGACATCTACAATACTTCATTCTTAATGTCTGTAAGTTATGGAGCTTGCCGACAGATTTGGGGATTGCTTTGATCTTTGTTCTAGAAACGTTTAAATACCTCAACTGCTTCAGTTTCCCAATTGAAATAGGCAACTCCGTAATATCAGCATTGTAAAGTTTCAGGACATGTAAACCTCTATACCTTGGCAACATGTCACTAGGAACTTCGCTATTAGAAAACAATGAGCGCAATCCCCTTGAACTTTCTTTCGAAATTGATTGCAAAACCGAAGTAGGAATGTGTGAAGCATGTCGAATCTTTCGTGTTCCGACCATCTCATTCGAATCCGAAGTTGCGCTCTCAGATTTTGTTACAAGTTCTACAAAATCATGCACAAGAACGTGCATCTTGCATTTGGCAACAACACCAAATTCATCCTTCGTAAGATCTTGAAGTAAGGAGTTTTGCAACAGAATATTAAAATAATCAGTGCCTATATCCTCCATCTCCAGATCAATATTCTCAGAAGAAGGGTGAAGCAATCCTTGAGCCATCCACAGTTGGATTAGGTCATCCCTTTCAATTTCAGAGCCTTTCTTGAACATTGAGCAATAAGTGAAGCATTCTTTCAAAAATGGGAATTTCAAATTATCCAAACTCAACTTCAATTGCGAGATGATCATCTCTTCTGCTTCTGGAGAGTCCCATATTTTACTTTCTAGAACTTCTGACCATTCATTTGCACTATTCTTAAAACGCAACATTCCTCCGAAAACCTGTTGGTTCATATATGGTTATATTTGTTGTTAAATAATTCATAGACTTCATAAGTGATTAAAACAATAAACATTAGTTGGTAGTTTGACAGAAGCTAGCTAACTAATATTATAATGTTGCTGTTAATGGATAAAGAGACTGTTAGGACCCTAACAATATTAATAGGCCAATATCTTCAATAAGGTTAATTGGTCGCTTAGGCCCACTAAGAAGAGCACCATGTATTTCTGAATAGCCTCATTTGTAAGCTTTAATAAATAAATACAAAATAAATTGTCTTTACCTTTGCCACAGATGGTAAACCTGCACACTTTTTGGCAATCTCCCTTCCAACTTTCTCTAGATCAGGATCGGTAGGAGCAGTATTATCTACAAATGCTCTTCCCTTCAATATGGACCAGCATTCGTCTTCCGATAGAAATCCCAAATCATAGCGAGAAAGTGTTTCCGTAATTGTTGCAACTTTGGAACTGCGTGTAGTGACAAGTATGGTGCTCCCCCGTGCAAAATGTTCTGACAAACAACTCATCAATTTGCTCCATTCTTCAGAATCTTCATTCCAAACGTCATCGAGTACAAGAAGACATCTTTTCTCTGTCAACTGTTCTTGGGGGCTTTTAAGCACTGCCTCCTGACTTTGTATATCAACCGTTCCACAGTAAACACATTCTAAGATTCGACTCAAAATTAAATCGACATCAAATGTATTGGATACATATATCCATATTTTCTTATCGAACTGTTGACTTATCGCATCTTCATTATAAACCAACTTGGCCAAAGTAGTTTTTCCCAAACCTGGCATCCCCACAATGGCCATGACAGAAAGATTTTCTTGATGTTTTGAGTTGGTCAAGGATGCAACTATGTTTGACACGGCATCATCTCTGCCAACGATGATTTCATTGCCAATTGATGAATTGGTTTCTCTCGTCGATTTCATTGCTTGAGAAGTTGCATCTGTATTTCTGGAAAATAGTGCCATAGAAGATGCCTGACTGGCGAGATCCACCAACGATGCGTTGATGCTCTTAATTTTACATGCTGTTTTAAGACGAAATGCAACCGGATTAGAGAGTGAAAAGAAGTTGAGTACCTTTCTCTTCAAATGGTTTTGTATTTCGTGCTTATGGCGGAGAACTTCATAGTTGATTTCCTCCAAGACATCATCAGCATCATTGGCTACGTCCTTAAGTTTCTGCACCCACGAAGCCACTGCCTCATCACGCGGATCTTGTGGTTTCTCAGCAGCTTCACGCGTGATATCTTGAATCTTGGCTAATGTTTGATGCAGGCTTTTCAGTTTTTCTTCAAGTTCCCAAGAACGGACGAGCGGTTCGTTGGAAAGTGAAGCCGCCTTTGCAAGTATTCCCTCAGCAGTGAAACTAGATATCTCTGCCATATCCATCCTTCCGTACACAGATCACAAAACAAAGAGCAGATTAAAACCAAAACACAGCGCTCATAGGCACGGTATTTCTCTGGTTGATAGATAGCAAGTAGCGGTACTTATGACAATAATGCATGTTTGCCTTATCTTGTATCTTTTTGAAAGTGTGCACCCTTTTTTTTGTTGCTTTAGTATTTCTCTGGTTGATAGACAGCAAGGAGCTGTACGTATGACAATAATGGTTGTTTGCCTTATCTTGCATCTTTTTCAAAGTGTGCACCTTTTTTTTTTTTTTGTCGCTTTTACATAAAGTTGTATATACCAATTGAAGTTTGTGGTTTCCGTCGCAAGTTTTTTTTTTAGGTTGTTGTGATTCAAAAAATAAAATAAAAACTAGGTTCACATTTTTTTTTTTTACTGAAATCTTACTTTATATTTGGAGGAAGGGATTTAAAATTACAAAATAAAATCAAAATTAGGAAATTTAATTTTATAGAAATTGTGAAGTTTTCTTGTTTGAATTGACTATAAACTATAATGAAAATTAAAAAAATAAAAACCCTACTTTATATTTAGGCGAGAAAATTTAAGATTACTAAATAAAATCAAAATTATGAAATTTCATTTCCTAGAAATTGTGAAGTTTCTTGTTTGAATTGACGGTAAACTATAATGAAATTTATGTACATAATTTAATGTGACAATCTATAAATGGAAAATTAAAACTCTTTTTTGTGGAAATTTATAAATGATAAATATTTACATGGAATTTCAAGTTGGAATTGTTACTTCTAATTTCCAAATTATATTTCCACATATAAATTCCAAAATTTCTATGATTATAAATTCAAACAAGGGAACTGGTCATTTCAATTTCAAAATTCTAACTTTTATCCAAATTTCAAGTTTTAATTTAATTTTTTATAATACTTTCCTCAGTTGAGGATGAGCTCATCCCCCACCCACAAATAACTCGTCTTCTGTTTGTGCAAATTTCTACCAAGGTTGAATTGACGAGAAACCTGCAAAACAAAATAAAAAGGAGAAACACAGTTACGACTAACACTGATGGGTGTTTGCCAAAAGAGTTATGTCACATCTTCAACTCCTAATTTTAGACTTTTAATCCTTAGACTAGTTAATTTAAGTTAGTTTGTCTTATTTTGTGTCAAGTAAAAATAAACTTTTCTTCCTCCTAATTCACATTTGTTAATCTCTGATATCCAATTCATACAAGGTGCTTTGCATTGTAGGTAATTGATACATGTGTATGGCTACATGCAAGTTGTGGCAGCAAGCTGGAATTGGTAGCTCATGTTCATCAGTCAACTCCCAGGCCTCAAACCATCAATTTAGACTGCTTGGATCTAGATGACTTATTCATGAAAGTTGTTTCAAATTGTGTCGACTACGACATGTCCAAAATTGGCACCAATCTAAGCTCTGTCGCATTCCAAGTGCATACCACACCAACAGATGTTCAAATTCGCAGCTCATGATCTTCAGTCAGATTCACTGGCGTAGCCACACCAAAGGCTACAGGGCTGTAACCCAAGGAGGGTTTGTGGCAACATGTGTATATATATTTTAGTGTATATTCTAATATAATAGACACATAAAAAATAGTGTAAGGAGAATTATTTTTAATGAAACTATAACCCAGCGAATATTTAGCAATTAAGAATATAAAATTACCATGGAAATTGTGATGTCATTTTGTTAAAGATTATTATGCTTTGATTCAAGGGAACTTTAACGAAAAGCATCCGGTACTGTTCACTTTAACGAAAAACCACATTTTTACACTAAAAAGTCAATCCTGGTACTATTCACTGTACCCTTTATTTTGTTCTTATCATTAAAACTCAAAGTTTTCAAGCCCTTTTCATTAGTTTTCCTTTGATTCAATGGGCTTTATATTAGTTTCATTCAACATTTTTTTTTTAAAGATTGCCTTTACTTCTACTTTCATAGTTTTGTTTTGTGCTAGTTGTGTGGTTGTAATTGAGATACCAAGTTTTCTATCTTCTTCTTGTGTTTGCATCTAAATATATGTGAAATTTGATGATTCATTGTAATTTTTGCAATTTGCAATTGGGAAACTTATTGAGTTCATGTCAAACAAATTTTAAGTATACAAATACGGAAGTTAAACTTAAATTTTGCATATAATACGTTTGTAGCAAAAAAAAAATCATTTGATTTTAGGATAATTTTTTTTAGCTAGCTCACCCATAAAAAAAAATTCTAGTTCCGCCCTTGATCAGATTGTGGAGCTCAAAACATCAACTTAAAGTGTCCAAATAAAAACGACTTCTTTGTGAAAGTTGGTCTAAATTGTGTCTAAAGTAACATATCCAAAATTGGTGATAATCTATTTAATGATGCGTTCTTAGAGATCAAAACATAGAAGTATGTTATGAGGAAACTTTAGCAGCTGTCCACTAAATGCAAAATAAAAGGAGGAAAAACTCACCTACTATGAATAATAACATGCAGTGATTGTGGACCAAATGATGAAAGGAGAAGTGATTCATCCATGTGGGAAGACAAGGAGTAGTGGAAGCAAAAGAAAAAGAGGAAAAAGCTAACCTACTACAAGACCCACTTTCTTAGCAAGTGGTAGATATGAGCTTAAAATATAAGACCATCTCTAATTCAAGGGATAAAGTTAAAAATATAAACTTTAAAACCTCCCAATCATCTTTAATTATTGGACTAAAATAAGTCCTGCGGAGAAATATATCTCTGGCCTAAATTCTCCCCAGACATTAAGCGTGGCTTAAATAATTCTAGAACCACCAAACTGTCATATTTCAAACATTTTTTTTTGTTTTTTTACTATAATCTAACGGCTATGATCAAATGAGATCAAATTTAATGGTAAAAAAAAAAGATTGGACGGCCCAAAATTAAATTTAGTGTCTAAAATAATTTAAGAAAATGATTTAAATCAAATTTCGCATAAAACTTTATAAATACCTATGTATTTGTATGATTTTTAATTACTTATTGGAATTTGAATGTTCATAAAAATAAATTAATATAATATACATAAATTTTATTTTCAAAAAATAAAAAAAAGGCTAAAATCATTATTTAATAATCTTGAGCCAAAATTTTAAGTCGTAAGGGTTGGAGAAGAAAAACAGTTTCTGGGTTATGACTTAAAATTTTTTTGTTTAAATTTTTAAGTTTTATCCCCAAGGATTGGAGATGGTCTTATAACAAAGAGGAGCTACCAGCTAAGGAGGAGACTCTCACAAAGTGAGACTCTCCACGAACTCTCAGCCACCTCATGTTTTTGACATAATTCTCATGACAACGTTATGAAAATATGAAAATTGATCTTCCCCTTAATAAGATTGAATAAATGGATCTCTATACACTCCCAAGTAAAATTGACGCCTGATTCTTGAGATTCACCTATGATGCATCGATGTTTTTGGATCCCGAGTCTCCACATTTAGCATCATGAATTGACACGCATTTAGCTAAATCTTAACTATCGTATTAATCTAGGAGTTTGTATCAATCCATATCAGAATTATTTTATCACACCGTTTGCATTGTATCGCATCTCTCATTCATGTTTGTTCTCTTCCACGACTTTCCCTCTTTTGTTCTTCATATCATCATAATCATAAACCTAGAATCCCATAAACCCATGAATAATCTGTAAGAATTAACTAGCCAAGATCAAGATTTAAGCCACATTAAACACAATCAAGAAAGCACAAAATCTTTTCCATATGAATTACTGCATTCACACTAACCTGATAAACCTCCATTGGAAAACGCCATGGCTGCAGCTGTCCAAACTCTATATATTGCAACTCCTCTCCTTTCTGGTAGAACTCTTAATGCTCTAACTAAGAATAGGGCTTAGTTCTTGATTGAGCGTGTGTCTATGAGAGCAGAGAGTACAACATATATATATATACACACACACACATACCTCTCCTAATCCAATGAGGATTTCCTATTACAATCCGCTTAGGAAACAAGAGTTGTTTCATAGTCTATATCAGTTCATCTCCATGATGGATTCCTCTATCAACAAGAACTCACATTCAACTTCCTATAAAGCTTTCTTATACTAATCGGACCAAATAGCTAATGCCAGTTCACCAAATACTCATGTTCATATTCTTACATTCTCCCACTTGAACTTGAGACATAGAACAAGCACAGCCTTCACCAATTATAAGAGTGATCACATAACCTTATTCAAGATTTTATCATCATGACCAATGTCCCATTGCATTTCAAAATACAGAAGCCAAGAATCTCAGACTACAACCAAAACAATCATTGATTCAAGACTCATATGTATCCAATCTGCAAATATGACACATGATTAACAATACCAATCCAGAATATGCTCCCACTTTTCAAAAGATTATAATCTATATTAATCTTTAATGAAAAGCAACATTTCAATAACTGAATAAAATTCATGAAACATATAAACCTATAAAACAAACAAATTGTTCTTTCAAAGCATCATATGAATCTAACAAGTCCATCATCAAAACCACAATACTCCAAAGCAGAAGCATTAGGTTTCGAAACAAAGACTCTTATTAAAATGTAAAACAAACTAACAAACTAACAAACTAAACATAACTAAGTAAGCTAGATTAGACCAAAATGTAAACACAGTCCCAAATTGAATTACTCACATAGCAGCAACCTTCAAGTTTTTTGAAACAGATCAATTACTCCCACTGATCTAAATTCTCCAATACTCCCATTCGAGATACATGTTTATGAAATTCTCCAATAGGCAGCGCTTTAGTCAAAGGATCTGCAATCATCAAAACAGTGTTAATGTGCTGAACTTCAATCATCCCCTTCTTTACTTCCTCTCTTACTTTAAGAAATTTTACATCCATTAACCTTGAGGCAGAAGTTCTTTTGTTATTTTTGGCAAAAAACACAGTATAGTTGTTATCACAAAATATCCTTACTGGTTTCTGAACCGACTTTACAACTTTTAAATCTATCAGAAAATTCTTCAACCACACAGCTTGTTTCATTCCTTCAAAATAAGCTACGAACTCAACCTCCATAATGGATGTAGCTATCACAGTTTGCTTAGCACTCTTCCAAGAAACTGCACCACCATTTAACATGAAGATATAACCACCGGTTGATTTTCTATCATCTATATCACCAGCCAAATCAGAGTCAGTGTATCCTTCAAGTTCCAAAGATTCGCCCTTGCCATAAACCAACATAAAATTCTTGGTTCTTTGTAAATATCTTAGAACCTTTTTGGCAGATATCCAATGTGCTTCACCTGGATTTGATTGAAACCTTCCCAACATTCCAGCTATAAAAGCAAGGTCAGGCTGTGTACATATGGTTGCATACATGAGACTTCCCACCAGAGAAGCATAAGGCTTACCTTGCATTTTCTCTGTCTCCAAGTCAGTCCTCAGACATTGATTCTTTGAGAACTTATCCCCTTTATTAATTGGAACTTGTCCACAACTACAATTCTCCATGTTGAACCGGTGTAATACTCTATCAATGTAACCTTTTTGCAATAAGCCAAGCAATCTTTTCTGTCTATCGCGTACAATCTCAATCCCTAACACATAGTGTGCCTCTCCTAGATCCTTCATATCAAAACTTTCACTGAGCATCCTCTTAGTTCTTGGTAATAACTGAGGACAAAAGCTTGCTAGAAGAATATCATCAACGTAAAGTACCAGAAAAATGAACTGAGAACCAGAAAATTTAAGATAAATGCAATCGTCTAATTTGTTTTCTTCAAATCCTTGAGAAGAGACAATCTGATCAAACTTTAAATACCATTGTCTAGAGGCTTGTTTTAACCCATATATTGACTTATTGAGCTTGCAAACCATGTTTTCCTTCCCCCTTTCAACAAATCCAGATGGTTGTTTCATATAAATGCACTCCTCTAAGTTTCCATTAAGAAAAGCTGTTTTGACATCCGTTTGATGCAGCTCTAAGTCGAAATATGCAACCAAGGCCATGACTACTCGCATTGAATCTTTAGAAGATATTGGGGAAAAAGTATCGTTGTAATCAATACCTTCTCTTTGAGTGAAGCCCTTTGCAACTAATCTTGCTTTGTGTCTCTCAATTTTACCAAGAGCATCTCTTTTGGTCTTGTACACCCACTTACAACCTATAGGCTTGATTTGAGGGCTAGACTCCACAAGTGTCCATACATTATTTTTGTACATTGAATCTAGTTCTTCTTTCATAGTATTCTGCCATAGAGTTGACTGTGAACTTTTAATGGCCTGAGAGTATGAAATAGGGTCATCCATTTCACCAATGTCAAAATCTGCTTCTTGCAAGTAGACATAATCACTCATAGCAGTTGATTTCCTAACTCTTGTTGACTTTCTTGGTTCAACTAACACTGGTTGTTCAGAATTTAAAACAAATGCAGGTGTAGGAATTTGATCATCGATTTCCATAGTTTGGTATGTGGGAGACTCCAAATCTGCAAGTGTTTCTTCTCTTTCATTAGATGACTGACGGAATAATGGGACCTGATTGTAGTTGAGAGCTTCATGGATGTCATGTAACTGGTCCACCTCTTCAAAATTGAAAATTTCCCTTGATAGATCTGCAACGTCTTGATCCTCCAAGAATACTGCATTATGTGTTTCTTGGATCTGAGTGTGATGTTGAGGAATATAGAATCTGTAGCTTTTTGACTTGTCAGGGTACCCTATGAAGTAACAAGATTGTGTCCTTGAGTTTAATTTTCTTTCATTAGGATTATAGAACCTCGCTTCTGATTTGCAACCCCAAACATGAAAGTATTCAAAATTAGGTGCTCTACCATACCATAACTCAAAAGGTGTTGAGATAACAGATTTGCTTGGTACTCTGTTCAAAATATAATTTGCTGTCTTCAAGGCTTCTCCCCACAAGAAACCAGGCAATTTGGATCTTGACATCACGTTTCTCACCATACCAATAAGAGTTTTATTCCTCCTTTCCGAGACTCCATTTTGTTGAGGTGTCCCCGGTGTTGTATACTAAGCTACAATGCCGTTTTGCTCTAAATAGAGTGCAAATGGTCCCTTTTGTTGTCCTGATTCAGTGTACCTGCCAAAGTATTCTCCTCCCCTATCCGATCTAACAATTTTAATAACTTTACCTAATTGTTTTTCAACCTCAGTTTTGTAAACAATAAAACATTTAAGGGCATCAGACTTTTCATTAATAAAAAAGGTATATCCCAGTCTAGAAAAGTCATCGATAAAGTTAACAAAATACTTGTTTCCACATATGGTTTTGACTGAAAAAGGACCACAGATATCAGTGTGTATGATTTCAAGTAACCCTTGACTTCTTTTGGGATCTAGTTTTCTAAAGTTGGTCATTTTTCCTTTCAAACAATCAACACATTCCTGTTGCAGTGGCAGAATCTAGTTTGGGAATTAGTTCAACTTTGGAAAGTTGAAAAATCCTTTCTTTAGAGATGTGCCCTAACCTCTTATGCCAAAGAATATAAGATGAATCATGTTCTAGCATTCTTTTTGAATTGACATTTAAAACAAACTGATCAACAAACTCAACTAGACACTCTAAACGCCAGAGATTTTCAGACAAGAGGGCAGTTCCCAAAATTTTATCAAAACGGTTTTTCTTAAAAAAAATTCAAACATACATCATCAGCAGAGAATGCATAACCATCTTTTATTATTTTAGAAGCAAAAAGCAAGTTTCTTCTCATTTTAGGCACATAGAGCACATCTTTCAGTTGTAAAACAAAACCAGAATTTAGTTTAAAGTTCACTACCCCAATGGAATGCACTGCAACCTTAGTCCCTTCCCCCACATAGACATGATACATAGTATTTCCAATCTCCTTTTGTTTTTTGAAAACCTTTCAAAGAATTAGTTATGTGAACCGAGCATCCAGTGTCAAACCACCAAGAATCAACAGTTACTTCACAAAGATTTGACTAAACACAGACAAGTACTTGTTCCTTTTCTTTGCTTTTCACATAATCTTTAAAAATCTCACAATTAACTTTAAAATGCCCTTTAGTCTTGCACCAAAAGCACTTAAGTTTAGACACATCTTTAGGTTTAGCCTTAAATTTGATAGATTTTCTAGGGGAGTCATTTACTTTAGCAGATATATTGAATTTGTTAGGATTCTTAGTGAATTTAGAATTCTTACCAGGACCTGAAAAGTTGTTATTATTGAATGCTCTCTTCTCTCTTCCAGGTTGCACATAGTTTGCTTCTTCGATCTCCTTGTCTTTATCTTGCTTTTGCCAAGTTTCCTCTTGCACACATTGTGCAATCAATTCATCTATGCCCAAGTTCTTGTCCTGAGTATTGTAAGAGATTTTCAACTGACTATACTTGGTAGGGAGGGCTTGAAGGATCATGAACACAAGCTGCTTCTCTCTAATGTTATATCCATGAAGTTTAACTTCTCGGCAGCATCTGACATTTTCATTATATGATCCCTTATTGAGCCAGTACCTTCAATCTTGTACTAAGTCAACACAGACATATACTAACTTACTTCTGCCTTCTCGGACTCCTTAAATTTCTTTTCAATTGCAGCCAAATATTCCACAGCAAGCTCTGGTTTCTTAATTCCTCCTCTGATAGTGTTAGTCATTCCAGCTTCTATGATGGAAAGTGCTACCTTATTAGCTTTTGACCACCTCTCCAAATCTGATTTCTCAGCTCTGGTGCTTTGATCACTAATTATAGGCTTGGGATTTTCAATTGCTATATCAAACTCATTGAGAGTCAATAGCAAGTTGATATCCCTTCTCCACTTCTTGTAATTGCTACCACCAGTAAGGATTGGAATATTTGCTAAGTTTAAGGTCTTCATTGATATTGCAGACATCGATGAACCTGAAATCACCATATGAACATTCAAAGTTCTGATTTCGTTTCACAGTCTATTGCACATCAAAGCTTTATAACCAATATCCATATATACAATCTTAACAAGAAACAGTTGGTAGGCGCATATAAGATTATCAGTTTCAGAATAGATCACGAACTGATCACTTTATAATCAGAACCAACCATCAATTGCACTGATTTTTTCCATACATCTCAGTTTATGATCTCAATAGCGACAATAAATTTGCATAAATCTAACCAAATATAATCATCTTACGAATGGCTTCTTTCATTATACAGACCATTAAGATGCATGATTTTAAGAAACTAAATCATATGCTAAGAATGACTTCTTTCATATTCATCAAAATCATTATACAAGATTTATGATATTCATATTGCTAATCCGAGTTTTGAAGATCACATACCTTTTAAGGAGACAACCATCAACACCTAGCAGCGGAAATATTTTGGACATGTATTGAACACTCAATAACAAGCTTTGATTTACTCGGATTGCTAATGAGTGGGTCAGGATGAAAGGGACAAGATAAAGTCTTCTTTTGCCAAAGAACAAAACCCAGAAAACCCCAAAAGGAAAATCGAACCGATTTCGAATACCAACAGTCATATTATTCTAACCTTATTTTACCAAAAACGCACCGTTTAAGAAAAATTGTTATGAGACTAAGAACCGGTTTCGAAACCTGATTATGGTGATTTTCAATTGACCCTTGCTTGATTGAATTTAAGAACTTAAATCTAAGGCTCTGATACCACATGTAAGAATTAACTAGCCAAGATCAAGATTTAAGCCATAGTAAACACAATCAAGAAAGTACAAAATCTTTTCCATATGAATTACTGCATTCACACTAACCTGATGAACCTCTGTTGGAAAACGCCATGGCTGCAGCTGTCCAAACTTTGTATATTGCAACTTTTCTCCTCTCTAGTAGAACTCATAATGCTCTAACTAAGAATAGGGCTTGGTTCTTGATTGAGCGTGTGTCTATGAGAGCAGAGAGTACAACATATATATATATATATATATATATATATATATATATATATATATATATATATATATATATATATATACAGACACACACACACACACACACACACATACATATACCTCTCCTAATCCAATGAGGATTTCCTATTACAATCCGCTTAGGAAACAAGAGTTGTTTCCTAGTCTATATCAGTTCATCTCCATGATAGATTCCTCTATCAACAAGAACTCACATTCATCTTCCTATAAGGCTTTCTTATACTAATCAGACCAAATAGCTAATGCCAGTTCACCAAATACTCATGTTCATATTCTTACATAATCATGACCACCTGTTTGGACCCGATTTTACAACATCGGTCCAAACAATCGAGGTCGTTGATGAACATAGTTCTCAATCGTTGGATGACAGAGTAGTTAAGATAATTATTATTGAAGGATATATTATGGTTTTAATCATGATGTTATCTTTTAATGGTGAATTATTTTGACATTTTCTAATACGGGATAAATGAGTTTCAAATTATCTCCAATTTAGAAGCAATAACATAGTTCGAATTAATTGGGGTTTGCTGGTAGAACATGCATAGATCAGCACTTGGCGTGATCAAGTAAGTCTTGAAGAATGGGATGGCATGATCAGATGGGCCTTGAAGGGATAATGAAAGAATATTCTTTTATTTTCCTATTTGGTCAAACAAATTTGTCAGATAAGTAAGTAGGTGATAGGTTTTAGCCTATCATGATGACCAAGTGGAATGCATCCAAAAGAAAAGAAAGGAAAAATAGGTTTTTGGATAAAGGTGATAATACTGAAGCAAAGTCAGGTAATCTATTTCTGTTATTTGCTAAATGATAGGCTCTCGCTTGTCTAGTTGGGATTGAAGTTGTTTATACCATACTTAGGGCCTCCGTATTTAGATCTCGTACAAATACTCGGATGACTTAAATGTAATTATGTAATAAATGAAGGGGCAAATATGTAATAAGTGATGAGCCCTTATTCTATAAAAAGGACTCATCACCTTCACAATTAGAGGAGCCATTTCTTAGGCCATGGGAAGAGTTCTCTCACACTTAGAAGCTCTCTCCCTCACTCCTCTCACTTCTCAGAGAAATACAATCAGTGTGGACGTAACCCAAACCTTGGGGTGAACCACGATACATCTTGTGTTATTTACATTTCTTACAGATTCACGGTCGAATTTACGTTGTTCTAAGACCTCCGATTTTGTGCATCAACATTTGGCGCTGTCTGTGGGAATCGACACGAAAAACTATGTTGGTTCTTTTTCATTTTTTTCACCTCCACCGTGAATCTGCAAAATCACAAAAACCCAGAAACAGAAAAAGATCCAAATCTCAAACACTCCTCAGATCTCTCTCCGGTCCCTCATCTCTCTCATATTCTTGGGCGTCCACATAGACAGAGACCTTTCTCTCTCTCGATCTTTGCTCATAAAAAAAATATAAAAATAGTCCCAAAGATCTCTCTCTCAGTCTCTGCTTATCAAATCAACCAGCTCTCCATCATCGCTCATTCTTCACCATCTTCTGTTGCTGATAATAGGCCTGGAGGAGACCCGAGGGCTATGGCTATGAAGCTGGATATCAGCACCGATGGCCCAACTATCGAGAAACCTTCCTCCCTAGTAACGAGTCACGACTGAGTCATGAGTCACACGAGTTGCGACTGCCTTGACGACCCCTCGAGAGAGTTGAGAGGAGGATCTATTTCACACAGATCGCAGGAAGCTCTCCACCCTCAGCCCCTCCTGGGCCTCTGCCACCAACGATGCCCCGTCTCTGTTCTCCTCCAACCCTAACAATGTCGTCTTCTCCTACGACGACTCCGCCACCCTCGCCGCCAAGTTTCACAACCAGCAGATCAACGCCAGTTCCGGCGCTAACGAGTCCACCTCCGCATCAGCCACAGCTGCTGGCACCATGATGCTCCAGTACCAGCTCATGATGTCCAAATCAAGCGCCCTCTCTTGACTGGGAAAAGGCCTGTAGCTGATAAAATTCAAAGATTTTGGTTTTCTGCTTTTCGTTATTTTGAGCATAAAGTGGTGAAGGTCATAAAAGTAGAAGGTCATGAAGCTGATGATGTTATAGCTACACTTGTGGGGCAAGTTCTTCAAACAGGATATCGGGTGGTGATTGCCTCACCTGATAAAGATTTTAAGCAATTGCTTTCGGAAGATGTCCAGCTTGTTGTGCCCTTGGATGAGTTAGAACGCTGGTCGTTTTACACTCTTAAGCATTACATAGCTCAGTATAACTGTGATCCATGCTATGATTTAAGCCTTAGGTGCATTGTGGGTGATCACGCTGATGGTGTTCCTGGAATCCAACATCTAGCTCTTGGATTTGGTCAGAAGACTGCCCTAAAGCTCTTGAAAGAGCACGGTTCATTGGAAAACCTACTAAACACAGCTGCAGTCAGAACTGTGGGCAGACAGTATGCCTAAGATGCTCTAACAAAACATGTTGATTACCTAAGGATGAATTACAAGATTCTTTCCCTTATGAGGGATGTCAATGTTCAGCTTAGAGAATAGTGGTTGCTTACCAGAGATACAAGCAACGATTCTGCAACTCTGTCTAACTTCTATAAATTCTTGGAAGAAACCCGGGATTTCCATAATCAAAGAGCATCTGTTTCAAATGGCTAAGCTGATAGAAGGTGAATCAATGGATTCCACCAACTCAGATCGAGAACAGGCCACTCCAAATCGCAGTTGCTCAAACAGCTGGCATCCCTGACCTCCAAGTCATTGCCCACCCATGCTGTAAACCTGCAAAGCAGAAAGCTAAAGTAGAGAAGAGAATAAAATCTGAGAGATTAGGATTTGACTGGGTAGGACCTCAAGTGGGTAAACTGCAAATAAGGTATTAATGATTAAGTAGGTGCACATGTATGACAGCAGCGCAAAGACTGAGAGACAGAGAGAGTGCGGTGGAAAAGCAAAAGCAAAGCAGAAAAACAAAAGCAAAAGAAGACAAAAGAGAAAAACATAATTGCGGTGGTGATGGCATTATGAGCGTGACCCATTGAGCAGAGGGTCGGATTTATTTTTGAATGATGTAATTTATTTTTCTTATCTTTCGGAGATATCTGTATAAACCCCCATCAGAGGGTAAAAAAAATTAAAAAAAAAAACGTCAAAGCCTAAAATAAATGGGCTGGAATGTCGTGTGGAGGACGAAAGCCCATAAGCCCAAAATAACACCAACTAGGTGAACCAAAGTATGTCCAATACCACAAAAAATTAGTCGGCACCCCGTCACTATTATCGCCAACCAGGTGATCAAAAGTACGCCCAGTACTCTAAAATTATTCAGCAGCCTGTCGCAATTATCACCCACTAGGTGATCAAAAGTACGCCCAGTACTTCAAAATTATACATGAGCATCACTCATATCAATCATACATAAACATTCATGAGCATCACTCATGTCAACATTCATGAGCACCACTCATGTCAACATTCATAAGCATCACTCGTGTCAACATCTATGAGCATCACTCATGTCAATCAACATAAACATTCATGAGCATCACTCATGTTAATTAGCTTCAAAAGCTTCATTTACAGAGCTCCAGCTTTAAAAGCTTCATTTACAGAGCTCCAGCTTCAAAAGCTTCATTTACAAAAAGTTCTAGCTTCAAAAGCTTCATTTACAGAGCTCTAGCTTCAAAAGCTTCATTTACAAAAAGCTCTAGCTTCAAAAGCTTCATTTACAAAGTTCCAACTTCAAAGCTTCACTTGCAAAGCTTCACTTACAAAGCTTCAGTGCAGGGTATACAAATACCACATCCAAACAACCGCCACTTCGGCCCATACATGGATTTAATTTGAAGTCTCCAGCCAACAGACTCTATTGATCGAAGACTTGGGGGACTACAATATGTACCATATATTGGGCCTCAACTGGGCCTTATGAAAAATACTCGGGGGACTTAACCCATTATTCATGTATTGAGGAACGAGCCTTTATTCTATAAAAGGGACTCCCTCACTTTCATTAGAGAGCACCCATTATTCATGTACTGAGGAGCGAACCCTTATTTTATAAAAGGGACTCCCTCACCATCATTAGAGAGCATCAACTCTAGCCCATCGTTCATGTATTGAGAAGCGAGCCCTTATTCTATAAAAGGGACTCCCTCACTTTCAACGCCACAAGCCGAGCCAACCAAGGCAACATAAGCCACGAGCCGAGTAGCCTCGTAGCATGTGCTACTTCTAGTTAAGCATCATTTCAGATTGAACAGCGCCTCATATCGAGCATCAGTTCAAGACAACATCTAGTTACTTCGGCCCACATATGGACTGAATTTCAAGTCTCCAGCCAAAAGACTATCTTGACTGAAGACTTGGGGGACTACTGTTTATACCATACTTAGGGCCTCCGTATTTAGATCTCATACAAATACTCGGGGGACTTAAATGTAATTATGTAATAAAGGAAGGGGCAAATATGTAATAAGTGAGGAGCCCTTATTCTATAAAAGGACTCATCACCCTCACAATTAGGGGAGACCATTTCTTAGGCCATGGGAAGAGTTCTCTCACACTCAGAAGCTCTTTCCCTTACTCCCCTCACTTCTCAGAAAAATACAATCAGTGTGGACGTAGCCCAAACCTTGGGGTGAACCACGATACTTCTTGTGTTATTTACATTTCTTGCAGATTCACGGCCGGATTTACGTTGTTCCAAGACATCCGGTTTTGTGCATCAACAGAAGTCAAATTCTACTTGGGGATCAGGCCATGCCAAGCAAGCATACAGTCATTATAAATACAGATGCAATGACAACGGAAAAACCCCCTCCAATTCAACACACAACTGTCATGCGCAAATTCTCTCAACAACCTTGAGATTTTTTCTTTTCTCTTTTCGCCGACACACCTTCAGTTTGGATAAACAGCACTGTGGAGGCAACCGATGATATCTTCAGTTGGCATAAACAGCACTGTCGCCGTAGAATCAGCCGATCTCGCAGCATCTTCAGTTGGCATAAACAGCATTGCGTCGAGGCCGACTGGTTACCTATCCAAGTCTCGGTCGAGAAGGATTTTCGAATCCTTGTTGGTCTAGGTCATCTCATCAGCCTTCTCGGTAAAGTGAGGTGTTACGAGTTACTACATTCGGCACATTGGAAACCGAATTTGATATTGAACTTCGCTAAGTTAGCAGCCTTGTCTTCAGGTTCTAGAACCCGAAGGTCGAGATAAGTTCCTTCTTCGGCCGCAATCGCAAGACACAGAAGTCAGACGCGCACCCAATGCAACATCAACATATTTTACTCCTCAGCCAACGAGTTGGCATGCCCCGTACACAACCGAAGGACTTAGTTAGCTCATAGATTACTTGGCTTGCGCGCCACGTAGGCTTGGTAGTTTTTAGGGTCAACACCACCATTAGATTCAAATCATGTCCATGTTTTGAAATCCAAACAGTAATGAATAATCCCACAATTTTAACACTTTGAATTATCTGGAACTCTTTCTTCCCTCCATTTATTCCATCTTTTCAGATCGTCTTCCTCCTTGTCCTATTTTTTCAGTTCACCTTATACCTAAACCGTTAAACCCTAATTAAACCAATAAACCCAAAAGAAACCTTACAACTCCATTTGCTTTTTGCTTAATTTTCTGTTATGGGCTACATTTGTTTCCTTCAATTTTTCTGCTGATTTGAGGAAAAAAAGAGAGATATAAAGTTGAGATTGGGAAAAATGGAAGAGAGAACTGATACACCGATTGGGATTTTTTTACCGAAATTGATATTGAAAACTTTTGGATTAATTTGTCATATGAAAAATGAAAGTCACGGAGAGAGGGATACCATGCAAATGACGTAATATAATAATTCTGATGTGGATATATCAAAATTCAACAAAAATGGGGGTTAGTACGTTAAAAAAAAAAAAAAAGAAGGTGGTTTTACTTACTATGTTATAAACTTTGGTTCACTTTTATTTTTCGCTTCTTTGAGGACTTAGAATTGATGTATACAACCCTGGCATCATGGCATTCTTGTATTGGTAGCTTCGAGTTCTCCCTTCTGTGTAGGACTTTTTTTTTTTATTGTAATCGCAATTTTAAATTACATTCATTTCGCTTGTAATCTTGATCAATATTATGCTTTGAACATGTTCATACATTCTCATATTTCATGGTTTAAAAAAATATGTATTTCATTTATAATTATTACATTCAGCGCAAGGTTGCATGTATGATGATTGCATATTCCTAGCATAAGCATGATAGGATGGCTTGCGTCACTCCGTGAGTATCGGCCAACACGTGACGATCTTGAGCGGGATCAGATGTGTCAAACGCAGCAGAGTAAGGACTCCAAGATTTCCTTCGATTGTACTTCGCGGTCTGCAATTTGAATCATTTGATGATCGGATTCGTCCATTGGAGGCAGTGTAGGGATCTCGAGGATAGCTGCAAAACACTAGGGTTGTTGAGAGAGAGGCAGAGAGAGCGCGAGAGAGAGTTTTCTGTTCGATGTCACATCGAATACACATATTCTTGCGGTAACTTAATTAACCACCCACGGAATTACCAGATGCTTTATGTACTTTCTATTTTCATTTTTAAAATACTTTCTATTTTCATTTAAAGAAAAAAAAGAAGCCATATTGTACACTGACCATACGTGTAGGAGAGGAGTTGTACAACCATTGAAGTTCTTTTTACGGTACAACAATGTATGACACGACACAGATTCAAAGGATAGTCTTATGTTTATGTTTCGTGTCAAGAATATCAATCATAGAGATAAGAGCAGTTCCAGCGTGGGAATCCTCCCCTCATGCAATACACTATGTTATCCATCCAGTGAACAGTAATTGCCCTTAATGAACAATAACCGTCTTTTGCATCTTCACCGATGCACTTCAATAGCCCTGGCAATAGACAATAAAATAATAGTATTTTTTTTATTTATAAAATAATACCAAGATATTTAAAAATAGACAAAGCAAAGAGTAGCATCTGACTCTCTCTCTCTCTCTCTCTCTCTGTTGAAATGAAGACCACCAACAACGCCACCACAAACACAAGGCTTATCCTCCTCCACCCCCAAGCAATCCACAAACAGCGGAAGCCACCGCCTGTGGCTCCTCTTCTTCTTCACCTTCTTCACCCTCGCATTCACCCTCACTCTCATCAGCACCACCATCCCCCAAACCCTCCTCACCTCCTCCCTCACCCCACCTCTGTACTCCCCCTCCCGCCCACTGTCCTGGACGCACTTCTTCACGACGCCATTTCATCTTCAAACACCTCATCAGCACCCCACATGTCCCCGCCATAACTCACCTCCATATCCTCCGCCCTCACCCGCCTCTGCGCACCCAACTGTAATTTCCTCGTTTTCGGCCTCACTGGTCCAGAACCTGACAGAAAAAAAATTAAAAAAGGTGTCTGACGTCAGCTGACGCCAGAACCACCTCAGGCGCTCGGGCCGGCACGAATCCACGAGCCTGCTCGAGCTCCCTCGCTAGCCAACGCTAGACTTCCTCCCTCGGGCAATCAGGCCCTGTGCTGAAGCCTGTCCATCGAGCAAAAGCTCCTGCTGGAGCTGCTCTAACAAGTTTGGGTAGCATACAATCGTCGGCTTAATTATAACAATAATTCCTATACTTATCATCTGAAAATTTCATTAAATTAGCACTATTCATTATGCTTTGAAAAAACAAAAAAAAAAACAGTTCTTTTAGAAGCTTGATAGACTCTGCTTACGCTTTTCTATGATTTTCTACTGTAATTAACAACAATTTCTTTAAAAAAAAAGCAACTTTTTTATTTTTTACGAAACACATTTGGTGTTCTAGATTCTTATAAGCTACTTTTTTAGAAGCACCACAACCACAAACCAACCTAAATAATACACACAAAAATGTTTAATAACATATAAACTAAAATTAAAAGATTATATTAGACACTAAAATTAAAAGATTATATTAAGACAGAAGAGCTAAACCCATAGATAAGAAAAGAAAAAAATATCTTATTCTACATTATTTGTCAAGCGGTTTAACTAGGATCATCTCATTACCATATAAGATTGTTACTTGGAAACACTGCACATTCCATCTGCCAGTCAGTCCTCCCTCCAGATTTCCGCCCCAAAGCGCTCTCGGAGGATTTTAAGCTTGAATTCACTTCCATAACTTGACGGAGCTGTCATGACTTGCCGACGCAACCATTCCAGTGTCAGGTGACTGAGCCAGAGCTGAGATTATGTTCTCGTGTGCCGCCACTGTCATGCTCTTGTTCTCAGCCATGTTCCACAGCTCCAAAGACTGGCTCACAAGGATGAAGGTGACTATTAGCATAAGTTACCTTTTTACGTAACAACATACTAACCATAGGTTACCATGGTCAATGCAGTTACTATGAATACTTTATTTGTTTACGAAGCTATTGCTAGAAGAGGTTAAGAAATTACCGAGTTTCCTCCGATGACCAAGAGATTTGAATAACTTGGGTGAAAAACACACGAATGAAACTGGTTGCCGTTAGAGCCGAGCTCCTGAATACACTCTCCCGAAGATATTGACCAAATCTTCACCAAGTTCTGACTGACAGATGCCAGATATTCTCCATTTGCATTCCAACAAATGTAGTTTACCATGTCAGAGTGCCCCTGAGATTGAGAACGATGATTTAATTATACAACTCTTAATACCTAATCACTTGTCCCCAAACAACAACAACAACAACAACAAAGCCTTTTCCCACTAAGTGGGGTCGGCTATATGAATCCTAGAACGCCATTGCGCTCGGTTTTGTGTCATGTCCTCCGTTAGATCCAAGTACTCTAAGCCTTTTCTTAGAGTCTCTTCCAAAGTTTTCCTAGGTCTTCCTCTACCCCTTCGGCCCTGAACCTCTGTCCCGTAGTCACATCTTCGAACCGGAGCGTCAGTCGGCCTTCTTTGCACATGTCCAAATCACCGGAACCGATTTTCTCTCATCTTTCCTTCAATTTCGGCTACTCCTACTTTACCTCGGATATCCTCATTCTCAATCTTATCCTTTCTCGTGTGCCCACACATCCCACGAAGCATCCTCATCTCCGCTACACCCATTTTGTGTACGTGTTGATGTTTCACCGCCCAACATTCTGTGCCATACAACATCGCTGGCCTTATTGCCGTCCTATAAAATTTTCCCTTGAGCTTCAGTGGCCTACGACGGTCACACAACACGCCGGATGCACTCTTACACTTCATCCATCCAGCTCGTATTCTATAGTTGAGATCTCCATCTAATTCTCCGTTCTCTTGCAAGATAGATCCTAGGTAACGAAAACGGTCGCTTTTTGTGATCTTCGCTAGATTGCTCCGGTCATTAGTGTGGATAAGTATATAAATGGATAGAGATAGGAAAGCAAACACAAGATGTACGTGGTTCACCCAGATTGGCTACGTCCACGGAATATAAGAGTTCTCATTAATTGTGAAGGGTTTACACAAGTACATAGGTTTAAGCTCTCCTTTAGTGAGTATAAGTGAATGATTTAGTACAAATGACATTAGAGTACAAATGACATTAGGAAATATTGTGGGAGAATGATCTCGTAATCACGAAACTTCTAAGTATCGGAGTGTGGTATCATCTTGACTTGCCTTATCTGTCTCATAGGTAGATGTGGCAGCTTCTCTGGAAGTACTCTTCCTCCATCCAGGGGTGGTATCTTTAATTGGTGGAGATGCACAAGGTAATGTATCAATTTCACTTGAAGCTTACTTGTAGTTTCAGGCTTGGTCAAGCGCGATACAAACCATGTAGTAGGAGTCCCCCAAGTCGCCGAGCTAGGGGATCTGCTGAAAGAGGTGACAGACAAGGTAAGCAATCAGAGCTCCGGCTGATTGTTCACCTTCTCCCTATCTTGCAGCAGCATGAAGGATAAAGAGAAGAAAAATGAGAAGAGATGATATGGGATACTTTTGCTTTTGAAGAAGTAGCTTTCCACAGGCTTATTCTTGAACTGAGCTTGAGGGTTTTCTGGTTTCCTCCAGAGTATAAGGCCGACTGAAGAATTTGAGGGTCAAAACAAGTCCATCAAATCTAGAGTACGTTCGACCGTGCTGATATGGGATACTTTTGCTTTTGACAGAGTAATTGATGTATAGGCACGTGTGCTGTTACGCTTGTCTCCACATGCTTCCTTGTATCCTTCGCACTTGCCCTATCTGTTCCTCAAGCAGATGCGGTATCTTCCCTGGAAACATAAGATGTTGAAGATGAGTACTCGAGAGCAATGCCAGGTAAGTAATCAGGTAAGGGGGTTCCAGGCAGTCAGTTCCTGATTGGGAGCTTGATTTCAAGTGCTGACTGATTGCTCTCTTTCTCCTTGTCTTGCAGGTAAAAACAAGGCCAAAGGAAAAGACAGGGAAAAAGCATGATATGGGATACTCTTGCTTTTAACCCTGATGATATGAGATATTCTTGCTCTAGTATAGCTTGTTTGCAGAGGTATTATCAGGGGGAAAGAAAGCTGAATATTTCGAAAGGCTTCGTTGGGAGTGCCCTCTCAGATATGAGGAAGGGTTAAGCATTTTTGCAGGTCTGCCTGTTCGTTGGGGATGGAGGTCGACATATATAGGAGTCTCCCTAACAACAAGTAGTAATGCTATTCCTTTACCCTGCTTAGTCATAGCACGGTAGTGGGAGCTGCCAGCTTCACATGTTTTAACTCTGTCAGAGCACTTTGAAAAAGTGGCATGTGGTATCTGGCTCTCGAGATTCGGAGAACGATGCTTCTTCGATTTTTGAGAAAGCAATCATGCTGGGGGTCTGGCTCTCGAGATTCGGGGAGCAGTGTCTCTTCGATTTTTGAGAAAGTAATCATGTTGAGAGTCTGGCTCTCGAGATTCGGAGGGCGGTGCCTCTTCGATTTTGGAGTAAGCAATCTTATTGGGAGTGTTTTCTCGGATGTGAGTAAAGGTTCGGCATGTTTGCTAGTCTACCTTGCCACGAAGCACGGAGGTTGACACACAGGGACTTTCCAATTATCCAGCAGTGGTACTGTTCCTTTACCCTTGTGGGTAATAATATGGTAGCTAGACCTTCAAAATTTATGTGTCTAAACTTTGTTAGTGCTGTTTCTTTGCTATTCTTTTACCTTTCTTGGTCAGAGCGATATAGTGGGAGCTGCAAGCTTCACGTGCTCAACTTTGGCAGAGACTTTGGCAAAGTTATCTGTGGTACCCATGAGCTATTGTTGCGTGTGGGAAGTGGGTGATTGAACAGTAAGATTCATGTGTTTTCGACTTCACCAGAAGTCTTCGACAGAATGCCCATAATTTCCGCAAAGCTGAGTGTGCGTGTGACAGGTGCTGACAAGGCTAGAAAAGTAGGTGCCTCTTCGATTTCTGAGATCGGCCCTCGTGATCTCTGAGCAGCCCAGCTTTTGAGAAAGCGAGCGCCTCTTCGATTGATTCGGAGAACGATGCCTCTTCGATTTTGGAGAAAGCAATCATGCTGGGGGTCTGGCTTTCGAGATTCGGGGAGCAGTGTCTCTTCGATTTTTGAGAAAGTAATCATGTTGGGAGTCTGGCTCTCGAGATTCGGAGGGCGGTGCCTCTTCGATTTTGGAGCAAGCAATCTTGTTGGAAGTGTTTTCTCGAATGTGAGTAAAGGTTGGGCATGTTTGCTAGTCTACCTTGCCACGAAGCACAGAGGTTGACATACAGGGACTTTCCAATTATCCAGCAATGGTACTGTTCATTTACCCTCTCTTCGATTTTTGAGAAAGTAGTCATGTTGGGAGTCTGGCTCTCGAGATTCGGAGGACGGTGCCTCTTCGATTTTGGAGCAAGCAATCTTATTGGGAGTGTTTTCTCGAAAATGTGAGTAAAGGTTGGGCATGTTTGCTAGTCTACCTTGCCACAAGGCACAGAGGTTGACACACAGGGACTTTCCAATTATCCAGCAGCGGTACTGTTCCTTTACCCTTGTGGGTAATAATATGGTAGCTAGACCTTCAAAATTTATGGGTCTACACTTTGTTAGTGCTGTTTCTTTGCTATTCTTTTACCCTTCTTGGTCAGAGCGATGTAGTGGGAGCTGCAAGCTTCACGTGCTCAACTTTGGCAGAGAACTTTGGCAAAGTTATCTGTGGTACCCATGAGCTATTGTTGCGTGTGGGAAGTGGATGATTGGACAGTAAGATTCATGTGTTTTCTACTTCCCCAGAAGTCTTCGATAGAATACCCATAATTTCCGCAAAGCTGAGTGTGCGTGTGACAGGTGCTGACAAGGCTGGAAAAGTAGGTGCCTCTTCGATTTCTGAGATCGGCCCTCGTGGTCTCTGAGAAGCCCAGCTTTTGAGAAAGCGAGCGCCTCTTCGATTTCTGAGATCGGCTTTCATGGTCTTTGAGCAGCCCAACTTTTGAGAAAGCTAACACCTCTTCGATTTATGAGATCACCCTCGTGGTCTCTAAGCAGCCCAGCTTTTGAGAAAGCAAACGCCTCTTCGATTTCTGAGCAGGCGCCTCTTCGATGTCTGAAGCTCCGTCGAGTGCAGCTTTTTATAGGGGCTAGCATTAAGTTCCAAAGCACACTTGAATCTCCACCAGTAGAAGCTCCATTCTTGCACTTCTAAGATCTTGATTTGTCCGACTTCTTCTCTCTTCAACACCTTTGAAAATGTCTGGTCCCTCCGACCGTCGTTTTGACTTGAACCTTGTTGAAGAGGCAGTCCCGCCTTCTCCAGACAACATATGGCGCCCATCCTTCGTCTCCCCTACTGGTCCTCTTACCATTGGGGATTCCGTGATGAAGAATGATATGACCGCTGCGGTGGTGGCCAGGAACCTTCTCACTCCCAAAGATAACAGACTACTTTCTAAACGGTCTGATGAGTTAGCTGTTAAGGATTCGCTGGCTCTCAGTGTTCAGTGTGCAGGTTCTGTGTCTAATATGGCCCAACGCCTATTTGCTCGAACCCGCCAAGTTGAATCATTGGCGGCCGAAGTGATAAGTCTCAAACAGGAGATTAGAGGGCTCAAGCATGAGAATAAACAGTTGCACCGACTCGCACATGACTATGCTACAAACATGAAGAGGAAGCTTGACCAGATGAAGGAAACTGATGGTCAGGTTTTACTTGATCATCAGAGATTTGTGGGTTTGTTCCAAAGGCATTTATTGCCTTCGTCTTCTGGGGCTGTACCGCGTAATGAAGCTCCAAATGATCAACCTCTGATGCCTCCTCCTTCTAGGGTTCTGTCCAATACTGAGGCTCCGAATGATCCCCCTTCGATGCCTTCTCTTTCTGGGGCTCTACCGACTGCTGAGACTTCTCCTAAGCAACCTTTATGAAGGCTCCATCTTGTTTGTTTATTTTGACTCATGTATATGTACATATTTGTAGCTTATCGGGGATATCAATAAATAACCCAAAGCAAAAGATTAATATTAATCAGGATCTCAGTTAGTCAATCCCACATTTACAGACATGGTACCTGGAACGAGTGCGTTTGCCTGTCAGTTTCAACATCAAAGATGGATACCATTTTATCTGAGGCTGCTGCCAGCAGTTGTCCAGTTCTTGGCTGAAACCTCACTTGTGCAGTACCTCCCTGCCCCAAATGTTAAAGACAATTTTAGGGTGACTATAGCTTTCGTACAAATAAAAAAACCCTTAACTTGGAAGGAAAGAACAGAAGATTACAAACCTTTGAACTACGAGTACAAGAGAATGAGTTAATATTCCAGTACCGAATTTCATTGTCATGATCACAGAAACAAAATAAATCAGTCTTCTTAGGGTGGAAGTCAAGGGACATGATAGGTGAGTTGTGCCCCGTATATGCACGTAAACAATAGTTTGGCTGCCACAATAAGATTAATAAGTCAACAACGCTAGTACGATGAAAATGCACACACAAACTATGTAGTCTGTAAAATAAGGTTTCTAACGACTAAGTAACAAGAGAATAAGAAAAAATCTTAAATTATTAACATCTTGAGGTACACCCTTGTCAGCTCAGACCATACATAAAAGAGAGTAAAGACAATTACATTGGCTGCATCCCACAATCGTATAGATTTGTCAACTGAAGCTGTTGCCAGCTGAGATGAATTTGGTCTAAACCGAACATCTGTGATAACTAACTTGTGTTCTTCGGGAGTGCTCTCTGTCTGCAGAGTATCCATGTTCCAGAGGACAACCTGGTGCATATGATATGACAAATGTTAATTGTTCTCATTCCTTCAAGCCTCCAATCTCAATCATGCATCTTCATTACATGCATTTAAATCGTTATATTAACTGACCCAGCAGTATCTATTTACCACTTTTAGCTTATGACCTCTCCATTCATTAAAATTTAAAACATGTGCGAGCGAACACACTCGTGTAGAACAGACTTTTTGACGTTGAAACTTATAAAAACTGTCAAATCCAGTAGATAATACTTTTCGTGCCAACGATATGCATGTGTGTGTGTGTGTGTGTGTGTGTATATATGTATACATATAATTTGAATGTCTTCTTATACCATGTACATACCTTTTTGTCATGTCCAGCACTAGCCAGCAACTTCCCATCTGAAGAGAAGTGACAGCAAGTAACTTTGCTGGTTCTGGTCCGTATGCAGCCAACTTCACCAAATGTAAAACCTGAATTGGACATTGCGGCCACAGCTTAGGTACAGTGAAGAAACTTGAGCAACTCTCTGAATACAATGTGTAAACCTCAAGTTACCTTTAGAAGAATCTTTTTGGTGCTGTTTAGGACTCTGCTTTAATGTCCCATACAGATCCCTCCTGTCTCCCCCATCATTAGACAAAAATGATTCCACATTGTCTTCTAAAGAACCAACATCTCCAAATCGTTCAATATCATCCTGCACAAAATACAATGCTATTAGCAGAAGAGTCGCTCTGGCTTTTCTACCTTCTCCGTTTCCGCACCCATAAAATATCAAAGAAATTTGATACTCAAAACGCAATCATAATAGTGATTCCCCAACTATAGAACCAAGCCTTTTGGCATTGTTTACAGACAGCATAAATTTTTTTTGGAAACCTTGAGAAAACTTATAATTAAATTGGCAGCTCAAGTACTCTTCACATCTACATTTAAAGTCAGCAACTCAGCATACCAGTAAATTGGAAGATGACGGAAGTCCTGTTCCTTCTGGACCATACGTCATCAAGCTTTTTGGCATACTGTTGACTTGCTGCATACTATTGGCTGTGTTAATTCCATCACCAGGTGTGTGAGTTGATGCTGGCGAACTGGGTGAAGGGCCAACAGTGTTTCCTGTGCCGGTGCTGTTGGCAGGTCCAGAGGAAGAGTGTTGTTTCCTCTTTCTGTTTTTCTGCAGAAAAAACATCAATAGATGTATATCAGCTTATCCAAAACTTCTTCAGGCCCTAATTCAAAAGGCATATAATTGTAGCAGAAATCATATCAGTGTTGTCTAAAATTTGGTTCTCTTAAACAGCTAATATTTCGTAATCAGCTCACTAGTAAAGAAGAGATAGCAACGCTATCCTTGCCCAGACTTGGATCCCTAACCAAGGACATACAGAAAGAGTACAAAGTTTAAGTCTGCATAACTATGCACAACCTGTTGTAGTTGCTGTTGTGGCAATTGTTCATGTTGTTGAGAGGAAGGGTGCTGCATCTGAGCCATTTTTATCTGTTGAACACCAACAAAAGCCTCAAATAAAGAAAATTGCACCTTTCAAAGATCAAATTTTTTGGAAACAATAAATGTCAACAGACAAAGTCAGAAATCACATGAAATAATGATTGATCAAACCAGTGAAACTCATTAAAAGTCGAAAGGACAAAATTTGCAGAAAATAGAGCAGAAGCATTTACGGCAATAGATTTAACAGCATCTTAAACTATAGGACCCCAACATTCACAAAGGGGTCATGTATGCCCTACTTTAAGTCCCGGAAGTTTCATTATTCTTGGGCAAGTATAGCATGCCAAATTTAGAATACTTTTCTTAATCATTGTTGAATAAAAACGCCACATGCAAAAGTTAGGAAGGTAAAGACTATCATATTTGTGCACAACAGTGTAATAACAAATTTTCAACTCTTTCTGTCTAAGTGTGTCCCTAACAGATACATCAGAAAGGTTACCTTTGGTGAACTCGATAAAACTGGAGAGGACATTGATCCATCATTTCTGGTAGATTGACCATCTTTTGCATTCAAGCCACCCCTAGGCAGTCCAGAAAATCTGCGAGGATCCATATCTCCGTAACTTGTGGAATTACCTTGTGCCAAAACTTGCTGTTGTTGAGGTGCCAAAAGGAACTGATTTTGGGTCTGAAGATTTGGCTTCTGCATTTGTACACCCAAATTCGGTCGTAACTGGTCGATTCCCTGTATTATGGTTTATGGAGTAGTTTTGCAACAAAGAGTTAAATCCACACTAGATAGAAGAAACAACCAAGAAGAGAAAGCCATATATAACTTACAGTTAGAGGCCAACCCTTCAAAGGAAGACCTGTAATACCTTGATTCAATCCTGAAGGAAGAAAGAAGCATTCACATGTGAAATTTCTGAGCATAATTATCATATTTAACTGTGGGGCTGTATCTAACAATGATAACGTCAAGTGTTGTCACCTGCACTGCTTAGTCCAGATTTTGACTGTAAAATGGCTTGTCCATAAATTGATGAAGGATCCATAGGCAAACTTTTCTGAGTTGCACCTAAGCTAACTTCGCTTTTGATGTCCTACAATCTCCACAAGTCCACATAATAATTGCTCAGTATGCTAGAAAAGAAGAGACAAAGAAACTAATATATTTGAACAAAAAAAAGAACGAATAGTAAAGGTAATGAGTAGTTACAGTGGTTAAAGGAATTCGTGCTTGGATTTGCTGCAAAGCACCTGGCATGTTCCCAGAATTGCCTTGTACCAACTGGCTGAATCAACAAGAACCAAACAGATGAATGACCCATTCTGGCCAGGAAAGAAATGAATGAAAATAAAGCTCAAATACATGCAAAAACTAAGGAGAAGTTACCCTTGTGGATTTGCAGCTGATTTGAGCAGGGCCATCCTACTGGCATCAATAAGCGCAGGGGAAGCCTCTGAATCCATTGAGTGAGGGTGTTTCATACGATCTTCATACATTTTCATGGCTAGCACACTGGCCGATGGTTGCCCCATAACACCCTCAGAGTTTATAGCATTTATAGCACTACCAACAGCAGGATGACTTGGATCCCTACGCTGTAACTGAGCACTGCGCTGCTGCAATAGCTGTAGCTGCTGCAATTGTATCTGCTGTTGCTCCCTTGCCTTAATTTGCTGTGCCTTCATGCCATGAAAACATACTAATGAAGGAAAGCAATAAAAATTTCCAAACAACAAATTTCTTTTTTCCTGAAAGGATATTTCTAAAATAACAAAATCCAAATATAACAAAATGAAGGAACCTCAATGTAAGCTGCAGCAGCCTCTGAATGCTTCTCATTTGTCCTTGCAATGAATATGTCCCAAAAGACAGACCACCATTCAAAGAGAAATCCTCCTGGTGCATCAATTGCTGCATATTCAAGTCTAAAACAGGTTTACTCTCCAGAAAATTACTCAACATATATACTGTAAAATATTCGCAACAAAATCTTTTAAAAAAACAAAAAACAAGCAAACCATCAAAACATGTCATCCAGTGAACGAATCTGGGCATACACAACAATTACAAAATGTTGTTGTGCAAATGCATGCTAAGCAGAATTTTCTAAATAACACAATCAGTAAGCGAGTTGAGAATGAATTAAAAGTTGGCAACATTACCTACTGGATCTGTAGCAACCTTCCCTTCCGTCATAAACGCATTTGCGGAAGCAAGCAATTTTCTTTTCAACAAATAGTCATGAATATAAACATCAAGCCTGCAGCAGACAGCAAAATCAACAGTAGGGTGAACAATAAATATCGATCCGACGATCAATTCACGGCAATAAAACAAATCAACAACAAAAATACCGATATAGAAATTACATGCAGATTGAAAGGAAAAATGATCAAACCAAAAACTTACATCTTATCGGCTTCCCAATTACTCTGCGCCATGTTTTACCTTTATTAAGTGCAAACAAAGAAATCACCAGTAATGTCACTGTTTTTTTCTGCAATTATACATCACCGACAGCTTGAGACTCCCTCATCAAAGTAAATTCAACTAAATTAACAAAGAAATTTAATTTAATTTCACTAAAAAAAATGGGAATTCAACCGTTACTATGAGTAGTTCACAATCATTATCTCAATTATCATCTTTAGGAATTACATTGAACTTTTTTAAGTCACTAATACAAAACTAGATAATGCTCAACTTCACAAATCTTCTCCCTCCATCGTCCTGGATTTTCCGAGCAACCAAACAGAGCAAAAACTCAAAAACCGAAAAAAAAATCACAGAATTCTAACAATTCCCATCAGAATTCAGCTGAAAAACCACACCAGTGAATCAACCAAAACTGAGAAACAAAAACAGAAACAAACTGAAATTTCAAATCCTCCAAACAAATTGAAATTTCGCGCAGCTAGAGTGATCCGAGAACTTACATGCTCAATCGAGTTCAAACAGTGTGGATAATTTTCCCGAGAAAACTAATGGACTCTTGTTCTTAGATTGTAACTGAAGTAGGGAGAGGGACGTTCTAGATTTATAACAGTGAAAAGAGAAGCGGAGAAGGAATCGTCGAATGAAGATATAACAGAGGCTGGTTTTTAGGTTCGGAGCCGAAGCTAGCCTCGGAGTATCAACGGAGTTTAATGTCTGTAGGATGAGGTTCTGATTTTGGTTCGGAATTTCGACATCGGCCTTTTGGGTTTTGCTCGGTTGTGGGACCCACCGGTGATAATACGGGTTAACAATTTTTTAAGAGAATTCTTATTGGTACTCTAAAAATTTCATTTTGGACTTCAAATTTTCAATAATTAGAAAGAAAAATACACTGTAAAATGAGATTTTTAAAGTGGTAATAACAATTTCCTTCCTTAAAGACATGAAACTATTTTGTGCCACACACATCCATTAATCTTTTTTGGAACATATAATAGATCTCACTTTAATCTCAAAATTTAAAAATATAATCTCACTTTAATTTGATTAACAATGTGATTGGTGGTGCTTGAATGTCAATTTGATGAACAAGGCTCTATAACAACATAAGTTGAGTGGAAGTGTTTAGTTGATTTTATGACAGGATTATAGTAGGGCGATGAGTTTTATTAGGTTGTATTCTATTTTATTCCTACTCTGAATAATTTTAGATATTTAAAAATAATAATCTCGCATACCATTTGTGACACACCCCGACCTAAATCAAGGTGTGCTGGCCGTCACATGAGAGTGATGTAACCATGTGCACAGTGCGGAAGCAATAATGATATAGAGAAATACGAATGAATAAAAACCAATCTGACAACAGTACTAGCTAAGATAACGTGCTAGTGCGAGATTAAGTGTGAAATACTCAACCAAAGCATAAATAACCTAAGTGCAGTTAAGCAGGACAAGTACTAATTATACAACACCCAAAGGTGATCCTACATTTATGATGTTCTGTCAGAACCACTGTCGAAATCTCCGTGAGCCACCAAAGCACTTCTACCTAAAACTTGGAGGGGCGCAAAACAGAAAGTGTGAGTGGGCAAAAACAAAGCTTTTCAAAATCATTTCATTTCTCAAAAGTTCTAACCTCTCGCCGTAAAACCTATATAATTTCCCAGAAAAATATAATATATGCTATATCAGAAATCATGCTCAGGATGAAAATCCATAGAATTATACCATGCCAAATTATCTCAAAGAAATACTATAAGTAATCCAATTCAAATATTTCAATGTCAGATATCATATCAGCCGGATCCACCTAACGTGACCTGCACGGCTGAGTCTACAGCTTATAACCAATCTCAATCATATCAAATCCTGTACACGAGTTGGAACCACCTAAAGTGGTATGTACGACAAGACTAGGTGTAAAATAAATATGCTCTAGTGCTATGATCACGTGAAGACTGTGCGAATGATCACGGGTCACCTACGAGTCGGAATCATCTATAATGGCATGTACGACAAGCATGTGCACCTAACTTGGATCCAAGGTGAGCATATGATGCGGGAGGTGAACATCACGTGAAGGATTGTGCCTTAACTCTGGGCGGGAACACTAACACCAGAGTGCAGGTTTATGAGCTCTCAACACATCTCACATAGGCAGATACTTTGCATGGCATTTCAAAACGTATAATCATTCAAATTCATTTTATGGGAAAATCTCAAGTATATAAGTATATACGGAAAACCAAAAATCCACTCACTGATATGTCGAAAGGTCATAGCCCCCGAGCCTCGATAAATGACACTCATCATCAGGATAGGTCTCACCTAATGTGAAAACAACTATATAAATGTTAATTTAAAGCACATAAACGAAACTAGCTAATAACTTCTCATACATTGCTCAAATGGGGTATTTGAATATACCACCATGACCTACTCAACCTCAGGAACATCCCCATATTTTTAGAAAAACTATTTCATGACCCCACGCGCCCTCACGCCTCGGCTAAGGCAAGGCCAGACACGCGGCCCACGTGCCTGGCACACTAAATGGATTCCCTAACAACGTTAGGGAATATTCCATTAAATATAAGCATATACCGTTAATAATACCTGACGCCGTTAATCGCCGTTAGGAATATTTCGTCAAAGTTAACGGAATATTCATCTTTTTCTCCGGCGAGTCACCGGATTCCGTCGCCGTCGCCGTTGCCATTGCCGTTGCCGTTGCCGGAAACTGGAAAAAAATTCTAAACTTCATATCTCATCCAAAACTTAACCAAATTCGATGAAATTTGTACCAAAATGAAGCTTACAACAAGTAGAACAAAACCTTACCAATTTTAAGCCCTAAAATCCACGAAATCTCGCTGAAGAAACCTCGATAATCCGGCCAAAACTTGAAACTCGCAAACTGGGACTTCCCGACGTCCAAAACACTCCAACTTCCTTCCCCGAGCTTCGTGAAGACATCCTAAAGCTTCCTAGAACCTTAAAACTTACTGAAACCCCCGCGATTACGACGGAGTCACTGTGCACCTCTTCGGGGGTTTTTGGTTCTCATGTTTCCGAGGGTTTCTGGTAGGATTAAAAGCACACCACAAAGTAGCACACAAATATCCTATTAATTTTCCTTATTAACACTAAAATTTTTCGATTGTAGCATATGAAAATAAGGGTCTTTCCCGCAGAAGATTGTTTTATCCAAATACTTAAAATGTCACAAAAACAGGGTGGCTGTCTCCATTGATCAGCCACCGAACAATAATTATGAGACTAACTTACACTTATCCAAATGCAACGAAATTTTATACACATAAACTAGACACACCAAGCTATGCTCACACAAATTTTTGGGATTTTTGGAGTTGATTAGCTATTTAAATTAAATCGGACAAAACAGGACCTCAACAAGTTTTAAATAATACCAATAGATTTTAATTCACAAGTTAAGAAAACGAGTTAGGGGAAATGCTATCCACCACCAAATAATCATGCAAGCATGTTATGTTTCATTCAAATCCCTTTTATTTCCGGATGAAGATGCTCAAGTTGGCTCACTGTTAGAACTCAACCTATTACTTTTTCTTACGTAGTATGTTAAGAGAATGACGTTTTCAACTTAACTTAGTCCCTAACATGCAATCTAGAATGGCGTGTTCATAGATTTAACAAGTAGAAATCATTAAGAATAAAAAGAGTTTGAGTCATCACAAGACATCGTAAGTACTGGCGTTGTCTTACTTATCCTAGAAATCGGTTCACATGTTAACCACAATTAACAAGTGCTACTCTAGAACATATGTAGGTCCTCATTCAACAAGGGCAGGTAAACATATATTCATAGCATTAAAATCCTAGATATGCTCACTATGTATGCATCCATAGAAACACATAAAGAATTTATCAATGACATAAGTAGTGAAACAATTTTCATCCTTTCATAAAAGTCATTCAAACAAAATATCACAACAAAATTACAATCATATTCGGGGCTTCAAAACAGCCCCTAACTACTTAAAATTTAGTTACACATAATTCTCAAATTAAACCAAAAGTAAAACATGGGTTTGAGAAGATAAAACCAAGAAAAATAGAGTGAAGCCTCTTCTTCTCTCCTTCTGCGCCCTCTGCTTCTGTCCGTCAGTCTCTGCCTGCTCTCTGTCAGTCTCTCATCTCTCTCTGCTTCTCACGTCAGTTTGTCCTCTCTTTTATTCTTCCACTCAGTCCGTGTCCTCCCACTTCTTTATTTTCTGTTTTCCTTTCTCTGCTTTTTCTGTCCGTGTCTTCCCCACTTCTTTGCCGTGTATTATTTCCCCTTTTTCCTTGCTGCTGTGCTATCCTTCTGTCAATCCACTCTCCCTGCTTTCTTTTCTTTTATTCTTTCTGTCCCGTGTGCCATCCTCTCTGTCTACTTCTTTATGCCGTGTCTTTTCCTTTAACAAAAGGCAGCCATTTCAATTCACACTTCCTAGTGCTCCACCTTCTAGTTCTTTTATTTGTTTTTTCTATTTTCTTTATTCCATTTTGCTTGAAATTGATCCTAAAACAAAATTAACTGTACATTAACACAAGGTAAGGTAAAATGCCACAATTTTAACACAAAAACATCACAATGACTTTAGAAATTGATGGTATAAATGCATGAAATATATGAGTGATCAAATACCCCCAAACTTACATTTTTGCTAGTCCTCTAGCAAAACAAAACACAAAACAAAACCACTCAACTAAAACTAGACTCAACAACTTAGTAGCCAACTTCTAAATTTCGATTTCAGAGATAAGTGCTAATCATGAAACAAACAACCAAGAAGTAAGTAACAAGAGCTCAAAACATCATCCAATAGTTAACCAAATTTCCTTCAAACAAAACGTTGAAAAGCCATGTGTGAGCTAGCCATGTCAATGCAATTCCAAGCTCCTTTAAATCATCATATGCAAACATGTGAGTTTCTTACACAACATACGCTCATTCACTCATAAGTTTTGGTTAATGTGTTTCACTCAAGTGATCTCATTGTACATGCCGCCATATACTTGCTTGTCCACCTAACTCGCTTATCAATATTTAAGTAATACCTTGGATCAATAGGACTTTATTACGGTTGTAATGGGGCTAAAGGTGATAGGCTAATGAAAGAAATGATATGGAAATCAAAAAATTTTGAGAAAGTACACTTTGGTAGTTTTCCAACATCTCAATATCACACCACCTCAAATTGAAAGCAAAATAATAAAACCTCAAGCACCTGTTACTCCCCAAATTTAACTTCAAAAGGAAATTTATACTCTACCGACACATTTTCAACAAATCAACACTGTCCAATTTTCATATATTTCGTTTTTTTTTTTCAATTGAAAGAAACAAATATGCAAAAGCTACATCACCCATCAAATTCACATTTCATTGTAATACACATGCTCCATCCATCTTTCTACATAAATGAAACCCCAAAAAGCACAACCCATGTAATACTTTCTCAAAACAATAAGGAATTGATTTTTGTGTATGGGCTTAACTCCAATATTGGAGCAAGGTAAAGAGATGTGGCTAACAAAGAAATGGCTTAGTTAAAGGCTCAATGGGCTACTACAGATAAACATAGCATATAAGGTAGGCATGAAAGGCTCAAACTATCCAAAGATGGCCTATATCACTTCCAAGTTATTACATGAATTGATTAATGAATCGAGTAGTATAAAGCAAGTTCTAGAGATATATGTACAGTGAGATCACACGCACAAGAAGGAATGAGATTGATGTATAATGGTTCAATCATGTATAGGCTCAAAAACTCACAAGGTTTACATAATCTCACATGATTCACATATGAAACGCTAAATCATGCTCAAGTTTCACATTGACAAGACTAGGCACATTTATTTTTCAAGTTGATTTCTGGAAATCACAGTTAACACAAAGACAACGAAACGAACTTAGACTTCTTGAAAGTAAGAAGGAAATTAAGATCAAATCTCATCATTAAATTGAGAAGTAGCTACAAACAACAATAAAAACTTTTTTTTTTAGTTTTTTTTTTTAAGTAGTGAAATAAACTAACGAAATATATTTCCACCCCCAAACTTAATTATAGCATTGTCCCCAATGATAATGAAATGAATTTTTGAACAATAAGACATAAAAATGGAAGGAAAGAAATATAAAATGAAATAAAGACACATAAAGAAAAGGAAAGAACACACCAATTTGTGTAGGCGAATCTCAGAGTCTGATTTGAAACCAAGGAACTCTGAATTGTGCAGTCTGCATTCTTCTTTGCTTGTTTCTTCTACACGGCGGGCAGACACGAGGTAGAGGTATTGGTTTGTTTCTTTCTTCAATCTTTCCAAGTGCCCACCTCTTGCTTTCTTTCTCCTTGTCCCTAGCTGAGGATGAATTGGCAAATTGTCTCCACATGCTTCGAGGTATCATTTTCACTTCCCTTATCTGTTCCCCAGGCAGATGTGGTAGACGAAGAGGAAGCACAAGATGATGAAGATGAGTACTCGAGAGCAAGGCTAGGTAAGCAATTAGGAAGGGGTTCCAAGCAGTCGGCTCCAGATCAGAAGATTAATACCAAGTGCTGGCTGATTGCTCTCTTTCTCCTTGTCGTAAAACAAAGACAAGGAGAAGGACAGGGAGAAAGCATGATATGAGATACTATTGCTTTCAACCTTCATGATATGAAATACTTTTGCTTTGAATGGGTTGTTTGCAGAGATACCCCAAGGAATAAGGAACACTGAGTGACTCGAGAGGGTTTGTTTGAAAGGCATTCTCGGAGATGAAGGAGGTTATGTATGTCTGCCTTGCCATGGAGGGTGAAGGTCGACATTTATAGGAAATAATAACCGGTACTGTTCTTTTACTCTTGTCAACAACCATTAGATGATGGAACAGTAAACTTCATGTGTTTTCTACTTGACCAGAGATCTTCGACAGATTGCCCGTAATTTCCGCAAAGCAGACTCTGCATGTGACAAATGTTGACACGTCTGGAAAAGCAAATGCCTCTCCGAAATCTGGAATTGCCTATTCGAAATCTGAGCTCTGTCGAGTGCAGAGGTTACATGTGACAAGTGCGGACAAATCTGGAAAAGAAGATTTGTCGTGGTTTCTGAGCAAGCTCAGCTTTTGAGAAAGCTAGCGCCTCTTTGATTTTTTTAGTTGGCCTCTTCGATTTCTGAGCTCGCCTCTTCGATCTCTGAAATCCCATCGCGTGCTGCTTTATATAGAGGTATGTAGGACGTTCAAAGCACACTTGAATTTCTGCCTGTAAAAACTCCCTCTTTGCATTTCTACGATCTTGACTTGTCCGACCTCTTCTTTCTTTAACACCTCTGAAATATGTCTGGCCCTTCCGACCGTCGTTTTGACTTGAACCTTGGTGAAGAGGTAGCTCAGCCTTCTCCAGACAACATATGGCGCCCATTCTTCATATCCCATACTGGTCCCCTTACCGTTGGGGATTCGGTGATGAAGAATGATATGACAGCTGCAGTGGTGGCCAGGAACCTTGTCACTCTCAAAGATAACAGACTTCTTGCCAAACGGTCGAATGTGTTGGCTGTTAAGGAATCTCTGGCTCTCAGTGTGCAGTGTGCAGATTTCGTGTCCAATATGGCCCAACGCCTATTTGCCCGAACCCGTCAAGTTGAATCATTGGCGGCTGAAGTGATGAGTCTCAAGCAGGAGATTATAGGGCTTAAGCATGAAAATAAACAATTGCATAGGCTCGCACATAATTATGATACAAACATGAAGATGAAGATTGACCAGATGCAGGAATATGATGGTCAGATTTTACTTGATCATCAGCGGTTTGTGGGTTTGTTCCAACAGCATTTGCCTTCGTCTTCTGGGGCTGTACTGCATAGTGAAGCTCCAAATGATCAACCTTTGATGCCTCCTCCTTCTGGGGCTCCGCCGACTGCTGAAGCTCCGCCGACTACTGAGACTTTTCCTAAGCAGCCTTTGTGAAGGCTCCCTCTTGTATTTATATGCTTAATGTTCCTTTCGTTTTTATGAATGTAAAAATACCTTGCAAGAAGTTATGGTAGAGATTGCAAAATCATTACCTGCATAAAGGAACAAAAGTAGGACTTAAACACAAAAACCATAAAACAAGAGAAAAACAGAACAAGAACATTTAAAATTATTCAAAATAAAGATGAAAGATAGAAAGCTTGGGTTGCCTCCCAAGAAGCGCTTTCTTTAACGTCTTGCAGCCGGACGATGCCTCCAGTCACACTCCCCTAGGTTCCATGGCATGGAAGTGAACTTCGAATGGAAGGTGATACTTGAAGTGATCCGGCATTTGGACTAAAAACTTCCCCAATTTGCAGTAAAATCAAATGATGACCCCCAAACTATAATTCTGCAATCAACTCCAAGGGTGGACATAACCCAAATACAAAGAAAAGAAATAATTCAGTTTAGCACGCAAGAAAATTGAAAATGACAGAAAAAAAAAAGCAATGAATATAAATATTGGGTTGCCTCCCAATAAGCGCTTGCTTTTACGTCCGCAGCCAGACGGTACCAAGAGTAATCATCCAAAGGGAACTGGTTCTTGGAGAGGTACAACCTCCACATCATGCTCCGCAAAAGACTCGTAATATGGCTTGAGTCTATGCCCATTCACTTTGAACATGTATCCGGGCGTTGCACTTTGGATTTCCACTGCACCATGAGGAAAAATATTTGTTATAACAAATGGACCAACCCATCAAGAACGAAGCTTACCTGGAAATAACCGAAGGCGAGAATTAAATAGAAGAACTTTCTGTCCAATGACAAAGCTCTTCCTTAAGATCATCTTGTCATGAAATGCCTTTGATTTCTCCTTGTATATTCGATTAGACTCGTATGCATCATTCCGGATTTCGTCTAACTCATTTAATTGAAGCTTCCTTTGCTTTCCGGCAACACTCATGTCCATGTTGTAGGCTTTGATCGCCCAATAAGCTTTGTGCTCTAACTTTACTGGAAGACGGCATGGTTTCCCATAAATTAACCGAAATGGGGACATTCCAATAGGAGTCTTATAGGCAGTCCTATAAGCCCACAATGCATCGTTCAAGCGCATGCTCCAATCCTTCCTACTAGGACTCACAGTTTTCTCCAAAATTTGCTTCACCTCACGATTTGATACTTCTGCTTGACTGCTAGTTTGCGGATGATAAGGTGTAGACACCTTATGTGTGACATTGTACTTCCTAAGCAACGCTTCAAATGTTCGATTGCAAAAATGACTCCCTCCATCGCTAATAATTGCTCTAGGTATTCCAAATCTTGCAAAGATGTTACTCTTAATAAAATCTGAAACAACTTTTGAATCATTAGTTTTGGTGGCTTTTGCTTCCACCCATTTAGAAACATAATCCACAGCCAATAAAATGTAAAGAAAACCATTTAAAGATGGAAAAGGTCCCATGAAATCAATGCCCCACACATCAAAGATCTCAACAACCAAAATAGGGGTTTGTGGCATTTGATTTCTTGGGCCCAAGTTACCTGTTCGTTGACAACGATCACATGTTGCACAAAACTCGTACGCATCCTTAAACAAACTAGGCCAATAAAAACCACTCTCTAACACCTTCAGGGCTGTCCTCTTTGCTCCAAAATGGCCACCACATGCATAAGAATGACAAAAAGTTAGAATAGATTTAAACTCAGATTCGGGGACACACCTTCTAATCAATTGATCAGTGCAATATTTCCACAAATAAGGATCATCCCACTCGTAGCATTTGGCGGTTTTGACAAGCTTATCTTTTTTAGCACGTGTAAAATCATCAGGAATCTTTTTGATGACCTTATAATTGATAATATCTGCATATCAAGGGTCATTAATCTTTAATGAAAACAGTTGCTCATCTGGAAAACTTTCACGTAAAGGGATGAGATCTTCCTCTGTGTTTGAATGCACAAGTCGGCTAAGATGATCTGCTACAACATTCTCACTCCCTTTCTTATCCTTGATCTCCAAGTCAAACTCTTGAAGCAGAAGTATCCATCGAATGAGTCGTGGTTTTGCATCTTTTTTTGTGAGTAAATACTTCAAAGCTGCATGGTCAGAAAACACAATAACTTTAGTCCCAATCAAATAAGATCTAAATTTTTCTAAAGCAAATACAACAGCTAGAAGCTCATTCTCTGTTGTTGAATAATTCAACTGTGCATCATTGAGTGTTCGAGATGCATAATAGATGACATGTGGCAATTTGTTGACACGCTGCCCTAGAACTGCACCAACAGCATAGTCTGAAGCATCGCACATTAACTCAAAAGGTAAACTCCAATCTGGTGGCATGATTACAGGAGCCGTGGATAACAACTCCTTAAGCTTATTGAATGCTACCACACACTCTTCATTCATATCAAATGTTACATCCTTTTGAAGTAAACGACACAAGGGTCTAGAAATCATTGAGAAATCCTTCATAAACCTACGGTAGAAACCTGCATGTCCAAGAAAATAACGAACCTCCCTGACAGTAGTATGGATGGGTAAAGAACTAACAAGTTCTACTTTAGATTTATCAACTTCAATTCCCTTTTCAGATATGATATGCCCTAGAACTAATCCATGCGAAACCATGAAATGGCATTTTTCCCAATTTAACACTAGATTAGTTTCTTGACAATGTTTTAAAACTAGGGACAGATTATGTAGACATGTATCAAAAGAATCACCATAAACTGAAAAATCATCCATGAACACTTCAATTATTTTCTCAATCATATCAGAAAAGATACTTACCATACACCTCTGAAATGTGGCAGGGGCGTTGCACAGTCCAAACGGCATCCTCCGGTATGCAAATGTGCCAAATGGACATGTGAAAGTCGTCTTTTCTTGATCCTCCGGAGCAACTGCAATTTGATTATACCCAGAATAGCCATCAAGAAAACAATAATGAGAATGACCAGTTAGCCTTTCTAACATTTGATCAATGAATGGGAGTGGAAAGTGATCCTTGCGTGTGGTGCTATTTATCTTTCGATAGTCTGTACAGGCTCTCCAACTATTTTGCACACGTGTAGGCATTAGCTCAGTAACTTCATTCTTAACAACTGTGACTCCAGATCGTTTAGGGACTACTTGAATAGGGCTTACCCACTTGCTATCCGAAATAGGATATATGATGCCAACATCAAGAAGTTTGATAACCTCTTTTTTTACGACTTCCATCATGAGTGGGTTTAAACGGCGTTGAGCTTCCCTAGTTGGTTTTGCACCTTCTTCCAGTAGAATCCTATGCATACATGTAGCTGGATTTATACCTTTGATATCTGCAATGCTCCAAGCTATGGCAGTTTTGTGATCCTTCAGTACCCGGATCAGTTTCTCCCCCTCTTCTACTGTGAGTTGTGACGATATGATGACTGGTAATGCTTCATCCTCTCCCAAAAATACATACTTCAAATGTTTAGGGATCGGTTTAAGCTCCAATTTAGGTGCCTGAATCACAGAAGGAAGAGTTTTTTCGTTAGAAGTAGGAAGAGAAATAAAATAAGAAGAACACTTACCACGAATTGGTGAAAGAGACTCAAGAGAGGCCACTGTTTGGATTAATTCTTCTTCAATGTGCTCTGAATAGTTAAAATTTCCATGTGTAATGCTATGCACTAATGCCTTCTCTAAATTATCTTGTCTCACACCTTCATTAAAACAATCCTGCACAAAATAGTCAAACACATCAATAGACAAACAAGATTCTAATTCACTAGGATACCTCATAGCATTGAAGATTCTGAACTTGACGTTTTCCCCATCAATTTCCATGGTTAAGGTACCATCGTAGACATCAATCTTCGTCCGTGCTGTTCTAAGGAATGGTCTTCCCAATATAAGAGGAAGTGCAGTAGGCATAGGATCATGTTCCATCTCAAGAACAAAAAAGTCAGCGGGAAAAATGAGCTCATTCACTTGCACAAGTACATCCTCCAATAGGCCTTTGGGATATCTATTTGAACGATCTGCCAACTGGATTACTACCTTTGTTTCCTTCAAGTCTCCAAGGTTCAATGACTCATACACTGAATATGGCATCAGATTGATGGATGCCCCCAAATCACACAATGCTCTCCCAAACTCTTTGCCTCCAATTACACATGGAATGGTAAAGCTACCGGCATCTTTCAACTTCGGTGGCAGCTTTCTCTGCAAAACAGCTGATACTTCCTCGCTTAATGCCACAGTTTTTTGATCATTGAATCTCCTCTTGTTTGTACAAAGCTCTTTAAGGAACTTTGCATACTTGGGCACTTGTTTTATGGCATCTAAAAGAGGTAAGTTCACTTGGACTTTCCGGAAAGTATCCAAGATTTCCTTATCAGTTTGCTCTTTCTTAGATTTCATAAACCAACGAGGAAAATGAATAGGGACACATGAGTTAAATGAATTTTGAACTTCTTTACTTACCTTATCAGAATCTTTTTTGTTCAATTCTGTATCTTTAGGAGACTTTTCAGTTTCTGTTGAAGCCTCATCTTGCTCAAAAACTTCTTTTCCACTCCTTAAAGTCACAACATTCATCTGCTCCGCATTTGGATTTACCACGGTTTGGCTAGGCAACCTTCCTGGTTGGTGTTGTTGCCCCATCAAACTTGCTAACTGACTCATTTGGCGCTCAAGGTTTTCAATTGCTTTGTTTGTTTTCTGTTGATGAGATTGAGTAGAGTTAGCTAAAGAAGCAATTAAATCCTCAAGAGACTTACTTGGAGCTTGTTGTTGTTGAGGCTGAAATGGTGCCCGCGGTCTTGCTTGAAAGAAGCCAGGCGGACAGTTATAGTTGTTGGGAACAGATTGTTGTCCGTTGTCTTGATTGTTCCACTTTAAGTGTGGATGATCGCGCCATCCTGCATTATAGTTGTTGGAATAGGGATCATACTTTTGCCTTTGTTGCCCTTGAAATCCTCCTAATGCATTAGCTTGCTCAAGACCACCTTGATCCATCGACGAAGGGCACATGTATGTGGCATGTCCCATCATTGAACATACACCACACACCTGTTTTGGAGCCACAATAACCTGTTGCACAAGATTAGTCAAGTTAGCTAATTGTAATTCAATACTATAATTAGCACTTACCTCGTTAACTTTCTTAAAAGGTAGCTCATCTCTCCCTCCAAATTGTCGTGTGTTGCCAGCAATGTTCTTTAGCAATGCCTTAGCATTAGTAGGCGTCTTGTCCATGAATGCTCCTTCACTTGCTGCATCAAGCATTACACGATCAGTACCATACAATCCCTCATAAAAGTATTGTATTAGTAAATGCTTTGAAATCTGATGGTTAGGACAAGATGCAACCAAATGTGTGAACCACTCATAGTAATCTCCAAAGGGTTTTCCTTGTTGTTGTCGGATTGCACATATGTCTTTCCTTATGCTTGCAGCTTTTGTGGCCGGAAAATATTGCTCCAAGAATGCTTGCTTCACCTGGTTCCATGTGTTCATTGATCCCGAAGGTAAATTGTAAAGCCACTAATTTGCCTTAGCTTCTAATGTAAATGGGAATGCCCTCAACTTGACTTGCTCCTCATCCACATTTGCTGGTCTCATTCCTGAGCATACCACGTGAAACTCCATGAGATGCTTGTTGGCATCCTCTGTTGAGAAGCCATGGAACTTAGGCAAGTAGTGAATCATGCCGGACTTAAGCTCAAATCCTCCTTCTGCATTTGGATATGTGATGCACAATGGTTGTTGATCCGTATTTGGCATTGCCAACTCCCTCAATGTACGGTTATCAGCCATGCCTTCTTGTGGTTCCTCCTCCTCTTCCGAACTTAAATGTGGTGGAGAAGATTGTGGTAAAGACACCGATGCACACTTTTGCTTGATTTTTCTTTGAAGCTTTCGAAATGTTCGTTCAATCTCTGGATCGTAGGAAGCTAGATCAATGCTCTTAGACTTTCGAGTATGCATGTACTACAAAGAGTACCTGAAATAAAAACAAAAACAATAATTGGAAAAGAAAAGAAAACAATAGAAAAATAAGTAATTTAGAAATAACACTCCCCGGCGACACGACGCCAAAATTTGGTAGGATTAAAAGCACACCACAAAGTAGCCCACAAATATCCTATTAATTTTCCTTATTAACACTAAAATTTTTCGATTGTAGCATATGAAAATAAGGGTCTTTCCCGCAGAAGATTGTTTTATCCAAATACTTAAAATGTCACAAAAACAGGGTGGCTGTCTCCATTGACCAGCCACCGAACAATAATTATGAGACTAACTTACACTTATCCAAATGCAACGAAATTTTATACACATAAACTAGACACACCAAGCTATGCTCACACAAATTTTTGGGATTTTTGGAGTTGATTAGCTATTTAAATTAAATCGGACAAAACAGGACCTCAACAAGTTTTAAATAATACCAATAGATTTTAATTCACAAGTTAAGAAAACGAGTTAGGGGAAATGCTATCCACCACCAAATAATCATGCAAGCATGTTATGTTTCATTCAAATCCCTTTTATTTCCGGATGAAGATGCTCAAGTTGGCTCACTGTTAGAACTCAACCTATTACTCTTTCTTACGTAGTATGTTAAGAGAATGACGTTTTCAACTTAACTTAGTCCCTAACATGCAATCTAGAATGGCGTGTTCATAGATTTAAGAAGTAGAAATCATTAAAAATAAAAAGAGTTTGAGTCATCACAAGGCATCGTAAGTACTGGCGTTGTCTTACTTATCCTAGAAATCGGTTCACATGTTAACCACAATTAACAAGTGCTACTCTAGAACATATGTAGGTCCTCATTCAACAAGGGCAGGTAAACATATATTCATAGCATTAAAATCCTAGATATGCTCACTATGTATGCATCCATAGAAACACATAAAGAATTTATCAATGACATAAGTAGTGAAACAATTTTCATCCTTTCATAAAAGTCATTCAAACAAAATATCACAACAAAATTACAATCATATTCGGGGCTTCAAAACAGCCCCTAACTACTTAAAATTTAGTTACACATAATTCTCAAATTAAACCAAAAGTAAAACATGGGTTTGAGAAGATAAAACCAAGAAAAATAGAGTGAAGCCTCTTCTTCTCTCCTTCTGCGCCCTCTGCTTCTGTCCGTCAGTCTCTGCCTGCTCTCTGTCAGTCTCTCATCTCTCTCTGCTTCTCACGTCAGTTTGTCCTCTCTTTTATTCTTCCACTCAGTCCGTGTCCTCCCACTTCTTTATTTTCTGTTTTCCTTTCTCTGCTTTTTCTGTCCGTGTCTTCCCCACTTCTTTGCCGTGTATTATTTCCCCTTTTTCCTTGCTGCTGTGCTATCCTTCTGTCAATCCACTCTCCCTGCTTTCTTTTCTTTTATTCTTTCTGTCCCGTGTGCCATCCTCTCTGTCTACTTCTTTATGCCGTGTCTTTTCCTTTAACAAAAGGCAGCCATTTCAATTCACACTTCCTAGTGCTCCACCTTCTAGTTCTTTTATTTGTTTTTTCTATTTTCTTTATTCCATTTTGCTTGAAATTGATCCTAAAACAAAATTAACTGTACATTAACACAAGGTAAGGTAAAATGCCACAATTTTAACACAAAAACATCACAAAGACTTTAGAAATTGATGGTATAAATGCATGAAATATATGAGTGATCAATTTCACGTCCAACCAAAACCACTACTCGACTTCTGAGCTTGAAAGAAGCACGATACCAACATCCACAACCTCGATCCGCGACTGGTTGAGGGTGGATGGTGAATGGCCGTACAATTGTACGAATAAAGAGAGATTTCGAGGGAGAGAGAGAGAGAGTGAGTTGCACGTGTGGGTGTGTGTGTCCAGATTTGGCACCCATAAAAACTTAAATCCTAAATGAGTCCAAAAATTTAGGAAAAGGATTTAAATGGGTCAAAATATTAAGCTAAAACACACACAACACACTTAATGTCCAAGGGCATTTTAGTCTTTTCACAACACCGATAGAAATAATTTGGGACGGGTTGTGACAATTTGATATTTAAAGAGAGTAACTAAGTGGTAAACTTTATTATGTTCCGGTTGGCTAATGTGTGTAATATGAGACGTCAACAAATAGTTGTGTGTAACTGTTACGGAGAACATTCTTTTCCAAATATTTATACAAGCATTTAGTTACATTTGGCCTTTGAACAACTGTGCATTGCATTCATACCAACAAAACATGACATAGTTCCAAATAAAAGAATTAGGTGAAATTTGTAAAAACAAATGTTAGACCCCAAAATGGGACTTTTAGATAAATTTTGGGGCTAAAATTGAAGGTTTATTGCTAAATACTCAAACAAATTAGTTGATGGGTTAAAGTTTTACCCAATCAAAAGAAAAATGACAATATAATGAGCTTGTAGTTTAGTTGGTTAAGAATATTATCTTTTGTATTTAGTGAGAAATTTTTCTACCTATTCATAATACAAGCCGGTATACCACGCGTCACAACACAAATGAAAGAACGCTAAAAAATATATCATCTCTCTACGTGTATTGTGACACATAATATTCCAGCTTGTGTTCCGAATATGTTAAAACATCTCTCGCATGAGGTTTCTATTCAAATCTTCTCTCCCCCATTATCACTTCTATAAAATAAACAAAGAAAATGACAATATCTCACCTAAAAATGGTAGAAGCCCAGTGAAGAGAAAAAAAAATTCATTCAAGAAAAAAGGGTAATTTATTAAAGCTTACAGAATATTTTAAATATTGTAATTGATCAATCAAAATTTTTTTAATAAATAAAGAAAATTTTAACAAATGGTACTGACTTTAAACCACCATTCCGCTCTTCCTTTTTTTCGATGCAACCTTGCAAAGAAATGGCGTTGGAATGTAATTTTTTTCAAAAGAAAAATTGTTTTTGTTGATACCAGTTGAAAATTCATCTCAAAACCACTGTTTTAAAAATTCCCGCCTAACACTGCTTATGCGTTAGGTAGTTGGTCACCATCCTGATTAATACCAAAGCATTTGAAGATTAAGAAATAGCGTCTATACTTGTTGAGGCGTCTGTCTAGATCGCCTAGGCACTAGTCTAGCCCGCCCAAACCAGCTTAGGCACCCGCTTAGGTTGCGACTTACTTAGACATTAAATAGATAACTTTCATTTTGCATTTTTTTCTTCAATAAATTGCAAGAGACTTGTTGCATATTTAAATGAACACACATTATATATGTGTCTTATATTTTCTTTTTCATTATGTTCCAATATTTCATAATATATATGTCATTCTATTTTGTAGTTTATAATGATATATATATATATATATATTTTTTTTTTTTTTAAGTATAAGCAGACATTTATTTAAACGAAATATAATAGATTTACTTAAATTTGCCTAGGCGCCTAGACGTTAGGCCCCAACCCATCGCCCGACTAACGCTTAACGTCTTTTAAACCTTGCTCAAAACATCAACTCGTGGTTAACCCACAAAAAAAAAAAAATCAACTCGTGTCTAAATATATAAAATTATCACCTACATTAAATTTCCTAAAATAGAAAGGAAAAAAAAAAGCCTAATTTGTATTCATCTTTTAATACAAGGAAAGACCAGCGGGAAGAGTTTAGCAGGAGGTCGCGCCAAAAATAAGAAAAGTGAAATAATATTTTATTTTCCAGAGAGCGCGTGGGCTTTGAATGACAATCCACGTGTCCCAACATAACTGGTTAGTAAGTTCTAAAACGTCATAGAAGTGGGATCAGGGAATCCAAATTGTCATCCCAGTTAGTTGGAAAAGTGTTTAAAGCGACGGTGTTATGATTGTGATTACCTTGATCTCAATTAGAAGCTTAAAGTACTTTAATTAGTAGTTAATCAAGTTGTTTAGTTATATGGCCAGTTGTGATAGTGGAAACTTATACGTAACCAATTGGCTGGATTGTGGGAAGAACGGTCATTTGATGGTGGAAACATTTCTCTCTCTCTCTCTCCCTCCTTCCCTCTCTTCTTCCATAACTTGCAGGTTGAGAAAAGGGCTGTTGAGCTTTGGTGCTATCAGACGGATCCGAACCTGCTCACGCAAATCGCAGAAAAGTGAGAACTTCTCTTCGTGGCTTCTTCGCGCTCAGGTACGTTCTCTCTCGTTACAAAACGCCAATTGAATCACTAATATTCATCCATCAGCCTTTCAGTTGTTTAATCGAATTTGCTTTACGTAAAAAAATTTCGATTTTGTTGAGAGTTTGTAGAAAAATTTAAACTTAAAAATTTTGGAATTTTTTGCGGAATTTTTAGGGTTTTTGGTTTGATCTGTGGGATCCAATGCTTAAGGTAGATTGCTGTATGTAATTGCTATATTTGAATATTTAAAAGGTGTTTTTGGAGGGTAATTCAGGATTTTGTTCATTGATTTAGTGATTTGTATGATAATTAGTGTAGATTTGAGCAAAGTAGCCCCAATTACTGGTTTTGTTTTGCAATTGGGAAATATGTTGATGATATTAAACGAATAAAATTGTTTTGCGTTACAATTTGGTGATTTTTGTGCATTTTTACGTTTTTTGGTGATGGTGGTTGAAGCACAGGAGCAACCAGTACTATTTTTCTAACTTGTATTAGAAATTTGCAAAATTTAGAATTCGGGCATTTATATGTCGATTCTGGCAATCATAGTGTCCGGCTTTAGCTGCTTATAACTGAATCTGTTATTTTTCTCCCTGAATTTTGGCCCTTACCATGTTTTTTTAATTATTATCTTTATGAGTGTAATTGGAATACGCGATCTTCATTAGCTCAATACCCCGCATTTTTGTCTACTGAGCCTTTTGATATTGGACCGCAGAGATGGCAGAGGTGTGTACTGTTATATTTGTTGTATTTTGACTTCTTTTCTTGCTTTGCAATGCAGTTCTTTAATTGATGTATTAATTTGGTTGCAGGAGGGTCACAAGGTTATTCTAAATGTATATGACCTGAGCCAAGGATTAGCTAGGCAAATGTCCATGGCTGTCTTGGGGAAAGCCATCGAGGGCATATGGTAAGTGTTTTTTGTTCATTGGAATACGATGAGAACTCCGATATGAAGAAATATTGTTATTTCGTATTTTCTTCTTGGCAGGGCATGTGTAAAGGTAATTAAACCTTCCATGTGAATTTTCAATCGCAGGCACACGGGATTGGTGGTTTATGGTAATGAGTACTATTTTGGGGGAGGCATAAAACATGCTCCTGCTGGGTCAACGGCATATGGGACACCAATAAAGGTGGTAGATTTGGGTGTCACACATGTGCCCAAGGATGTCTTTGAGATATATTTGCAGGGGATCAGTCCCCGGTATACTGTGGAAACCTATCGTTTGCTTACTCACAATTGCAACAACTTTAGCAATGAGGTCGCTCAATTTTTGGTGGGTGCAACCATTCCGGACTATATTTTGCAGCTTCCTAATGAAGTTATGGGCAGTCCAATGGGAGCTCCTATTAGTAAGTTATTTATCCTTTAGATACTACTCAGCCCTATTTGATTCTGAAAGCTAATTTATAATTCTTCGTCTCTATTAATTTCCTTTGTTTTTAATACCCCTTAATTTGTATTTGATTAGTGATTAGTGCCATTTGATTTCAGATAATGACCATAAATTGATAGAAGGATTGTGGTTAATGGGAGAACCATGTGGTTAAATACTCAATAATGTGAATTTTTGCTGCCTTTGTTTTGCAGTGCCCGTAATACATAATCTGGAAGCAACGTTGAAAAGTGGTGCTGCTCGTCAAGCTCCACGATTGATCCGTAGACTCCTCGACGGTTTTCAGTATTTTTTTATTGAATAATTATTGATCGTGTAGCGTTCATTCGTGGCTTTGTTGTTTCGAAATCTTAATGATTACATGTAGACATATACTTGTCCTCAAAAGGGACTCATTTGGATTTGGAGTAATTTGGAATTGATTGAATGGCCATGGTTAACCGTTATGTGCATTTAGATTGGAGTGATCGCTTGAATCCTACAAAATGAGCTTGATTTGTAATCGCATTAATCGTCAATTGATCCAAGTGAAAGAAATTAAAGGAACTACGGTAATCACGAAGTGTGATTTCCATTTGCGTAAGTTACTGTAGCTTAGAATATCGCCATCATAGATACATTTACAAAAATTCTGAAAACAGTACAAATATCACACATTTCTACGTGTAAAATGCAAAGTATGCTATGAAGGGGCAGCTGAAACCGGCCTTCCCGTGCCTGATGCATTGCGAGCTTCACTGGTCTAACACAAGTATAGCTTCTTTTGGTCTGTTAAAAGCATCAGAAGGAATGTTTATGCCAGCGAATCCGATCATGACAGCCCCTGCTCCAAGATAATCAGCAAAATGAGGAGTGTCGATGCAAATTTCCGCCGTCTTCAGTTTTGACGAAAATGCACCTGCAAAACAATCAACACATTTGATCACAGACCTAAGCCTCACGCGCCCACGAGGTTGGGGGGGGGTTAGGTCAACAGATCTCTGATACCTAAGTTAGTTTATCTGAGAGAGTAAAGTGTTTGGGGCTTTTTTTAAGGTTGCAAAAGCTTTGAAAATTTGGTAGAATATGGAGTATTTATAGAGATAGGGTCGGCCATAGTGTTTAATGAAGAGATATTCTCTAAATATTCCCAATATATTAAATAGGAAATAATATCTTGAAATAATGGTGTGATTATCCTTAATTTATTTAAATTATGATTACTTACTTGATTGAAGTCAATCTTCAATTGGGAATGTATTAAAGATATGATTATTTATTTAAATTAGGATTACTTACTTGATTGGAGTCAATCTTCAATTGGGAATGTATTAAAGATAGGATTTGGGTAATTAATCATTATCTTTAATTCCTTGACAAGGGCAGGTGAGCTGTGGGCAGTCGTATTCAGCTGCCGAGATCTCCAAGGGTGTGAGCTACGCGTGGGAACATCAGAGAAACCTGCCCATTTATTGAGGACAATCTTGTCTTTCTTGAATAAAAGTCCACATGTCGCCTCTAGAATTTTTGGGATTATTTTAGGCTCCACAAGAAGCATGGCCAGTCATCAAGTCCACAATTGTCGTCAATGGAACCTAGATCGTCAGATCGGTTGTTGCTATTGTGGTGGTTGTTAGAAGAACGGCCTTGGCCTATAAGTAGTCACTCAGAACATTATCCAGCAAACCTAAACACAACACAATTATGATTTGGCTGGGCTTGCGATCCTTCTTCTTTTTATTTTATTTTATTTGTTTTATTCTCTTCTTGCGATATGCCTTCTAAATATTTTTCCTTGTACTTTCTGCAGAGACTTTGAGATGTCTTCCTCTGATCGCAAGAGTGACGAATATCCTCCACCCTTGTACCGTCAAGATGGCTCTTCCGACAAGGTGGGCTATTTCAAAGCTGAGCATGTCAAGATTAATTCCGATGAGCTGTTTCGGGATTTTCTTGAGGTGTACAAGCATGCGATTTCGTCTGGGGTTCGCGTCAAGCGGGTGAAAGATGATAGCGGCCATGAACCATGCGGCGATGGTGCCTCTACTAGGAAGAGAGCTATCACATTCCATTCGTACTACTTCGTGTTAGGGTTTACTTTTCCCATGCTGCGTCTTTTCCAGGAAGTGATCTGCTTCATGAAATGCGCGTCTGCTCAGTGCTCCCCAAATGCAGTTTGTGCGATGGTGAGATTCACAAACTTGAGTAGGTTCTTTGATCTTGGCTTGACCATAAATGAGTTTTGGTACTTCTTTGAGATCGGCCACGAGGAAGGTGTGGGGCAGCTGAGGTCTCGCTACATGATGCTCGATGCTTCTAGCAAAGGTGACCATGAGTGGGCAAGAGACACCTTGGAGGTCAGTAGAGAGTGGGAGTCTGACTGTTCTCCTGAACTGCGTGTCCCGACTACTTTTATCAGTGGTAAGTGAACTACTTCATTCTTGTCCTGCTTGAATTTTTTGTTAAGCTGCTTCATGACTTCAATTTATTGATCGTCATTCTTACTTTGCGTAGATTCAGAGTTTGGCTCAACTCCAAGGATTTTGACAGATATGAAAAAAGTGCACGTCGCCTTGGGCATTCCTGTTGAGTACCGTGAGTGGCGCTGGCTGCTCAGCCCTCTTCGTCGGGAGAAATGTGGCTTACCTCCGAATGAAGAGATAAAGTGGATAAAGGATGAGGAGTTGGCTCGCCCAATCGCTGCTGTAGAGCCCGCTGCCAATGATGGTGGAAATAAGAGGTCTTCCCCACCTGCTTGTAAGCCTTCGGCTAAGAAGAAGCCAATGACTTCTTTTGCTGCTCGTGGGAGCTCGTCTGTTGCCGAGAAGCTTATCATTGATTTAACTTCCCCTAAGGGGGTAAAGAAGACTATTGAGCCTGAGCCTGTGAAACCTGCTGCTCCGAAGGTGACCGCATCCATTGTTAAGAGACTTGCCCAGCGGAAGGGTTCAATAACGCATTTGGTGTCCGAGTTTGTGTCGAAGCATCTGTCAGGAACTAAGTCTGGATTGGTTTCTGAGAGGCTTGCCGCTATGAAAAGCGGGAAAGTGGATTCTGCTGCTAAGGTGGCGCCTGGGCATGTTTCTCATTCTGCCGTGATTGACTCGTCTGCTAAGAATGGGAAATCTGCTCGCACGAGCAGTTGTGAGAGATCCACCAAGTTTGAGGCTAAAGAGTTTCCCGAGGTTTATGTGTTGCTGAAGGCTAACCTGCTTGAAGACGTCGATGCATGCACCAAGTTTGTTGACAGAGTTGGGAAAGTTGTCATCTGCTCATACTTCTTTACGAGGCGTCCTGCTTATTCAAGGAGGTCATCCCTGATTGCTACAATGCATAAGATTTTGATCCTGGCAACTGAACCTATGCGCGTTGATCAGGATGCTGTCAAGTGTGCTAAGGAGGCTGAAGTGGCATTGGTGGCTCAACTTCGCTTGGCTGTTGAAAAGATCGAGAAGCTCAAATCTGAACTCGCCGTTTTGAAGGGGTATGATGTCTCTGCCCCCACTTCTTTGTAGTTGGAAATCGCTCATCAAGAGGTCGCCCCTTTGAATGCTAGGCTTAGTGCGACTTAGGCGATGTTAGAAGCTGCAAAGAAGGAAGTCAGTTGTGTTTCTCTAGTGGTTAAGGACCTTGAGTGTATCAATTCGGAGTTACGATCTGCTTGTTTTGCCAAGGACGATGAGCTTATCTTCATGCATGCTGAAGTGTCTTATCTCAAAGAGGTTGCCAGTAAGCTTGAGTCCAAAGAAGTGGATCTGCAAAGTGCTATGTCTACTAGCAAGAACCTGAAAAAGGAACTGGATGAGGCTGCTTTTGGTGGAGCAATTGAAGGTTAGGCAGTCCAGGCAGGGGCGGCTGAGGATGAGCTGATGGAAACTTTGGCTGCTAGGAGTGGTGCGACTGTTGAAGACGTGACAGTCGAGGAACCAGTGGTTGCGCAGGTTGCCAAGGAGTAGCCTTTTTGCTTAGACTTAGGAGTTTTCTTCTTTTCCTTTATGTTATACTTTGCTTGAACTTTGTTGGCCTTCGAGCCGATATATCAATTTACTAGAAATTTAATAAACAACTTTCCTTGTTTTGCTTCATCCTTCTGTTTCGCCATATTTTTTGCAAAACTTTATCGTAGGGCATTCAGCTGGATGAGCTGCCTCAATGAAGCAGCTGATCCCACATCCTCACTTAGGTTTTAGCTTTGTCTTCGGGGCTTCGAGAGCCTTGCCTGCTTGAGGCGACTTACAAAACTTTGTCGTAGGATGGGTAGTTGAGTTGGCTACTTCGATGGAGCAGTTGACTCACGTGGTCACTTTAGGCTTCAGTTTTGGCTTTGATGCTCATAGAGCTTTACTTGTAAGAGGAAAAACGTAAGACTTCTAACTTATAAAGCCGGCGGCCGAACTCGTTGTCTTCGTAGGAAGCAGGCGAGTTCGCGTAGCTACTATAGCTGTGAATCTCGGCTTTGGGTAGCTTCATGAGCTTTAGCCCTCCCAGGACGTGTTGTGAAAATTTTAACCTATAGGGCTAGCGATCAAACGTATACTTCACGTAGAAAGCAGATGAGTTCACGTCGCTACTTTGGTTGTATTCTGGCTTTTGAGTGGCTTCTTGAGCCTTGCCCTTCCCGAGGCATGTTGCGAGATTTTTAACTTATAGAGTCGTCGGCCGTACTCATGCTTCTCGTAGGAAGCATAGGAGGTCCGCGTAGCTTCTATAGTTGTGACACTCGATTTTAGTGGCTTCTTGAGCTTTGACCCTCCCGGGGCATGTTGCGAGATTTTTAACCTATTAAGCAGTCGGTCGGACTCATGCTTCTTATATGAAGCAGAAGAAGTTCGCGTAACTTTTATAGTTATGACACTCGTCTTTGTGACTTTTTGAGCTTTGGCCCTCCCGGGGCATGTTGTGAGATTTTTAACTTATAGAGCCGTCAGCTGGACTAGTGCTTATCGTAGAAAACAGATGAGGTCTGCGTAGCTGTTATAGTTATGACACTTGACTTTGTCTCTCAAAACTTAAACCGTAGACCGTTGGTCGAAAGCGCCACTTTTAAGTAAATAAGCGAGTCCACGTAGTCATAGTAGGCGTAAGTATTGGCTTACAGATTGCCTTGGGCTGCCAACTGTTGGGTCGTCGGCCGGGCGTCTTACTTACAGAAGCAGAAGACACGCGTAACCACTTCAGGCGTCGTCCTAGCTCTCGGATGCGTTTTACGCATGAGTTGTAGGCGAAATCGCGCCTTAGAGGCCATATCCTTCTGAGTCGCAACCTTGATTTCGCAGGTTGCTTAACTAGTATTGCAACAATTTAAAACCAAGTCACTTCATGAAGATTTGCACGTCGAGGACTGACCATCTTGTCATGCGAATTCTGTCACATCCCGGCCCGGGTCCACCACATCCCGAGCCCGTTCCACCACCGTAGCACGATATTGTCCGCTTTGGGCTTACCATTCTTTCACGGTTTTGTTTTTGGGAACTCACGAGCAACTTCCCAGTGGGTCACCCATCTTGGGAGTGCTCTGGCCTCCTTCTCGTTTAACTTCAGAGTTCGAACAGAATTCGAAACCAGTGAGCTCCCAAAAGGCCTCGTGCTAGGTGGGAATAGGAATATACATTTAAAGATCACTCCCTTGGGCGATGTGGGATGTTACAATCCACCCCCCTTAGGGGCCCGACGTCCTCGTCGGCACACTTCAGGCCAGAGATTGGCTCTGATACCATTTGTCACATCCGAGCCCGTTCCACCACCGTAGCACGATATTGTCCGCTTTGGGCTTACCATTCCCTCACGGTTTTTTTTTTGGAACTCACGAGCAACTTCCCAATGGGTCACCCATCTTGGGAGTGCTCTGGCCTCATTCTCGCTTCCGAAGCCAGTGAGCTCCCAACATGCCTCGTGCTAGGTAGGAATAGGAATATACATTTAAAGATCACTCCCCTAGGCGATGTGGGATGTTACAAATTCTTTCATGGGCAGGGGTCCTGCACTTAATGTCTCTTCTGGTTAGAGACCCGGGATCTCGCTGAATCGAATCCTTCAGTTGATTAAGTCTATTCCAGGGGAAGGACTATCGAGGCCAATTCTGGGAGTTGTCCAGCTCAGGTAGTCGTTGCATTCAGGGGAAACTGAGCAGTCGTACCACCCATCCACGTTTGGATATTCCAGATTAGTTTACCTTCTCATATTGGAGAGCACACACCATTGTTGAATGGGCAGAGGGCGTCTTCTGCTTGTCACAGGGGTGGTTGAGGAATTAATTTACCCTCTTACACTATGTCTGCAGGGCAACATGCGTCTTCTACTTGTCATAGGGGGTACACCAGGGCAGCGGGCGTCTTCTGCTTGTCGTAGGGGTGGTTGAGGAATTAGTTTACCCTCTTACGCCATGTGTGCAGGGCATTTGGCGTCTTCTGCTTATCACGGGGTACACCATGTTTGTAGGGCAACGGTCGTCCTCTGCTTGTTGCAAGGTTGGTTAGTTTGTTTATGCATTTAGTCTAGGCTTGTGAATAATTCCTTCAATCTTTATTGAAAATAGAGGTTAGTGATCAACTGGGAATCAGAATAGATCGCGAGCTTCTTCATTGCTAGGTCTTTTTCCAATCGGAGACCAGCTAGTAGGGCTTCATACTCTGCTTCATTGTTTGATGCTTTGAAGCTTAGAGTGATTGCCTGGTCAAGCATTGAACCGTCCAGGGTAGTGAGAACTAGGCATGTTCCCGATCCTTGGTAGTTGGATGATAAGTCGACGTGCAAGTGCCGAAAATCTCTTGCATGTGGGGTTGGTGCGGTTATGGTGTGCTCGGTTTCCTCTGGGGTATTTCTGGGCTAAGTTGATGCGCTCGTCGGAATGTCCACCAGTTTTCGTGCCTTTAACGTTGTGCGTCTGGGTTGTGCGGAATGTTACGTCATGACGATGACTACATATGTCTGAAGGTATGGCTTGAGCTTCCAGGTTGCAACAACTAGCGTCAAAATCAAAGTTTTGATTTTCGGGTATCTGGCTTCCGCATCGAAGAAAGCTTTTGAACTGTGGAATACAGGTGGTCGGGCCCCTAACTATTCTCGTATGAGGGTAGAGCTCATTGCTGTTTCAGATACCGCCATATAGATATAGATCATTTGCTACCTCTAGCTTAGATAGTAAGAGAAGTGATGTGAGGTACTTCTACAAGTCTTGTAATGTTTTCTTGCACTTCGTTGTTCCCTTTGTCTCGCTATGCGTCCTGATTGTCTTGAAAAAAGTTTACATTGGTTAATAGGTCGCGAGAGGAATCGGTTGAATGCAGATGTTCGTTAGGTCAGACCTTGGATCTCATTCAGAGTAGTTGGGGACTTCATATCCAAGATTGCTTATATCTGTTTGATAGCTGGTTAGGGTCAAGGAAGATATGCTTGGCATTTTCTTTGGGTTTCCATCTAGATTGCTGTGATTGTTATTCGATGAAGGTATAATCGTCTTTCTGCACTTCAGCTACTACTGCTGGGGCGAAAGATTTCTTCTTCATCTCCTTAAGAACTTGTACAATGCATCGCCTAGACATGGCCTGGTCATCTTTAATCTCTCCGACTGCTCCTCCTAGGATGCGAAATCGGATTTTCTAGTACTCGATCGAGGTCACAGCTTCAATCTTCACTAGCCAAGGTCGGCCAAATATCCCATTATGGGGAGATGGGTCGTTGACGATCATGAAGGTTTGCAATGAGACAATCGGTGGGCTGGTTACGTCGAGTGTGATAATGCCAATAGCAGTTGAGGTGAGTCCGTTGAATCCGGTCAAGACCTCTGCTTTACGTTGGATTGTGCTTTTCAGGCCCATCTTTTGGATGACTGACAATTGTAGGATGTTGACTGAGTTGCCGTTGTCCACCATGATTCTGTTAGTGATGGTGTGGGCGTGGGCCAGTTGTACAGAAATCACCAGGGCATCGGCGTGGGGGAAGTCTACGCCCTCAGCGTCCTGCTTGGTGAAGCCGACGATTGGTCCAGGTACAACATCTATGTCTTGAACCTGATTGACCAGTCTCGCCTGCTGGATCTTCTTTTTCTTGGAGTTATTGGTGGCCCCCAGATGCTCAGATTCGGCAAATATTCCGTTGATTCGGATTGTCTTGGTTGGGGGTTTGGCATCTACGTCTGCTTCTCACCTTGGCCGGGCAGCTGGTCTATCGACGTAATTGTCGCATTTGCCTTCTTTCACGAGCTGCTCAAGGTACATTTTCCATGTGGTGCAATCATTGGTTGTGTGCCTAGGACCTTTGTGGAATGCATAGTATTTGGTCTGGTCCATCTTAGAGGTGTCACCTCTTATGGGTGGCGGCGACTTGAACCATGGCTTGTCTTTGAGGTCGCCAAAGATCTGGTTAATCAGGACTGAGAATTTAGTGTACGTCTTAAGCGATGTGCCTCCCTTTGCTGGGGATCGGTCCCTGCATCTGTCTCCTGGCCTGCTTTTGTTGTTAAGCGGTTTATCACTCGCTTTCTTCTGAATCGGTTCCGCGTCTTTGCGTGGCTGCTCAGACGGCTTCTGGGAGCGATTTTTCTCATCCCAGAAGGAATGCTTTTCTGCCAAAGCATAAGAGTTTGCCAGGGACAGGTTCTCACCCATAATCAATTCTCTGAAAAGTGGGTGATCTGCTCGGGGCCCATTTCGAAAAACTGAGCATGCGATGATGTCATCGCATCTGACAATCTTCGCCTTCCCTGCCCTACATCTTTTGACGTATGTGCGAAGGTCCTTCTTCATGTTGAAAAGGTGGTCAAACTTCTTTTTGATCGAATGGCAGGACGAATATTCCTTAGTGAAAACCAAGGAAAGTTTGCTGAAGTTCCGGATTGAATGTGGCGCCAGGTTGTGGAACTAGTCTTGCGCCTCGCCTTGGAGTGTCGTAGCAAAGATTTTGCACATGAGAGCGTCATTGTTGGCGTAAAAGGTCATGGCGTTTCGGTAGTGCATCAGGTGCTTGTCCGGATCTTAATCTCTCATGAACGAGGTGAAATGTGGCAGGTTGAACTCCCGCGGGGGCTCTGTCTGCTTGATCTCTTCTGTAAAGGGTGACATGCTCAGGTTGGCCACGTTTCTACGAAGGGCATCGTCGGTAGTGTCAATGCGCTGGAATCCGAGTTGCTGCTTTGCTACAAGTCTTTGTACTTCTTTCTGGATTTACGCCTGGTAGGGCAGCGGAGCCTCTAGCTGCCCCCGGTGTTGACCTGCTAGTCCATGCTGCTTTGGGCGGAGGCTGTTAGTGGAACTTGAGCTGGACTGCTCACGTGCTCTTCTCTGGGTGTCATACGGCTGCCTACTCTGTTGCCTCGTAGGAGGATCTCTTTGTGGGCCTAGCCTCGTGTGGACTCTTCTCCCGGAATGTCTCGAGTGCCTGTCAGAGTATGAACCCAACCTCGAATGCAGAGCTGATTGGTTCTTTGCTAGGACGTCGCTGGAATGATTCTCATTCTTCCGCTCTTTTCCTGCTTCGGAACACCTCATCTGGGGCACACTGCATCTTGATGTGCTCGAGGAGTTAGTTCACCATGGTGGTCTGCTACGCGAAGACGTTCGTCAAATCGACGACTTGCTTGGGCAGGCGGTGCTCGCCATTTGGATTGGAAGAGTCTAGAAAATGTGCATCTCCATGTGCAGTGGAAATGTAATGGACTGCAGGTACAAACTTGAGCCCAAAACGGGATTTTCTGCAGAAAAATAGGGTGAAAATAACCCTGAATCGATCGCGGAACCAATGGTCGGAATCTGGATCGCTGGAGGCAGCCTTGGAATGGATTGGGCTGCGGGCCGAGTTATCGAAACGGGTCGCGGGGCGTGTTGGACCTACGCCTGCTCGCCTTGGGCTTGCATGGCCGTGGGCCCTCCTAGTCGTTATGCTGCCACATCATGGCCTGCTGGCTGGGTTGCTTGGGCTTGGGCTCGTTAAGCTGCCTGCCTGGTAGCAATTGCCTCGTTCTGGGCTTGGGTTTGGGTTTGTTGTGCAGCAAAGCCTGCTGCCCTGGGCCTGCTGTGGCAGCTGTCAAGTTCTGGGCTTCCTGCCCATGGGCTTGGAAATGGACCTGGGCCTCTTGCATAGGGTTTGGTTAAATGCGGCGCAGCAAGGGCTATGTCGGTGGAAGTGGTGCCGTGGCCTAGTGGCCCTGCAGTGGTTGTTGGGTCACGGTGGTGATGGTTGAAGTGCGGCTTCGCGACGGTGGGGCTCCTCATGTCATCGTGTTGAGCCTTGAAGATCACCGTCGTGGGGCTATGTCCTTGTCTCCATTCTCCGGTCCAAATCCTTGTTTATACGGGGTTCCGTTCGTCATAGTTTCTGAATTTCCTACCATTGTATCATTTCTCCAAGGATTGATCAAGAAACTTTTCTAGGAAAACTTAATTGATACGACGTGTGAGAAATTCAACGTAGTAGAAAATTCAAGAAACAAATGTGAGAGCCTTCTTCGAGTACTTTGAATCAGCTCTCAACGAAAGCACAAATTTGTCGATGCAAATTTCTGCCTTCTTCAGTCTTGACGAAAATGCACCTGCAAAACAATTAACACCTTTGATCAAAGACTTAAGCTTCACGCGCCCACAAGGTGGAGGGGGTTAGGTCAACGGATCTCCGATGCCTAAGTTTCTCTGAGAAAGTAAAGTGTTTAAAGCTTTTTTTAGGGTTGCAAAAGCTCTGAAAAATTGGTAGAATATGGGGTATTTATAGAGATAGGGCCGGCCATAGTGTTTAATGGAGATACATTCTCTAAATATTCCCAAGATATTAAATAGGAAATAATATCTTGAGATAATGGTGTAATTATCCTTAATTTATTTAAATTAGGATTACTTACTTGATTGGAGTCAATATTCAATTGGGAATGTATTAAAGATAGGATTTGGGTAATTAATCATTATCTTTAATTCCTTGCCAAGGGCAGGTGAGCTGTAGACAGTCATATTTAGCCGCCGAGACATCCAGGAATGTGAGCTGCAGGTGGGAACATCTGAGAAGCTTGCCCATTTATTGAGGGTAATCTTGTCTTTCTTGAATAAAAGTCCACGTGTCACCTCTAGAATTTTTGAGATTATTTTAGGCTCCACGAGAAGCATGGCCAGTCATCGAGTCCACAATTGTCGTCAATGGAACCTGGATCGTTAGATCGGCTGTTGCTACCGTGGTGGTTGTTAGAAGAATGGCCTTGGCCCATAAGTAGTCATTCAAAACATTATCCAGCAAACTTAAACACAACACAATTATGATTCAGTATAGGAGAAACACTACATAAAACTCTACAACATCTGTATGTATCAGTACGCATCATGTCAACCATTTTCATATCGACATTTATCCATCAAATGATAAGGAAGATACTAATGCAGGCCAATGAATAAAGACATAGTTGGGATTTAAGTTTTATAATATAATACATGCATTTTTAGAGTTATAATGCATGTATCTAGCTTTAAATTTGTGGCTTATGGAATTCCTAGGTTAATGACATTTTATGAAATCATTTAGTTTTTCAGGAGTTATATTGTAAGCCTTTATTTTTTATGTCTTTTCATATTTTTCACTTTAAGTTGTAAGCCTATAAATACTTGTATTTGTAAAGAAGAAGAGGAGAAGTTGTTTGAATTATCATATTGATATTTGAGTTGTAAACTTGTTTTTATGTGCCTTTCTCTTGTGTAAGAGTATGCTGTTTTGTTCTTTCTAGTGTCTACATTGTAAGATGGTATTAGAACCAAAGTTTATAGGGTTTTCAGACCTCTCCTCGTACGAGGAGATAGTGGACCCTACATATTCATCATATCTGTCATTTTATTTCATTTCTATACATTGCACCCTGCATCAGTTGGTATCAGAGCGTCAGCTTGATCCAAGGGTGACAGTATATTCAGCATGTCGCATATGACATTAGATGAAGATCTTAATATGGACCTTCCTCCAATATTTGATTGTTGCTTGGATAGTTCATGTCCAATATGTTGTGAAAATTATTCAGGTGATTGTCTCGTAAATCTTGATCTTCCTCCCGAGTTTGATCGTTCTCCATATGGTACTTATCACGTTTGCTGTCAAAGTTCTTGTGTGGTTCAACGAAATGTTTATATGGAATCTTGTCTAATTATTAAAAATGCTGATTACAAAGAATTTTTGAAGTTGAAGTTTCATGATTTAATGAGTCCATTGGAAACTTCTGGATATGTTGATTTAATTGGGGTTGATGTCTTCTACTTCAGAATTTCCAAAGTTTTGGTTGACATTATAAATCAAATGAAAGAGAATGTCAAGGTTGTGAGGTATGCTATTAAGGGTGCTTTTCACACTTCAACAATCAATATTAAATGCTCAAAATATCTATTTGTTTGGATCAGCAGAGTTCAATTTTAGCGCTCCAAATCAAATGATGATCCGAATTTGAGGACGAATTCTCTCCAACCCCACGAGAATGATGCAGGCCAAGGACTAAAGGCGTTATTACATAAAATTACTGGCAATTGGGATTTAAGTTTTATAATATAATACATGCAGTTATAATGCATGTATCTAGCTTTAAATGTGGCTTATGGAATTCCTAGGTTAATGACATTTTATGAAATCATTTAGTTTTTTAGGGGTTATATTGTAAGCCTTTATTTTTTTTATGTCTTTTCATATTTTTCACTTTAAGTTGTAAGCCTATAAATACTTGTATTTGTAAAGAAGGGGAGAAGTTGTTTGAATTATCATATTGATATTTGAGTTGTAAACTTGTTTTTATGTGCCTTTCTCTTGTGTAAGAGTTTGTTACTTTGTTCTTTCTAGTGTCTACGTTGTAGGCTGGTACTATAACCAAAGTTTATAGGGTTTTTAGGCCTCTCCTCGCACTAGGAGATAGTGGACCCTACCTATCCATCCTATATGTCATTTTATTTCGTTTCTATACGCTGCGCCCTGCATCAGATACTCGTAGTGCAACTTAGTTGTTAAAAATAAATACCGTTTAGAGTGAGACTAAATTTGACGAAATAAAATCCTGCCGTATCCAGAAGTCTAGGATCGGACTCCTTAGCATTACTATTGTAAGATTGCATGCATAGACAAATAGAAAAAAGCAGAGCAAACTACAGTACAGGTAACTCCGAGTTAAACAGAATATAAAGTACAAGTTAAGAACACACCTTTACCAACAATGAGGCCAACCTGCTCCCAGGTAAGCATATAAAACGGCTCTAGCTTTAAGAAATGAGGTACAAGGGCAACCGGAAGAAATATAAGAAGGTTGGAAAGCCCTAGAAATCTTAGAAACTGAGCCATACTGGCACGGCCGCTTTTTTCATCATCCTCATCGGGTAATTCCGTGCGAATAAGAGTAATACAGACAGAATACAAGGCCGCCGAGACAAGAGCAAGTATGTCTCCGAGGAGAGGGTTTGAAGCAATTGCACTTAGAGCAGTTCGCGAGTCACCAAGGCTGACAATTATCGTTCCTCCCATGCAAAGAAGAACGCTAATAAGCACCAAAGTAAACTTCTCCCCTAAGAATGCTAGGGAGACCGAAAAAGTGAAAAGGCTGGATGAACTGCTTAATATGGTATTCGACTGCACGAAACAACCACAGCAAATCAATCATACCGAAATGATGAAACAAATGGACAAATTAAGAAGCAGGGTGTGCCATGCAACACTTAAAAAGCTTACCGTAACGGTAGTATACTTCAATGACAAATTGAAAGTCAGCTGTGCAAAAAACCAAAACGGGGAAATCAGTAGGCTAACTTTAGCCACTCGAGTTCGTGTCCAGCGCCCTTTTCCATCCACTTGCTTATCTACCGTTTCAGTGACATTGTCTTGAGTTGCTGAAATCCCAACAAGCTCGTATGATACAACTTTCGGTTCTACACCAAGATTAACTTCCCCCTCTTCCGCATCCGCTATCACTACTCCACAGTTTTATGAATGAAATCCGCTATCACTACTCCACAGTTTTATGAATGAAATCCGCTATCGTTTCCTTCAACAAAATAAAAAATAAATCCAAAACCCCTCAAAATTATCCTCCAAATACTACGTAGATCACAAACAGAGAATTGCATATGTATTTGATGAGGAACGGGGACACAATAGCATCTACCACCGACCGTACTACGAAACTGGCAGCTATCCAGATGGATGCAACAGCAAATATGTATATCAAACCTAAAACCCACTTCCAAACTTCAGTTTTCATATCTTTCCAGTCAACCCCAAATCAAATCAGCTCCCAAATCTTGCTAAAAATCAGCTATCCAATTCCCGAAGCCCGAAAACGCAAACTTTCTATGCTTTCAGAGAATTATAACAACTTCCTATGTCACTAATAAACCCAAATCTCACCTGAAACCACCAAAAAGAAAGAAAAAAAACTACCAAAATTAAGAGGGAAAAAGAAGTGAGGAATTAACCCCATAATACTAAACTGCACCAAGACGCAATATTTTCCATACCATTACGATATAACCAGAATTAATTTCAGACCCCAAATATATGAAATATTTAATCAAATTTAAGTTCATTGAGGATTTGAACCCAGAAATAGAAAGATAATTTGAAAAGAAAAAGTATAAAAAACTGAGAAAAAAAAATACAGCGAATTGAAGGGGGATGGAAAATGTACCTGGGACGAGATTCACATCGGATTCAGAGGTTTGTCGTTTTGACGGAGAGAGAGGCTACCGGATTTGTTCAAAAGAAATGCAGCAGACAGCAAAATCAACAGTAGGGTGAACAATAAATATCGATCCGACGATCAATTCACGGCAGTAAAACAGAGCAACAACAAAAATACCGATATAGAATTACATGCAGATTGAAAGGAAAAATGATCAAACCAAAAACTCACATCTTATCGGCTTCCCAATTACTCTGCGCCATGTTTTACCTTTATTAAGTCCAAACAAAAAAATCACCAGCAATGTCACTGTTTTTTTCTGCAATTATACATCACCGATAGCTTGAGGTGTTAGGTTTTGAACTTACACATATCATGATAAGAGTACCTAAACGTGGGTTTAAACCAATTAGGAGTCATGGCCATGTTAATAACTGATCTCCTAGAATTAAGGGATATGGGACGTGATAAGGATGTTTTCATTGCTCCACGTCGAAAGAAATTGATTGCTGCAGTTCATAGCAGTTTCTATCCAATCATCATGATAGATGGAAGTTGGAGAAGTTTAGTTCGATATAATAAAGGATTCCCTGCTCACAAAGAACACGTTCCGTAATCAGGGTTCTATCACCATTGGAACATAAGGTCTTGAGTGAGTAGATGAATTCTTATGCATTATTAGTAAACACTGCCTGCACCAGATCTTTCAGTTGGTGTTGCTGCTGTCTTTGTTGCCGGACAGATGGGTTCTTAGGTATGATCGATCTCTTTTTAATGCCAACTCTTGTGAATGTTATATGTAAGATATGTTGTTTGTGATCCTTGTTGAAGACTAACCATTTATAGTTCCTACATGAGATTCCCCCATCAAAGTAAATTCAACTAAATTAACAAATAAATTTAATTTAATTTCAGTACAAAAATGGGAATTCAACCGTTACTATGAGTAGTTCACAATCATTATCTCAATTATCATCTTTAGGAATTACATTGAACTTTTTTAAGTCCCGAATACAAAACTAGATAATGCGCAACTTCACAAATTTTCTCCCTCCATCGTCCTGGATTTTCCGAGCAACCAAACAGAGCAAAAACTCAAAAACAAAAACAAAAAATCACAGAATTCTGACAATTTCCATCGGAATTCAGCTGAGAACCATACCAGTGAGCCAACCGATCAAATCCTACACCGCCATTCCGGGAGATCTCCACCTCATGCACCCTAACCCGAACTGAATCAACCAAAACTGAAAAACAAAAACACAAACAAATTGAAATTTCGTGCAGCTAGAGTGATCCGAGACCTTACATGCTCAATTGAGTTCATACAGTGTGGATAATTTTCCCGAGAAAATAATGGACTCTTGTCCTTAGAGTGTAACTGAAGTAGGAAGAGGGACCTTCGAGATTTATAACAGTGAAAAGAGAAGAGGAGAAGGAATCGTCGAATGAAGACATTAAGGCCATCTCCAACCGAGGAGGATCAGATGACCGAAAATAATCTAAAAATCATCTCCAATCGAGAGATAGGCCAAAGGGCTCATAGATCCCACGTGACAAAAAATGGCCAAATAGCCAACCGGCTGGCCGTCTCCATCCAGTCCGATAGCCAGCCCTTTTTTTTTTGTTCTTTTCCATTTGCCTAGCCCATTTTAGGCTTTAGGGTTTAAGATTTTTTTTTTCCAGCCTATTTGCCCAGCCCTTTTTTTTTAATTTCTAATTTTTTTTCCTACACAATTTCTTACATATTTTTTTATTATTTCATACTATCTTACCTTATTTTATTTTAATTATTCACATTCCATACTATAGCCCTTTGGCTCTCGGTTGGAGATGATTTTTTGTCACAGGGCTATATTTGACCTATGGTCCTCTGGTCCCTTGGTTGGAGATGGTAAAAAATATGACTCTGCACTGTTCATTAAAATATTAATTTATTAGAGGGTCAAATGGCTAAAACGAGACATCTGGCCCTCATTCTGTTGAAGATGGCCTAACAAAGGCTGGTTTTTAAGTTCAGAGTCGAAGCTAGGCTCGGAGTATTAACGTTGGGGGGGTGTTTAATGTTTGTGGGATGAGGTTTGGATTTTTTAAGCACGTGTCATAATATAAAGGGAAAAAGACTGTTTACTACCCTCATATTCCGTGGTTTTCAACATTTAGTACATCAATTTTTTTCCGTCCTAGAGTCATACCTAAAGTGTAAATTTTGGAACAGTCTCATACATCCGTTAGTCAAACTGTTAAGTGTTCTGTTAACTATGACGTGGCGCCCATGTGGACAATGATTGGGCGCCACGTGGGTCACCACATGGATTTTTTTTTTTAAAGAAGGGGTTTTCACTTTTTTTTAGGGGTTCAAAAAAAATTTCCCTCCAAAAATTTTGAAATTTTTCTCCAAAAATTTTGAAATTTTTTTTTTCTTCTCTTCTTCTTCTTCTTCTTCTTCTGGGCAAAATCGATTTTTTTTTTTCTTCTTCTTCCTCCTCCTTCTTCTGGACAGATTCTCTTTTTTTTCTTCTTCCTCCTCCTCCTCCTCCTCCTCCTCCTTCTTCTTCCACCTGGGCAGATTCATTTTTTTTTTCTTCTTCCTTCTTCTTCTTCTTCTTCTTCTGGGCAGATTCGTGTTTTTATTTTTTTTTCTTCTTCCTCCTCCTCCTCCTTCTTCTTTCTTCTTCTTCCTCTGGGCAGATTCTTTTTTTTTTTCTTCTTCTTCTTCCTCCTCCTCCTTCTTCTTCTTCTTCTTCTTCTGGGCAGATTTTTTTTTTTTTCCTCTTCTTCTTCTTCTTCTGGGCAGCTTTTTTTTTTTTTTCTTCTTCTTCCTCCTCCTCCTCCTCCTCCTTCTTCTTCTTCCTTCTTCTTCTTCTTCTTCTTCTTTTGGGCAGATTCGTTTTTTTTTTCTTCTTCTTCTTCTTCTTCCTCCTTCTTCTTCTTCTTCTGGGTTTTTTTTGTTTTTCCTTCTTCTTCTTCTTCCTGAGCGTGGAGTCGAAGATGCTGATGTGAGGGTGGGCACGGGTGGGATTGAAGATGAAGTTTTTGTTTGTTTTTTTTTTAAATAAATAAATATATTTTTAATTTTATTTATTTTTTAAAATTTTCACGTGGATGACACGTGGCGCCTAGTCATTGTCCACATGGGCGCCACGTCACAGTTAACGAGAGACTTAACAGTTTGACTAACGGATGTATGAGACTGTTCCAAAATTTACACTTTAGGTATGACTCTAGGACGAAAAAACTTGATGTACTAAATGTTGAAAACCACGAAACATGAGAGTAGTAAACAGTCTTTTGCCCTAATATAAATTGTTAACACATATGATCAATTTGCATTCCAAACTTTATATAATTAGAAAGAAAAATACTATGAGGAGTGTAGAATGAGATTTTTAGAGTGCTAATAACAATTTTCTTCTTTAAAGACATGAAACTATTTTGTGGCACACACATCCATTAATCTTTTTTTGAACATATAATAGATCTTACTTTGATCTCAAAAATTAAAAATATAATCTCACTTTAATTTGGTTAACAATGTGATTAGTGGTGGTTGAATGTCAATTTGATGAACAAGGCTCTATAACAACATAAGTTGAGATAAAATTTTAGTAGATTTTATGATGAATTATAGGAGGGCGATGAGTTTTATTGGGTTGTGATCTTTTTTATTCGTAATCTGAATAACTTTAGATATTTAAAAATAATAATCTCGCATACCATTTGATATTTAAAGAGAGTAGCTAAGTGGTGAACTTTATTATATTTCGATTGCCTAACGTGTGTAGTGTAAAATGTAAACAGACAGTTGTATGTAGCTATTACGGGGAACATTCTTTTCCAAATATTTATACAAGCATTTAATTATATTTAGGCCTTTGAACAAGTGCGCATTGCATTCATACCTTGATAACAAACTTGATACCTACCAGTACATAACAAAACATGACATAGTTCAAATTAAAGAATTAGGTGAAATTTGTAAGAACAAATGTAAGACCCCAAAACGGGACTTTTAGATCAATTTTGGGCTAAAATTGAAGGTTTATTACTAAATACTCAAACAAATTAGTTGATGGGTTAAAGTTTTACCCGATCAAAAGAAAAATGACAATGTAATGAGTTTTGTAGCTTAGTTATTTAAGAGCATTCTCTTTTGTATTTGGTGATCAATTTTTTTATCTATTTATGATACAAGCTGTATACTACGCGCCATAATATAAATAGAAGAACGCTAAAATATGTATCTTCTCTCCATGTGTATTGTGACACATAAAATATTAATTTGTGTCCCAAATATATGAAAATTATTACCTAAATTAAATTTTCTAAAAAAGAAAAAAAAGGCCTAATTTATTTTCATTTTTAATACAAAGGATGGACCAGCGGGAAGAGACTAACGGGAGGTCGCGCCGAAAAAACCAGAAAAGTAAAATAATATTTTCCAGAGAGCGCGTGGGCTTTGAATGACAATCCACGTGTCCCGACATAACTGGTTAGTAAGTTCTAGAAAGTCATAGAAGTGACCGGAATCCAAATTGTCGTCCCAATTAGTTGGGAAAGTGTTTAAAGCGACGGATCCGAACCGGCTCACGCAACTCGCAGAAAAGTGAGAACTTCTCTTCGTGGCTTCTTCACGCTAAGGTACGTTCTCTCGTTACAAAACCGCAATTGAAAGCCTAATCGTCATCCATCAGCCTTTCAATTGTTTAATGGAATTTGCTTTCCGTAATGCGCTTTATAAATTTTTCAATTTTGTTGAGAATTTGCAGAAAATTTTAAACTTTAAATTTCGGAATTTTGTGTGGAATTTTTGGGGTTTTTGGTTTGATCTGTGGGATCCAAAGCTTAAGGTAGATTGCTGTATGTAATTGCTAGATTTTAATATTTAAAAGGTGTTTTTTGGAGGGTAATTCAGGATTTTGTTCATTGATTTCTGTGATTTGTATGATAATTAGTGTAGATTCGAACAATGTAGCTCCAATTACTGGTTTTGTTTTGCAATTGGGAAATATGTTGATGATGTTAAACAAATAAAACTGTTTTGCGTATACAATTTGGTGATTTTTGTGCATTTTGAAGTTTTTTGGTAGTGGTGGTGGTTGAAGCACAGGAGCAAACCAGAAGTACCCTTTTTCCAACTTGTATTAGCAATTTGCAAACTTTAGAATTCGGGCGTTTATATGTCAATTATGGCAATCATAGTGTCCAGCTTTAGCTGCTTATAACTGAATCTGTTATTTTTCTCCCTGAATTTTGGCCCTGATCATGTTTCATTAATTGTTGTCTTTATCAGTGTGATTGGAATACGCGATCTTCATTAGCTCAATACCCCTCATTTTCGTCTACTGAGCATTTTGATATTGGACCGCAGAGATGGCAGAGGTGTGTACTGTTATATTTGTTGTATTTTGGCTTTTCATTGCGTTGACTTCTTTTCTTGCTTTGCAATGCAGTTCTTTAATTGATGTATTAATTTGGTTGCAGGAGGGTCACAAGGTTATTCTAAATGTATATGACCTGAGCCAAGGATTAGCAAGGCAAATGTCCATGGCTTTCTTGGGGAAAGCCATTGAGGGCATATGGTAAGTGTTTTTTGTTCATTGGAATACAAGGAGAACTCCGATATGAAGAAATATTGTTATTTCGTATTTTCTTCTTAGCAAGGCATGTGTAAAGGTAATGAAACCTTCCATGTGAATTTTCAATTGCAGGCACACAGGATTGGTGGTTTATGGTAATGAGTACTATTTTGGGGGAGGCATACAACATGCTCCTGCTGGGTCAACGCCATATGGGACACCAATTAAAGTGGTAGATTTGGGTGTGACACATGTGCCCAAGGATGTATTTGAGATGTATTTGCAGGAGATCAGTCCCCGGTATACTGCTGAAACCTATAGTTTGCTTACTCACAATTGCAACAACTTTAGCAATGAGGTCGCTCAATTTTTGGTGGGTGCAACCATTCCGGACTATATTTTGCAGCTTCCTAATGAAGTTATGGGCAGTCCAATGGGAGCTCTTATTAGTAAGTTATTTTATCCTTTAGATGCTACTCAGCCCTATTTGATTCTGAAAGCTAATTTATAATTATTGTTCTCTATTTATTTCCTTTGTTTTCAATCCCCCTTAATTTGTATTTGATTAGTGATTAGTGCCATTTGATTTCAGATAATGACTATAAATTGATAGAAGGATTGAGGATTGCGGTTAATGGGAGAACCATGTGGTTAAATACTCAATAATACGAATTTTCGCTGCCTTTGTTTTGCAGTGCCCATGATACAGAATCTGGAAGCAACGTTGAAAAGTGGTGCTGCTCCTCAAGCTCCACAATTCCGGCCTCCTTCCATGGTGCAACCAACAGCTAATATTGTGAAACCCTCAAGTACTTCGAGCAAAGAGACTGGTGATAAATCGAAATCTGGAGTGCAGCAGCTCACCAAGTCGGAAGTGCGGGGAGCATCAGGGAGTGCGGTTAAACCTCCCAACGGAGTTGTAGATCCTCTCGGGGATGCTCGCAGTAAGGTGCAAGAGGAGATCTCTGCTGAGTTTGCTGCAATCATGGCAAGTGGAACACTGCGTGCAAGCGAGGCTGCTGCCCTTGCAACGAGAAAAGTGATGCAGAGATACGGTCATGCAGGTTCCACGATGTCACAGAGTTAAAGGGTTTGCGTTGTTTTGAGTACGTAGACCCCTCCGATGGATGATCAAACGGTTTTGATATTTTTTATTGAATAATTATTGATCTTGTAGCGTTCATTCGTGGCTTTGTTGTTTCGAAATCTTAATGATTACTTGTAGACATATACTTTGTCCTCAGAAGGGGCTCATTTGGATTTGGAGTAATTTGGAATTGAATGGCCTTAGTTAACCGGTATGTGCATTTATATTGGAGTGATCACTTGAATCCTATAAAATGACCTTGATTTGTAATCGCATTAATCGTCAATTGATCCGAGCGAAAGAAATTAAAAGAACTACGGTAATTATGAAGTGTGATTTCCATCTACGTAAGTTACAGTAGCTTAGAATATCGCTATCGTAGTTACATTTACAAAAATTCTGAAAACAGTACAAATATCATGCACTTTTACGTGTAAAATGTGAAGTATGCTATGAAGGGGCAGCTGAAACCGGCCTTCCCGTGCCCGATGCATTGCGACCTTCACTGGTCTCGCTGAGATTTTCGTTCTCTAACACAAGTACAGCTCCTTTTGGTCTGTTAAAAGCATCGGAAGGAATGTTTATGCCAGCGAATCCGATCATGACAGCCCCTGCTCCAAGATAATCAGCAAAATGAGGAGCATGGCCAGTCATCGAGTCCACAATTGCCGCCAATGGAACCTGGATCGTCAGACCGGCTGTTGCTACCGTGGTGGTTGTTAGAAGAACGGCCTTGGCCCATAAGTAGTCACTCAGAACATTATCCAGCAAACCTAAACACAACACAATTATGATTCAGTACAGGAGAAACACTACATAAAACTCTACAGCATCTGTATGTATCAGTACGCCTCATGTCAACTATGTTCATATCTTGTCCTCAACGTTTATCCATCAAATGATAAGGAAGATACTCGCAGTGCAACTTAGTTGTTAAAAATAATTCGGTTTAGAGTGAGACTAAATTTGACGAAATAAAATCCTGCCGTATACAGAATTCTGGGGTCGGATTCTTTAGCATTACTATAGAATGCATGCTTAGACAAATAGAAAAAAGCAAAGCAAACTCCAGTACAGGTAACTCCAAGTTAAAAAGAACATAAAGTATAAGTTAAGAACACACCTTTACCAACGATGAGACCAACCTGCTCCCATGTAAGCATATAAAACGGCTCTAGCTTTGAGAAATGAAGTATAAGGGCAACCGGAAGAAAAATAAGAAGGTTGGAAAGCCCCAGAAATCCTAGAAACTGAGCCATACTGGCACGGCCGCTTTTTTCATCATCTTCATCAGGTAATTTCTTGCGAATGAGGGTAATATAGACAGAATATAAGGCCGCCGAGACAAGAGCAAGTATGTCTCCGAGGAGAGGGTTTGAAGCAATTGCACTTAGAGCAGTTCGTGAGTCACCAAGGCTGACAATTATCGTTCCTCCCATGCAAAGAAGAACGCTAATAAGCTTAACCAAAGTAAACTTCTCCCCTAAGAATACTAGGGAGACCAAAAAGGTGAAAAGGCTGGATGAACTGCTTAAGATGGTATTCGACTGCACGCAACAAACACAACAAATCAATCATATCGAAATGACGAAACAAATGGACAAATTTAAGAAGCCAGGTGTGCCATGCAACACTAAAAATCCTTACTGTAACGGTAGTATACTTCAATGACAAATTGAAAGTCAGCTGTGCAAAAAACCAAAACGGGGAAATCAGTAGGCTAACTTTAGCCACTCGAGTTCGTGTCCAGCGCCCTTTTCCATCCACTTGCTTATCTACCGTTTCAGTGACATTGTCTTGAGTTGCTGAAATCCCAACAAGCTCGTATGATACAACTTTCGGTTCTACACCAAGATTAACTTCCCCCTCTTCCGCATCCGCTATCACAACTCCATCAGTCTCCTCAAGGAGAGTGATTTGCTCCGACTCTCCTAACCTTTGCAAAGGGCTACTCTTCCTACTTCTCCAAATCCAAAACCCCTCAAAATTATCTTCCAAATACCGCCCGATTTCAACCAAGGGAATGTAGATCACAAACAGAGAATTGCATATGTATGTGATGAGGAACGGGGACACACCGGCATCTACAACCGACTGCACTACGAAACTGGCAGCTATCCAGATGGATGCAACAGCAAATATGTATATCAAACCCAAAACCCACTTCCAAACTTCAGTTTTCATATCTTTCCAGTCAACCCCAAATCAAATCAGCTCCCAAATCTTGCTAAAAATTAGCTATCCGATTCCCCAAGCCCGAAAACACAAACATTCTGCACTTTCAGAGAATTATAACAACTTCCCATGTCACTAATAAACCCAAATCTCACCTGAAACCACCAAAAAGAAAGAGAAAAAAACTACCAAAATTAAGGGGGGAAAGAGGTGTGGAATTAACCCTATAATACTAAACTGCACCAAGACGCAATCTTTTCTATACCATTACTATATAAACTGAATTAATCTCAGACCCAAAATCCCAATATGTGAAATATTTAATCAAATTTAAGTTCAATGAGGATTTGAACCCAGAAATAGAAAGATAATTTGAAAAGAAAAAGTATAAAAACTGAAAAAAAAAAATACATATATATATATATAGCGAATTGAAGGGGGATGGAAATTGTACCTGGGACGAGATTAACATCGGATTCAGAGATTCGTGACTCGTTTTGACGGAAAGAGAGGTACCTGTAATTTTTTTTTTTTTGTCAAAGTTGTAAGCTTGTAATACAGTTGGATTTTGACCTCTTTTTTCACCGGTCGTGAAGAGACGTACGACGTTACACAATCTAAAGAAATTGATGCGGGTACCGGTCAGCCTCGTTAGTCATTAGTTAGGCCCATCTTCGGAAATATTGTGATGTCTTTTACTTTTCAGCACAAGCCCAAATATGCACAAATAAAATTAGCTATATTGTTGTTAATATTATCTAGGAGTGTGATGGTGTAAATTTAGAAGTAGAATTATGAAAGAATTTGGAAATCCAATTCCTTGTATGGCAAGTAAAGCTCATGTGATTAGTATAAATAAACGCTTAAAGCCACAAAGGAAAAATAAGTGATTACAAACCAACTGAGCTTCATTTTTCTCTCTATTGTCGTTACTCTCCTACCCTAACTCTCTAAATTTTCCTTTAACATTACAAGATTTTTAATTTAAAAAAAAAAAAAAAAAAAACTATCCATTAAGGAGCTAGTTGGCTCCTTCCTGGACCCTATGGAAGAAAGAAAATGTCTTGGAATGCCTCCTTTGAAGGTCGTATGGCAGTCTGGTATGTGTCCTAGTAGTGAACGTGAAGTGTTTGATGAAATACATGCTCATTAGATGTTGTCATGGCTCGACCGATGTCAACAAACATTTCTCGAGAGATGTCGACCATGATTGACAACATGGTTCGACGGCATGGCTCGACAATAGTCTACAAGCTCATAAAGGGTGTAAACACGAAGTTTCCTACGACAAATGAGACAAGAATACGTGTACAAAGATTTTTTTTTTTGTATTAATGAATTTGGGGTTACAATCTCTTTTTAATTTGATCCTCTGATTCAATCTCCATAAGGTGTGGATGTGTGATGTTGTTGATTCAAGGGTCACGATGACTTGATATTGGATGCACGGTTGCCTCAAGGATTTGGCTTGTGGCGAAGGAAGAACCGGCACGTGTAGTTGTGCTTGTTCATTCTTGTGATGGTTGTTGATCCAAGGGTTGCGGCAACTTGATCTTGGATGAATGGTCGCCTCAAGGATTTGGCTTGTGACGAAAGAAGAACCGGCACGTGTGCTTGTTGATTCTTCAAAAGTGTTGGCAAAGAACGAAGAGAGCTTTCTCGATCCTTCGGAATTCTTGGGAATTTGGGAGGTTCGATGCTTGAGAGCTTTAGAGTTTCCAAGCTCCAAGGACACAATTCTTTGTGAAGTGAATTCTCTTCCAATTTGGGAGTAGAGAAATGTATTGGTGAATTAGTCCCTTGAAATGAATGCTTTGGGTTCCTATTTATAGAATTTCCAACTATTGATTTTGGATTTAAATAATCAAATCAAATAAATCATTTCTGTCAAGTGTTGACACGTGTCCTTCTTGATAACTCTTCCGATTTTTGTTAAGTCACATGTGATGTGTACAATTTATGTGACACGTGACATGTATACCTTGGCACGTTAAAATTTTAATGCGTTGGTCAACATTTATTTCACCGAAATTCGATATCTATAAAGTGCTCAATAAAATGTCTCTAACTGACAAAACTCGGCAAAAATCATTCAACATTGAACTAGAAAAAAAATTGCGCCCTTGTGCGCACTGTTTCTTTCATGAGAAAGTTATGAACTTTTACACTACAAACCTATGAGGTATGATTCCTAGATTCATTACATATTAGACAGATACTAAACAAACAATAAATCGTATCAATATTATGTGCAATGCCCTTTTATTATCAGTTAGCGTCTCTTTTAGTTCTACTTCTTGGGCCACTTACAAACTCAAGTAATGCTAGAATTATCACATATAATCGCTAATTAATTATTTACGTGGTGTAAATAATTTGATTAACTAAACAACTGATGATAAGTCATTAATATATCCTGGAAGCAATGACAAGTGAAGATCATAAATTGATGAAGAAAAATTCTCACTCGATATAATTTCCTTCTCATTCAATCCGTTTGATTTTTTATCGCGTTTACAACCCGATACATTGTTACAATCTGACATTGCTCATACAAATTTTGAGTAATTCATGAGCAAGCGAATCGTAAAGATATGTTTTACAACAGAAATTAAATGCTCTGTGGAAACAACATTGTACCATGCAACTTGTAGTTTTACAAGGAAGAAGTACTTCCACACCGTGATGCTGCCACTCCATTGTGCCTTGAGCACGAACCCCATTCCATGGCTTCTGCCACAGCGCGTTGGCGTTCGGTTACACTGTCTTCGAGCTGAGAATCCTCGTTTATGACCATTGTTTGATCCGGTGATGGAGAGGGAAGGCTGCTTATAGGCGAGGCAGCAGTGTCCGGACCAGTTCCGAGGACACTAAGAGCACTGACCACATCGCTTATCAAGGGACGAACAGGTGCTTCCTCGTGGAGGCACATTGCTGCAACTGCCATGGCTTGATTTAGTGCTCTCACAGGAAAGTTTCCTTGAAGAAGTGGATCAGCAAGTTCTGGATACCTATTAGGATCCTTGAATACTGGTTGTGCCTGTTATAGACAAAAAAATTATGATAAAAAGTGTCAAAAGATTTCACAGAGACGGACTAGCAGCCCACTACTAATTAGTCGAACACGATATTGTTCATAACTTAACCACCTGCATGGTCTAGCAGGTGTGAGCCTCGGTTTTATACTAGTGAAATCATTTACGTACTGTGTATTATTTTGTCAAGTATCCGGCGATTCTTCAACGCAAAGCACATGACTTGAATAAGAATAAGAAGAAAAATATGTAGGGATATTTACCCAAGCAACTAGATTTTGCTCCCTGGTTGATAGTGTGGTGTCAACTGCTCTCCTTCCAGTGATCAATTCCAATAAAACAACTCCGAAACTGTAAACATCAGACTTGACCGTGAGCTGTCCTGTTCTTTGGTACTCTGGGGCACAATAACCATATGTTCCCATTACTCTTGAAGATACATGAGTCTTGTCTCCAATAGGTCCAAGCTTAGCTAACCCGAAATCAGAGAGTTTTGCATTGAAATCAGCGTCGAGTAAAATGTTGGAAGATTTTAAATCGCGGTAGATAACAGGTGGATTTGCCTCGTCATGCAAGTATTCTAGTCCCTTGGCAGCTCCCAGAGCTATTCTCATTCTTTTGAACCAATCTAGTGGCGTCTGGCCTTCCGGAAGATCTGAAAATCAAGATACGAAACATGAGAAACCGGGTTTAAGCCCTTTGCGGATACAAATGGAAGTAGCTCCAAGATGGAAGGAAAAATCAGTTTACAAACACATCAAAGTAGTACCTAGTAAATGGTCTTCCACAGATCCCAAGGGCATGTACTCGTAGACAAGAAGTCTCTGATCACCATCTGCGCAATATCCGATAAGATTTACTAAATTTTCGTGGTGTAAGAGGCTCAACATCAACACCTCGACAAGAAACTCTCGGTTTCCTTGCAAGCCATTCCTGTCAAGTTGCTTCACAGCCACAACCTGTTCTATTTTGTCAAGTTTTCCCTTGTAAACTCTTCCAAATCCGCCCTCTCCAATGAGGCATTCTTGCCTGAAGTTCTTCGTCGCTGTCGCTAATTCCCGGAATGTGAAAGTTTGCGCAGCAATGTTGTTGTGGTTTACGGGTTCTTTGTTGACATTATGGGCATTGGCTGCTGGATTCTCAGCTGGTGGTGTAGGTTTTGGTTTAGGAACTTCTGCTTATACATAACCAATAATTAGAAAGCTAATAATTTGCCATGCGAAGGGGTAAAAAATCGGAAGAGCAAGACTTGTGATGCAAAACACAGAAGACAAAAATCTAATTTTCAACGATGCTGGGAAGGCTGCATTGGCAAATCATTTCGTCACACGAAACAATCACACGTTACCACAATTTTTATTCGTTAGAAAGGCAAAAAAATCCGACCTACCAGCTGGGGGCGGCCGAGGCTGTTGTGCTGGTGGAACATTGTGTTCCTTCTGAGAAACAGTGGTAGGCAATTGTGCTCTCCTCCCACTATTTGATCTTGTGTTAGATGATTTCTTTTCATGGGATGAAAAGCAAGAAAAGCAACTCATCTCACGCGCAATATAATCGCTTGAAATCTATATAAGAAGTCCTTGCAAATTAAAAAATCTCAGTTTATGATCCATGCAATGTTGCATTCAATCCCAAACTTTTCGATATGATCAACTGCAGATAAAAAGTTGATTACGAAGATCTCCCGAAAAACGAAAGGAATTCTCACAACTCGATGAGGATACGGAATGCTGGGTAGGCTCAAAAGAAGTGTGTCATGAATCTAATTGGAATGCATGGAAAGGGAAGAGGGGGTTATAACCATGAAACTGAAAAAACAAGATTTTGAGTACAACCATGTTTGAATCCCTAGAGCAACTACCAGAAAACTGAAACCATCAAGAAACTAACAGAATCAACAAACTTCCAGGCATGCAAAAGAAAAACCGTCGTTACGATTTCCCGGAAAAAATGGTGAAAGTGTAGGTCAGCAAGAAACCAAAAATAGGTTAATTACATATCTTTTGGTGTTTCCGCAGAGCATGGAAAAGAAGAAGAAAAATGAGGTTGTCAAAGTGTCTGAATTATAAGCAGAAAAACGTCGGAACCAAATCTGCTTAATTAATTATTAATTCCCAAAAAAAGAAAGCTTAATTATTATCTGTGGTGGTTATGGTGTTGTTTAGCATTATGGGATTTTTCTAGCTGCAGTTAAATATAAAAGAAAAAAATAGAAATAGGCCAAATCATGATTTTGGTGCTGTAGGTTGAGCGAAGTTCAGCTTCGGTCTTATTTTAACGTCGTGATCGATTTAACCATTGTTATTTACTAGTTATAGCTCACTCGTGACATGCACGTGAAGGTAAAATTAGACTTTTTTGAAGTGTAAAAACATTACAAACATGTCATCAATGTGATAATTTTGTTGAAAAAATGACGTAATTGTTTTGAGATTGTGACAATTAGTAAACTACGTAGCAATTGAGAGTACATGGATCAAATTAGAACTTCGTTAAAACTACATAACCAAAATCACGACATTCATTTATTCATGCAATCCAACCTTTTCACATAAAGATAAATATTCAAGCATACATTACATAGAGATACCGCTCGACAACCCACCCTCCCCTTCAATTTTTCCCAACTGTTTAGGAAGCATTAACCGAAATCTTCACACCACCATCGCAGTGGCCAGGGACGGTGCAGATAAAGTAGTTGAGTCCCTTCGATAATTTGACGCGATCTTTGCCAGTGGTGAATGCCTTAGAGCTTGAAGAAGCACTACAACTACTATATCCATTGGCATCAACAACTGCCACATTGTGGAGGGATCGATCATAGTTGAAAACTGCACAAAAATAAGTTGCCCATGTGTAAAACGAATCAAAACACCGTGTATCGCTAAAGAGAAAATTATATAATGAATGTTCTAGCTAGTATTACCAAGTTCATCGCCGGCTTTGAACTTCTTTCCATCTGTCCAGTTTTCGACGTTGAAACTCCACCCAGATTTGTCACCAACTGTGAAGGTGGTTGTTTGAGCAGACACAATGGTGAGGAAGAGAAAGAGGAGAAGAACATTGGATTGAGTTGCACTGCATCTTCCCTGGTGAGACATTCTTGATGTGATGATATGATAAAATTATCGCATATAAAGTTTACTTATATAATAAAAAGATTGAGGGAATGCAAAGAATGTCGCATATAGGAAGTTTACCAAACTTTAAAACATTAATTCAATAAAAATGGCGCTTATTTTTTGTTTATTCACTTTTCCACAAAATAAAAAGAAGTGCTTGAGAATATATGTTGGACCTTTTTCGATCCATCGAAAAGTGAATAAGAAAAAATAAGCAGTGGATTTTGAAATCCATGATGCTTTTGTATATAGTTCCATATTATAATTAGCAATTAATCATTCCTTCACGGGTCTTGTATGAAGCAAATAAAGAATCAACAAGAACCCAAAACAAAGAGATTCCGGGCTCGTTTGGTAGTGGTTTGATGGAAAGCTGGTATGCTCGTAAGTTTTTGTTAAACACAACAAATTGTAATTAAAGTTGAAGAGCTTGGGGGATAAACATTAAAAGGTATTTTTATATGTACTCCAACAAGGCGTTTTTTATTGTTTGAAAGCGCTCCTCAGTTGTCTAAAGCAAAATTTGTATAAGAGCATCGCCTGAATTTCTCATGAACTTGTATTTTACATTTGAATTGCCCCTAATAATTCTTTTATTTTTATTGAGGATAAAGAATCAGACCCCCAATGAATTTGAAAAGGACCTTTAAGTTTCACTTTAGTACTTGAACCAGTATTGCAAATTTGCAAGAGACTTGAAATTCAGTTGACAAGTAAGAAAAATTACTATTCAATCATCTTTTCTTTTTTCTTTTTCCAGAAAGAATTTAAAATTTTATTACTACAAATGTTTTTTTGACTGAAAATTTGCGACCAGCACTATTCTATCCATGGCCACCAATTTGACAAAGGATCCTTTCCTTTCTTTTAATTTCATGTCTTAAGATATGGACACTATTGAATCCTATGCCAATATGTAAGTTTTGGATCCTTTAACCCCAAAATTAAGTGATTATAATGTTAAACTAGTGTTCTTCAATTGTGAGCGTGACTTGGAAAACTGCCATTGAGAGAAAAGTCTTGTTCACATGAAAGCATTAAGCCGTTGGAACCAAGTTCGAGAGGCTTGTTATCTACTGTATTGGGTTTGTGTAGACCTGGAAAGAGTGACATGGATCGTCGTTCGGGATATAGGGCATGAAAAGGATCTTGTTGATATATTGTTTTCTTCTGGTAGGTAGAAGCAATAGCAATGACATCGTGACAACAGCTCGCACCGTAAACTTGGGAGATAATAACCATGCAGTGCCACTGAAATTGGTCTATGGGAATAAAGAAAAGCGCATAGAAACCACCTTTGAAGTTCATGATGACTTATATATATTCAGAAAAGGTTTACAACTTACATTTGCTAGAATCAACAACAAAAATTGAAGTCTTGGTTATTCATCAAATGAAAGATTACTTTATAAAAAGAAGGGGAAACAACAATGCCAATGGTGGTGGTGGCGGAGGCAGTGGCGGTAATCAGGACAACAATGATGAAGCCAATCAAGGCGACGTACGATGGTCACACTGACGTGGAAGGCAATAACGTGGAAGGTAATGGTCGAGAAGTTAATAGTGATCATGATAATTTCGATCCAGATTATGTGAGGACAAGTGGAATTAGGGTATACAAGCTTGTCCCAAAGAATGACAAATTAGCAGGGCTTCAAAGCTTGGGGGACCAAATTGTTACATTAGTTTTGGCACACCACGGTTCCTTGTCCATTAATCCTGCAGGCAGCGAGTTCAGACAGTATTTCATATAGCATTGGAAACATACATTACAACACAATCAAGTTATAAGAGTAGAAACAATAATGCAGGAAGCAACTCCGAGTTAACTTAGCGATACATTGACCTCGATGGTGGAGTCTGTTAGGATAATTGCTTTCGAGACAATCCAATTTTATCCTGACATTTAGAGGTTTCGTAAAGATCACATATCTCAAATCTCTGTTTGATTTTAACAAGAACTGAATGCATGAATCTCTTCCCAGCTTTCCACTCTTCTCCGAGTTTAAAATATCTGCTATTCTTGCTGCATATTTCTCCTGATTATCCTCTGCTTCTTGCTTTGTTTTAAGTTTTAAATACAGCATGGCGTAAACAACAACCTGCATGATAGTGAGAGTGAGGATTTAATTGGCACCAGAACTACCCAAAAAAAAAACAAACAAGGAGATAAACTAAATGTGCAAACCTCGCTCGTTCCAGGACTAGTATTGACGACACAATTGATGTGAACTTTCCCGTCTTGTAGCCCTATTTCAGTAGTCGTACTATCATCTTCGACAATCAACTCAGTATCAGGTTCTGATATCGACAAGGCAAGATTGTCCAGTTCATCGTACCATTGTTGAGCAACACCGACCTGAAAATTCGAAAGAGTAGAAATCCTAAGCTACTTAAGGATTAAGCTCTTCCAGATAGGAACCTTCTCTGAAGCTCCTCCTACATCCTCTACCCATTATTGAGACAGATGCCAAATCATCCAAACAAGTCATTAGTTAGAACTGTAAACAATTAGCTGTGGTAATTGTGTAATTAGTTTTAGAAGTTAAGTGCACTAGTGTAACAAGCCTGTGGCTATATATACCATCTTGTACTGTTGTAATTATTCATTCAATGAAAAGCAGTTTGTTACAGAGAGAATTTTCAGTTTCTATACCCATGACACTTCGGTAGCGGCTCCTCTTGTCTGGCGCCATATACAGCCTTCTTGCAACCGTTCTACAAGCTCGGTATCTTCAAGAACCTCCACATTTAACTGTATCAAAACTCTTCCTGTTACATAGTAAAATTATATGATCAAAGAATCGTTAACATATTAAGTTTGCATAGTTAACAGAAACAGCATACTCTACCTGAGAACGTCGAAAAAAAAAACACAAAACTGGGAAAGGAAAAAGATTGGAAATGACTGGTAGACGATGGTTTATTTGCATGTTTCGCAAAATCAAATTTTCTCTCCAGTCCACCATGTTTACTTGATGCAAATAACAAGATGTCATTGCTAAGACATGAAATTAGCGCAAACCAAAACATTACCTAGCATATCCACCAAACATGGCTCATTTTTCAACTTTGAATTAATCACAAATCATGGTAAGGCAAAAGATTCAAATCCCAGTTGGACATATCTAGAAAAAGAGGCAGAACCAACTCACATGTCACACGAAATAGTGAAATACAATATCAACTAAGAAAATAAGAAGCGTACTTAAGATTAAGAAAAATACCTGGTAATAACGGCCTCAAAGATTCAAGATGATCAATCACTCCCTGAACTCCACTACCACTGTCAAATGAGCAAAAAATATGAAGAAAATCATGAGAATACATTGCCACATAATCGGAAAATGACAAAAATGAAAGAATATTGGATGTATAAGGAAACTAGTTTGTATATCATTGCCTTCATAAACATACGTAGTATATACTTTCTCCAATGAGGAAGGCAACCAATACGGCAGTCCAAGAATTCCAAAATTTTGATAACCGGAAGGTTGAACGTACTCCAGATTCTTCACTTAGTTTCAAAATCCTCTGTCCAACTTCAGAATTAGCATTGAAATGAGTAATTGAGTATTATAGACAAAGTACAAAACAAATTCACTTGAAGAGGTAAAATAGGTACCCCCATATCACAAAGGATTACGTGATTCTGCAAGGTGGTCAATGAAGATAGTAGGCCAGCATATGGGAGCTGCTCTGGTGAACAAATAACATTGGTTTGTTGCTGCAACCAATCATGTGGCATCTGTTTCAACAGCGCTACTTTTTCCATGACCTGCTGTCCACAGACCTCCAAAATCTTCGGGAACCCTTTTCAAGTCATGATGTTAGGCTCCATTAAATGTAATAATATATATAAACAAGAAAGAAGAAGAAAAAGAAGCAAACCTCTGATGACTTCTTTTATCTCTCCTGAAGCCAAATTTAGGATCCACAGAGTATTAAAGCTGCCATTCAAATTAATTAATCACATCAATGCCTATAATAAAAGTTAAAACAATAAAAGACAAGTGACCCAGGATTTATTGATTAAGATTTAAGAAACAATGACAATTGATGTGTTGGTTTTACCTTCGGTTCATAACATCGAGACTGTCATCAATAGATTTCATCAGATGCCAAGGATACATCAATGATTGTAAATCAAATCCTTCAGTCCTTGTATGGGCATTGCTTCTCAAAACTAGCTTGGTTGTGATCCAGGTACAAAGTTGATTACTCTTCTTAGCAGTGTCTCCCACTGGATAGAGGGTTTCCAGAACCCGGCTCTCCATATCAGCTTTCCTTATGGCATGATTCTTAGTAGATAGGGACCCCACATGCAAACTAGTTAGTTACAGGAGTATGCAATACAGCTGCAACATCATAAATCACATGTTATACCTTACAAACCAATGCATACCTCTGAATCAACAAAATATAGGCAATCCTCAGCGGCATCATAAAATGAAGCTGCAGGGCGTGCCAACTTGGCACATTCAAAGTTTCCATCCTCAAAACCTGGGGAGGAACCAATATGACACACAAAGAATGAAAACCCAAACTTGAGCTTTCTTCATTTTATCTTTAAAAGTTTCAAGAAAACTACAATAAGACAAATACTAAGATTAAATTTAACATCTACATGGAAACACAGCAACTTTCTAAGAAGAACTCAGTAAGGTCAATTTTGTGAAAACCAAAGATTAATCCCATAGAAGCCCTTCCCGTGCGGACAAGGGAAACTACTTTTGCTTGTTTTAGAGTCGAATACATAAAGTGAGCAAGTCACATAAAAAAAATCCTGATAAACATATATGGACTACAAAATCATCAAATCCTGGTTGAACAAAATATTGAACCGCCAATAACTGATAACTGAGTTCCTAAAGTCGTCTTCTTAACAAGTGAGTGTTAAAATCTTTGACCCTGTCAATGTAATGTGCATAAATTGATGATTACTAAGAAAAATTAGAAGAGCAGTCCACATATAATTTAATATATACACAGTCCAGAATATGACCATTTCCATCAACTACAATAATCCAATGATGATTGCTGTCAGAAAGGAAGAGCCGGTTCCCACATTCATCTGCAGAGATGCAGCCTGTAATGGAGAAGAGTAAAAGAAATGCTTAAAGCTTAGTTTCTGGAAACATTTTTATTTTGTGTATTCTCGAACGAATGTTACAATTTCAACTGAACTTCACCAGTCATGTGACATGTATCAGTCAAAGTAAAATATAGCTGTGTTGAAAGGAATGAAAAGATTTTGATAGTCTATTGCACCACACTGCTCTATAATATCATACAATGCAGATGCTTACAATGGAGCAAATCAGTGCTGCGTAGGGAGCCTATACCTGGTAAGTAGAAGAGAAGATTCCTTAAAGAATCGCCATATGACTCTTTAATGATTTCAGGTTGCTTTGTCCAAGTGCTTTTCAAGTTAGTGCGCGACCTGGAACTCCCATCATCTTGCACAAGCAAGTCCTCAACAGCTGCACGAGGGCATTAACATGTATCGTGGAATACGTGTATATGTATTAAAATGCGTAATTATATTAAATAAAAGCACATGTCCCAAAATAAAAATCATGGATCTATATGCATTCAGTCAAACAACATACTAAAAGTAATAATTATCAACATATATGGTGTCCAGAACAGTAGCAGCCGATAAGAGATGCTTAAGAGCCAATTAGTTTACCATGTTAATTGAGATCATGACAAATTTTTACACACAATCGGATAACACACCTATTTCCTAAGAAATTTCAAACTCTTGATTCACTTTTTTGGTGGAAGCTTTGTAACCCCCTCCCCTCCCTTGCTACAAAAGTCGAAAAGAAATAGGATGTTGAAAGCAGGAAGTACCCTGACTTATTTCGAAGTGCAACAGGAAGTTTAAGCAATAATTGCATGATAATATACAGCTATTAACAGTTATCACAGGAAGAACATATTCTCACAAACAAACTTTTAACAATGTCATGCAGGAATACATGCATACCTTTATTGAGAACTCTGAGATCCATATCCTTCTCATGGTAAACCACTGGACTTTTAAAACCTTTAAACAAAATGCAGCATGCCCCGTTTTCCATCTAAACACATTAAAAAAACTAATGATTACATAATGATTGTGAGAAACAATGTTGAGATCCGTCAACAGGCCAATGAATGTGTACGTAGTTATGGATTTTGCATGTGTAGGTCTTTTCACAAGACAAACCAAGGATCTTTACCTCACCTCAGTGAAGTTCTTGTTCGACAATATAATAGGAAATGTGATGTATTCCTTCAGTATATATTGGATCAGATGGCTTCGATCAGCAGCTGAGTGAATCGAGCCACCTGACAGAAAAGCCCATAATGTGGAGCTGAGGAAACCTACAACAGAACACACGCAAAGAAGAGAGCTTTAGAATGACTACCCGCTCACCCTAATCATCCAATTCTAAGCAGCGAAAACAAACATCTGACCGCATAGCAACATTTTTCTTCTAATTCATCCGGTTCTAAGTAGAAAGAAACAAACATATGACAGTTTATTCGTTTTCCTCTGTTGAAGTGACTTCACCTTTTCTAACATGATCGTGGCATCACAACTAGTTGTTAAACTAGTTTCAAGGAACCGTCCAGCAAGAACCACAGGTGAAATTCAACTTAAAATTACCGCTTAGCACGAAATCCACATTGTGAAATCTGTATCAATTCTTTCCAGAGCATGTGATTGTATGGACAAAGCCGATAACTTGGTAACCAATCCACATTGTAGAAGATGATCACCTGCACCAACACATCAAAGATTCAATTTTTAAATCTCAAATGAACATTTCTAGACTTCTGCTTCCTAAATTTCAACAAATTGCAAGTTAAAGTGAGTTTCTTTCATGCCAAAATTGAATTATTTGAGATTGTAGAAACTGTGAATTCAGTGTATATATGGAGGGTGAAGCTTACTGGAGTGAATTCGAGGCAAAATTCGTGAGATTTCTCTGAAACGCCGATATCTGAGAGCCATTCTTGTAACGGAAGCATGTGGTTTCTCTGGTTCTGGGGTTTTGGATTGGACCATTTGGACTAGAACCCAAAAATTCCATTTGGCCCAAAATATTATTCAAAGAAAAAATAAAAAGTTCATAATGTAAACTTCTTCTACTTCTGTCTCTTGAATGTCTTTCTCTCTCATATGTGATTAGTCATGTAATGCGAGATAAATGAATAGTCCAACTCTTTATCCGCTCTTAAAAGTTTCTTTAACTTTCTGATGTGAGACAATTATCACATTTTCACATGTTCTCTCATGTATAGCAAGTTTAACTAGGTGGCATGAACCATGTGTAGTCGTTAGGCTTCACAAGTGTACGAACTTGTTTTGATACCGTGAAAAATACTAGGTCCTACCTTCAAAACTAATTGTCAATTGGAGGAATAACTCAAGTCCTTATAGCTAGACGCTCTTGGCTCTTGCGAGGTCCATGTCGCGTGTATTTATCTTCGAATCGTCGTACCAGTGAGACTTAATTCCTTGTAATGTTCTCAAGAACCTTTAATATGAAATATGGAAAGATAAATAAATGTGTGATTCCAAAGATTGAAATTGTTGAACTTGAGGATGTACATTTTTTAATAAATTTGAAAGTGTTTCCCACTTCCTACCCTTTAATCATGAAACGGTAAGCATGCAAAATTTTAACTGTGTCAGATCTCTTTTTTTATGTCTTTGACTGAGATTAAAGTAAAAGTTACTATTTATATAGAGTCACCTTTTCACTACAAAACAAACATTAATTTTGGAAAAATAAATAACTCAAGACTTTGGTTGATGAAACAATAGCAATCAATCTCTGATTATTTTTGTGTCAGTTTTAGTTTACCACTCTACTTTTATTGATTTTTCAATAATTCCTTTTCTGATATGGCTTGCCTTATAAACTTAATGCTGGCATTTATATTTTTTATATAGAAGATAGAAAATTATGATGAAATCATGAAAATGAAGTTGTCTCACGAAGTTGACTTTCTGGGTTTGGATTTTGTTGAAAATTCTACATAAAACATTTAACATACAAATTACAATATATAATGCATGGTTCCAGTCTTAATTATATTGAAGCCTTTTAAGATAAAACGCCATCATTCTTGTTGAGCTTGCAAGTTGTTAAGTTGCTAACAATACCGGTGTTGGACCACTGACCTATCTTTTTGAAATTTGTCAAATTTTAGGGTACATTTTTGTGTGATGCAAAGTGATAATATAACCTCGACACCATAATATGAATTTGAAAACAAGGTAATATCATTAAAATTTATAATGAAACAGTGGCCATCCAATATGACCTCTCTCGCCTTAACTTGAGAGATTTTGCGAAACTTTTATTATACTTATTCTTTTCATATACCCGAGCATTCTAGAAAATTTTAAAATTAATTATATATTTAAAACAGAAATCCTATTTTCAAAAGCAGAATGATAAAGCCTATGATTGGGAGCAGCTTACTCAGCAACAGGCAATGATACTGTTATCATTATCTAAATCATGACTTTAGTTTTGGTTGCTTGGTTGGAATCAGCTTTCTCGGATTTTGCATTTGAGAAGACAAAAGCCAATTTCCAAAAAGCCGATCAAATAATTTCAATTTCTAGGTAGGCAAAACAAAAGGTCCTTCCCTACCTTCACTGCTTCCACTACTGCATTTGTCACAGAGAGATCTGACACCATTGCTGCCCTCACTCTTCAGCCTCAGATTTCTCTTCTTATTATCTCCCCTTTTTTTTTTCAGCTTTAAAGAATCACTACCATTCCATGCAATAAAGCCACATGCTACATCTGATTTTCTTCTTCCATTTTTTTCCAAAATATACAAAGTATATGCATTTCTTTCTTCAATTTGAAGGGGTACTATGTAAACTCGCCGAAAAGTTTACAGAGGTTTCTTTTCTTTTCTTTTTTTCTTTTGAAAGTGAAATGATAGCGTCATAGCCGTTTTATGAGAAAAAACTTGTCAACCAATATTACCAAAAGTAAACTTGAGTTTTCATAAATCCATTGACAATATATATGAACAAAAACCAAAATTTCACCATCAACACACAAAGCATTTCGAAATTTAAGATGCATAACTATTATAATTAATCAGAGCAAAGGAACAATCCCATTTATAATCTATACCACCACCCAAAATCATACCATCATCATCATCATCTATATATATATATATATATATATATATGAAACAAATAGATGGATATTACATCATATGAAATATTATTTATAACCAAAGTGTACTCTTGCTATACATTTCTAGCCCCAATATAAAAGCAAAAAAGAAGGAAAATAATAAAAGAAAAGGTAATGCTAATTAATACGGATGACGACAACAACAATTTAAAGGTAACAAACCTCATTCATCACTGAGGCACAAAGCAGTTTTACAACAATAACCAGAGATATGACAAACCATAATAACTGTTGCCGTTACGACCCCTTTCTTCTCTCTACCTTCACCATCTCTGCAGCTAGTTTGATATAGGGTTTGGTCCGCTAGGAACTTCATGAGCTTCAGCTCCAAACTCTCTTCTGGCACTCGGATTTGAAGACGACGTTGTAGTTGTAGGGTTTTTGGTGTTTTTTGGGTGGAAATTTGTGGTAGACTTTGATGAGGGCTCGGAGAGAAGCCTTTTGCTTGTGACTGGTGATGCGGAGGAGGAGGAGGAGGCCATTGATGATGGACTGACAAGAAGAAGAAAAATGAAAAAAACTAGGGCAAGAAAGAGAAGCAAATTAGGGTTTACTTTGGTGGGGAATTCAGAGATGGATGGTGATGACGGCGGTGATGATGATGTTTTAGGTGCAGCTGCCATGCAATTTGGAAGAAGAAACCACCCCCCAAGAGCCCACAAGGGTTCAATATCCATGAACCAGCACCAAGGCTAGATAAGAATAAGGGAAGACCGAGATCTAGAGAGAGAGAGACAAAGAGAAAGTGATGATGATCACAGAGAGAGAGAGAGAGAGAGAGAGAGAGAGGGACAGGGGAGAAAGAGAAGAAGAGAAGCTTCAGCAAAAGTGAAGAATATAAAGCAGGTTTTGAATTTTAATACACATTTGTATTTATGAGAGATTGAAGTTGAATTTTTTGTGTGTATGTAAAATACTTGTCACTATATAATTCACAATGTGGCGGTGTTTAATTTATAAATATACTCAAGAATCTCTCACAGAGTTATAACTTATAAGATAGTGACAAGTAAATATAAAATTGTGGGTAGTGAATTGACCAAAAAACCCTTGTAAAATGTAATGAAACGAAGACAAGTTAGTACTCATATGCACAAATTAATGAAATATTAAAGAAGAAAGGAAAAAGACAATGCACTACCGAGAAAGGGAAGAGAGAGAGGTGGTGGCTTTTTCCTGTTTGGCCGGTTCCTCAAGAAATCTTTCTTTGACTTGGCGAACCCTAACAATGGAAAAATATACTGAATTTGTTCTTTGCGTTATTTTTCTTTTCATGAAGAGAATTCGTTTACTCTCCCTTCCATTCTTGCGTGACTTGCACACTCGAATATTCTTGAGTTTGCTTTACATAAATTGCTAGCCACTATAATTTGTAATTTAAAGCCCAAAAATTGTTTATTACAACAAAAATAAGTCCAAAAATTGGTAAAAAACCATGAATTTACAAGTACTAAAAGAGAATGAATAAACTCAAATAATTTTATATATATGTGTGTGTGTGTGTGTGTGTGTGTGTGTGTGTGTGTGTGTGTGTGAATGTATTATTGTGCATATTATGTACTTTTTGAAATTTTTATCGAGACTAAATATTATACCATATCCTCTCACATACATATTGTTCTGTAACACTAAGGAATATCGTACTTTAAAAAAATAAAAAAAAACAAGATGAATATTTGATTGAATGTAGAGTGTGAGGCAACCCCATTTGAACCGAGAGTGGGCGTGTGGAGCAAAATTGTGGTCTGGTCTGGAAACAAAATAGGAAAAAGCACACTGAAAGCAAAGCATCGTATTGTCTATCATATATACATATTACACATTGCTTCTTCTCTCATGAGCCGTGAGTCATGATTCATATATATGTGTGTGTGTGTATGCAAATATGGATTACTTTATATATACTAGCAGAGAGCACATACTTTGTGTGTGTGAACAACCGTCCACCTCTCTTCTCACGTTCTCCTCAAGCGCAACCGCTTCAGTTCATTCAAACTATCCAAAAAACATCATGATTTCACTTATCTATATGAAAAAAATGATGGTGAGACAATTTCTCTTAATAAGTGCATATTTTTATCTTATATAAATATTTTTTATACAAAATTACCATTTTGCCCTTCTTATGTAAATATTGTGTATCAAAAGTGAGTGTAAAATAAAAAAAATGGGGATATGATTGTCATTTTGTCAAAAGATATAAAATTATTATTTTGTCCTCCTCATGTTGTATTGAAAAGTAAAGGCAAAATTGAAAAAAAAAGGTCAAAAAGTTGACAAACCCTCTTTTCTTAATAGAATAGATTATTATAAAGAGTACTGAAAGAAAGAGGCCAAAGACACATTGTATGTAATGTCTCCCATGATAGGTGATGCATGGGTCCCCACGACCTCGGAAACATGTTCAAGAGAGGGATAGTACGTACGTTATTAAGGTTATGTTGGTAATTTCATATATGGATACATATATATATAATCAATATGTTTATTTGTACTCCAAGTCCCGCCAAAGTGCTAGAGCTACCTCCCATTCAGTTCAGATATCAGTGTTCATATGGCTTTTACGATAAAGAAAGCTAATGTATAAAGACATATAGCTTCCATGGCCGCTAACTGATCCACGAAGAAAGCAACGTCTAAATTAACCATCTCTATAATATACGGGGTTTTAGACATAAGGGCTTGATTAAGATGACTTTTAAGCAACTAAAAATTACTCCTCTCTCTCATTAACTTATTTCTTGAAGGACAACACTTTCACTCTTCAGAAAGAGGAAAGTCTTCATTCTATACTAATGTGACATTATTTTTTATCATACAATAAGGATAGTCGGTATCGGTTCATTTCTCCTTATTATCATGCATGATATCATCTCGATAATGTTGATAAAAATTAGTGTATAATTGCTATATTAATCAAGCACAAAATTTAGTGCATACTAATAAACAAAACACAATGCTAATGCACATGACATTGGACTAGAAAAACATGAAAATACAGTCTAGTCAACAACTTAATTCTCTCTCCTTAAGACAATTTCCGCCCCTGTTTTTGGTTGCTCAACGTTTGTCTCCTAGGATACAACGATCATCTCCTAAAAATAGTAGCATACAAAATCGTAAGACTCTAGCGAATCACGATTGTGTTGAACTCTCTCAAAGCTCACTTAATCATAAGAATGATATGAGACAGAACTTGTATGACTTCACTCATTAATTCACAAATGACTCAATATGATGAGGCCTTTATATAGATGTAGAAGTGCTCTTGATAATAGTTGTGTCTTTTACTTGACGAGTTAATGGTTGCATCTATAGGCAAAGGTTAGTCCCATTCTCTTTAATGGAACAATCACAACCTTATTCAATGGTCACAACTCATTAATATAATTTATATTCACATGAAATAATTTAGATCATTTTTAATTAAATTTTCCAATAGATAATTCATTCAATTTTGAATGTTGTTTAGTCATTCATATGTGTTGAACAAATCGATGGTCACAAAAAGAATAAACCATTCCAATTTTGACATTTGTACAATAAAATGATATCAAATTAGTAAGTAATTAAAGAAGTTAGAATGAGAAAATTATTATCCTTTCTTGAAAATTTCCGCACATATTTAGAAATACTGCATGCATGTGCATTGTTATTGGGAAAGCTAGAGAGATTTGTGGGATTGATTGAGTGAATCATGGGTTGATTTGTCGACTATAACTATGGCATGTCTCCAACAATGGTGGAGTAGTTATCCCAAATATGTGATTCATGGCAATTATATATGAATTTGATGTTGTGACTCAATTAAAAGTTTAAAACACAATCAATAAGAGATCTTCTTCTTAATTTTCAACAACTTATGTGCATGTAGGCTGTTAAACTGCAGTCATGTAACTTCCTTCATAAACATATGTACTAGTCCTAGATAAAAGTAACTTTTACATCTGAAATTTTTGTGTTCAGCTTTCTCGCTTAATATCGGTTGTATAATCAAAATGATAATGAAAAAAGTGTATATAAAGAAAACTATCTAACGGAAATGACAAAAGCTACTTTTCTAAACATAATGCGGCATCAACAGAGATTGATGGAACATGTCGATACAAACTCCTCACCCACCTTATCAATACAAGGTCAAGTTTCAGCTGGCTCCTATTTCTTAAGCAAAGAAAAGCAAAACCGATAATATATAAATCATTTCTGCGTAAGTAATGCATGCCCTTTCTTTCTTTGGTAAGAATAAGAGAGAACACATTGACGAAGAAAACATTTCTGTGGAGCCAAAAATAATCACAAGGCAATATGTGAATTTTTAGATAAAAGAGGACAAAAGTACCTTTGAGGTACAACGAGATTCCTAAGCGCGAGCAGCGGGCAGTCATCCCTTAATCAAGTCAAAAGTGCCCAAAAAATGTAACAATTCAAAAACCATCTCATCAAATCCCTCTTACAAGGTAACTCCTAAAACCTATTTCATTCCATATATTTTTTACCTCTTTTTCCCTCTTTTAGCTAATCTATTTGTACCATACTTGACCAATCCCGAAACTACTGAGCACCGGTTAACGTTATACCGTCAAGGACCCAGAAGAGTTTCCCTCCAACCAGGAGGCCAATCACAGCGCGACACGTGTCGACATCAGAAGCCAATCATAGCGCGACACGTGTCAACATCAGAAGCCAATCACAACACGACATGTGTCAATGTCAGAATGAAACTAGAATCTCTCTTCTATAGATAGAGATCATTCTCTCATAATATTTCCTAATGTCATTTGTACTACATCATTCACTAGTACTCACTAAAGGAGAGCTTGAACCTATGTACTTGTGTAACCCTTCACAATTAATGAGAACTCCTCTACTCCGTGGACGTAGCCAATCTGGGTGAACCACATACATCTTGTGTTTGCTTCCTTGTCCCTATCCATTTACTTACTTATCCACACTAGTGACCGGAGCAATCTAGCGAAGGTCACAAACTTAACACTTTCTGTTGTACCAAAGTCCTCACTGATTTTGTGCATCAACATTTGGCGCCGTCTGTGGGAACGACACTTATTTCCACTCTCTTCAGCTTTGTCAAGCTGGTTTCCACCATTCGTACACTCTCTTTTGACCAGGCATCCCTCTCCAACATGGGGAGCGAAGGAAGCCACAGCACACAGAATGACACCCCTCTTGCACCTAGTGCGAAGCAACGAAAGAAAGAAGGAAAGAGGGTTGCTCTTCAGGCTAAAGTCGATGAGCTAGAAGTTCAAAACAACAAGATAGCAATAAAGAATGAGGTCATCCAGGAGCAGTATGAGAAGCTCTTTGAGACGCTCCACAAAACTATGAGTACTCAAACACGCGAGCTTGTTTCCCCTGTGGACATCAACCATCATTTGGGTGCCCCTCAACACAGAGGGTCACCTTCCTTCGACATGGGTATCCCTGATGAGGAGCGAGCTAATCATCAAAACATTGATCAACATGAGACTTCTCTCGACCCAACTGCTTCGACCCGAAGCTGGAGAAGTGGAGGAAGACACCTCCTTGCAGAAGGGTTGGAAGGATCGAAAGCCGTTTATCGCGACTGCCGAAACTTCCTAAAGTAACGTCGAGAGAATCCCCTCCACATATGCTCGAAGATCAATGACCCAAGGGTTTCTGAAAGACTCAATCCCCTTCCACAACCCAGGCTAGCTGCCAATCTAGGGAAGGAATGACATGTCCTAAAGGAACATGAAGGTACAGGGGACTCTGAGGTATTCTGACAGACTCGCCCTAGAAGTCAGTACGGCGAGTCTAAGGAAAAATCACACGTCTTTGCTCAAACTTTCCTACTTCCAAGGGGCAATGGAGACTTACGAAAGAAAATACCAGTGGTACATAACTCCATTTAGGACCCCCTTGTCATACAGCTCCTTGAGGAAGTAAACAAGTTGAAAGCCGAACGTCAGGCCGAGATACCTGACTGGAACCAACCCAGGCCTGGCCCTCTCACAAAGAGGATCCTCGACACTCACAAAAGCTTAACCCATAAAAGCTTGACCCACAAAAGCTTGACCTACAAAAGCTTGACCCACAAAAGCTTCACCCACAAAAGCTTCACCTACAAAACTTCAACACAAAAGCTTCACCTACAAAAGCTTCACACTATCTTGATCAAGATAGTGTGAAGCAAAATCAATTCATGGTGCCCAACAAAGCTTGACCTACAAAAGCTTCACCCATAAAAGCTTGACCTACAAAAGCTTGACCCACAAAAGCTTCACCTACAAAACTTCAACACCAAAGCTTCACCTACAAAAGCTTCACACTATCTTGATCAAGATAGTGTGAAGCAAAATCAATTCATGGTGCCCAACAAAACTTCAACCTCAAAGCTTCACCTACCAAGTTTCAACACCAAAGCTTCACCTACAAAGCTTTAAAATATATATATATATATATATATATATATATATTTTTTTTTTTTTTTTTTTTTCTTTCGAAAATTCTAAAATTCTAAAATTCTAAAATTCGAAAATTCGAAAAAAAAAATCGAAACAAAAAAATTTTGAAAAAAAAAATTGCCTAGGCCTTTTCTTCTTTTGGCCTAACAACTTTCATAACAAATATATATGAAGGAGTTTTGGGCTACCACTTAGAAAGGATATGCCTCATTCGTCAACTCCCTCGACCGGAGACTTAGGGAACTCCTACCATATGCTACTGCACCTTGATACTCGGAAGTCTCATGACCACTCAGTGACTTGGATTTTTCAAGTCTCCAAACGAGAAGTTTTCCTCACTTGGGAAATTAAGGGAGCACTACCTCAACCTACATGCTTCGTTCACAAAGCTTCAATGAAAAGAAAAATTCAAAGAACTTAGTGAAGAAGGCCTTAGTGTATTTACCACAATATGTTGAAAGGAAGCAAAACTTGTTTATTGATATCTCCGATAAGTTACAAATATGTACATATACATGAATCAAAATAAACAAACAAGAGGGAGCCTTCACAAAGGTTGCTCAAGAGAAGTCTCAGCAGTCGGCAGAGCCCCAGAAAGAAGAGGCACCAAAGGGTGATTATTCGGAGCCTCAGTACTAGGCAGAACCCCAGAAGGATGAGGCACCGAAGGTTGATCATTTGGAGCTTCATTACGCGGTACAGCCCCAGAAGATGAAGGCAATAAATGCCTTTGGAACAAACCCACAAACCTCTGATGATCAAGTAAAATCTGACCATCAGATTCTTGCAGCTGGTCGAGCTTCCTCTTCATGTTTGTAGCATAGTCATGTGCGAGCATGTGCAACTGTTTATTCTCATGCTTGAGACCTCTGATCTCCTATTTGAAACTTATCACTTCAGCCGCCAATGATTCAACTTGGCATGTTCAAGAAAATAGGCGTTGGGCCATATTAGACACAGAACCTGCACACTGAACATTGAGAGCCAGAGAATCCTTAACAGCCAACTCATCAGACCGTTTGGAAAGTAGTCTGTTATCTTTGGGAGTGAGAAGGTTCCTGGCCACCACCGCAGCGATCATATCATTCTTCATCACAGAGTCCCCAACGGTAAGAGGACCAATAGGGGATAAGAAGGATGGGCGCCATATGTTGTCTTGAGAAGGCATGGCTACCTCTTCACCAAAGTTCAAGTCAAAACGACGGTCGAATGGGCCAGACATTCTTAGAAATGATGAAGGAGAAATGAGGTGCAATAAATCTCTGAAGTAAGGGGAAAATTCTTTCAAGCAATAACTCTCTGAATGTACTATTTGCACATAATTGATGCCCTTATAAAAGAAAGGGCAACAGGGCCGTTGGTTAAAAAATCGAAGAGGCACCACTCTCCGGATTCCGAAGAGGCACCACTCTTCGAATTTCTAAGAGGCACCAATTTCCACACGCAACATCAGCTCCTCGGGTACCACAAATAACTTTGCCAAAGATCTCTGACAAAGTTTAGACACATAAATTTTGAAGATCCAGCTACCCTACTATTACCCTCAAGGGTAAAGGAATAGCACCACTGCTTGATAACTAGAAAGTCCCAATGTGTGTCAACCTCCGTGCTCCGTGGCAAGGCAAACTGGCAAAAATGCCTAACCTTTATTCATATTCGAGAAAACACTCCCAACAAGATTGCTTGCTCAAAAATAGAAGAGGCACCACTCTTCGAATCTCGAGAGCCAGACTCCCAACAGGATTACTTTTTCTCAAAAATCAAAAAGACACTGCTTTCCGAATCTCAAGAGTCAGACTCCCGACAAGATTGCTTGTTCGAAAACCGAAAAGGCATCTCTCTCAGAACTTCGAGAGCCATATTTCCTTGGATAAAGCTTGTCTGCAATCTTCATATGCAACATCAGCTTTCCAGATACCACAGACCACTTTTTCAAAGCGCTCTGACAAAGTTAAAACATGTGAAGCTTGCAGCTCCCACTACATTGCTATGACCAAGAAGGGTAAAGGAATAGCATTATTACTTGCTCAAAAATTGAAGAGGCACCGCCCTCCAAATCTCGAGAGCCAAACTCCCAACAGGATTACTTTCTCAAAAATCGAAGAGGCACCGCTCTCCGAATCTAGAGAGCCAGATCCCTGATAGGATTGCTTGTTTGAAAACCGAAAAGGCATCGCTCTCCGAACTTCAAGAGCCAGATTTCCTTGATAAAGCTTGTTTGCAATCTTCACATGCAACATCAGCTTTCCAAATACCACATACCACTTTTTCAAAAGTGCTCTGACAAAGTTAAACCACGTGAAGCTTGCAGCTCCCATTACATTGCTACGACCAAGAAGGGTAAAGGAATAGCATTACTACTTGTTGTTAGGGAGACTCCTATATATGTCGACCTCCATCCTCGACGGACAGGCAGACCTGCAAAAACGCTCAACCCTTCCTCATATCTGATAGGGCACTCCCAACGATGCCTCTCGAAATACTCAGCTTTCTTCCCCCCCCCAATAATACCTATGCAAACTAGCCACACCAGATAGGGGTGGGTTCGGTTCATTTCGGTTCTGTTTTTGGCCGAAACCGAAAACCAAACCGAAGTTACTGTTCGGTTCGGTTCAGTTTTTTTCGGTTTCGGTTTTTTCCGGTTCGGTTTCAGTTCGGTTCGGTTTTTTCCATTTTTTTTTTAAATCTGGATATTGGTAAATTAGCCCAAAAGGGGACTGCCAAATTAGCCCAAAAGACCCAACAAACAGTAAAGGCCCAGGCCATAAAATACAAACAAGAAAATAAAAAATAAAATCGGGCTTCCACTGAAGCACCCGCCGCCGAGCATCCCTACTAGCACAAACCCTCGCCACCAACCAACCGACGCCTCGCCGATTGCAACATCCAGCCATGAGCACCTGTTCGAACACAGCCAAACAAACGAGAACCAAGGGTTTTAATAAAGAGTAAAGACCCAAAAACCAAAGATCTTTACCACATAGACAAATCCAATAACAACATCAGCCAATTTTCGTTCAAAAATTCATCAATTAACCTCGAAAATAAACAATTGGGACTCGTTGGTTTATTCGGATACAAAAGTATGAAATGAACTAATACTAATCTTCCATAAGAACAAGCAAAGTAAAAGTGAATGCATAAGCAAATTTCAGAAAAAACAAAGCAAAAACAGAACCAAACCTACACTGCCTGCAAGACTCACTTCACCGTGTCATCCAGCGTGCACCGCGTGCTGATGAGCACGTCTCTCTCCTCCGACATCCGTTCCTGGTGCATAAGGAAGACGAGGTCCATGTGGTTTGCGGGCCCTTCAAGAGCCGTGAGGGCAAGGTCGTCTAGGTTCACTGCCGTAAATGGGTCATCCACATCGAGTGAATCACCCGCGACAAGGTCAATGGCTCCACTGTGGGAGAGAGAAAGGCTGAGAATTTGACGATGGGAGAGAGAGAGGCTGAGAATTCGCCGATGGGAGAGAGAGAGAGACTGAGAAGACAGAACTAGGAGTAGATGAAATGGGAGAGTAAATGGGGCGGCTAGGGTTTTGTGTTTGGAAATCTTATAATGAATTAAAGATCCAAAATCAGTATAAATATTATACTAGTACGATTGTAGCAACAGAAAGCCTGTTGTCAAGTTGGCTGAAACAAACACTCTTAACTAAGAGGTAAGGAGTTCGAAACACCTTGCCTCTAGGTTTTGAGTATTTATATATGATTTATATAATTAATATATATTAAATAATTATATATATCGGTTCGGTTCGGTCCGGTCCGGTTTCTGGACCATCAAAACCGAAACCGAACCAACCTATTTTGGTTCGGTTCGGTTCACTTAGTTCGGTTCGGTTTTTTTTTCGATTCGGTTTTTTTCGGTTTCGGTTCGGTGTTTGGCTCGGTTTTTTTCAGTTTTCGGTTTTTTGAACCCACCCCTAACACTAGAGCAAGAGTATCTCATATCATCAGGGTCAAAAGCAAGAGTATCCCATATCATGCTTTTTCCCTATCTTTTCCTTTACCCTTGTTCTTACCTGCAAGACAAGGAGAAAGAGAACAATCAGTCAGCACTTGGAATCAAGCTTCCAGTCAAGAACTGACTGCCTGGAACCCCTTGCCTGACAACTTACCTGGCATTGCTCTCGAGTACTCATCTTCAACATCTTATGCTTCCAGAAAAGATACCGCATCTGTCTGAGGAACAGATAGGGCAAGTGAGAATGATACAAGGAAGCATGTGGAGACAAGCGCAACAGAACACGTGCCGATTCATCCACTACTTCGTCAACAGCAAAATTATCCCATATCATCAAGGTCGAACGCATTCTTGATTTGATGGACTTGTTTTGACCCTCAAATTCTTGAGTCGGTCTTATACTCTGGAGGAAACCAGAAAACCCTCCAGCCCAGTTCAAGAATAAGCCTGTGGAAAGTTACTTCTTCAAAAGCAAAAGTATCTCATATCATCTCTTCTCCATTTGCTTCTCTTTATCCTTGTTGCTGTTTACGACACAATGAGAAGAAAACAATCAACCGAAAGCCGAAGTTGAACCTCTGATCCAGGTTGCTTGCTTGGAAGTCTGATTGCTTACCTTGCCTGTTACCTCTTTCAGTAAATCTCCTAGCTCGGCGACTTGGGGGACTCCTACTATAGGGTTTTGTATCGCACTTGACCAAAGCCAAAACTACAAGTAAGCTTCAAGTGAAATTGATACATTACCTTGTGCATCTTCATCGGTTAAAGATACCACCCCTGGATGGAGGAAAGTACTTCCAGAGAAGATGTCACATCTACGTATGAAATAGATCAGGCAAGTGAAAATGATACCACACTTCGGTACTTAGAAGTTTCGTGATTAGTCAATGGCTTGGATCTTGCAAGTCCCCAACCGAGGAGCTTCCCTCACTCGGGAACTTAGGGGAGCACTGTTTGTACCATACTTGACCAATCCCGAAACTACTGAGCACCGGTCAACGTTATACCGTCAAGGACCCAGAAGAGTTTCCCTCCAACCAGGAGGCCAATCACAGCGCGACACGTGTCGACATCAGAAGTCAATCATAGCGCAACACGTGTCAACATCAGAAGCCAATCACAACACGACACGTGTCAATGTTAGAATGAAATTAGAATCTCTCTCTTATAAATAAAGATCATTCTCTCATAATATTTCCTAATGTCATTTGTACTACATCATTCACTAGTACTCACTAAATGAGAGCTTGAACCTATGTACTTGTGTAACCCTTCACAATTAATGAGAACTCCTCTACTCCGTGGACGTAGCCAATCTGGGTGAACCACGTACATCTTGTGTTTGCTTCCCTGTCCCTATCCATTTACTTACTTATCCACACTAGTGACCGGAGCAATCTAGCGAAGGTCACAAACTTAACACTTTTTATTGTACCAAAGTCCTCACTGATTTTGTGCATCAACATAATCAATTAGCTATCATTCCATAACTTACAAAATATTCCACATAAATTACATAACCTCCAAAATATTCATTCAAAAAATGTGTTAATTGGCTAATTAATGGATTAATAACCTAATTAATTCATTAATTGCAAAATAACTCACACATTAAACCACAAAATGCACACAAAAAGCATCCTAAAGGCCGGCCACCTTTTCTCCAAAGGGGACCGGCCATGCCCTATAAATACTACACATTTTTCTCTAAAAACCTAAGTTCCACACTCTGGCAAAACTTCCAAAAACTCTCCAAACACTTTTCTCTCTAAATTCTAACTTTGGCACCGGAGGTTCTTCGGCCAGAGTCCCCCATTCAAAGTGGGCGCGTGAGGCTCTTGGCCTTGACCTAAGGTGTTATTTGTTTTGTAGGTGCAATTTGTCCAAGAGTAAGGAGGAAGAAATTTGCATCTACAACTTCTATTTAATATCATGCGAATTTCACTGGGGAAAAATAGTCTGCGTATGCAAAAAATAAAAATAAAAAAATGTAAAAAGAAATGAAAATATATTGAAGAATAAACATCAAACAAAAAATGTAAGTTGAGGCCATGTGATGGTGTTGGTGTGTATGGTTCCATGACATCTGGGACCAAAACCCAGAAGTCAATTGAGTGGACCTTTGCAATTTTATTTTTGAAATCAGGTGATGCAAGTTAACAACAACCATAAAATCAGCAAAAGTTGATTTCAATATCTCAAAGGGACAAAGACAAGACATTCTTCATATATTAATCCATCTTTTCTTTGAGTTAGGTATAATAGTAAACCTAGGGGTAGCAGCAAACCAAAACCAGTACCACACTGCTACTATTGTTTGCTCGAAATGTCAACAAGGTGAGGTATAAGCTCTTAACCCTAATCTAATATCGTATGTAGGTGTTGCCTTTAACAGGTTTTGCCAATGACAAGATAATTGATGTGTGTTTTCTTTTTTGAGTAATCATTATTGTTTTTTTCTTGGTAATATTAAGAAAACTCGGGCGGATCCAAAAAATTTAGTCTTGGTGGGCAAAATATGAAAGCTTTTAAGTGATTGTAGACAATAAAAGACACCTTGAAATTAGACGGTACTAATATTATTCATAAAAGAAACAACATTAAAACTTATGAATTACAATTATTTATAACGTTTTTTCATATCATAAAAATATCGCATTATGATTTCATTATCAATACTTGTTCTTGTCTATATTTCTTTGTTGGTGGGCGGATTTTGGCAATGGTGGCGCCAGAGAGATTAAGAAAGGAAAGGGGGAAAATTTCGAGTGTAGATGAATGAATGAGGAGAAAGGGATTTGAATAGAGGAAATAGGGGAAAAAATGGTTGTGTCATCGAGTACGAGAAGGGGATCTGAAATCTGCAAAAGAGGACATATAGTTGTTTCCTTTTATAAAATGCACATCTTAACTTAGATGGTTGAATCTTGGTGAAGCAGTGTCCACCGAACTACAAGCACAGAGTAGGGGCAAATTTCTATTTTAACGATATTGCAATACATAAGCGTCAATCTTCATTTCGCTTGTTTGTATATTAGTTTTGTTTGTTGTCAATGTACATAATTGCAATTTGTTTATTATTATCATATTAATTTGTATATATATTTCGTTTTATTCTTGCATTATATATGTATATATACACACACACACATATATATATATATATACACGTGCTTGATTGTCATCCAACATGAATCACTGTGTTAAGAAAGTAGTTCATCAGAGAAGTAATTAATAATAATATCAAAAAGCCGACCCAGGGAATTATGAACATGCTTGATCACAAGCCGTGTTTCTTCCTTTTCTGGCAGAAAAAGTTTAGTCATACTTATTGTCGATAAATGAGTTTGTCTAAGCTCTACATGCATACACGGAGTTACAACGATATACATATGTATAATCTGTTAATTAGTATAGATTCAACCGTTTAACTAGGAATATATTCACGAGATGACTGAGACAATAACATTGAAATATGGCCTCGGTGACGCTCAAAATAATTCCTTTGCGGCATCTAAATAAGATAGTAAAGATGATGGATGTTTATGGATGCGACCCAAAGCAATCACATGCTAAAGCCTAAAGCAATTAGAATATTATCTGTATAGTCTGCATGATTTGAATATTTGCACAAACTTTATGTATCTGACACTTTATTTCCCTCCTTTATTTCCTCGCCGCTACTTAATAGTCAAATAATTAAATTCCAATTTTTAGGTGGGAAGGGAAGCGAATGTTCAAGATAAAACCACCTTTTAGTGTAAGGAATCACTTTACAAAGCATATTTTAATTGCTTCCTATATGATCACAATTCTTTTCCCACTTACAGATATTACTACGAACTGACATGCAGATGCAGTGTGGACAAATTAATGTCAAATTATTCAATGGTTAATTCGTGCCAAACTTGTATAAAACAAGATACATATTTCCGTTATTTTTTTCTCAATCTTCAAATGACACGTAATGAATCACTTGCCACAAATATGTAAGGAATGAGCATCCTGGATATATCTCTAAAACATACAAGTATTTCCCGATCAACTAATTGAAGGCGATCTTGTAACACATAGGCCCTCCTTAACGTCACCATTGTATAGGGAATTAGGGTTTATAATCAGGAGCACACACAGCATCTATCTAACTTGTTATAACGTTATATAATTAGCTGTACCCCAATATATATGTATATATATATGCCCTTTATCCAAAGGAATTTTCATTTTTTGGTACAAATAAGGACTAGTTGTGAAGCTCACTTCACATCGAATTTCAATGATCCAAACCTTCTATTTTTCAAGTTGCACTTCATAATCATCTTTGCAAAACATTAGCCAAAACGGAAATGTTTAAGTCATCTAATTAAGTTCAAAGAAATTGAGAAACACTATGTTCTAAGACTAGAATTTCATCATGACAATCAAATGCATAAATAGTTTTGGATTGAGTTAAATTTTTACAAGAAGACTAAAGAAATAGACTGTTCGAATCTTTGAAGTTCGATATAAAGTCCCCATTTGGAAAAAAATGGAAATCCTTTGGATAAAGACTCTCTCTATATATGTATACAACCAGTTGTAATTAAGGTCATCTATTCGTCAGCTGATTAGCAATGTGGGTCATGTTTAATTTCAAAACAGAAGCCTTCCTACTATGCATGCATGGCTTTTGAACAGTATTTTGTTTCTAGAGTTTGGGCCACTAGACTGGTTGAATCGAAGTTGACATGTTAAATGGTTGAGTGTGTTTAGTATATATGATCAAGCAACGAACATATATGCAATGCAATGAACCAACGTGAATAATTGATGTAGACAATTTGGCTCATATTTCCAATAATTCAACTGAGTCAATCACTAATACAATTTCAAACATTGCAAATCAAGAAATGTAGAAGACGGCATCGAAGTGAATTTTTTTCTTTTAATAAAGAAAAAAGAGTGTGGAAATTGAAAATCTTAATGGTGAGAAACTTTAATAGCATTTTGTGATAATTTTTTCAAACCCCAAGGCTGCATTTTGGAGCTTAGATCGTAGAAGCTTAGCATGAACCTTGAACCCATTGGAAGTCTAGGAGTTGCTTATCCCAAAGCATTTTTTATGAGTGCCACTTTTTGGTGAATCTTCAAATGCTAACTAGTTAGTAATTTAATACGATATTAATTCTTATTTGGCTTACTCCACACAGTAATTTCATAATTTGAACTCTTCATTTTTTAGGTCATAATTCATAGATCATCTTTGTAAAAATACACTCAAATCGAAATACCGCTTAGTTCTTTAATTGTTGTTGTGAAGATTTCATTGTTTTCCAACAACATTGTGATTGGTCATCTATTTATTAGGTTAACTAAAGGGCTTCTAGTTCTTGTAAATTTTTGTTGAGATGCTCTTTTAAGCATAACCTTAAAAATGATCGTTCAGATTATGTGAAATGTTATGTAATAGGATCAGACGAGTGGCTAGCTTAGCGCCATATCTTGTAGCTAATTAACGCTTTGGCTTTCTTTTATATACATATAAACATTAATCTTGCTACTCAGTAACCAAACAGTGTTTGGTCAATTCATTTTTGAAGGCAGAAGCTATTTATTTAGACTTTATACGTCCGAAACAGTTCCCGCACATATAATTCTAGGTGTGGGGCTACCCCTTTTAAATAAGTACATTATATGTGCCACTCGCCGATAGCTACCCTGCAATCCTTAGGGTGCGTTTGGTACGCGGGACGGGACGGGACGGAACGGGACGAGGCGTTCCGTCCCGCGTTTGGTGCGCCAAAAATGGGTGGAACGGGCTGTTCCACGAGACAGATTTTGGGTGTTTTTGCGTTCCACCTCCCCCCTAGAACGGGTTTGTTCCACGTATGTGGAACACAATGTTTTACCATTTTAAGACAAATATACCCCATGTCTTTTTCAAAAATTACACCTTCGTTCCGTCCCGTCCCGTCCCGTACCAAACGCACCCTTATATATAGGGGAGTATGGTGCCTTTAACTTTTAGGTCATCGCAGTCAAACAATTATAGTCAAATCTGCATAAAGTTTTTATATGCAGATCAAGGCCCGTGTAAGACTCTCGTTGTCGATAATCTCTTTTGACTTAAGTCCCTACTTCGTGAGTCCTCAAAGATGCTTAGTTGCTTATGGTATTGCCCAGCACTGGAATGAGATAGCTTCCTGTCCCCCTAAACTTTTACAAAGCAAAAGAAAGACTGGTCAAATATGGAAGCAAAGAGAAGAAGGAAAATATGATATAGGGTATTAGGGTGGCCGCTTAGGCTCAGGCTGTCCTCATTGCAATGCACGTCCCCATGCAAATAATTGACTTCAATATCTCAGTATAATATACTTATTTTGTCTTTGTTGATGGTAATATTTACCTTATTTATTTAAAAACATGATAGATTTAAAATAAATAAATAAATTTGGGAGAGTGATAATCTTGCTCCTCTCTTTACGGTGCTACGATTTAATTTTCAGAATTCATTTATGCTCATGTTTGTTAAAGCTAGGTCGCTTACGAACTTTAAAGTGAAATTTTTAACATTAATCAATGATCAAAGATCGTCAACATATCAATAGCACAACTCTAAATATATTTCCCTTATTTTTCCTCTTCTTGTTTGATTAGATCACTTGCACATCAAGATTCATAAACAACGTCAAATAGGTATGTAAGGTTTTTTTTCACCAGGCAACCAACGTGTTCTTCATAATTGTCCAATCATTGATAAGAAAAGGTGATTGCTCTATTCTATGATTAAGAGAGATTCATTTGTTTGTTACCATAAAATATAAACAAAAATAATTGAATAAATAAATTAGATTTTTTAATTTTCATATTGTTCGCAGTAATGATATTCATTACCATCAATAAAAGAATTCTTAAATTCAACTATCATAAATGACAAGTTTGTACGGGATAGTTCAATACTTTACTGCCTTAGTATAAATATATTATAAAATATAAATAAAATGTTCTTACTGTTTTGCTTGGATAGTGACGCTTCCTCAACTCCCTTATTCTTTTTTGTTTTTAATCATGCCTTTTTCTCCGCCCTTGTTGTGTTATTCCATTTTTCTGTGCCCATCTTGTCCACCAGGGCTTCTCAATGAATGTGGCCGGATTATGTATATTTTCTAGCGGAGAAAAATTTGAACAGGAATACTCTTCCAAGACCTCAATCCAACAAGGAAAATGCTGCCCCACTGTCCCGTTAGTACGTGGCGGTCTCTCAACAGGGCTCACATACGTCAAACAATGAAATATCGTGACACATCCCAATGCAATTGACTGTAGTATAACTCAAGGCCAACAATTGCATGGCTTTGAATGATTGAGTTGTTCTATTCATGCATGATTTTGTAGATGCAAAGTGCATTATAGTGCAGAGTAAGCCTGGTTTTTCCATTAAGTAACCAATTTTCTCAATAATGTTGCCTCTTCGTAATTAGGTAAAGGCTGAAAGTGGGAAACCTTGCTTTATATAAAGGAGTGGACACCACGAATTGATTATTGTCTAATAGGAAGTTTCTAACAAGAAAAAAAAGATTAGGATGTAAAGATGGTAGGGCGCAAGGATTATCTTCTGACGAATTATACTTTTGCTTTTGTGATCTTCTGAAAAGTCAAATCATTATGTGCCAGTCATTTTCCAACTATTTTCTTCAACATTAAGCGATATGATCACAATTTCAAAATCCAGGTTAGACATAATATTTTGCGACATATATGGAATATGGCAAGACGAACCCGATCAAGTGATTCTTCAGTATGACAGTCACTCGGCTACTCGACACCAGAAAGATGGATTGAAAGAGAGACCAAAACTTTTGTCAAATTTTAAATTCATTGTAATTCTCAGATTGTTAACAAATGGGGTTTAAAGAGTGCCTCAAATGGCCCAACTAAAAATGAATATTTCAATCTGACAGATTCAGATGACATACTTCAGTTTCTTCTAACCAACTCTTCCCTAACAAAAAAGGTAAATTGCAATGTACAACGGAAAGGAGTACCCGTGTATCACTTCCATCGTAGAGACTGTCTAATTCCGGTGTAGATGAGTCCTAATGACCTTCCAATCAAGCATTTTAGAAAAAACGAGAGACCCCTACTGACGTTGTCTACAACTGCTCTAATCAAAGGCATGCTGATGTCGTATAACTCAAGGAATAGGCTGAAGTAATACCTCCTGCAATAGACAAGACAATGGCAATGGATGAGAAGGCAAATCATTCATATTCGATAATGTCAAGATTAAATCCGGCAATAGGGTGATGGCCAAAGATATTTGGAATGCAGAAGATGGAAAGAAAAAAAATGTGAGGCAAAAGGAAAGCGCGTACCACCCCGTAAGGGCCCTTAATTCTTTTGTTCGCTTTACAGGCATAGAGAATTGACTTATCACAACCTGATGTAATGTTGATGACGCAGTGTCAGATTTTTTCCGGCTAAGCCACTTCCACCACTTATAATTCTCAGTCCAGCTATTGTTTGACTCCTCGATGAGTTGGCTCTGAAATGTCCATAAATCAAATCGATCCTCATACATTGATGCAACTGCCTCCAAATTTTGATACAACCATTGGTACAAAGCTACCTGGTAAAAATGGCATGTCTTGGTGAAAAATTGGGATTTTGTTTCTAACATCAAACTGAAGTATAATGCAGTATGTAAAGCCCACAAGCTCTCTACGTACAACCACCTCCGGAATACATAGGCAGCCACCAAAAGGAAGTATAGCATGCCCAATCAACAGTTTCCTAATTTGTGACCAGATAACATTTAAAATAAAGTTACAGAAAAATTGATGTAAGAAACTAAGAATAAAACTATGAGGCCTTTGATAAAAACTCAGTGGTGCAGCATTCAAGATAATAAGAAAGAAAACGGCTTGATTGATTATAAAGCGATACAGTCCATCTCTACATCAAACATTAGTATGTGGGCGTGGAAGTGAGAGAGAATTAAAAATAATATGCTTAAGAATCAACTGTCATATTTATACTACTAAGCGACAGATGAAATTGTCAAACTGTACCTCATTTCGTAATCTTTGGAGTGCTCTTGTTGACAATGTACACAATGTCAAAGGCAGGTTATCCATTTCATCTGAGAAATTGCTGTCAACAGAAATAAGCTCCAAATATATGCTTACTATCCCGTCTGCTAAACTTATCACCAAATCTTCCAGTATGGAAACTCCGTGTTTCTTAAACAGACTACCGTCATAACAGCATCCCTCCCTGATGAAACAAATAAAGGTACAACAAGTGTCTCAATAAGATGAAAGTTAGCAGATTAATATAGAATGCAACGTGTGAGAAAGCCATGACGCTAATCCAGAATGTAATTATGTAACACAAATGTACTTAATATGATTACAACATGAAATGGTAACATGCCACAAATTTTAACTGTTCATCACCAATAATAAGTACCATCTTGGTAACTGTAGTACATGATGAAATTAAATAAAGTATTATAGTTAACCACACATTAAACACACCTGTCGAAGTCATACAATAGAGCCTAATTGACCTATTTCTCGTTACTAACACTACCTAGTTTCCATTCCTCAGTGAGCCTATCAATTATATGGCAATTGCTTTACAGCAATGTGTTTCTTGGAGCTATATTATGAATTTATGACCCATGTATTAAGAAATCAAAAACTTTCGTATTCAATTATGCTAAAACTAGTAAGCTTCAAGTGCTTGTTTTCATTGACACTAAAAGATATGATTTTGCATAGTTAGAGAATCTAAGTTTGCAGAAGAAATCTGAAGCACCAACAAGAGAACTCAAAATGGCAGAAGTCTGAAGATTAGTACACCAGTTCTCGAGAAACACAGTCAAGATAACAGACAATCATAATTGAATTTACCTGAGAGAACCGAAGCTTAGAAAGCACATTAGTTCTGCATAAAGGTCTTCCTTGCCTGAGTTCCTGATGTTCTGTAAAACAGTATTGTCTCCATCTAACTTTCCATCCATCAGCGTAACAAGTGCCTGGCCAGAATGCATAGCAGAATAAGAGAATTTATCTAAATGTGTAAGTTGGGGAAAAAACATAGGGGGCAAGATTTTCCATCCAACATACCTTGGTAGGCTTGCTGTTTAAAAGATGAAGTTCTGTTTCTAACCAGCTCATGCAAACAGGCTGACACGACTTTCGTATAACATCAGAAAAATCCGTCAAGCACTCATCCAATTTATAAATTCCAGAATTTGAGATATTAATCACCTATAAAAAAAGTTTTAGAGAAATATTATCAAAAGATTGAAAAATAATTCAGGCAGTTCAAAGAACTACTTAATTATAATCTGTTTTATTACAGCATCCAATGCAGAATGTACGAAGTTCATATAAGCATTTTTTAGTAGTGCAAGGAAAGTTCTCATAGATGTATCTGTTTGACTCAGTTAATCAAATGCAAAGAAAAAAAAAAAAAATATATATATATATATATATATATAATATAAATGAGTTTAATTGAATAACCTCTGAGAAAATGGAAAAGAAGAAAACTTTATCCCAGAGCACTTTCAAAACTGCAACTGTGTTTATTCAATTAAACGAGATGCCATATTTGTCTTAAAAAAGAAAGGGGAAACACAAAGTACAGCAAAGCAGGAGAAAAGGGATGGCGCTGACCTCTTCCTCAATTCGCAGAAATGATGCCCAGAGCAATCTTAATCTTGGACCATCAGCAACAGCATTCAAACTTAAGGGTCGCTTTGCAGTGTATCCCTCACGTTGAAGGACCCTGTCTCCCAAATTACCCCCAAGTTCAAAAGCTTGGAGTGAATCTGAAAGTTTCCTTTTCACTGCATCCAAGGCATAACCTGAATTTTCTGGATTATCATTCTTTCTTCCACTACAATTAGAGAAAATACACCTCAGCTAACTAAAATAAGCCAAATAAAAAAACCATAAGCATTGCGGCTTCAGTTTTAGACAAGAAACTTGTCAGTCATTTTGAAGAAACATAATTGAATGCCAATATATTTTGTGCTTGATAGCACTTCCTCCCCTTGAGAATAAGGTTGGAGGGTAACTTTCGGGGTTAATTTATCCAGAAATAATTTTAAATGGACGAAGACTTCAACCTTCAAAACTTGGACATGCTTACCCTTACCTACCAGAAGCAGTTGAGGTTTCACAGCCCACATTGTCATTGGAGATGCCCTTTCGAAAAGTTGAACTAGAGGTCCGACCAGGAATTACTCCAGCCATATATGTGAGAAATACACTGGCTGTCAGAAGCACTTGATCAGCAATAGGTACCCAATCAGAGGCTATTGCACCATCAGAGCCTACCAAAGACCCCAAGCAAGCACATTTCGAGGAAGCCTCAGAAAAAGGACCAACTTTCACATTTGAAATGCCAAGAGCAGTGAACTCACACATTCTCCAGGTCAGAAATGGAACTGTCTTGCACCTTCCATACGAATACTTCCTACTGCAACGAATATAGTAGAAGGGTGAGAATCATAATATGAAACATAAACCCTGAAGTGTTAAGCCAGAATGGATGTTGACCCAATTTCTATACTTTTCTGGAAGACATTAGAAATCATTAACTATCACATCAAGCCCAAAATAGTAGCAGGGCAAATCTAACTTACTCGACAACCATAATTCACAATTTGTTCTTGCTTGGTGCACTAACCCCTATCCTCAAAACAACATAATGCAAATTACAATACTATAAGCATAAATGTAAGAAACAATCAAACACCGGCAGTATACCTTTGCACTTTCTGCAGACGTGAACTCCGGGGTACAGAGCCTTCCTCTTTGACATAACTTCTCCGCATCTGCAGCTTCATACATAATGGCGAAGCCAGACATTCCGCCATTTGAATCAAAATTTTCTCTCCCCTCAATCAGCACATTGTAATAATAAAACCACCCGATGATAAAATTCGAGAATTTCAGCTACCTCATCAAATTCTGCAGATAACACCAGCATACAATCACTTTCCATTGTTTCCAAACTCAAAAATAACATTGACCAATTAGTCAGCTAGCATATTTACTCATAAACCCAACAGATATAAGAGCATAAACCAATGTCGAACTGCCATACAACATCCCAAGTCTCAAACTTTACGTACACACATATATATACAATCGAAAATTACAATCAATTCGAGCGCTTACCCAGTACAATACATGAATTTATGAACCCGGAACTCCAGAATTGTAGAGATGAAATTTGGGGAATTAGGGTTAGGGTTAGGGTTTGGGAATCTGGGAGATGAAATTGGGGGGCTATGAGAAGGGAAGAAGATGGTGAAAGCAAATGGTCATTGGATATAATATTGGAGTTGTTAACGGCTCAAATTCAGAGGGAGCCAACCTAAACAAAATCAAAGTACTATAAACTCCGTCGCTGATTGGTCAGCGCTTCTTTGCCTTACACTTTCCTTTCTTCTTCCTGCTTTTGCTTGTTTTCTTTTTTATTTTCTTTTTTTTTCTTTTCAGTTGAATTTGTATTTTATTATTTAATTTCTAGTCTCTTCTCTCCATCTGCATTTACAAATGCAATGGCCGGAGATTCTCTTTGAATCTTCAAGCCGGGAGTCGATAGATCGAAAATCTAAACCATTTATTTTAAATTTTACGGTCCATATTAACCTATTTATTTGGCCTACCTCACACAAATTAAGAGTTTAGTTTTCTTTCTCGCTCTCTTGAATAATCCAGATTTTTCAGTTCATCAGTTTCGAACTGCGAGATTTGAAAAAATCTGAATTTCATTGGATGATGGATCCAACTCTTTTTTTAATACATTTTAAGCTGGATTCTTTTGTACTTGGGTGATCATAAACTAGCAAATGAAGCAAGATGCTAGTAGTTTGATCATTAGATAACAATTACTACTACGAGATAACCTATAAATTGAGTTAGATGTACTACTCAACCTGATCATTTCAAGGATTTTGTTCTCCGTATGAGATATTGGAGCATGCCTTCCACTTGGGCTTCACACTATCAAGGATCGTGGATCGGTTATTTCTGACATGTCATGAGGCTAAATTTAGCATGATTTTTATAATATAATTTTTTTTATCATTTGGAAATCGTTTTTATCAAATTTAGACTAAATGTGGCATTTAGTCCTTAACTGAAGATGACATTAGTTTTTATAAGACAAACTAAATTATGTTGAAGATACTACTCATACTCGTACTCAAAGATATTGTTCCATATTTTTTTTTATATGTTAAAGTATTTTCTCACTTCTAATCCTACTATTTTAAGAAAGATTGGAATTGGTAAGTTTTCTTTTTGAGGAATCATTCTCATACGCCTAAGTTCGTAACAAATTTTTCCTTTCTTCTTTTAACATATGTTTTTTATAGTACAACGATATATTTTACACTAAAGCGATGGAGGAGTCCGGCTAAGTTGCACAATGGGCAATCTAATTTGGTATCGATTTAGCCATCTACGAGATTCGAACCTAAGAGATCTCCCACTTACAAGTGAAGATGAATACTACCAAACCATTGAGTGACTCTTTTTAACATACGTTATGTTGATGCACAAAACCGGAGGTCTTGGAACAATGTAAATCCGACCGTGAATCTGCAAGAAATGTAAATAACACAAGATGTATCGTGGTTCACCCTAAGGTTTGGGCTACGTCCACACTGATTGTATTATATTTCTCTGAGAAGTGAGGGAAAGAGTGTGAGAGCTTTGCTCTAGATAGGAGAGGCTTAGGGTTTGTGAGGGTGATGAGGTCTTTTTATATAATAAGGGCTTCTCCCCTAATTACATATTTGCCCCTTCATTTATTACATAATTACATTTAAGTCCCCTGAGTATTTATACGAGGTCTAAATACAAAGCCCTAAATATGGTATAAACAGTAGTCCCCCAAGTCTTCAGTCAAGATAGTCTTTTGGTTGAATACTTGAAATTCAGTCCATGAGTGGGCCGAAGTAACTAGATGCTGTCTTGAACTGATGCTCAATATGAGGCAGTGCTCAATCTGAAATGACGCTCAACTAGAAGTAGCACACGCTGCGAGGCTGCTCGGCTCGTGGCTTATGTTGCCTTGGTTGGCTCGGCTTGCGGCGTTTGAAGGTGAAGGAGTCTCTTTTATAGAATAATGGCTCGCTCCTCAATACATGAATGATGGGCTAGAGTTGATGCTCTCTAATAATGGTGATGGAGTCCCTTTTATAGAATAAGGGTTCGTTCATCAATACATAAATGATGGGTTAGAGTTGATGCTCGCGGCGAGGCGGTTGCTCAGAAGGCGGCGATGCTCTCTAATGGTGGTGAGGGAGTTCTTTTTATAGAATAAAGGCTCGCTCATCAATACATAAGTGATGGGTTAGGAGTGATGCTCGTGGCGAGGCGGTTGCTCAGCTGGCGGCGTTGCTCTCTAATGATGGTGAGGGAGCCCATTTTATAAAATAAGGGATCGTTTCTCAGTACATGAACAATGGGTGCTCTCTAATGAAAGTGAGGGAGTCCCTTTTATAGAATAAGGGCTCGCTCCTCAATACATAAATGATGGGCTAAGGCACCCGAGTATTTTTCATGAGGCCCAGTTGAGGCCCAATATATGGTACATAATGTAGTCCCCCAAGTCTTCGGTCAATAGAGTCTGTTGGCTAAAGACTTCAAATTGAATCCATATATGGGCCGAAGTGGCGGTTGTTCGGAGGCGGTATTTGTATACCTTGCACTGAAGCTTTGTAAATGAAGCTTTGAAACTAGAGCTCTGTAAATGAAGCTTTTGAAGCTAGAGCTTTTGTAAATGAAGCTTTTGAAGCTGTAACTCTGTAAATGAAGCTTTCGAAGCTAGAGCTTTTGTAAATGAAGGTTTTGAAGCTGATTGACATGAGTGATGCTCATGAATGTTTGATTGACGTGAGCGATGCTCATGGATGTTGACATGAGTGATGCTCATGAATGTTGACATGAGTGATCATGAATGTTTATGTATGATTGATATGAGTGATGTTCATGAATGTTTATGTATGAATGACATGAGTAGTGCTCATGTATAATTTGGAGTATTGGGCGTACTTTTGATCACCTGGTTGGTGGCATGAAGGAGAGTACGAGTTATACCTTTCATCACCTGGTTGGTGGCATGAATGACTAGTTGCCAAATGATATTAGAGTACGGGTTGTACATTTCATCACCTGGTTGGTGGTAATAGAGGCGGGTTGCCTAATAATATTGGAGTATTGGGCGTACTTTTGATTACCTGGTTGGTGGTAATAGCGGCAGGTTGCCGAATAATTGTGGAGTACTGGGCGTACTTTTGATCGCCTGGTTGGAGCTATTTTGGGCTTATGGGCTTTCGCCCTCTACACAACATTCCAACCCATTTATTTTGGGCTTTGCCTTTTTTTTTTTATATACCCTCTGACGGGGTTTATACATATTACCCTTTGATGGGGTTTATACAGATATCTCCGAAAGATACGGAATATAAATTACATCAGTAAAAAACAAGAACAGTAAATCACATCGTTCTGGTGGGGTGTTTATTCCTTATTTTTACTTTCTCTTTTGCTTTCGTTTTTTCTCAGCTCACTTGATTGCTTTTGCAATCTTCTTTTCTTTTTTTTGCTGCACCTCTCTCTGTCTTTTCACTTGGCAGACACATCTCTCTGTCTCTTCACCTGGCAAGGAATCATGATAGAAATAATAATAGGAAGCTTTATCTTTTTAGAGTGGGCATTTTCTCAATGGGAGTGACAAAGCATCATCGTGGCCTTGTTGTGCCATCATCGTCACAACAATGTTTTACAATAAAGGCTTTAGCTAAAGCATCAAAGTCTTCAAGCAGTTTTGCAATTCTGACCTCATTCCAAGGATCCATGTACTGCTCCCGTAATATATAATCCGTCGAAAAATTGCACAGAATCTTGACCCGGACCTCTCCAGCCTGCGGCAGAGCCACCTGTACATCTTCGATCACCAATGGCTTATCGGGTTCCTAGGCCACCGCTGCTTTGCCGGTGACAACTTGACATTGGGTAGCCATGGATTTGAATCTACTTGTCGAGCTCCTGCCATTTCTTGAGAGTCTGGGTGCAGCCTGACAAAGCTTCGGTCCTCATGAAACCTATAGCGTTGGCAAACCGGTTATACGAAGCAATACCATTGTTGGCAGTGAGGATGACATGTGCACACCATTGTTGGCGATGAGGATGACACTGCGCTCGTCGGGGAGTCGATCGAGCAAGGACCAATCAACGTGGGCAACATGGTTCTCGTCCAAATCCCAAATCCCCCAACTTGATACTTTTCAAAGCAAACGTGATGGTGTCGCTATCCAACCCGATATTCCACCGCCTCAAATATACGTATCGTTTTCCAGAGAGACAGATAATCGGGGACGACAGAGGTGGGCTGTCTGGGCTTGGGCCTGGATTCAAGTAACGTTGCGCCAGCTGGATCGCGACCGCTGATTTTGTTGGCGGGTAGGTCGGATGATGTGTGGGCGTGGGAAAGAGCGAAAAGGAATAAGAGGGCGGCGATGGTGAGGATGAGCTCTTCCGCTGATCTGGGAAATCAACGGTGGTGATGAATTAAGCCTCACGAGCTAAAAACGAGTCGTCGACGTGGAATGGAGCCATTGCGCTCGCCGGGGAGTCGATCGAGCATGGACCAGTCAACGCGGCTTCTGCATAGGTGACCCAAATGACAATAACAACAGTAATTAGGAACAACCCAGCTCTGTACCTCCACCCCATCATAAGCCCAGCAAAATCCAAATGGAAAAATCAGAGGATTTTCAAAGATCTGATTGGTTGGTTAGTCTTCCTCCTTAGATCTTTGAAATTTTGGCCCTGTCACCGACCTATAAGCATTGAGAATTTGAGATCTTGGGTGCTGGGTGACAGGGTGTGTGGCAACTCGCACTGGAGTTATTGGCCTGAATTGGTCTTTTGATATTTCAAGACCCATTTTTTCTTGGGACTTGGGAGTTAGAAAAGTTTTCTTGACTGAAGCAATTAAGCTTGCTAGGTTGTGTAAATTAATAAATTGGGGCCAGAAAAGGAAAAAGAAGACGTGCTGAGGAAATCGAGAGGGTGTCTTGAAAAGAGAAAGACATTTGATGAAGAGGTGACAGACAAGTGGAAGATTTTCATGTTGTGGAAATGGAGAAGGTGACATTTGTCTCAAGTTGTGCTCGCTACTAAGACGAATCTTTTTCTGGAAAAGCCCAGTGAGGTTTTTGGGTTTCTTGCAAATTTTGTGGATTCACGATGGAGGTGAAAAAATGAAAGAGAACCGACACAACTTTTCGTATCGATTACCACAGACGGCGCCAAATGTTGATGCATAAAACCGGAGGTCTTGGAACAACGTAAATCCGACCGTGAATCTACAAGAAATGTAAATAACACAATATGTATCGTGGTTCACCCCAAGGTTTGGGGTACGTCCACACTGATTGTATTATATTTCTCTGAGAAGTGAGGGAGAGAGTGTGAGAGTTTTGATCTAGATAGGAGAGGCTTAGGGTTTGTGAGGGTGAGGAGACCCTTTTTATAGAATAAGGGCTCCTCCCCTAATTACATATTTGCCGCTTCATTTATTACATAATTACATTTAAGTCCCTTGAGTATTTATATGAGGCCCTAAATATGGTATAAACACGTTAAAATTAGCGTCTTATCTATTTCAAATGAGATCCTTTGTTAAAATGAGGCGAAGCGTTATATTCCATAACTGCCGAAGTTTAACAACATCGGGGTGGTGGCGCAGTTGGCTAGCGCGTAGGTCTCATAGCTTCTGAGTGATCCTGAGGTCGAGAGTTCGAGCCTCTCTCACCCCAAATTATTTTATGCCTTCAGTTATTTTGGTTGGGCCTAGGCCCGGTCCAACTCTGGGCTCCACACTCAGTTAGAAAATCTTTCGGGTCGGCCCAAAGTCTCCAACAACTCCACTGCGACCCAAATTACATAAACCCTAAACCGCATCAGAGCTCCGTCTTCTTTCACTTTCCTCCTAAACCCTAAACCGATTCAGGGCCTCCCTCTCTCTCTCCTCTCCTTTCTCTCTCTACACCCTCTATATTTCATTTGAAGGACACCCAACGATGGTGAAGAAAAGCAAAAGTAAGCCTCTTAATTTCACTACAAATCTCTCATTTTTGTTAAATTTTGTATTTTTTTTTATTAATCGGAATTTGAAGCTGCAATTTTATTATTTTTGTTAATTTTTTGATAAATTTGATTTGTATTTGTTTTCTGGAATTAATTGGAATTGGATTAATGGGTTGCAGAGAGCAAGAGTAAGAGAGTGACGTTGAGTAAGAAGTACAAGGTGATAAGGAAGGTGAAGGAGCACCACAAAAAGAAGGCCAAGGACGCCAAGAAGCTCGGCTTCAAGAACAAGAAGGTCGAGAAGGACCCGGGTATTCCTAATGACTGGCCCTTCAAGGAGCAGGAGCTCAAGGCTCTCGAAGTCCGTCGGGCTAAATATATCGAAGAAGCAGAGCAAAAGAAGGCTGCCCGCAAAGAAAGGGTACGGCTTTAGTACCCGTGTTTCTGTTTTTGTGATTGATTGTTGTTTGAATTACTTTGACTTATGATTTACGAATTAGAGTTTCTCGAGTTTTTGAGCAGTTGTACGTGAAATATAGTTTTTCCCGTGTACTGATGCAATTGGCATTCAGATTGGCATTTGAAATTGGGTTTAAAGTTTACAGCATATGATGCAATGATAGCTGAGAATGAATGAGTATACTTTTTTGATACAGTACCCTTTTTACTGCATATGAGTTTTGGCGTTCAAGTATTAACATATGCTCGGCTTGCCGATTTCATCATTGAGAAGCAATCACTTACCTGCTTTTAGTGCACACTTTTAGCTGTATCATATTGGTAATAAACTTTTTATTCTGATTCAGGCTAAAAAGAGGAAGATGGGGATTTTAGAGGACGACGATGTCCCCAATTCAGAGGAAGTGGCAGAAGAAGAGAGTATTGATGATTCCACTGCCTTCGGGAATAATAGAGGTATGTTGTTACTTGGTGTTTTTAAGGAATGTTTTATTGCGGATGGTTCAGCTTGAATATCACTACATTTTTTATCCTTAATTGTTCTTAAAACGATTTTCTCTCTGTACAGATAGCTCAGATAGGGCTTTCTACAAGGAGTTGGTTAAAGTTATTGAAGCCTCAGATGTCATTTTGGAAGTTCTTGATGCTCGAGACCCCCTGGGTACCCGATGTATTGATATGGAAAAGATGGTGATGAAATCGGGTCCTAACAAGCATCTCGTCTTACTTCTGAACAAAATTGGTAATACATTTCATGCTCTTCAGTATCTTAAAACATTGATTTGCACTTTCAATTTTTTTTTTGTTTCTAAACTTTAGCCTTTAATAACTGTGATGGTTCTTGGATCTCAGATCTTGTCCCACGAGAAGCTGCTGAGAAATGGCTGACTTATCTTAGGGAAGAGTTACCAGCTGTTGCCTTCAAGTGCAACACCCAAGAGCAAAGGTCAAACTTAGGGTGGAAATCATCTTCGAAGAAATCAAAACCAAGCAGCCTTCTCCAGACAAGCGACTGTCTGGGAGCTGAAACTCTTCTAAAATTGTTGAAGAACTATTCCAGAAGTCATGAGGTACTTGTATCATCTGTTTTAGGAAGCAATGCCACACACACACAGAGGCATGTTATATTTATCCCTCTAAAATTAGGGTTTTCATTGCTGGAATATGAGTAAGTTTGAATAATTTCATCGCATTATTTCCGGTGTAAATGTGAGCTTTTGTCTTTCACAGATCAAGAAATCAATTACTGTGGGTGTTATCGGCCTTCCCAATGTCGGAAAGAGTAGTCTGATTAATAGTTTGAAGAGAAGCCGTGTTGTCAATGTTGGTTCTACTCCAGGATTAACAAGATCACTGCAAGAAGTTCAGTTGGATAATAATGTCAAATTGCTGGACTGCCCTGGTGTTGTAATGCTTAGATCTAAAGAGAATGATGCCTCTATAGCACTACGAAACTGCAAAAGAATTGAGAAGTTAGAGGATCCAATTGCTCCAGGTATTCACCAAGTCTCAGATTCTTCATTTAACCCTCGTAATATGCATGACTGCCCTAATCCTGCATTGATCTACCACGGAATGCTTATTAGTGATTCCTATTGTATATGAAACTTACTTCTATTGCAATCCTTCTTAAGCTTAGTTGAGATTTTCTCTTTGTTGAACAGTAAAGGAAATTTTGAAGCTTTGCCCAGAAAGACTTTTGGTGACTCTATACAAGCTCCCAAGTTTCGATTCAGTTGATGACTTTCTGCATAAGGTGGCTACAGTTAGGGGTAAGCTAAAAAAGGGTGGTGTTGTAGATATTGGCGCTGCCGCAAGAATTGTGCTGCACGACTGGAACGAGGGTATGCATTGACCTTTATTCGTCCGACAAGAACTCTGAAATTTTTTTTTGTAAAGAAGGTAAATGCTGAAAAAGTGGATAATTGATGCTAAACGTTCAATGTCTTTCAGGTAAAATTCCATACTACACCATGCCCCCAGTTAGGAATCAAGATCATCCTTCAGAGGCAAACATTGTTTTGCAGCTGGGCAAGGCGTTTAACATTGATGAAGTATACAATGCAGAATCTTCATTCATCGGAAGCCTCAAGTCTGTTAGTGATTTCCATCCTGTCGAAGTTCCTCCCAGTTGCCCGCTCAATTTCAATGAAGATATTGAAGAGGTTTGTGATCTGTGCTAACCATATCACTTATGACTCCTTTTCTGTTATTCAGTATTTTGGTAGCCAAACTAGTGCACATTGAATAGTCTGTGCATGCTGTTTACAGATATGTTCAATAGTCTTCTAGGAAGCCGACTGATTCACATTTGATTTAAAATTTAGTGTACATTTATCAAATTCCGAATGTAATTTGATTTTACATTATCACGCACCAGGTTGATACGGCAGAAGGACCATCAAGTCATGGTGATGGAAGTCCTGAAGATATGGTTGACGGAGACGATGACCAGTCCATGGCATGTGAAGAAGATGATGGTGGCAAACCCAAGGAAAAGAAAGCTATTAGAACTATCAGGCAAAATGAGAAATTGTACACAGCTGAAGGTATTCTCAATCCTAAGCTAAAGAAAGCAGAAAGGAAGAAAAACAAAAAGGCCAAGTCAGCCGCAGCCTCAGTCGACGCTATGGATGCTGACGGTGACTATGACTTTAAAGTGGATTACAAGAACAAGGGATCCGCTATGGATGTTAGTGATGGTCAACTTATAGGAAAGGTTCCGATGTCTGGTACTGGATTTGATGAACCGGAGAAATAGCCGGGACGATCAAATGCAACTGTATCATCAGAGGCGGTCCACGGTGCACACCAAGTTCAGTCTGATCTAGCCAGTTTTTTGTTTTTTAAGAGAAATATGTATGAATGCCAATGGTTTTCAGATTTTTGTACGGACAGGATTTATGTCTGCCTAACAATATAAAAGCTTGATTATTTATCTGCATATTTAACCTGGATTCGTCTTGCACGCTCTACAAACAACAACAAAACCTTATCCCACTAAAGATCATGACTTTCACTGTCACCCTCGTTGAAACGAGTTGAATCTGAACTGCGATTCAGATCAAGTCTTACCAAAATCGGATTACAATTTCCCAACGGAGGACGTATAAGTAGCTAGCATCAGCATGTGTATTTGCAATCCAAGTTTAAGCCCTTTCTCTAAGGACTACAATAACTTATTATCGAAGTTATAACGAGTGATCTACACCAGATTAAAAACCAACTGTATTGGCTGGAAGGTGTAAGATATGCTAATACATGAAGATGGATCTCAATCATCAATTGGCACCCCTCGAACCGTGTCATCGTCACCCGGATCTTGTTCGTCCTTAGTTGTTGAGGGAGCTGGTTCAGACAATGAGGATTGATTCACAGGAGTGACCACAGTCGTCGTGGTTGTCGAAGATACTGCTGTAACGCCGTTGGTGGTTGTGACTGGTGTTATGGATTCTGTAGTTGATGTCACGATTCCTTGTGCCTCCACGGCCTCGCGTGCTGCTTTCTCTTTGGCCTTTTTGGCTCTTTCCAGTACATCTTCCTGTGTATAATTGATAAATTAGCGCAGCGACTAATATCCATTATGCTCAATGCAGACTATGCAGTTGTTTTGATTCAATCCCTCACATCACTAGCAATATACAGTTCAAACCAAATCGAGAACCAGTAAGAGAACTTTGTACCGATGATCCCACGCTATTCACTATAATATGGTGTTGTCTATGCACAATGATCTGCCTTAAACCGAAGTGATTTAGAAATTATCTAAAGCAGATTTCACATTTAGCTTCAATCCATGAATTCTGGAAATGTTTTTTCGCTTACGGAAATGTTGACAGCAAATTTGTAAAGCAGAAAGTTCACAAGGAGGAACAATTCATCAATGAAGTGAAGTGCTCACCTGAAACTCCTCTACAAGCTTCTGCTGCTCAGCTTGCAGCCTACCAATCGTGCTCAAAAACTCGCCTACACCGGACTCAATGCGGTCGTTTATAGCTTCAGCTAGAGCTTTCCCCAAGAAAAAGGCATCCAGAACACTCCTGCTATCACCCTCACCTGCAACATTCAGTTGCTCAAATCTTTGCATATTCCAATCCAAAATTTACATTTATCCCATAAAAACCTGACATTTCTGGAAAGGGGTACCCAAAGGATTGTTCTTTCGTAATTTAGATAAAAACCCAATTCATACAAATCAACAATTTCCAGAACGAGATTCATTCAACCGACACCAAATAATTTACACATGAAAAAAGTTCAAAAATTGAAGACACAGAGGTAAGAACAATACCAAATCCGGGCCCACCAGGATTTGCACTGCAGTCCAATCTGCTTCTCTGAGACCCAATTCTTCCATAAAATCCAACGCTTTTAAGCTTCAAATCTGTATGAACACTTGCAGAGCTTGAAGACGACGCAGAGAAAAAGCTGCTGCTTCTGGGTTTAGAAAGCAGGGAAGAAAGTGCTTGTGGGGAAGCAGAAGCAGAAGTTAAAACCCCACTAATCATTTTTTCACTTCAGATTCTCAGATTCTGTCACTTACTCGGTGTTTCTCGGCTTTTCTTGTTGGCTCAACAGAACAAAAATCTTCAGGGTTTGCCGTCCAGTACAGTTGGGTTCGGGTCGGGTTTTCTGTTTGTGTTAATGACGTGGGCCTAAACTTACACACACGTAAGTCCAGTGTTCCGGTCCACCCGAACCATGCGTGGTCCATATAAACAAGTGCAGCAGCCTATGCTAAATTAGTGCACCTTGTCCCACACATCTTGCTATCAAAACTTAAGATCTTGAATTTCATGGTGATTTGATTTGACAACACTACAAGCTCAAGCTCATCTGTTTGTGGGATTTTTTGTGTTATAGTATTTGTATGAGAGTTTTGCTATGGTCAATCGTGTTTTCACGCTTTTTAATTGAAAAGATGTGTAAATCAACAATTTGTAAGTGCGTAAATTGAGATTGAAAGTTAAGTTTTGCCAATTTGGTTATAACATAGCATAATTTGTCACTTGGACCGTTGCTCTGTATCACACAGACAAATCCACTTAAAAAACTTATTCCTTGTAGAATTCTCATTGTGTTTTGGAGAAGTGTAGGCATATAATCAACTGATATCGTTTGACATTCTACTCAATAACGTGATAAGATAAGTGATTACATTACTCTATGGACAATCCAATTTCTCTTGCCACCTATATTTCACTTTTTCAGTTTCTTTGAACACTCTAATATCTTTGGAAATAAACCAAACCTAACTTTTGAAAAACTATGATTTCCTTTTGCAGGCTATACGTTTTTTTAATACAACGTTATATTTACACCAAGATGTAAGGAATTTAGAGAACATCATAAGTTGATTCTAAATGAGTTATTAACAAATCCAATTGTCTGAAGGGGAGTTAAACAAAGAGGCAGAATTTCGATTAGTTTAGGTTACATATAATTTTGGGTAAAAGATTGTTTACTACCCTCATGTTTCGTGGTTTTCAACATTTAGTACATCAAGTTTTTTTCATCTCAGAGTCATACCTAAAGTGTAAATTTTGGGACAATCTCATACATCCGTTAGTCAAACTGTTAAATTTGTCGTTAATTGTGACGTGGCGCCCATGTGGACAATGATTGGGCGCCACGTGTCATCCACGTTTTTTTTTCTTTTTTTTTCTTTCTTTTTTCTTCTTCCTCCTTCTTCCTCTTCTTCTTCTTCTTCTTCCGAATCTGCAACTTTGTTTTTTCTTCTTCCTCATTCTTCTCCTTCTTCCTTCCTCTTTCTTCTTTCTTCTTCCTTTTCTTTCTTCTTCTTCTTCTTCCTCCGAATCAGGGGAAGATGAAGTTTTTTTTTTTTATCTTCTTCCTCATTTTTCCTCCTTCTTCCTTCTCCTTCCTCCTTCTTCCTTCATCTTCTTCTTCTTCCTCCGAATCTGGGTTGCAGATTCGGTTTTTTTTTTCCTTCTTCTTTATCCTTCTTCCTCATTCTTCTTTTTCTTATTCTTCTTCTTCTTCCTTCGAATCTGCAACTTTTTTTTTTCTTCCTCCTTCTTCTTCTTCTTCTCCTTCTTCCTTCCTCATTCTTCCTTCCTCATTCTTCCTTCTTCCTTCTCCTTCTTCTTCTTCTTCTTCTTCCTCCGAATATGGGGAAGATGAAGGTTTTTTTTTTCTTTCTTCTTCCTCCTTCTTCCTTCCTCTTCTTCTTCTTCTTCTTCCTCTGAATCTAGCTTGCAAATTCGGTTTGTTTTTTTTATTTTTTTCCTTCTTCCTTCTTCTTCCTTCTTCTTCTTCTTCTTCTTTTTCTTCCTTCGAATCTGCAACTTTTTTTTTTCTTCTTCCTCCTTCTTCTTCTTCCTTCCTCTTTCCTTCCCCTTCGTCTCATTCTTCCTTCTTCTTCCTTCTCCTTCTTCTTCTTCTTCTTCCTCCGAATCTGGGGAAGATGAAGGTTTTTTTTCTTCTTTTTCTTCTTCCTCCTTCTTCCTTCTCCTTACTCCTTCTTCCTTCCTCTTCTTCTTTTCCTCCAAATATGAGTTGCAGATTCGGTTTTTTTTTTCCCTTCCTCCTCCGAATCTGCAACTTTTTTTTTTCTTCTTCCTCTTTCTCCTTCTTCCTTCCTCCTCCTTCGGATTTGAATCCTCTCCTGAGCTAATGGAGAGGATCCTCCTGACCAGTTATCATGAGCCGTTGGATAAAAATCCAACGGCTATAATTATTATAACTTTAAAGGGACCTCCCTGTTTGTAACCGTTAGATAAAAAACCAATGGCCCATGATAACTGGTCAGGAGGATCCTCTCCATTAGCTCAAGAGAGGATCCAAATCCTCCTCCTTCCTTCTTCTTCCTTCTCCTTCTTCCTTCGAATCCTGGGGAAGATGAAGGTTTTTTTTTTCCTTTCTTCTTCCTCCTTTTTCTTCTTCTTCCAAATCTGGGTTGCAGATTTGGTTTTTTTTTTTTTTTTCATTCTTCTTCCTCTGAATCTGCAATTTTTTTTCTTCTTCTTCTTCCTTCTTCTCCTTCTTCCTCCTTCTTCTCCTTCTTCCTTCCCCTTTTTCTCCTTCTTCTTCTTCTTATTTTTCTTCCTTTGAATCCGAGGAAGATGTCGGTTTTTTTTTTCTTCCTCCTTCTTCCTTCCTCTTCTTCTTCTTCATCCGAATCTGGGTTGCAGATTCGTTTTTTTTTTCTTCTTCTTCTTCCTCCTTCTTCTTCTTCCTTCTTCTTCTTCCTCCTTCTTCTTCTTCCTTCTTCTTCTTCTTCTTCTTCTTCTTCCTTTGAATCTGCAACTTTTTTTTTCTTCTTCCTCCTTCTTCTTCCTTCCTCCTCCTTCCTTCCCCTTCTTCTCCTTCTTCCTTCTCCTTCTTCTTCTTCCTCTGAATCTGGGGAAGATAAGGTTTTTTTTTTAATATATATATATATATATATATATATATATTTTTTTTTTATATTTATTTTATAAATATTTTTTTTTAATTTCCACGTGGCGCCTAATCATTGTCCACATGCCCGTCACGTCATAGTTAACGGGAGACTTAACAGTTTGACTAACAGATGTATGAGACTGTCCCAAAATTTACACTTTAGGTATGACTCTGAGACGAAAAAAAATTGATGTACTAAATGTTGAAAACCACGAAACGTGAGGGTAGTAAACAGTCTTTTACCCTATAATTTTAGTAGCATAGCTGAACCAAACCAATCTATTCATCTTCAATCATTTTTCTTATGAGCAAGTAACAAATATTATAATATGTTAATGGAACTGTTACTAGTATAGTACTTCAAAAATCTCATTCTACACTCCTTATAAGTGTATTTTTCTTTCTAATTATAGAAAATTTGGAGTGCCAAATGAGATTTTTAGAGTGCTAATGACAATTCTCTATGTTAATAAGAGCATGATGGAATTTGTTATGTGACGATTGATTATCAAATTTGACTGTCTCAACATTTGCTTGCATTTAATGGTCAGTTGTATGAAAGACAAGTTACGATTCAACACGTTTTTAAACCTCTCCCATCATTTTTCTTAGTACACAGTTATTTTCGTTTAATTTATTTATTCTAATGACAAGAATTAAAGAAGAAGGTTTTTAAAAATGAGTTTTAACGAAACATTTCTAGTACTGGTCATTTTTAACAAAAAATCACATTTTTACTTTTTTCTGATACCATTCACTACATTTTTATTTGTTCTTTTGCATTAAAACTAAATTATTTTTTTGACCTTTTCGTTTTAAAAATCACCTCCCTAATTTAATTGAGTTGGCTTGGCCCTCACTCAATCATACTTCCCCGTGGACGGTAGTCAAAACCCTAAACCTTCGCTTGCTAGTACAATCCAGACCGGAAACCCTAAATTGCCAAATTCTATAGAACCAGTGGCCATGGAAGGCGCAATGGTTGCTCGGAGGAACAACCGGAAGAGAAAGAGAGCGAAGAAACTGTCGGAATCGACCGGTACGATTGAAGAATCAGAGCCTCAAAACCGTAAGGAGGACCAAGAAGAAGAAGACAAAGGGGAAGATGAGAAGACGAAGAGAATGAAGGTAGAGGAAACAGCGGGAAAAGAGGAAAATGAAGGTGTAGAAGCCTCGAAGGAAGAGAAGAAGACGAAGGTTAAGAGAGGTGGAGGGTCTGGGATTATGACCACAGAGTCTTTTGGATCACTGAATTTGTCTTCCAACACTTTTAAGGCCGTTCAAGATATGAAATTTCAGCACATGACTCAGGTAAAAAGTTAAATTTCGGGTTCGAATTCAATGGTTTTATTAGCTCCTGATTCATTCATGGATTGACATTGCCATGCTTCTAATATCAAGGCTTTTTTGGGGTAGAATTTGTGTAACTTAGTGTATATTTTTTGGGCGAAATTGGCTTAACGCAATTTACAAGTAAATTCAATTGCTGCAGATTCAAGCCAGAACAATCCCACCACTATTGATCGGAAAAGATGTACTGGGAGCTGCAAGGACAGGATCTGGGAAAACTCTTGCTTTTCTAGTACCAGCTGTGGAGTTGCTATATCACACAAAGTTTACTCCTCGTAATGGAACCGCTGTTGTTGTCATTTGCCCTACACGGGAGCTTGCGATTCAGGTGAAACAAACCCTGGTACATTCTTTCTTTGTTATTGATTTGATATGTTACAGGGGTCGGTCTTATTTCACTGGCTCCAACTCAAGATCATTTTTTTATGCCTGTTACATATCTAGGTTGAACATAAAGGCCTGCCTGTATTTGAGTGATAATGCAATTCTGCAGAACAGTTTTGTAAAATTGGCTTGGTAATGGAGTTCCTCTATATTAGCGGGCTGAAATATGGCTTGGTATTCATATTTGCAAGATATGAAAGTTAACATGCTCAATAATTTAAGAAATTCACTTCTTAGAAAGAAGTCCGAAAACGGAAATGTTTATGTAAAATTTTATGCTTCACAAAACCAAAGAAATTGTGCTTTATTAGTCGATGTGCTGTCGCATTATGAGGTTTACGATAAATCATCTTGATTCATCCCTGCATATTTTCCTCTCAATAATTCAGACCCACGCTGTGGCAGAGCACCTCCTCAAGTATCACTCACAGACTGTCGACTTGGTTATTGGTGGTGCAAATCGGAGAAGAGAAGCAGAAAGTCTTGTAAAAGGAGTAAATCTATTGGTTGCAACCCCTGGCCGACTTCTTGACCATCTCCAGAATACCAAGGGATTTCTATATAAGAACTTGAAGGTTCCTCACATCTCCTCTATGGAAATATTGTTGTAGTCTATCAAAATTATTTGTATCTGGTTATTTTGTAAAGTGGGGCTAATTTCTACAATGGATTTCTCATTGAAAGATGATTCTACGCACTATTTTCTTAACTCTCTATTATTCTGCAGCGGTTAATAATCCCTTTACTGAAAACTTGTTAGTAGTTTCCGGCCCTTTTCTCAATTTTGGTTGTTATGATAGATATAAAATTTAGCCTCTTGGTCTGGTTGGACTAAACATGTTTTATCGAGATGTAAGTTTGTCTCCCGACATCATAGCAATTGACAATCCTTGGTTTCATTGTTCTATTGGACTTGCAGTGCCTCATCATTGATGAAGCCGACAGGATTTTGGAAGATAACTTTGAAGAAGAAATGCGACAGATTATCAAACGTCTACCCCAGGTACCCTATATGATTCTGCATTCTAGCTTGTGTTACAAATACTCAATGCTGAACAATAGATGCATCCAGCTTGCAACATATTCTTATTTTCTTTTGTTAGATAGAGATAAGAATGTAGTGAAGTGTGTATGATTATATTCACAATTCAGCTTCAATGTGTCATTTTTGTTGTTTTAGTTGCAATTGAAAATGGATTTTACATGGTGATTCCCTTGACTTATTCAGTTGCTATTGAATGTGCAGGAAAGGCAGACAGCTTTATTTTCAGCAACCCAAACCAAGAAGGTTTGTGCATTATACTCATGTCCTTATCTTATAATAGTCAATCTTTTGCTTTCTGCATTGTGTTTATCTATTTTAGCATGAATTAATAGGCTGCACATCGTCCAGTTGTTCAGTTATTTTTCTTGCACTGAGTTTACTCGTGTGTGTGCTCATATGCTACATGAATTGCTTTGTTCTGATAATACTTTTCTTGTTAAACCTGTAGGTTGAAGATCTTGCTAGATTGTCACTGAAAGATCCTTTTTTGATTGATGTGGATGAAGGGAGGACTAAGGTAGGAATCTAGATGGTTTCATGTATTCTTTTAGTAATTTACTTGTGTTAATATCTCTCATGCATTTAAATCTACTTATATGTATTTAATACATTCTTTGTTCATTTTGATATAGCTCTAAATCTTTAGAGTCTAACAAAATTATGTGCACTGTAGGTCACTAATGAAGGGCTAAAACAAGGCTATGTTATTGTGCCCAGCGATAAGAGATTTATTCTCCTATATACTTTTCTGAAGACCACTCGTTCTAAGAAAGTGATGGTCTTCTTCTCTTCTTGTAACTCAGTTAAATTCCACTCTGAACTTCTTAAATACATTAATATGGAGTGCTTTGATATCCATGGAAAGCAAAAGCAACAGAAGAGGACAAAAACTTTCTTTGACTTCTGCAAAGCAGAGAAAGGAATCTTACTTTGTACTGATGTTGCTGCTCGTGGGCTGGATATTCCTGCCGTGGTATGTTTCCTTCAACTGTATATCTTGTTTGAACTTCATGTTATCCCAATAAGCTTCTGTTCTGTTACATTACCAATACCGCAACAAGCAGTCGCACAAGGTAAATTTTATTCTTCTTTTTTCGTTTGCTTGTAGGACTTGATTGTGCAGTTTGATCCTCCAGATGATCCCAAGGTGCCCAAATTTTCTCTACTAATGTATTTCAATTAATTTTTGTATCGAGTAATTTTTCCTTATCCATTATTAATTCAGGATAAGAATCCAATTTCCAATTGGAGTTAATTTCCCAATTAACCACGGTTTAATATACTTGGTGATTAGGTTCTAGGACTAGATTTTCTAATATGCCTTTCTCGTGGCTGTTTAAAGAGCTTTGCTGGTTTACAAGCATAAGTAAGCAAAGAGAGAATTCAGACTTCCACTCTTAAGATGGTGAATGGGAATACCATCCAGAGAGAGGAGTGGGAGGAACTCAAGGAGTTAAAGTGACATAATATCGAAGGGCAAAGTGTCTGAAAGATAAGAAAAGATATACGAGTGTTTCCATATTTCTTGTTCTTTATGGCTCATCTAGTCTTAAATCTTGAGGCTTGATAAGATAATTGGTTGTACCCATTATCGATATTGTGAAGATTTGTGTTTGTGCCTTGTGGACATAGGCATATAAGCAAACCACGATAGTTCAGGTTCTTTGTTTTCTTCCGTATTTTCTTGGGCTTCCTGAGTTCATTTGTTTTACCCATTTGTAAAAGATTTCACAACAATGGGATATCTTTGTGCAGGAATATATCCACCGTGTTGGTCGAACAGCTCGAGGAGAAGGTGGAAAAGGAAAGGCATTCCTTCTCCTCATTCCTGAAGAGATGCAGTTTATTCGCTATTTGATGGTATGGTTAGTCAAGAATAAGAAACGAATGGAAGCAACCAAATCTAAAAAAATGCCATGCTTTTCAGAAGGGTGTCTGTTTAAAGCAAGCTTGATTGAATATATGGCCTTAAGCTTTTATTTAGGTTGCTACGCTTCGGTGCTTGTTCTCCATTTCAATTGCTTATGTTATTATGTGTTCAGGATGAAAAGGTCCCCGTTGAAGAACATAAATACAAGGAGAGTATGCTGAAAAATGTGCAGTCGCAACTGGTAATGTTCTGTTGTTCAATCGTAATCTACTACCATACAATAACTGTTTCCAAGGAACCTTATGTGTTGCTTTGTTTGATGCAGGTGGAGATGGTTCAGCGCAACGATTATCTCCGCAAATCAGCAAAAGAGGCATATAAATCTTATCTATTAGCGTATAATTCACACTCTATGAAGGACATCTTTAACGTCCACCGACTCGATCTGCAGGTACTCAACTTTTTCTTTCTTGATTGATGTTGCAGAGGAAATTAATATTTATCTTTTCATCTGAATTAATCGGCAAAGAGACCCTAACTGGAATTGGACTGCGTGCAGGCGGTTGCAGCTTCATTTTGCTTTCTGAGTCCCCCCAAGATGAATCTGAACTTAAACAGCAACGCTTCAAAGTTCAGGAAGAAGATGAGCAAAGTAAAAGGAAGTCGAAACGGATTCAGCGTGAGCAATCCTTACGGTAGGCAAAAAGGCCGAGATGAAATTCGACAATTTGTAAGACATTAGGGAGTCTTGAGCCAAAAGAAAGAATCCACATTAACTTCTGTAAAAAGTGATCAAATGGTTCAGATATGGAAAAGTGATTTCCGCCCCCTTTTACCTTATTTTTGTTAATTGATTCTCCTCATAGTGTTGGAGCCCAAAAGCAGAGTGCAATAGATCATTCCCTTTACCTTCCAAGAAACAATCTGATGAATTATATGCATTCGATACCTTCAAATTTATTTGATACATATAAATTGCTAACCATCTCCAATTCGAATAAATTTTTCATAAGGAATATAGATATGATGATTACGACGAAATTAAACAATTCCAATTGTTTGTTCGTAAGAACACGTCCCATCATAATAAATGGATGAATGACACAACCATGAGATGAAATACACGTATTATTCTTGCAATATAATACAAAGAGTAGGCAATAAAATTCTTACTTCTTATAAAAAAATATTATAATTCTTACTTTTTAAAAAATATCGTGAATAAATAAATTCACTTGTTAATCTCGTGGATAAACATGTTCAATACTAAAGTATTACCTAGCGTTTAGCGTACATAATATTGTTGGTTTTTTTTTATTTTTAAAATTAGGAGTCCAATGCGATTTTATTAGCTCCTGACTTATGGGATGCATGTCTGATGTTTGTGTGCACTATATCAATAGGCGAGCAACGAAGGGCAAGGGGTGGAAGTGGAACAAGGCTATTGTATTGTGCCTAGTGAGAAGAAATTTATTCTCTTATATTATCTTCTGATGGTGAATCAGAACTTCTTCGACACGGCTTCACACCAATTGTTCGGTTTTTAGGACATCTTTTAACTACAACATAAAACACCTATACGTGTGCAATACTTATAAAATATGATTGTTTTGACATGTGTTTTTGCCCAATTAATTTTGTTTAAATCAATCCATGATCTGTGTATCTCATCACCACATGGTACTTTGTGTATATTTCTTCCCACATATGCACTATTGTTATTACTGCAATTTAAATTTCTCCATCAAATCGGTTGGATTTTGTTTCTAAACTGAAATTCTCTAGGGGTGGTAATCCGCGACTCTAATGGAGGCTTTATTGGGGCTGCCTCATTTAATTTCCAGGAGGTGTTCTCTCCTGCTCAAATCGAAGCGTTGGCGGTTAGAGTTGGCTTCGAAGTGGTGATTGAAAGGGGTTTACAAAATATAATTTTTAAGAGCAATTCAGTTTAGATTGTTTCCACATTAAATGATTCTTCTACTAATTTGTCGACTATTGGACCTATCATAGAAGATACCAAGCTCTTTATGGAAATGATCGCTGAAGTTTCTATTGTCCATGTTCGCTGTGATGCCAACTTTGTAGCCCATAGAATTGCTAGGTTTGCTCTACATTCAGAGAGTAATTCTACTTGGTTTGGCAATCCTCCTCTGTTTATTTGTGATCTTCTGGAGGAGGACCTCCTCTTTTCTTATACTGTTTAGCCTAGTTTATGGCCTTGGAATGAAATATATCGTTTTTTTATAAAAAAAATAAAAATAAAAATCTCTCAATTGCAAAGTGTCGTTGGAATTGGATATAAGTACGGACTTGGATTGTCTGCCCTCCCTCATCCCATCCCCTTCCCATCCCCTCATATTTCTATGGTCACGGTTAAGCCACGTCAACATATTATATCATTTTTTTATGGAAATAATTGTTGGAATTTATTAGGTTTATTTAGGAAATTAATTAAGATTTGATTTGATTTTGTAGTAGGGTATTTTTGTCATTTAAGCATTAGGGTTTCTTAGGTTTATTGCTCTATAAATAGAGCTTGTAATTTAGTTTGAGAACAAGTCATTCACAATGTAACCTCTTAGGGTTTTGTAGCCGTTCCGGCATTCTCTTTTGTTTAATAATATTCTTATTATTTTGTAGTCTTGTTTGTTCCGCACTCTGATATTCAACTTGGTATCAGAGCAGGTTTGATCCTTTGGGATTTAATCTGCCCTTGATTCGTATCAGTTTGTTTGTCCGTCTTGTTCGTTGTTTAGATTGTCGTTGGTCTAGTTTGTTTTTTTTTTTTTTTTTTTTTTTAAAAAGGTGGAATCTGCCATCACTTCCACTGCGCCTACCCCATCTGGATCTGCAGAACCATCCACCCACCATGTGCTTGAACTCGCACGGTACCCGGACTCGATTCCTATGAGTTGGATCTGTCGCAACTCGTATGGAGTCCTTCTGCAATTGCATTGGAGTTGTTCTGTTGGCTGCAATCCATTTTCTTTCCCTCGACTTGGTTGCTGCATGAAGAAAGCAGAAGTAAAAAAAAAAAAGGGTTAGGTTTTTTAGGCCCATGCGGGCAAAAGAGAAAAAAAAAATTGTTGGATTGTTTTTTGTTTGTTTGTTTGGCATCGGCATCGACATTTGCACTGGCACTGGCATTGGAATCTTGCACTGGCACTAGCATGGAAATCTTGCACTGGCATTGGCATGGAAATCTGGCACTGGCATTGGAATCTTGCACTGGCACTGGCATTGAAATCTTGCACTTGCACCGATGGAATTTTGTATTGAAATTGGCATCGGAAGTTAGCATAACAAAGCTTGCATCCACATCGTCTGTTGGCAAACTCATGTCGTATACCGCCATGAGTTTGACGGGGGGTGTTGGAATTTATTAGGTTTATTTAGGAAATTAATTAAGATTTGATTTGATTTTGTAGTAGGGTATTTTTGGCATTTAAGCATTAGGGTTTCTTAGGTTTATTGCTCTATAAATAGAGCTTGTAATTTAGTTTGAGAACAAGTCATTCACAATGTAGTCTCTGCGTGTTTGTTTGACCGGATTAAGGGGTACTGGACTAGACTAGACTAATTGCTAGTATAGTCCCATGTTTGTTTTGGACAAGGATTAGGTTTAATGAGCTTAGGTAGGACTCGCTCGGATTATTCACCTCGCTAGGTGTTCTTAACGAAGGACCCCAATCTCGGCCGGATTCGTAAGCACAGAGAGAACCGCTAGAGCTTCGCTCGTCCAAGAACCCCAAGTCGCTCGTCCTACTCGTCACACATCGCTCCCTCCTTGCCCTGCTCCCTCATCGTCGTCCTCCTCACCCTTATCTCTGCGTCCTCCCTCATCTGCATCTGCTCGCCCTCATCTACTCTGAGTTGTCTGGTAAACTTCGAATCTTCGATTTATTTCATCGATTTGTTTTGCAGATCGTGATATTACTGAGCTTTATTTGATTTTGTTGTTTTGGGTTTGAGAAAATTTCAATCATAGACCTCTGCACTTGAACAAATTAGGGTTTTGATTTTTAGGTCAAATTGAGATTAGAATTTGGGGTTTTCATATTTCTGTGTGGTTTTTCGTTTTTATGTTCTTGGTTCACGAATTTGATGCTTCTTGGTTGGCTGGTGTTCTTTTTGTGAGTTCGATTATCGACTTGTGTGGTTCTGATTTTGTTTCTTGAGTAAATACTTACCAATCTGTAATTTGTATTCTGCAAAATGGGGAAAAATGGTATTTTTGGGCATCAGGGTTTTGGTTGAAAGCAAAGCTCTCCCTCACAGCAATGATGCGTTTTCTTCTTGTTTATTTATCTGATTCCTTGCTCAGTGCTAAATTCTAACGTCTCTTCTTTCTTCCATTTCAAACTCTCTCTCTCTCTCTCTCTCTCTCCTGGTTTCTAGTTTCTGCAAATTTCCCTCTGATTTCTCTCAAGTTTGACATTTTTCCTCTGTTGCATTCCCAAAGACTTTCTCTCTCTCGCTGAAATTAAAGACTCTTTTCTTTACTTTCAAAACCCAAATGATTCTGCTGCTCCACGCTTTCAGATCTTCAATCATTTCCTCCACACCTGATTGTTCTTGTTTTTCAGCACAAAATTTAGTCCAAAAATGGAAAGAAAGAGAGCTGGCATTTTTGTAAATGTGGGTTCTTGGGTGAAGAGAATGTGGTTCAAATTGACTGAAGATCCTTCTGCGTATTTGAATCTTGGTTGCTGAGTTCGGAAGAAGCGTGGGATTTGAGTGATTTGTTGTGTCTACAGAAGGGAAAGAAGAAAGAGAGTGAACTTTCGAGTGTGGAAAAATGGGGTTCTGCAGATGAAGGATTTGAGGTGAGATTTTGATTGAAAAGATTATAGATTTGTGCTTTCTATTGATTTTAGAGGGTATCCATTTGCTTCTTTCATAGTATAATTAATGGTATAATCCGATTTGTGGTGTTGATTTGAAAAATGATGTACATTTTAAATTTAAATTGTTTGGTTGCTGAGAAATGGTAGGAAATGAAGAAAAACTAGATTATAAATTTAAACTGTATATTCCAGTTTTTGGGTCTTTTACAATGGATGTTAAATAAATGAATAACCTTATACTTCTTGGTTTGAGTTTTGTTTTGTTTTTTATGATTTGTTTGCACGCGTCAATATAGCTCGATTGAATATCAGTAGTGTCCAAGAGTGAGATGCAATCCTGTGATTTTAGTCTGAGTATAAGCGTTCGAGCAAATGCTGTTTTGTTAGAATAGAGGTATTGTCGTTTGACTGAGAATTTATAAGCTTTAAAAGCACATCAATCGCGCAAAATTAGTTCTCTAATGTCGAGGGAAGTATGTTGCGCAAACGATGTAAATTCCACCCCTGCTGCTTCTCTCAATGTGAATATCATAACTATGAGTTAATCTGGTGATAGTATGCAAATTGATTGGATATTATAACTATGAGTTAATTTGCTTCTCTCAATGTGTTCATATGTCTATCTTGTATGCCAAAACCTTGTGGGGATCTCTGTTGACAGCCCTCTTCTGGAACATTTGGTTGGAGCGTAAGGTAGAGGAGCTTTGGGATAGAGTAAGACAATGGGCAGCCCTTTGGGCTTCGGTTTCAGTGGAGTTTAGAGATTACAATCTCTCTTCTATATTTAGGGATTTGTTAGCAGCCATTAATTGATTCGGTTTAGCTTTTCCTCTGTTCATTTAGTTTTCAGTAGGGGTCCTTGCTAGTTTTCTTCTAGCTCCAGGTGGATATCTTTTCCACGGTTTTTTTTCCTCTTTTGTAAATTCTTTCCTTTTTATAAAATTCTTTCGTTTCCCTTAAAAAAAAATGTCTATCTTGTATGCAATCTCATATATTCTTAAGATCTACCTGCCTACTTGCCTGTTCTCATGAAACTCTTTTGTGGTACAGATCCAATTATTGTTGCGGACAAGAGGAGCATAAACGGAAGTGGCCAGTGCTCAGACCCCAAGGGAAAACAAGGAACAAACGACTCAAATTATGGAGATCTAACTTAGCTTTGCACTATGAAGTATTTTGGCTAATATTAACTAAGATTTTGTAAATTATGGAGATCTACTTTGGAATGCTATACTATAGTTAACTAGCATTTTGTAAAATATCATGGATGAAAGTTTAGTGAATGATGTTTTAGAGACTCAGCTGCAAAAGCCTTTATATAGAATAGAGTTGAGAAATTCCATAGTTCAAGTTCCCAAACGCTACTTTGTTGCCTGAATGTGCCTTAAGGGGTGGGGAGTCTCAGCCACTTGAAATGTAATTTTGCTCATTATGTGCAGATTCATGTCCCAATTCTATTAGCAAGTATTAAAAACAAAACAATTGTCCTTTTTTTTAAGATTCATAATACACATGATAAAAATATGCTCCAATTAACTCAGATCATGAGATTTGTACAATTACTCTATTACACAATGGCAAAAGCGTTGGGCACAGGTAAATGGAGCTATTGAAATAGAACAATAATGTGGTCCTAGTCTAAGCAAACACAAATCTGGTGAACAGTATTGTTTTCATTATCCTGCTTCTTAGTCCGACACTGCACCAAACGCTTCACTAAGCTAGTCCAGCTTAGTCTAGTCTAAGCCAGTCCAGCTTAGTCCCTGCAGCTAGTCCAGTCCGAGACAGTCCGGTACAACAAACGCACCCTTAGGGTTTTGTAGCCGTTCCGGCATTCTCTTTTGTTTAATAATATTCTTATTATTTTGTAGTCTTATTTGTTCCGCACTCTGGTATTCAACTATAATAAGACAAAAAGTAATAAGAATATAAAATGTTGACGTGGTTTAACCGTGACCATAAAAATAGAAGAAGATGGAATGAGGAAGACAGATAATCCAATCCAGGTCCTATACGTACAGGCGGTTGCAACTTGCAGCTTCATTTTGCTTTTCTAGGGCCCTCAAGGTGAATTTGACCTAATTTGAACGTGGACGGACATAGGTGACGGCAATGCATCAAAGTTGTTCAGGGAAAAGGAAGATATGCATAGTAGGAATTAATTTGATTTTTCCTTAATGTTTGGTTGAGTTAAACACAGCATTTCAATCATATTCTTCTAATTGACAACAATAGTAAGCATTACTATCATAGGAACAACAAAAACCACTAAAAATAAAAGAAAATCACAACCCATGAAATTGAAAAGCTGCAGAACCTATGAAATTGAAAATAAAATCTGCAAAACCCATGAAATTGAAAAGGAAATATGTAGAACATGAGAGAAATTACCATGATACTAACCTTGCAAAGGAAGTCGTGGGTCGAGACTCGAAACAGCGAGAGGAAGTCGCGGGTCGCGAGGGTGAGAGACTGAGAGTGAGACGGCGACACTTGCAAATCGATGAGATGTGAGAGACTGACTGACTAAGAGTGAGACGGGTTGCAGGTCGCTGGGAAGGAAGAAGACGAAGACTAATTGAGTTGAGAGAGGTGCGTGGAGCGACGGAGGCTGGGAATTGGGAAGGAGAGGAGGGTCCACACAGTAGAGGCTGGGGGATCGATGTTTAGGATTAGGGTTACAATACAAACGTAGCAACGCAATTCAGACTGAAGAAAGGAAGAACAAATGATGCCGTTTCAAGTAAAAAGCATTAATTTATAATTAATTATAAAACAACGTCGTTTTGAAAACACTTCGATTCGGTTTTCTAACCCCATAAACCGAATCTTCAGTTTGGTTCGGTTTTTTTCGACCTCAGTTCAGTTTTTGGTCTGGTTTTTTTCAATTTTCGGTTTTTCGAACCCACCCGTACTAAAATCACCAAGTAAACTTTGTTTAATTCTTGTATTTACAACTCATTACCACGAAGTATTAGTGCATGTCATTACCATGAAGGTGAAGGCGTTGGATTATTGAGGCAATGAAATAGCATTCATCAAGTCTATCCAAACAAAATTTAAAGGCGGTGCTACAATTACCATCAAATGTCGGTTTTATAGAAAGATGGTAGAAATGATCGTACAAATGGATAATAACAATGGTATATTTCAAAACGAAAAAATAAAAAGGGCAGTAAACTACGTACGGAAATTTCAATCCTTGGCAATGATATATAGATAAATATAATTTTATTTCCCTATTTAAAATTGGTTGGTGGATTTGTCACGCAACAATTAGATGTCAGATTGAACAGCTGCAAAATGCAATGTTTTTGTCAAGTACGAGAGAGGCTGGACAAACTTTGTCTACTCATTTTTATCTGGGTTTGCCCAAATTCTTGAGGATCCAGGAACCAATAGACTTATCTAATATATTTTAACATTATCTACTTGAAACAAACGAAAACAAGAGCCCCAACATATCGAGCCACCCATCTAGTAATGCTAGAGCGAAAATTTACACTTCATCTTAATTTTTAGCTGTCAGATCGAACAAATTAAAAAAATTAAAAGACATGATTAATAAAAGTGTGTGAAAAATAAAAGTATGTAGATAGCACATACTTAAAAATTATTGTTTTTCTTATTATGCGAATATAAATGGACAAAATTGGGATTAACATCCAGAGATATTTTTACCTATTTTTTTTAGTAGATGTTATTGAAGCTATAAACTTTGTCAAGATCCCATTTTAAACAAAGTAGTTTTAACGAAAAGATTGCGGTCATGAACATGTTCTGGTAGTTTTAACGAAAAATCATATTTTTACTCTAAAAAGTCAATCATTGTACTATTCACCTATAACACATTTTTGTCATTTTCGTTAAAACTCAAAGTTTTCAAGCCATTTTCATTAATTTTCCTTTTAAACAATGCATATAACATGTTCTGGTAGTTTTACTTGGATTATTTAGGGTTGGGAATTAAAATATGGTCATGAAATTGATTTGTGCTGATATTAATGAATAATTGGCGGCAACTTTCACTTGAGGAAATTAGTTCTTAGGTCATATGTTTCCATTGAAATACCAGCATGGTTGGTGGAACACATGTCAACTACAAAATAAAAAATTTTGAAGAGAAATTGTTATCGACACTTTAAATTTTAATTTTGCATTCCAAATTTTTTATATTTAAAGATAAGAACATACTTGTGAAGAGTATAAAATAAAAATTTCAAAATATCAATAACATGGTTTATATTAATATACAATGTAACAACTTGTTATCAAATAATCGTAGCGATGTGGGTACACAAAGAATATCTCCGTTCTTCAATATTGCTCTAATCCAAAAAGAAAATAATAATTAAAGTCCAAAAAAAATTAGAAAAAGGAAAACACGTATCGGATGAGGTCCTTTGAATTGAATGAGTTTTCAAAATTCTAGTTTCTAGAGGGGGGCTCTGCGCGTCTCCTTGACTTTTGTAGTAAAAAAGCATTCAAATATTTCCGAAAAATTCAAAATCCGACTGCAGCTCAGAGACTGCGTGGCATTTTCGTTATTTCCTCTCACGTTGGAGGGTAGGTTAACAAACTCACAACGAAGACCCCCTCGCTACCGTACCTAGCTTCTCATCTAAGCAAAATTCTCTCTCTCTCTCTCTCTCTCTCTCTCATCACGATAAAACCACCGCGACTTTGGTTCTCTCTCTCTCTCTCCAATAAAAAAACCCCCAAACCCTCCGCTGCCTCTCTCTCATCCGCAACCGGAATCTTCACTTCCTCTCTCATAGGGTAGGCTTCGGGGATCGAATCCATGGGGCAGCAATCGTTGATCTACAGCTTCGTGGCGCGCGGCACGGTGATCCTCGCTGAGTACACGGAATTCACTGGAAACTTCACCAGCATAGCTTCCCAGTGCCTCCAGAAACTTCCGGCCACTAACAACAAGTTCACCTACAACTGCGACGGCCACACCTTCAACTACCTCGTCGATAATGGCTTCAGTAATTCCTCTCTCTCTCTCTCTCTCTCGTCAGATCTCCTCTGATAGATTTTTTTAGTTTCCGGTCCGATCCGCGTATTGATCGTGGATTTGATGTGCCGATTTTGCTCGATTTGGATTTCCTTCGTGGTTTCTATGCTATTTTTGGAAAATCGTTTATTATTAGTTCGATTGGCATAGATTTTCGTTGCTTTGAGGCCGTCGGATAAGATTCGTATGGATTCTCAAGCTCGTAATTTCTTGTGCGTTTTTCTCGGATTTTGTTAGGCTGTTTGGTAGGTGAGAAAATGTTTGTGAGTAATGATAAAAGAGTCAAGTTTGTGCGGTGAAAAGGAAAATAATTGTAAAAGTAAACTTCGTAACTCCCGCTGTTGTTAAAGTGATTCGTTTGATATGAGTGTTGAATAGGGATATGAGAGGAAAAATTAAATTCACGATCGAAGGTTTTAGTTGGGTTTTGGTTTTTCTGGATTCAGTTAGTAAATACTATTGTATCCGAATTATGTTAGTTCTAGATTTCTCGAGCCGAATGAGCATGGCTTTGTGTCTCCTTTGATTTTGTAAAGCTTATTCACTTGTGCATTCCAATGGCTTTGGAAGTGTTTTTTGTTATCGGATTTAACCAACGAAAAAACTCTCAACTTAAATAAGTTGAATGAGTAAGATATTTTAGCTTCTAGTTTTCGTAATTACTAGATTAAGCTTTAGGAAATATGGCAAGAAGTCGTTAATGTCAAATCTGATTTAATGTTTTTTTGCTATGCATGTTTCTACCAAGATTTTCAACATTACCGAAATAGAATAGGTTAAAGAAGTTGAACAGGAGTGATCTCACTTTAAGGAGCCTCTGGAAACGTAGTGCCACCATACGCCACTGCAAACAACTCTTGTTAATTGATCTGTCAAAATCGGTTCTCTTACATGAATGCATGCACTAGAACCTTGAGTTTCTGAAGTTTAAAGAAAAGAGCCGCGTAAAATTACTTTTCAGTCGAAAAACATTTCAGTTTTCATTATGCATAGTTGGATGATGGGATGTTTTTTTATTCGTGTTTGTTTCTCTTTACTCTTTTGAATTTTGATACATTTATGTCTATAAGAGTTGAACTAACTTTACCCCTTCGATGCTACAGCATATTGTGTAGTTGCAGTTGAGGCGGTTGGTCGACAAGTTCCTATTGCCTTCCTTGAGCGAATCAAGGAGGATTTTATCGGTAGATATGGTGGGGGGAAAGCTGCAACAGCAGTTGCAAATAGCCTAAACAAGGAATTCGGGTACTGTTGTTTTATCTTTTCCATTTATTGAATTGAATGTGGTTGACCTTTCCTATGACGTCTTCTAATCCTGCAAATTTTGGTGCCAATATAGGTCCAAACTGAAGGAGCACATGCAATACTGTGTGGATCATCCCGAGGAGATTAGCAAGCTTTCAAAAGTGAAAGCACAAGTCTCAGAAGTCAAAGGCGTTATGATGGAAAATATTGAAAAGGTAAGGCCTTGTGATTTGTTTAGATCTAGAAAACCAATCGTTTTTGTTTAGTTTGGTATCTAATTCTTGTGGTCAGGTTTTTTGCTGGGACTAATAATTTTCAAACTTGGCAATTTCTTACACGACCTATTAACCTGATCCGAAATGACATGAAATAACGGGTTTTTGGTCAACACGTTAACTAATTGGGTCATTATGGGGTCACACGTTAAGAGATTGTTAAGAACGGGTTCTTAATACGTTTACCCGTGGGTAACCCATCTCAACCCGATAAAAAAAGTTAGTTTGATGATTTTATACTACTAAAAACCCTTTCTACAATAGCCATAGTATTTTTCTTAGATAGTGAGAATAAAAATTTCCAAACCAGTTTAAAAATACATAAACTATAAATTTAAATTTAACCGTTGATTGTCATTACGAGCGTTTATATATGTATGTATGTATGGATGTATTACATTTTTCATACTTCTACATTAATTAAAAAACCTTACTACAACAATTGCCACAGGATTTGATTTCACATAAGTGAGATTACATCCTTACCATTGGATTATTTGATTTGACTTGCGTTTTTCATTTGATCATGTATTGATTTAAAATATATTTTCTTTAACGGGATGGGTCATATTAATTGGTTGATTTTGGGTTGGGTAATATTACCCATTTTAACTACACAACCGTTAAGATATTGGGTATGTCACGAACACGGGAACCATGACACGAATGCCAGATCTAATTTATTGGAATAATTATTTCGAGATTGGGATCAATGTGGTGCGAGATTATTTGATTGATTATGTTCATTGCAGGTTCTTGATCGTGGGGAGAAAATTGAACTTCTGGTTGATAAAACAGAGAACCTCCGCTCACAGGTCAGCGATTGATGCCATTTTGTTTTACCCTGCAATAGCCAATTCAATTACATGTATTGAAATTGAACCGTATTTTGTTGGCTTTTCATTAGTATCAGTAAACCCTTAATCACTGTAGGCTGGGTGTAATTATCTCTCTTTTGGCGGCTTGAGTGTTCGGATTTTGTGTAGTTAATTTTCTGATGTATGCTGTGTTACTGATTGGTTTGGCGATGCAGGCACAAGATTTTAGGCAGCAGGGAACCCAGATGAGGAGGAAGATGTGGTTCCAGAACATGAAGATCAAGCTGATAGTTTTGGGAATCTTAATCGCTTTGATTCTCATCATCGTTCTATCCGTTTGCAATGGCTTCAAATGCTGATGTGTCCGTAAACTCTTATCGGGCACAGGATGGAGTTTGTTCGTCGCGCTTGTTTCTGGTCTACGTATATTTATTCTTGGTTGCACATCCTACTTTCTGCTATAATTTGTATTGCAAGACCGTTTGTATAGCTTGTATTCGTAAATTTTTTCCCATAATAGGCTCTGTCGGATGTGCGAATCGTTCTTGATTCCTTTTGCTCCATGGAACTTATGTTGTAGCACTTGTGACTGATTCTAGATTTGGTATGCAACGGTTGAAAAGTGTCGAATGTGCATCTTATCACCCTTCTCAAGAACCGTAAAACCGCCCAAATAACGCGAAGCTAAAAAATTCACCGGAAATGAAACGTGAGGGAAATGTGCTTCTTTTCGCTTTCATTTGAGAATCGAAAACATGAGGGAAAACGTCCCTTAAGAATAATGTATGAAAATGGCTTTTGTCAAACGGAAAAACAAGTCCAACCTCTTCGACATTCTTCTATGTATGTTGTATGAACTATGAAGTACGAAGTAGGAAGACAATGATTCATTTATTGATCTCCATGTTGTCTATCGGTCTGACTAACCCGAACCAGGCAGCAACACACAACACAACCGAACGTCTGATCTCTTCTACTGACTTCAAGCTTCCAACAAAACCTTTTCCCACTAAGTGAGGTTGGCTATATGAATCATAGAACGCCATAGCGTTCGGTTCTGTGTTATGTCCTCTGTTAGATCCAAGTACTAGTCTTTTCTTAGATTCTCTTCCAAAGTTTTCCTAGGTCTTCCTTGGTCGAGAATCTGCCGGAAAAATTCACAAACAATTAGAACATAATCTTCGTCAAGTTTTCTGACATATTAGCTTACGAGGTACTTGTCCCTCGTCTCCCAGAAAGGTGGAAGAAATTAATCGAAGAAAAATGAAGTTGGTAAGTGCCGAAAATTAGGGTTTTAAAAATTCAAAGCTATCTTGAACGAGTATCAAGGACTTTGTTGTTCCATCTTTAAAGCCAACGCGGTAAAACAAGCTAGTTCTGCGATGCTCACCTCAGCATAGTCGACTCTTCCACCGGCTTCACTAATCGCTTCGACGACCAAGTCTCTCAACTCTTTACAATTAATGTCCCTTTTCTGCAGAAGATCTAGCTTTTGACAGTGACTTGCTTATACAAATAGCGAGATAGGCTTAAATGCAGTAGCAAACCTTTTCCCGTTCTTCAGGTGAGAGGTGCACATTGCGTGAACTCATCGCCAGGCCGTCATTTTCCCGCACTATTTCAGAACCTATCACTCTAACGGAAAAATCAAGATCTCGAACCTGTACAAATTCAAAAGAGACCGGTAATCCATAAGCAGCTTCCTACAAATGTAGCTAACATCATATCATCAAAACACATCATGTCTAAAACTACTGCAGCAATTAGGTTTGAAATGGCCAAATGAAATAAAGCAAACAAAGTTTTTGAAACGGTTTTAACCCAAACCCGAAATTTATGCTTTGCAACAATTTTCAATTCAATGAACACAACATTGGCAATCTATTTTTCTTTCCTCACAAAATGAGCACATCAAACATTCTTGCATTGACAAAGCACATTAAATCGAGACCAAAATCGGGTTCAAACAACAAATTCTCACACCCAACATTTTGTCATTCCTTGTATGAACTCCGTTAAATCTACCCTCCCATGTGCCGCACAAGTGACATTTCGCACCAAGAAATTAACGTAAGTTGACACGTCCTCGAATTCCAACAGTAAACGGAATGCAAACAAACAAAGACAAAAATTCGATGCAATTGAAAATGTAGGGACAAGACAAGAGGTCTAAATCACGTTTTGGCCATCACTTCCGACCAAATCTTTCCAAGTCTTACAATTTCATGCTCCAATTCATGAACTTCTAGAAGTTTATGGCGCGGCGAAAAATGCCACGAAAAGAGATTTCATCGTACATTTTGAAAGCAATTCGCAAAACCGATTAAAAATCAAGCTCTGAAAATCCAACAAGAACTTACCATCCGCTGAATAATCCGCCATTGCTGATAATCCTGCTTCCCAAACACCGCAACATCCGTCTCCACAATGTTAAACAGCTTGCTCACCACCGTCGCCACCCCTCTAAAAAACACAGGCCTGGTCCGCCCGCACATCCCCTTCTCCAACCTCTCCACCCTCACCGACGTCTCGTGCCCCGCCCCCTTCTCCTCCACGCAGGACACCGTTTCACCGCCGTCGCTCGCACGTGCCCCATTACTCGCTGGTGCCTTTGCGTCCGTGTTATTTCCGTAGTCGTATAGGTTGTGGGGGTTAAAAACGACGTCGACGCCGCCGGGAATTTGGGTGAGCTTCCGGATGTCGCCGTGGAAAGCGGACGGGTATGTGGAAAGGTCTTCTCGGAGGGGGAGACTGACCCTTGTTCACGTAGATCGAGACGGCGAGGACGTCGGCGTGGGTGCGAGCTTCTCGGATGAGGGACACGTGTCCGTCGTGGAGGTAGCCCATTGTTGTGGGTACTAGTCCGACAGTCTTGCCTTGGGATCTCATGGCGCGTGACCACCTCCGCATCTGGTCCTTGTCTCTGATGATCTGTGGCTCTCCGGCCTCCATTGGAAGCTGGGATGTTGGTGTTTCGAGAAGGAGAGAGCGAGAGCTTGGTGGAATTGGCGAAGGCAAATAGCAAAATTCAAGTGAGGAAGAAACTGCTTTGTGGCGGGTAGGTTGGGTCGGGCCTTCTCAAATTGTCATTTAGTCTGTTTACGAAATTTTTGTCTATTTCATCAAATTTAGTCTCAGTTTACGCAATTTTTGTCTATTTCATCAAATAAACGTTAGATTAAAGGGGAGTATGAAATTTTATTTTTGACACGACTAATTACCTCCAATTTGTTGCTAAGACAATTTCATTCTATTTTCGATAACTCTAATTTAAATTCTCGTTTGTCTCTCTTGTAATTGATGTTCAGTTGTAGCTGCAGTCATTAGAAAAATCCAATAATGGATTGTGTTTCAAACCACCAAGGAACTTTATTTCAATTTTGAACTTACCCACACACCCTCATACAAGACAACTTGATTCTGTGTTTGTTTGTGTTTTCCCTTTTGTTGGGACTAAACACACAACCTATATTAACACACCTACATATCAATATGAACAAGTGAAACAACACAAGAAAGTGATAATTTGGACTATTAACATGCCACTTGATCTCTAAATTGAGAGATTTCTTCAAAGATTGGAAGCCTCTTGGATCTAAACGGACCCCATTCATTCATCAATTGCTCAAGCCCCTTCACAAAATCATCATCCAGGCTCAGTAGATCCAATGACTCTGGCAAACTACTCATTGACCTCAATTCCATTAACAACTCGTGGGCCCGTTTCTTCGACTTGCTCTCCTCAGATCCTGGAAGTCTACTTTGAACCACATCTTCAAGTACCAAACGGGCATCTTCGTATCGGCCCTGTTTGATTAGGCACAAACCCAAGTTACATGCTTTGTTTGAGTCAGGGTCGATCATTTGGGCCTTTTGATACACGACCTCCGCCATCATGTAGTTACCCCTTTGCATATAGGCCCAGCCCAAATTACCCTGTAAAATTTATCACATTACTAAGGTAACATGTTACCAAAATTATGAACCTAGGCAACTCAACATAACATATCAGATGGATATCTGATAAATCATACCAGTAATCTCGAAGTCTCTTGCGTAACTGAAACTTGGAACTTCTTTCCATGAGAGCGCGCGGTTTTAGTCGGCTTTCCGTTGAAGGCGGCTCCTTGGTATATCAACCTAAGCTTCCTCTTGAGCAAGTCAATTTGCTCTTCAATTTTGCCACATTTCTTGTACAAGTCAATGAGGACATTGTCAAGAGAGTCTTGGGCTTGTTTGGAGCAAAGGCCTCTAAAGGACTTAACAGCTTCAATGGCCTCCTCAGTTCTATCCAATTGCTTCATCACCACAGCCATGTCTTTTAGGGCACTGTCCACCCTGTCTCCTGCATTTATTGCCTTCCAAAACAACACTATTGCTGCCTCAGGATCCTTTGCAACTAGCTGAAAAATATTACAAAAAAAGAAAAAAGGGGTTTGGTAAGACTAACAAATTGGGCTGTAATTTGGGCCCCCAAGAAAAAGGCCCATGTAAATAATCGATACTGTCACTCTTTTCCATGTTTTTCACAGTGGTCCAGACGAAGTGGGCCAACACTAATAAAAAAACAATAAATATTTTGCATTGCATTTATATATATGCATTTTTTTTTTGAGCAATTTATTTTTATTTTTGATGAACACAAAATCTTTTTCTTTTTAGGATACCAAGTTGACATCATAATTCAGAGTCCAGATCCAACATCCACTTGGTTCTTGGCCCCCACATCTTTAACAACAATTTAAATAGATTTTTCATTTTTGTCAATTATTTTATAGGTGTTATTTTTCTTTTAAATTTTTATGGACTGCAAATAACATCTTAATAATGTTATTCATCTTGTTGCAATAAGTATTGTTCAGGTAATTAATTATGATAAATAATATAACATTTCAAGTGGTTTAAACTTCTAAATTCTACGCACAACTCAACTTAATTAAACTAATTAGCTAAAGCAGCGTGTTTCCCTCTTTATATCCAAGTTCGATCAATTTGGATAAATTTAATGAAAAATATTCGCTTGTGTGTGTATATACATATAACTTCCACATTCTACGAACCCAAAGTTAATTATTTCACGAAATTAAACTATTTGGTTTAACTCAAGTATGTATTTTTCAAATCATTTGCAACCTAATTTATTAACCAAAGATGAGATCTGAACCTGTGAAACACACTGAGATCTGATTTTCCACTCAACTACATATAAATTATAATTCACCCAATTAATTATAAAAGCTAGCCATAAAAATTATTGGAAAAGAGGTCGATCGATTGCATGGTAGGCAATAATCAGCTTCGAATTTGGGAAAAGGAAGAAAGAAAGTAGGTTTGAAGTTTAAACTTCATGCTCGAGCTCTAGCGTTTCTTCACCAAAATTTTACCCCCACTTAAGTCAACCATTCATCCAGAAAAATTAATAAAATAATGTACTAGCCATTCAATTATTGGGGTTTTTGAGTTGGGAAAATTAAGGAAATATTGAAGCATCCTCCAAACAAAAATGATGGATTTGGTAAAACAATAATCTCCTTGGTAATTGGAAGAAGCTTGAGTAATGCCAAAAGGGTGCACAAAACAAAAAAAAGATAGAATGAGAGAATATCAAGGATGTATCATATATCAGAACGAGCAGAACAACCTAATTGCAGACGGCAGTTTATCTTTTATCTATTTATTTATCTCGTCACGTGAAGTATAAAACAAAGAAGAAAATGTATACATCTTGGAAAAATTAAGCATGCAATTCAAACTCAATCGCTACTAATCAAACTCATCGTATCATGCAAAACCAAGGTATGAGTTTTTATGACATGAATCAGCTTCTTATAACCCCCAAACGAAAAAAAAACTAACAAGATCTTAGATTTGGGCATCGCGAAGTTACCTAGACTGAAAGAGCAATATGCTCACCCAAGTTTGAATTTCTCTTCCCGTTGTTTTGATTATATCGCGTTTAATAAATAAACAAATAAATAAAAACTAGACTGGAGAACTATTGAAGTATGGGGACGAACCTGAGCATGTTTAGCTCTAACATAAGGACTATCACCAGAAGGAACCTTATGAATAACATGATAAAGATCATCTTTCTTCCCTTTGGTGCTGCAGCTGTTCATCTTCCGACTCCCCTCCATTCTTTTTCTTTTTTCCCCCTTAATTTCTCTGGATTAATTGGCTGCAATAATATTAATAAAAAAAGAAAAGAACAATAAATAATTAAAAACAAATAATAATGGAGGAGCTAGGTCTCCACTCTCTCTCCCTCAGGAAATCGAGGAGGAGAGATATTACGAGTCCAATTTATACAAGCAAACATCTGATAATATTTTCGGTTTTATAAGATGGTCATGAACTTTATGCCATATCACGACTCGATTCATCCTTTGTTGGTTTATGTTCACACAAACAGCAGATCAACAACCTTGCTACGTGTCGGGTGGGACACGTGTCGCGCTGAAATTCAACCATTCTGGGAACAGTCTCGATGGTTGTATTATTGCATTAGATAGATTTTTCAGTGTGACCGTCACACAAGGTGGTACACCACGTGTCTCTATATAAATAGTGTGTTATATGTGTTAAAAGGTTAATAACTTAAAAATCAAAATTTTTTACTACTTGTATAAAAACACGTAGTATACTATCTGTGTTCTCGTGACAACTAAAAATTTCTCGTATTATTGGAATACAATCATGACCTTTTCCTTTTTCGTACATGACAATGCTAGACAAACTCAATTGTGTAAATTAAATGATATAGAAGTTGATAATTTAATTATTACTTAAACGTTGATAAACGTGCTCATTTTCATTTAGTGACACAACGTTTAGTTTATAAATTTAGTTTCATGTCATTACTCTTATATATAATTAACAATACAATACACTACATTTTATTTTTATTTTATTTATTTATATAAAAGGTTTTTACTGTAAATATAATGTATTTTACTATAAATTGATACGTCATTTGACCCCACAACAGGGCCCTAGGGTTTGTTGTCAATGCCACTAGTCAAAATACAGCACTGTAATGTAAACTATTTTTCATATCATTAGTAAAGTTAGTTGTAACTTATCGCATATGACAGATCGGTGGTCATGCCCTTTTAGCTACTTAATCATAGCCAGGTAGGGTGAGGTTTTCACACTACCTAATAAACATATAATTCTTCCCTATCCTATATATCTCAATTTTCGGATGAACTTGGACATGATTATGTTGAGACTCTTCTAGCACAAAACGTCGCGTGTGATAGCACAAAACGTCGCGTGTGATAGCACAAAACGTCGCGTGTGATCGATGAAAGTTATGAAAATGTAACAAATATGTATATATTAGGAAAATTCTTATATATATAGACGACAACACATCTTCTCTGTTTGTGTGTCTTATCCGATATCGTTTAATGCTTTCTTGTTAGAAAGTTAGACGGCTCCTAGTCTAACTAAAAGGAAGATAATCTTATCAGTGGACGTCAGTTTGTAGGTTGTACGGGTGAACCTGACCTTTAAACCAGTCGGGTTCAGTTAGAACAACTAAGAACTAGATTTGAACGAGGATTTCAGATATATCCCAACTCCTGAGCACTAAATTTTGTTGCTATCTTTAAACATTTAAAAAAAAAAATCTAGAGAAATACTTGTATAGTAAGCAAGCAAGCAAGAAAATGGCGTCAGTGCAAAACTGTTGGAGCACTGTGTGAGGACTGAGGAGCTTTGCCATATATGGATGAACCTGGACATGTTCAGTGCACTGTTTAGGAAAAATGTTTGTATCTAGAGTGCGTATCCATAAGCACCGCCTTATATGTACAACATTTGATTTGTCGTGATTTATTATAACTTGGAAGTTATTATGTGCTTCATTTCGTATGTCTCCCGACTTTAGTCCCAATGTCTCCCGACATTGGGTTACGTTAATACTCGGAGTGTAACCCATGTCTTTAACTAGAAACATCTCTAAAAACTTAATACTTGTTAGTTAAATGAACATGATTAACTTATTATCTTTTTAATGGTGTAACCCTAATCTTCAAGTGTTTTTCTTTGTAGTATTTTGTTTATTCACAACAAGTGCACTACAAAAAAAACCCATTTTCAAACGAAAGGTCAAATAAGGTTTCGTCACCTAATGTTTTGTTTGACATATATTCGTCGGGCAAAAGTCGTCGTTCAAATGTTTGCCCGACATAAAATAAAATTTTTCCGGGCGAATACTATTTGCCCAACGAATTATCGACGACTATTTTCTCGCACAAAGTGCCTTGACGAACTTGACCCGACAAACCAAACTTGCCCAATGATCGTATTTTGTCAGCTCTTGCATGTACAGTCAAAAGTTATCCTTCCGCTGGTGCACTGCTTCATTCCGAGCTTCTTCTTGCTGGCGCACAACTTCTTCTTGATGGGGCATGGCCTCTAACTCCATCTCCAACTACTACAGTCTGGAAGATGACCACTTGCAGGCTAAGAGCTAGATGAAGTAGATCTCTTGAGGTCTTGAACCATACCATATCTTAGGCCACGGAACTCTTGGCCTTCTATTACCCACTCCTGCCTATGAGCAACTATAGAGACACATCTGGATCAGGTGTTAGCTGCTTCATTGGCGTGTCCGGTTGCTGCTGAGAGAGGTTGGTGAGGTACTCATCATTATTTTGCGACATAGAAGCCTACAGAAGAAAAAGAAACCAATTAAGATTATCGATCATAATTTTATAAAATTTAATTGTAATGAAATTTGAAGTTAAAATGTTGAATGGAATACGTACATAAATGTTGTCAGGTACCTATTTGCCATAATTGGTGATGTATATTTAAACTAACCTAAATAATAGATTAATTTAAACCAAATTAAACTTGCAAGCGCACGAATTAATTGTAGTAATATATGCAAATACGAGGTCGATCCCACATGGATTGCTTTAATACCAATTTAATCGATTAATCATGCTAGACTTAATTAAACAAACAAAGGATAGATTGAATTGAATAATTGAGTAATTGATTCAGACTAAAATTAACAAGAAAAAGAAAAGATTATTAATTAAAATAAACACATGACACAAGAAAACCTAAGGTTATGAATTCACCAATAACAATCCTATTTACTTTACTTTTCCTAGAGCCAACTACTATCCAATTACCATGTCAATGTTAAAGGTTGTTCTTTCTAAGATATGAATTAATTCATGGTCAGGCATCAACTCTTGTATCTCTACATGATAATTATATCATATTGGTTAGGCATACAATTAAACACATAAAAACCCATTAAGCGTAGAAGAATCATGCCAACCAAGTAGGACTAGCTATAGCTTGATATTGGTCATCCTCACTAGTTTGTCTACTATTCTTAATCTTAATTCCACTAAACCTAATTGATTGGTCATCCTCATAGATTTATCTAACTATCTAGATGCAAAATTCCTAAAGGTGATCAGTCATTAGAAATTCGAATCTAGAATAAAATACCCACAAAGATTAAGAATATAGCATGGCATATAATCAAATTAACAAAGTACTTCGCAAATATTCATGTCATGGCTTCATCATAAACCTTAGAAAATAACTTAGTTACACATAGAAATAAAAATAAAAGAAAGATAGAATCCGGAATCCATGGCAAAGCACGTCCTTAAGCTCTTCTTTACAAATTGCGGAGATGGTGAATGGTAGTATGGATGTGGGTGATATCCAGGGTATGTGGGGGTCATCTAGAGATAGCTTAGGACACCTATTTTATACTAGATCTGGGAGAAACTCTCCTAAATAAAACAAACTCCTAAACAATTAATAACACAAACTAGGAAATAATCCTTCTTGGCTTGGGAAACACGTATTCTGTCTTGCACGTCAAATTTGGGGTTGATTTATCTTCTTGAAAATTCTGTAAAAATATAGGAAACATAGCTTGATCTCTTATCTTTCCAAGCATATATCACACGCCACTAGAAAAAATCAGGAAAGCCTTCTTCATTCTCCCACAGTTGCGCAATTATGACGGGAAAACAACTTTTGCAAGATTGATTTGTAAAACTAGAATGAATGGCTCCATGGAAAATTATGAAATTTGGACAGAACGATCTTCAGCCTCTTAGCTTCCTTCTCCAATTGGCCTTGCATTAAAACTCCTTTGGAAAGTCGAATTATCACAAAAAACGTTCTAAGTGTGCAGAATGGCTGAAATTAAGAAAAGGAAAGTAATAAGGCTCTTTTATAATCAATTCCTTAACAAAATCTAGGAATAATTAATATGAAAATATGATAAATAATGCACCTATCAATTGTCATGCATATCCCCTTAGGCGTCAACTTCCAAAAAAAACGAACGCTTCGCACGCCATTCTTTGACCCGTAGATGAGAAGTCGAGCACCAAAGTGAGGGAGGTACTACTTCGCTTCCCAGTTAGCCTTATTTGTCGTTGATTTTCATTGTGAAAAAAAAAAAAAATTAAATTAAAAAAACTTTGAATTAAAAATTGAAATGAAATATAAAAAAACTTACCAAAAATTTCGGGCTCTGAAAGTGACCGTACGTGAAGTTAGTTCACTTGCCCATCATTTATACTAACTTTGGGAATAGATCGATCAAAGCTTAAGTAGGAGATGCACAAGTCTCATTGTCATATCCTGGCCTGGGCCCCCCCATCATATCCTGGACTCAACTTCGCCGTAGCACGATATTGTCCGTTTTGGGTCCCGACCACGCCTTCACGGTTTTGTTTCTGGGAACTCACACGAGAACTTCCCAATGGGTCACTCATCCTGGGATTGCTCTCGTACGAACTCGCTTAACTTCGGAGTTCCTACGGAACCCGAAGCCAGTGAGCTCCCAAAAAGCTTCGTGCTAGGTAGAGATGGGAATATACATATAAGGCTTACATGATCCACTCCCCTGTGCGATGTGGGATGTTACACTCATAGTTTTTGTGCACCTCGTGCCTCAACTCCTTGAATCGATCGGTCCACACCTGGTTTATGTACTCGGACACACCCTACTTATCCATGTCAATCTCAAACTTGACCTAAAATAGACGAAAAATAAAATCTAGTGTTAGTTTGAAAAATGCACTAAATAAGTAAAATTAAACAGGCACATTTATCGAGATCTCGTCCTTTATCTCGAGGCGAGCTTTTTCCATGTAAGGAGTTTCATAGGGTACTTGGTGTAGATGATGGCTCTCATGCTGTGAGTCAACAGATTGTTGAATTTGGCGTTTGCTCAGTAATGTTTTGAGTTGTAAACAACCATGATCTTGACTTGCGTTATGCGAGTGATCCCATTCAAGAAGAAGCTTCTATAGGTCCCCCACACTTTCACCTTCTTCACACCCCGGCTGGAAGTTCTCCGTCTCTCACATGGCGATGGCCACTGAATCGAAGTCAACCTGTGCGATATCAACAGTGGGGGTTAGGCTGGCACAACAACACGTCATTTCCGACTGTAAATAAGTCGAGAAAAATTGGTGCTCCTAGACCAACGAAGCTGATGCAATGTGCCCAGCCGCTGACTTGGCGGTGGCCACCTAGTACCTCCAATGAAATATTCGCCATATCTGCCGCCAAGTCATTCCAACTCGAACCGAATGAAGAGCGACAACCACAAGTGATCAACCGCGATGACATACGAGGAAAAAAATTTAATTTGCATTAATTTTAATAAATTAGAGTACTTTCTAAAATATTTATTAAATGACATTTTACCAAAAAAAAATTGCAAAGAAATTTTCTAATATTCCGACAAATTATACAAATTCTAATTTCCACCCGGAACCAACCCACTCCCCACCCTGGTCCCCTTCGAGCCTGAACCACCACGCCCCCCCCACCACACCGCCTTTCTTGCACATTCAATTCACAAATTCAAGTATATTCATAATATTTCTAATATAAAAAAAATTCGAAAACACATTTGCTCGACGAATTTTACAACATTTCATCTAGCAAGCACTTTAATATGGGGGAAATTTTGAGTTTTGGAAAAGTGGAGAAAATTTGAAAGTTTGTCCAACGAATTTAGTATTGTTGCCTGACAAAATTTACCAAACACCAAACATTCAAAATTTCCCTATTTATTTATTTATTTATTTATATATTTTCAAGCGGTTACAAGGTCATCGAATTTGATGAACAAATCAATTCATGATGATATGATTGTAACCCAGTCCATCCTTTCGTCCCATTACTTAATCTCTAAAAGTTTGCTTTTGGTGATTTTTGACGTATGCAATTTTGTATTATTTGCAAACATATTTAACGGTTGGATCGTGGAAATTGATTTTGTAGACTGCGTATCCCTTCAAAACAATAGATTTAACGAAAACTTAAAGTTTATTTTATACTTTTGTAAGTAGAACGTAAGATTTTGTGATAACCAATAGTGTAAATATTTTAAATTGATGAATGGGTCTGTTCACTGTATTTTTCTACTGTCAGGGAGTAGTTGTTAAAAATTATCAAAATCGGAGCTGAAAAAATTGTTTAATCGTGATGCTAAGTTTCTAATACTCGAAGGATTTCGTCTCATTACCTAATCCCCAAAGCTTGCATTTGGATGATTTTTGGCATATGCTCTCTCGGAGTATATACCAACTACATTGATGGTTGGAGTGTTGAAATTAATTTCCCAGATTACAAAAATCATCAAAAGCATTGAATATGCGAAAAATGTCCCTCCCCTTTGCTAGGTGAAACATTTCCTTTTGCCCGACAAACTATAAACTTTAAACCCTAAATCATAAAATATAACTTTGCCCGATGAACTTCTTTCTGTCGAGCAAAAGGTAGCATAATACTTGCAAATTTTTTTCCTTGCCACGAAAACTTTGCCCGTCAAAACGTTTCGCCGCCTAAAGTCTCTGAAAAAAATCACAACATTGACTACTTTTGCCTGACAAAACTTGATTCGTCCAACAAATTCTCGTTGGGCAAATGTTAATTTTTGGTTGTGATTCTTAATTGGGTGCAAATTAACTAGTTATACTAAAAATGAACCGTATGGTAGTTTAGTTGCTAAAAGAAAATGTTAACAAAAATGAATAGTATAATTGTTTATGAATAGTGCTCGAAGAAATTGTGGCATGTGAGAAGAGATTAGGTCTGAAATATGAAAATTAAGTCCTACCATGTGTTTGTTTGTTTCCCTGTATATCTCTATCGACAGACACATGATTGATTAAAACCTTGTTTCAATTGTCAGAAATGAGAAAAAAAAGAAGATCCAATTTGGCTCTAAAACTTCAATTTTTGGAGAGAACGTTTATGGGCATGGACACGGTCGATCGTGTCGCTTTAAGTTTATAATACAGTAACATATGAGATAAAAAAAATTATATATAACATTGTACTATTAATACGAAATGTCATAATGACACGCCTATTTGCTATGTAAATTCTTTACCAATTTGTGACTATTCTCATTTTTCACACTATTTAATATCATCTTTCACATGTTAATTTTATTACTTTCTCCTCTTTTAGGAATAAAAAAACTAAAATTACTTTGTAATAAGATGACATAGAAGAAATTTCACACTTAAAAATCACTTAAAGTATGCTAAATGAATACGTTATTCATCTTTTTTTCCTCAAACTAAATATTAAAGCGCTTTTGTACAAAATTTATAATTACCGAAGTGTTTTTTTTTCTTCAAATTTACTATGTTCTTTTAATACAAAGTAAAATTTGAGATTTAAGGTCTTCCATAATGTGGCGAAGATAATGTTTAAAATATCAATATAGGTGGAAATATCTATATTCAATTTTATAGAATATTGAAATTGATATTTGCATTCGACAAAAATTATGGAATTTTACAATGCGGTGTGTTTATCAACTTATTCAGATTTAGTCAAAATTAGAGAATTTTCTCAAAAAGTTTGAAATCTACAATGGATTCTGCCAAATTTTCTGCAGTGAATCAGTAAATCATCGATATTAATTGATTTTCCTATATCGCACCGATATAGGGTAAAGTTTGCAATTCATCCCTTCTTTCCATATCGATCCTTGATTTTTCGGATATTTCAACGAAAATATCGACAGTTTCATAGATATTTTAAACATTGGGTGAAGATAACAACTTTTATGATGCAATAGCAATGTTGTCCTTGCTGGCTGACATGATGATGTGGCATTTTAATGCAATTTCTTGCTCAGGCTGACCCTGAGAATTTGGGGCCTAGGCGAGCCTTTAAAGTGGGACCCTAGAGTTGTCTGACCCCCGACCCTTGTAAATTGATATGTATAAAAAGAATTTGCTAAATACATGAAAAAGTTTATTTCTACATCAAATATCATTACAGAATAATATCAAAAGAAGAAAGATATACAAACATTACTTAAATATTACACTTCTTGCATTTTTTAGATGCAAATATACCAAGTAAGTTTACATAATCTAATATTTCAACAAATTCTTTTTTAGTTGAAAAAATAGCTAACCCATTCAATATTTCTTATGACATAGTTGATCGAAGATAAGATTTGATCAACTTTAATTTTAAAAAACTTCTTTCTATACAGACAATTGTAATAACAAAATTCAATAAGAAACTCATGCATTCGAGAAAAACCATCCATTTATCTCAAATAGTTCAACACTTTTATTGCCCAATTTATTTTCTACGGTAAAGTTTCTCTCAAGATTCTTAGTTCTAGAAATAAGTCATACAAATGTAGTGTTGGGCTTAACAACCACCTAATTGATTATATAAAACAATTAAATCTTACAAATGCTAGGATCAACCGCTCAGCCCAATGATCTATTGTATTCAGACAAAGACTCAAAGTTTGTAAACTTCTTATTTGAACAAACACAAAGTTTGTAATACTAATTTATATATATATAAATTGAGGGCCGGAGGGCCTTAAGCATCCGCCTACTCTGACTACCTCCAAGGTCGGCCCTAATCTTACCTACGTGTCACATGGCATATCAACGTTACATTGTATTGAGCACATGTTGACCACATTTCTAAGAGGTGACACGTAGTCAATATGGTTCAAATACCATCTATTCATTAGACTTTGAAAGGTTAGAGAAACAATCGAGTCAAATCGCTTGATCAATTAGCCGGTCTGATCAATCAATATCAACAAAATACATGCACACGGTATTGATTAGAATTGTCCTTCATATAAATGATGATATCGATACTGGGATTGTCAATATCATGTCTATCAGTGGAAACTTACTTTCCATGTAAAGTTCCACTCGCAAGCATATAAATGCGATATTGAAACTTTAAATGTAATCGGAATACCAATAGTATAGATACAACGATAACATGCCAATATGAATACTTTATCGAGCTAGGTTTTACCTATTTGGGAAGTCCGTTGAAACTTGTTTGCAAAGGCAAATAACCAAACTCCAAAAGGCAATTTTCTATGGTACTACAGGAAAACGCAATAATCTTAAGGAAGCATTCAATACAAAATTTATCGGAAAAGTTTTTACACATTTCGAACTGTGTTTGTCGAGAAGAAGAAATGAGTTGCAAGGAGAGAATGAGTAAATAGGAAGAGAACATTGGTTTAAAAGAAATAAAGATATATTTTAAGGAAGCACTAGATACAATAATGTCAAAAGAATTACAGCAATACTAAAACCGACCCCTTTTTTTCACTTGGCTGCTAAATGCTAAACGCTAAATGCAAAACCCAATACAAGGCTGCCCATATCCACAAAAATATAACGCAACGCAGGAGGAAAACATCAACATAGACACTGTTTAAACAACGCCAAATATCGAAGGGCCACATTTCACGCCATTGAAACAGTATTCTGATAAAAACGCACCCTCACGGGCAAAAGGGCACATGCATTGTAGCTGAAGCAAAAAATATCACCTACTTTAAATTATGCTTGGTTTCCAGTTCCACCACCCCTTGTGCGCCCACCTGTCCGTCCTTTTCCCTGGTTGTACCCTCTGCCCCCTCCACCTCTGCCACCTCGTTCATATCCACCAGCACCTCTCTCGTATCCACCACCAGCACCTCTCTCGTATCCACCAGCAACGCCTCTCTCATACATGCGAGCACCACCTCTCTCATACCCACCAGCACCGCGTCTCTCATACCCGCCAGCACCACCTCTCTCATAACCTCCACCAGCACCGTCTTTCTCATAACCCCCACCAGCACCACCTCTTTCACCACCCCTTTCGTAACCCCCACCAGCACCACCTCTTTCATAACCCCCACCAGCACCACCTCTTTCGTAACCTCCACCAGCACCACCTCTTTCGTAACCCCCACCAGAACCCCTTTCATAGCCACCAGCACCCCTTTCATAACCACCACCATTCCTTTCATAACCAGCACCTGCAAAAAAATAAAATGCTTTTCATAATTAGTCCGTTGCATATGAACCAATGACCACATGCAAATCTATGAAAGAACAAATTCATATCTGAAGTACACATCTTAAGCTGTGAAGTACATCCACCAGACTGAGAGGTATAGGGATACTATTGAGTATATGCACACAACGCAAACGCAAAGACACAATGATCCGACACTCCTCAAAATAGTATAATATGCCAACCCTTCAAATATGGCCGACTCTTTAGTAAACAATTCCTCCTAATCCCCCAACCCAAAGTGCTGCTCAGGATACTTTCCTTGTATAGGTACTTACTAAAAAGAATACATTATACTCGTCCACAAGTTTGATTATCACATAGACCTTGTATAGGATGTTAAATAAACTTACCACGGTTACCCCAACCTCTACCACGTCCACCACCTTGTCCCCGATTTGAATATCCATCATTATCTACCATAAAAGAAGTCCACGTCAAGGGCAGATTTATATTATATAAAACATATATAGTATAGGCACTTCAAAAAATCATAATATGAGTACTTAAATCCCCAATGACTAGTATGTCATTTCATTATTGTACCTTGATAGTTTCTATAGCCACCTTGATAGTTCCCATATCCACCTTGAGGGTTTCCACCTTGATAGTTCCCATATCCACCTTGAGGGTTTCCATATCCACCTTGATAATTGTCATACCCTCCTCCCCTGCCCCAATTCCGGCCTCTTCCTCTACCACGTCCCCGTCCCCGTCCCCGTCCCCGGCCATACGAATCTAAGAACCAAATCAAGGAAACATGTTAAAACTTAAACATTAAACCATGCTTAAAATAAAAGCTACTTGATAAGTTGTCATTTACCATCACCTTCATTAACAGCATTGTAAGGAACACGTGCTTGCTTTGGTTGCTGCTGCTGTTGGTAATTCGGCTGTGGCTTTGATTGATCCGCAGCATATGGGGCTTGATACCTATGGAAAGGGATCATGTAGAAAAAATTCATGTTAAAAGCACCAGAAAAGGAAAAGGAAACACTTTCCATAAGCTCAATACTTTTATGCGCGTACCACAGAAGAATATCAAACTTGATCTAAAAAATAAACCTTGGTGAAGACCCCAATATATTTCAGAACATACCCGGGAGAGTTTGTGTTTAGCTCCTTTGTTGATAATGTGATTGAAATCATTGAGACATGACGAGTCGTTTCCACACTGCAACATTTGTTTATAACTTAGTACATGCCCATTATTGATTAAGCAGAAAAGAAAAGAAAAAAAAAAAAACCCACCAAACAGAGCATACACAAAATATCTGTTTAAGTCATAAGTCATTTCCTTACTGAATGAAGTGATCACCATAAATATATTCATGCGTACAAAATTTACAACACTTACGGGAGAAGACCTTCTTCCATCGGTTCAAACACATCAGTTATGCTTACAGAGCTGATGGCGGTATCCTGATGCAACCAGGAAATTCTCTTCTGTTTTAAAAAACAAATGGTTGGTTAATGTGCGTGCTATTTTTTTTATTTTTAAGAAAAAGAGGAAGAAAGAGGACGCGCGCGCGGGGGGGGGGGGGGTGGTGGCGGCGTGCGTTGTGTATAAAGAGAGCAAGCAAGATAACCTTTATAATTTCAGCAATTGCAACTGTCTTGTTAATTGCCTGTCCCATTGCCTTCAAGACAATTTCTTTTCCACGCTTATCCTAGAAAAAATTTCAAAAAAAATCAGATGCGCGGATAGATGAATCACCCTTATCACGAATACAGACCACTAAGACAAAGTACCATATAAGGCACTGTCCTATAACATTAATCTTAGATTACCAGCTGACAGAAAAGAAAAAAAGATGGTGAGAGAAAATAAAGTTAACCTTGGGAGTTGGGATTCTAGAACATAAAAAGGCAAAAGAACAACAGATATAAGAAGGAGACATAGTAAATAGAAGCTCAAGCAGAACCGATACAAACTGATCTTACAGCTGTAAATAGATATGAATTCTTGTCCATCCTCAGATTTACCATCATTAATAATATTATCTGAGTAGTTTACGGAACACACTTTTTATTGTATCTGACCCCTTACTGTGACTAAAAACAGTAGACCGCCTTGTTGATAGATTTTGCCAGGTAGACTAAAGGAAACCCTTCCCAGGTGGAGAATCCATCACAAAAAGGAATAATATTCACACCAAAAAGGGCTTTGTGCACTTGTTGGAGAGAAAGGATTGGTATTAAGAAGAGACCATGATTGAAGAGTTCACTCTTGTCTTTGCAACCACTTTTGGAACATTGACCATCCCTTTTCAAAGCTCCAGCAGTCACTGAACTCTCGGCCTAAATTGGTCTATAATCAAATGACATAGCATATGATGCAAACAAGTACAGAACTAAATTTGCAAAGCTGCATACAACACGAAATGTTCGGTAAACTGAATTCTTAACGCAAACGTGCAAACTAAGACTAACCACCTCCTCACTGAGGTCAACAGTCATATTCTGATGTAAATAATTGATAAATGGCATTCCCAATTCACTAACACCGCCAATGGCCAATTTTACAGTCCAGACCTACCAGCTAGCATCTCCGTCACCAACACGAATTAACAATCACGAAGGACTTTCTGTATATGTACAACAAAAACCATCCGAGACCATCAATATAAACAATAACAACATCTACATACATGTGATTCAAGTTTCAAACATAACCAAATACCAGAAAAATCCATAAAGCATAACACAAATGCATATTATCACCAGCATACAACCAACACCAGTAAAAAAAAAAACCCAAATATAACAAAATGGGTCAGAAATCCATCAGTATTTGAAGCAAAAACAATCCAATAAACCGAACGGACAAAACCCAATACAAAAACAAAGACATGCAAAAACACCCATAAACCAAAAATACAAAAAAAACACCAAATTATGAATCAATGGAAGAAAAAACGATAAAAAAAACGAGAACATAAGCGATGATCGAAGATTGAGAAGACGAACCTGAAGCAGAGTGGTGGCATAGCTGATGTAGTTTCTGATAGAGCCTTGGGTGGTGATTCGGATCTCGTTCTCGTTGATGGGCACTTCGCGCCTCGGCTTCTCGACCTTCTGAAACTTTTCCATGGCGTTTCGGATTTTTCGGATTTGGAAGAATCAGAAAACCCTAAAACCCTAGAGGAGGAGCGAGACAGTCAGAAAAGAGAGAGAAGGGAGAGTGAGAGTGAAAATGAGAAGCAGTCAAAAAAAGGGCGAAATTTTGGTGAAAACCATTTTCGGCCAATCAAAAGCCCAGGCCCAATTGGATTTCGCTCCATATTTCACAACTTTTTTTTTTCTTACACACCCTTTTAATTTTCGACCAACGGATCGGATAAATTAAAAAAAATCGAAGGGCATAAATTAATAAAGGGTGTGTGAGAAGTAAAAAATAGTGTGTGGATAACACTCCTTCACAAATTGACGCCCAAGGTTTGGAGAAAATTTTTATTGTGATCATAACACGGGAGTACACCATGTGTTTTTATATAAGTAGTGGGATATTTTATTTTTCAAGTTATTAATTTTTTGACACACATATCCCAAGATTTGTATAGTAACACGTAGTGTACCACCCCATGTTCCGATCACACTGAAAAATCTCTCCATTGTTTGGTCACTTACATGTTCTGACTTATCGTTGCCTCCATGTATCACTCCACAATTGATTAAAAAAAAACTAAGTGCAGATAACAACGCAATATTTAGAGCAATTTCACCTCACTAAAGCAATAATTGTCTGGTCAATTGGGAAAAGACAATTACTGCCTTAATGAATAGTAATTGTCCAAGTGCAACTCTATTCTGTAAAATGAATTGTTCAAACAACTAGCAATAAAATTTTATTCTAAAAATATTTGATAAAAAGTTAATATTATTAAATTATTAAAAAAAAAAATTCTCAACCTAAGCCTCTCTCTGACTCGAAGAGCTCCACCATAGTACACAAATTAAACGATTTCATTGAAGCCAAAATTATCAACTTACAAAATGTTTTACCCAATACACACAATTACATCACATCGTTGGAAATCAATATAACACCACAATGCTAACAGCACATAAAATTACATCAAACAGTACAAGGAACTACGATGTCAATAACCGAGACGAGAGCGTAGATAACGTCGAGGACGTTGACAATACTCCAGCTATGATTCAATTTCCGTGTCTGTTGTATAGAAGCTTCTGAAATATTAAGAAACAAGACAGATACTGGAGCATCATCTGCACAACTGAAACATGTTTTTTCCCAATCCGAAGTGCTTGATTTTGCATCTCTGTCATGTGCATTGCTGTCAAACATGTTGCAGACAATGAAATGTTAGTAAATCATTCAAGGCATCATTTGATCTGACTTCGGAGACCAGGATCTATTTTTTGCTCGGTTGTGAATGCACATGCACTTAATGAGGGAAATGGAACGCACAAACACAATGCGGCAATGCCCCTCAAAATAGGGGGAAGGTGATCATACGTCGTTGAGAGAAAAGATTTTCAACAGAATCCCAAAAATCAAATTAATCCAACGGCACATAATGTGAGCATAGAGTAGATATTCAATGCAGGACTCAAGAGCGGAAACCTCCACAAGGTGATTATATTCCTTATAAAGATGAAAACGGGTAGATATTCAATCACCGAAACTTATGTATCTTATGGAGCACAGAAATGTCAACAATTAAGGTATAAACCAACACTTTTATGGTAGAAACTTGAGAAAACTGGATTTATAAATCTTGCCACATTAGTAGAAGAAGCATATATGGTAGAAACTTGAAAATCTCAGCTCATTAAACCTCTGAACTTTACTGTCCCACACTACCATTCAGGAACATGTCCAACATGTAATGTTCTACCATCACCAAAAGTAACTTCTATTTTTCAGCCAAAAAAGTTGCAACCGGAACTGTGAACCATGCACATCAAGGAGCTGCATACTGTTTATACTGTGTTTTCCACTTTTTTTTTTTTTTTTAGCACATTGATATTTTTACACTAAGGCGAGAGGGAGTTCGGCAAAGCCACACAATGGGGCAGCCTAATTTGGTATCGAATTCACCATCCGCGAGATTCGAACCTAAGACCTCTCACTTCCAAGTGAAGAGAAATATCACCAGACCGTAGTACTGAATGGCTACCGTGGTTTCCTCTTAAAACGGGTAATTAACACTAATCGATCATGCCTGAACTAGTCACATAAAGTTATTAAGTACCCTGATTTGGGAGTTTCTCTATGTAATTTTACTTGCATCTTTAAGGATATATTCACATATGTCACCTACTGATCTGCACTGAATTTGGCATAAAACCCCTTGTTAATTCAATCAAGAAACGTCACAGCTAATTAAATCCTACTTAACAAAATCAAACCCACCAAACTTGAATTGCAAAATCAATCAATCTTAACACGATATCAATGAAGAACAAATTAAGAAAATGGTTGAATCCATACCATGAATCCGCGGAGCGTAAAATCAGTTCAACATAGGCTGCACATTGACAACGCCGTCTCCTTCGCCCTCCCCTTCGCCACGAAGGATATTATGCGGGGAAACTGTCGACGAAAAGCTGATGACTTTATGGAATTTATTAACAGGGGAAGGCAATTGGGGCAGTCTCCTCCAGCTACACTTCCCCGAAGGTCCGCCATTGTCATCGGAACCAATCTCGCAAACACAAGCCGGGTACTTCTTATGATACTCCTCATTGAACACGTATATAAGGTTTCCCAATCCCACACATTTCAAGCTCGCAAACTTGTCTTCCTCATCGCCGTCGAACAATCCATTCAACAAGTCCTGCGGCATGATGGCGATCTCGCTGAACTCCATGGTGGCCTCCTCGATCTTCCACAGGTTAAATGACGGACCGAGAGGGCCGTTGCAGATTCCGGCGAGGACGAGGTGGTTGGTGGAGGAAATCAGGAAGGAGAAGACGACCCCGGGCGGGCGGAGGGTCTGGACTTCGCTCCAGGCGTGGGTGCGGAGATCAAACGAGGCAATAAAGCAGGAGTAGATTCCGAAAACGTAGAATCGGCGCTTGAAGAGGGCGGAGGAGAGAGATTCTGACGAGTTTCCGGAGCGAAAATCGGCGGGGAGCGGCGGGCAGAGGAGCCATGAATCGGAATCGGGATTGTAAATCTCCACGGCCAAACGGTCCTCGATGTCTACCAAATTGCCGATTAATCGGACCCCGCCGACGACGACAAAGCTAGGGATTGGGGAGGAGGAGGCAGAGGATGAGGAGGAGGAGGGAGAATCGACGCCGACGAGGGGGTTGACGCGGGAAAATCGGAGAGGGGAGGTGGAGAGCCATTGGCGCTTGAGGATATGGGAGAAGGTGAAGAAAGGGGCGGTGACAAGGAAGAAGCCATCGGCGCCGAGGAAGGAGGAGGACTGGGAGGGGAAGGTGGGGGAGGGGAGGCGGAACCAGAGATTGGAGAGGGGGTCGAAGGCGAAGCACTGGTTGAAGTTGGAGGAGGTGTTGTGGATGCCGAACAGGAAGAACCAGGGGTATTTATGGGAGAGTGGGGAGGAGAAGGTGGAGGAGGAGATGAGGGAGTGCCAGTACTTGCAGACGGCTGAGGCGCGGATGAGGGTGGGGATGGGGAGGTAGGAGAGGATAAGCTCCGTCACGTCGGAGCTGAGGCAGCTGATTTCAGCCATATGTGGGGTGGGTTGGATGCGGAGTGAGAGAGAATGGAGAGAGGAGGAGGAGAGAGGAAGGAGGAGAGTGGGGTTTGGGTAGTTGGTGGAGGAGTTTGACTTAATCGGAAGATAAACTAACAGTATGTTGCGTGCGCCCTTTTCCCTCCATATTTTAGTAGCAAGCAATCCGGATCATTTTCATATAATCATCATCGTCAAACAATCCGAATTTTTTAAAATTAATTCAACAGTTAAAATTATTATAATTTTTAAAATAAATCCGTATTTTTAACCATTGAATCAAATTTTAAGAGTTCAAATTATTTAATAAGGAAGATTAAGGAGGGTGTATTCAATTGAGAATTTGAGAGATTTTAATGGATTTATAAATCCATGGATTTTTATGGAGTTTAATTGATTTGTAGAGATTCTATGTAAAATTTTGATTCAATTCCCTCAAAATTTCTTGGGGGGAGGTGAGATTTGTAGATGCTCAAAATAAACTACGAAATCTCTCTAATTCCCTCTAATTCCTCAACTTTCTCAAATTCTTTAAAATCAAATTCTAATTGAATACACCTGAAATGTTATAAACTTCTTTAAAATTCTAATTGAATACATCCGGATTTCTAAGGATTTTCATAAAATATCTTAAAATTCTGATTGAATACACATTAAATTTCAGATAATCACTTAAATTCCTGATTGAATACCCCTAGATTCATTAAAAGAATTAAAATTCATTGAATACAAACGGATCCGGAGAGGATCCCTTTCCCACTACTACCACCACCTCCACTGTTGTAGGCTTGTAGCTTTCGCTTTCCACCTTCCAAAACTAGAAAACCTTTAAACTTTTTTTACTTTTATGATAATAATAACTAGCCTTGCACGTGCGTGCGAGAGATTTTTTTGCATCACGAACACTACGCGCTCTAAAGATGTGTTGTTTTAAATATTCTAATATTTCTTAAGTGATTATTTTATAAATTGTGGGTGTGTGTCTATCAGAACAATTTCTTATTATTTTCAATCATCTAACTTAGTCTTTTTGCACCCGCCCATTGTACATAAAAAATGAAATTCATGAATTGCACACTAACTATTCTACATTTTTTTTGCTTACTGATTATTATGGTGTCATTTTTTTTGTTTGGCTGATAGAATTTGGTTTCACAAACTAAACTATGCTTGGTCATTATTATCACTTTGGTAATTACTTATTAACAAAAAACAAAATAAGTTAACCAGTGTAATTAGAATTCTCTTATATTCATCAGTATCGTTTTACCCCAGAAATAAAATCAAGAGTTAGGTTCCTTAAAATCAAGAGTTGGGTTCCTTAGTCAATAAGGGATTGAAAATGGTGGATTTCATTTTCGTTTACTATGATAATGGTGTTATCATTATGCATGCCATATTGTCATATTGCCACAGTCGTTGAAGAATTTAGCAACATATATTCCATTCAATTTGCACATATGTGAGTAATCTCTCGTACAATTTTTACTATTTTTCCTTTAAAACAACAACGAAGATAAAATGGGAAAACATAAACTATTAAAAAAATCTGAAAATATGACATGTAATTTCATTTATAGATACAGGCTGATAACATTTAATGTCCTTAAATCAAAATTTTTAGATTCATAAGTTTTCAGTCAAAGTTATAGGCTAGCAAAGCAAAATATAAACATGTATATATGTAAACATAGCGTTTACGTGTGAAATGAAAGCCATGTTTGCCACCCATTTGCTTGCACTTGATGCTTTAGATTTTCATGGTTAATCTACAAGCAATGATGATAAAATAAGAAGTCAAACTATAATGCACAATCCCAAATATAAAGATTGTAAGCAATTTAACCTAAATACCTTTAACTTTTACAATTTCCTCATGGCAATACTTTTACTCCAGTTACTATTAGAATATTGAAAGATAAATAATTTGTCAAGTTTTAGGTAACAAATTGTAATCATGTTTACAAAATTAAATAGTAAGAAATGTTACCTTAATCTTGTACTTCAACCTTTGTACTTTGAGACGGGTGTGATGCTTGTAAAATTGACAAAAAATGCAATTTTATTTCTATCTGAAAATTGAATGCAATTTGAATTTATAGTATACTTCCGTATAAAAATAAGAGAAAACTTACCGTATTTAGAAAAGTTGTTTGATCACTATTAATCTTTTTCCTGCACCTAAAAATTATTTTGTTATTTTTATAATTTGAGATAATTAATTTGTAGATTTTTTTTCTAATTTTCTAATTTGAGATAATTAACATGAACGTATCTCCTCCATTTTAGGAGGAGATAATAATATAGAAGAAACAAAGGAACAATAGGAGGAGATATTATCTCAAAGCAGCAGTAGAAAATTATAATGGCATTACAGGCCATAAGAAGATTGAAGCATGCGATAATTCTTAATTGAGATTGAAGCCTATCAACTTTTAAGGAAAACTAATAAAAAGGGTTTGAAAACTTTGAGTTTTAACGATAAGGACAAAATAAATGGTAAAGTGAATAGTACCAGGATTGACTTTTTAGTATAAAAATATGATTTTTCGTTAAAATGAACTGTACCGGAAGCTTTCATTAAAGTTCCTTTAAAGATAATGTGGTGATGACCTAGTGGAATATACGTTCGGTTTTCAAACATGTATACTGTCAAGCCCGTGGACATTTTACCTGACAATTTCATATGTGTGTGTGCATGTACAGATGCATATATGTTATACTTTTTTGGCTTCAATTATTAAAGTTTGTGTTTTATTCCTTAACGTTAATCTTCGCATGCGTTTTCACATGAAGCTCATATAGAGAATGCCACTACAAATAAATAGGAAATGGTGTTGTACCTAATTTGTTGAACTTTATTTCAAATAGGTATGATGTGAAGAGTTGTTGAAGGTTTTAATTCTTCTACAATCTTTTTCATGTGCCACCTATATATTGAGGGTATATATAATGTTAAAATTTCTTGTAACAAATTTAATAAAGAATTTAGAATACATATTGCTCATGCTTCTTCTTTCTCCACTCTTTGAGAATCAGTTGGCTTAGATCAGTAGTTTTTACTTCGACAGATATCTCCCACTCAGGTGTAAAAATAAAGACACGTATGTTTGGGATCTTATCAATAGGTAGTTCATTCTTCATTTTTTGTGGGTATTCTTGCAAATATACTGTGAATGAAAACAAATAATTTTTAAAATTACCATAGCACTCATATAGCACATTAAGATAATCAAAATTGAAACTCATAATCTGACCAAATTTTAAAAAGCGCACAATGAAGATTTCAAAGGAAGAAGTTAAAAAAAACTAAAATTGACTTAAAATACTAAATACAAACTCATATATACATCCTCAAAGTTGTAGTAGAGTACATCAAATTCATCACCTAAAAGATAAACCGTAAAAAAAAAACCTAAAAACTGAAAAGGTAAATTTAAATTGAGATTTACCCAAAGTTATTCAAACCTTGAACTTTGGAGCCTAACAGAATCGTCTTGACCCTATAACAAAAAGGAGAGAGAAATAATAAGAAAAATGAAATAAAAAGCACAAAGATTTCACAGAAGATGGATATGAATGGTTGGCAAAAGCCTTTTGAGTCAAGAATCTCACCAAATTAATTCAAATAGCATCGCATGTGAAGAAGGCAGGGCAAAAAAATGGGGAGTATAAGATTCGGCCACATAACCAGAGGAGATGGGGAGTACATATAATAATATTGTAGCCACAACGGAAAAAATGGGAATATACGTGGGAACTAGGAAGTTACTGCTTGGTAGTGGGAGAACTTCACCGTTTTTTTTTTTAACTGACGACAACCTCTACTCTTTTTCTCCCACGTTGGTTCTTAATTTTTTTTCTTTAATATAATTTTGTTAGATATTAATATCTCCTCCTAAAATGGAGGAGATACGTTCATGTTCTTTTCTTCTTCTTTTTTCTTTTTTTCCAGTAAAACAAATTTTAATTCTCTGTTTAATATATCTCTCCTAAAATGGAGAGCAATAACGTTGTTTTTGTTTAATATAAATTTCTTAGATATTTTTTTAATATAATTTTGTTAGATTAATATTCCATTTCTGTTGTCTTATTTCTTTCTTTTTATTTCTTTTTTCAATATAACGAATTTTAATTTTTCTGTTTAATATCTCTCTCTCCTAAAATGGAGAGCAGTTATTCACCATGTCGTTTTTTTACTTTATTTTTTAATATTTCTCTCATAAAATGATGTCTCTCTTTCCTCTCCATAACTGTTAATTTTTAGAGGATAATTGTCATGTTTTTTTTTTAATTTTAATTTTAATGACCATGTTTTGGGGCTCTCCTTCCATATATCTATATATATCGATATAGATGACGAAATCGAAAATGGAGGCGGATAATTGTCATGAATTTTTTTTTTTAATTTTTAGAGGATAATTGTCATGGAATTTTTTTTATTTTAATTATTAGTATTTCCAGTTTCCACGTTTGAGGGGTTCAGCACGTTCCCTTATGTTTTGTTTTGTTTTGTTTTTTTCATTTTTCAATAAAACAAATTTTAAGTTTCTGTTTATTTATTTATTTTATTTTTTTTAACAATATTTCTATGAGATATTTAGTCCCTCCCTCTCCGAAAATGGAGGAGGAGTGGAGTTGGTCATGTACCCTTTTTTATCTCATTTTTTTCTAATAAAATGAAATATAAATGTCAGTTTTGATTTTTTTTGTTTGGGGGGCTTACTAGTCCAATTTTTTTTTGGTGAAGCCTTGAGACATCAAACTCTCCTTCTGGCTTTCTAATATTAAAGATTAAAAATTTATGAGTAATAGACCAATTCTACTTAAATGTATATAGTAATACATGACGACCCGTCCCGAATTATTATATATTTTTTTCCCCGAGTGTGTAAAGTGACGGTAATGCCCTCGTGGTTTAGTGACGTGGATGTACATATGTAGTTTTAAATTATTATTTCTACCGTCGTAGTTAAATCGTACTCGACACCATGAGTGTGTTGATGTGACCTAGGGCCAAATCGGATTCGTAACGAAGAAGTTACGAACAAACGAGTGTGTAAATGGGTAGAAATATAATATTATAGGTTGGCTATACCTTACCCACCAATCACCTTAGTTCCTGATTTCTTTTGCCCAATTAAATTAAAAATCTCTCTCATTTTTCCTTCTGCCCAATCACGCACACGCACACGCACACACACACCCTCACTCTCTCTCTTATCTCATACCTTCTTCTTCTTTCTTCTCCTTTCGTACACCTGAGCCACCTTTACCTCACAATCATCATCAAAGCATCACAGATCGAATTGGAAATCACTATCATCGCACTCACCTTGACCCCACGAACTCATTGGTACCTTTAGGTCGAGGAATAGACGGCGGGAATTCGAGAACTCGCGAGCTCCGGCGAGGTGTATTTTTCTACGTCGTGATCGTGGTATTTTTCTAAGGTTTAAAGGCTTGAGGTGGGTCCTAATCAACTTTATAGGGACTCTAGAATAGTTTTGGAGTAGTTTGAACGTTGGAATAGGCGAGAACACGGAGTTGCAAGTTGGCCGGTTGTTCCAAGCCTTATTCGGACCACTTTCCGTCGGTTTTAGGACCTCAAATAGGTAAGATTATGTTCTTCTAGTTGAGAGCTTCAAATCCATATAAAATTGGTGGAATTTGGTTGAAAAATGTTGAAGATATTAAAGTTTTAAGATTTTCCAGAAACAGGTGACATAGGCAGCGGCTGACGGCAGATTCCGGCGAAGCCACCGGAGAAGGAGGAGAATATTCTATCAACTTTGACGGAATATACTGATGGCGTCAGGTAACTCCATTAGTTTTTAAACGGAATATTCCCTAACGCCGTTAGAGATTCCATCAGTGTGCCAGGCACATGCATGCGTGTGCCCGTGCCTTGGCCGATGCGTGAAACATCAGAAATTTAATCTAAAAATATTGGGGTGTTCATGTTATTGAGTAGGTCACATTGGTATATTCAAACACTCCATTTGAGCAATGTATGCGAAGTTATTCCTAGGGTTTGTGTATGTGCTTTTAAAATTAATGTAAAATTAGTTATTTCGCATATAAGTGAGACGTACCCAGAGGATGAGCATGGTCAGGCGAGACTTGAGGGCTACGATCCTGCTACTTACCAGTGAGTGGGCTTTTGTTTTCTATATATATGTATTTATGCTTTTGATTCCCAAAAACTATTTTAAATGAACGTATGTTTTAAATGCCATGTCATGTGTGCATTATGTGTTAGTATTGCATTAGTATAGCTATGCATAGTTTTGGATGAGATTGCGGAGGCTCAGGTAAGCTTCAGGTGAGTACTCCATGTTGCTATTGGTTGTGTTGTGTGTGGTTATACGTTGATGCATTTTGAGCTCACTATCCTGCACCTCGGTGTTAGTGTTCCTGCCCCTGGTCAGGGCACAGTCATTCACGTGATGTTCACCTCCTACACCACGCATTCACCTTGGATCCAAATTTGGTGCACACCACTGTCGTACAGACCACAATAAGTGGTTTTGACTCGTAGGTGACCCGCGATTATTCGCACTGCCTTCACGTGATCGTAGCACTTGAGCGTACTTATCTACACCCAGCCCTGTCATACAAACCATAATAGGTGGTCTTGACTTGTGTGCAGACATACTTGATGAGCTATAGATTCAACCGTACAGGTCACATTAGGTGACTCCGGCTGACATACTATTTGACATTAATTCGTATCACCTGGCTTACGCATTTTATGGTTGAACATCTTGACATGGCATACCTCTGTTTTCATTGTTTCTAAGCATTATCCTTATGAACCTACGTGTTATTATTTTTTGGGAAATTATACGGGTTTGATAGTGAGGGGTTAGTATGTTCATAAAGACAACTGTGTTTTCAAAAGCTTTGTTTTTGCCCACTCACATTTTTTATTTTGCGCCCCTCCAGGTTCTAGGTAGCTGGTCATCCTTGGTGGCTCCTGAGGACTTTCACGGTGGTTTTGATATCTCTATAAATAAGTAGAGATCTTTTCCCTGTTTGTATAATTAGTACTTAGTTGGTTCGATTGCACTTTCATTTACCTATGCTTTGATATTTGTATAACTTGCTTGGTCACCTTCACTCACTTATATTATCTTGGTTTAGATAATTTTGGTTTTAGGTATTTATTTATTTGCATTTCTTTTATTATCACTTCTGTTGCGCATTTTGGCTACATCACCTTCACGTGACAGCCAGCACGTCTCAACCTCGGTTGTGATGTGTCAAATAATTGGTAATTACAGTAATTAGAGGAAGTAATTATAGACACATTTTAAATAATTACTATTATTACTAGCATTTATCTACACACTTTGTGTGTAAGAACACATTTTTTTTTAGAAAAATGGGAAGGAGAGAATGAGAGAAAGAGAACGTGGGTAGGAGTGGGAGGTTATATATATATTTTTTTAATTTTAAATATTAGAGATATTTTAACATCGTCTATAGGTGATGCTTCAATAAAAAACAATAAAATTTAGACATGTGAAATTACATTATTGCCCATCATTTTTTTGTGTGATAGAAGACTAAATAGTCTTTTCATCCTCTTTTAGTTGACAAAGAAAGTTTTATTAATAGGTAGTTTAGATACACATTTTAATTTATCATTTAATAACTTCCTCTAATTACAGTAATTAGAGGAAGTTAAACAAAATTAAATAAATTAAAATGTGTATAATAATAATAATTTTAAAGTCACTCAGTACTACGGTCTGGTGGTATTCATCTTCATTTGAAAGTGAGAGGTCTTCGAATATCATGGATGACGAATTCGATACCAAATTGGGCTACCCATTGTGTGGCTTAGCCGAACTCCCCATTCCTTTAATGTAAAAATATTGATGTACTAATTTTTTTTTAATTTAATATGGAGACATTAAATAAGATATCCATTAGATATTAAAACAAAAATATAATATAAATTTAAATTAAGTACACGTTAAAGGACTAAAATTAATATGTAATCTAACATTGGATTTTTATTAAATTTAATCTTCTTCAAAGATTAAAGTTAAAAAAACCCCCAATTTATAATTATGTGATTATCACTAATAAAAAATAATAAAAACGAGATCCAATCATCAATAACTACGTCATATGAATTATAAGATAGGAAAACTAATGAAAATGGCTTGAAAACTTTGAGTTTTAATGATAAGGACAAAATAAAGGGTAAAGTGAATAGTATCAAGATTGATTTTTTAGTGTAAAAATATGATTTTTCATTAAAGCGAACAATACCGAAATATTTTCGTTAAAGTCCCGTTATAAGATACGATATACATAAATGTCTTCCTAGCGTTGACCATAATGTTTTTATACATGCCCGCAAGTGGTTGGCAGTATTTGACGTAAATGAGTCTCATAACACATCAATAATTATTAACAATTTATAAGTGCGTTAGTAGTTGTTGATGATATCTCTATATCTCGTCAATACTATGTTACTAGACTCTGTATATTGACAGCACAGCGTAAATTCATAATTTAGCAAAACAAAGTCATATGAAGAAAACCGAGGTTTTTATCATAAAATCAATTGACAATATGAAGAATAGTTCAATTATTTATAAACATATGTAAATTTATTTATTTTTTAATGCGAAACTCATCCGCTCAGCATAAAAAATACCTTATATTACTAGAATGCGTTAGTTTACAATTTGTCTCATACTCTTTTGCTTTTGATTGTTTGCAGTCAGATTAATGAATGTAAAAAATTATACCTTACATTTTGGGATGGGAATTCGACTTTTTACAACTTAAATGGAAGGTAATTTATTGTATGAAAAATTAGAAAACAACCGGAAGGGCCGGTGCATTTCTTTTTACTTTGCACATACCTTTTATTAATTTTTGTTATTTAAACTTATTTGATTCAATCAATTCGACGATTGCAATTTATGATGATATGTATAAAGTAAAAAGAGGTATATGAATAACACATCACTTGTTCTTTTGTTTTTATTTGTACACGGAAGGAGACAAAAGCTTGACTTTCCTTCTGATGGGACAATTAATACGTACTAGGACTACCCTCACAAAATCATAACCACCTTGAGGTTCCTTCTAATCAAGGTATAAAATATCGATGATATTGGAAATATCAGTAATAAAAAAACACGGAAATTTCGATAGAAATATCGGGATATTATCGATATCGATAAAAATTGAATAAAACCCACATAAATTGTAAGAAAAACTTGGAATTTTTTATTGAAACTTTGCAGGATGTTTATTTAGTCAATTATCTATTAGTTTATCACAAAAAATTAGAAGGAAATGCATTGCATGATGAATTTAACTGATTTAAGTTGATTATATAGCGAGTTGGCAAACATTGTGAGTGTAGAAAATATGTAGTAATTAATGAAAGAAGTTTTAATACACCATAATCATTTATATATAATGAATTAGCACAATATTTTACACTTTATACATTGCATGGTAAGATACATGAGCGACTTAGTACCACATCGAGTTCCTAAAAGATCTAAAATATCGATGATATCGGAAATATCGGTAGTAAAAAAATATGGAAATTGCGATGAAAATATCGAGATAATATCTATATTTTAGACCTTGCTTCTAATGGATGAGAAATGTTTTGGTGCTTTCTAAAGCAGGTCAACCAAACAAAAGTTTCTAACTATTTTTCACCATTTTTTTTTTTGTAAAACGATAATGTTAATGATTTGAATAGTTAGTTGTTTCAAAATGAAGAAAATCGGTATTATTAAGTACTAGCATTTATCTACATACTTTGTGTATATGAACACATTTTTTAGAAAATGAGAAGGAGAGAGGAAGAGAGAGAAAACGTGGGAGAGTGGGAGGTTTTTATTTTTAATTTTTTTTAATTTTAAATATTAGAGATATTTTAACATCACTTTTAGGTGAGGTTTCAATAAAAAACAATAAAATTTAGACTTATGAAGTTACATTATTGCCCATCATTTTTTTGTGTGATAGAAGACTAAATTATCTTTTCACCCTCTTTTGGTTGACAATGAAGGTTTCATTAATTAGTAGAGATTATTATTATATTTTTTTTAAGGCATATATAAGGCCATCTCCAACCGAAGGCTGACCAGAGGGCTCGTTTGAGCCCTCTAGCCCTCCAAGATTCCCCAAGATATTAATATTTTAATGAACAGTACATGGTCATATTTGCCTCCGTCTCCAACCGAGGGCCAGAGGGCCAAAGGGCTCGTTTTAGCCCTGTCACAAAAAACCGTCTCCAACCGAGGGCCAAAGGGCCATAGGGCCAAACATAATTTATTATTTAAAAACTACAATTTAATGTTGTATAAATGGCCTAGGAAGTTATATGAAAAAAATAGAATTGAAAAAAAATATGAAACAAATTTTGTGAAATAAAAGTTATAGGAAAAAAAATATGAAACAAAATTTGATTCATATGAAAGGAAAAAAAAAAGAGGAAAAAAAGAAGTTTACATTCATTAAAAAAAAAAAAAAAAGAAGTTTAAATTCATTAAAAAAAAAAAAAAAAAAAAGAGGCCTAATAATACAACGGCTACTAGCCGTTATATTAAAAAACATTTCAAACTATTAGTGTCGGTTATAACCGACACTAATAGTAGAACTATTAAAAAAAAAAGAATATCTTTAATGCTGTCGGCCATAACCGACAGCAATAGGAAATCATTAAAAAAAAAAATAGCCAGCCCGGGGTTGGCTGGCTGGCCGAAAGCAGCCAGCCCTCCAGCCCTCCAGCCCTCTCCGATCCTGTGGGGCCCTCCCAGATTCCAGAGCCCTCTGGCCTAGCCCTCGGTTGGAGACGGTTTTAGGGCTATTTTCGGCTCTCTGGCTCTCTGGACCCTTCGGTTGGAGATGGCCTAAGAATTGTGGTTGAGAAAGTCGTTTGACCGTATACAAGTTTGTGGGATGGTGGTACATATTATATCTAGGTAATGCTAGTGAGACTAAATTTACAAACTAAATGATGCATTAAGAAATAAAAACGTTAATCAACGCTTAAATAATAATCTAGTTATAAATTTTTATATCATTTAATTTATAAAATTTAGTCTAGAAATTGAGTCTCATAAATATTACCCATCATATCTCAGCGGCTGAGTGAGTAGAGCATTTGGTTGGTCTTAGTCACATTAATGTCGCATACTCTTTTACGTACTTTGCTAGCTGTCAGATTGGTATGGATTTCTTCTAGATGGTCCAGTTGCCGGCTTAAAATATGAAGTACATACTCTTTTACATATTTCGGTGGTGGTCCCATTGCTCAAATTTACATCTCTCTATTAAAAATGCTTTTGATTTTTGAAAATAAATAAATAATAATGTGTGAAATAAGCTTGTGATATGTCTCGACCCTGGAATGTGGTTGCCTTCCCTCGCCCTAAACTTTCTTCAACCAAAAAAAAAAAAAATTGTGTAAAAGAAAATAGAGTGTGGATCTTATTTTCCTTGTAGCATATAATGTGTGCTAAAGGCAATCAAATTTATTTTGTGCATGATTGTGCTGAAATTTGCAGCTCCCACGACATTATTCAATAGCCCAATTATTCAACCGTTAACCCAAGCCTATACTCTATATTACGAATTTGTGGCCCAATATCCAAGAGTCACACTAGCTGGAGAATTGCTGGAACCAAAGACCGGTGGGTTGGAATGGGCTACCGGTCGGATGGGGACCTCGGGCGATCGGTAGGTTTGGGGTTTCTTATGAATGTGCAATACTTTGACAAACAATAGGGTAAGTCGGGCTTCATTGTACCACAAGTCTTATTCACATATCCTCTTTACACACTACATGTGACATGTGAGGGCGAATAAAGTCTGAAAGATAGCATAGTTACTGCATGCCTTGGAGTCTTTCATCATCTTCACAATCATACCCACATGTATTCATAAACTCTCTCTAGCACTCTTTGTTTCAAGTTCTTTCAAGGTCTTCCCTTCAGAAAAATTCTTCTGTGCGGCTTGGCGAGCTCTCCCATACTCTCCAATACTGGTCGAGTCAGTGCTTGGAGAGACCCCACTGTTGAGAGTATGAATCACACATCGGAGAAAGAATGAACATTGCATCTGCTTATAAATAATTTGGTTACTTCCTATATTGCCAATGAGTTTTACAGTGGAATGTCAACTTTCTTCATGGTATCAGAGTAGGTTGTCCCATATGTGAAGCTCATCGACCACACGTGCTCCACGACCGATTTGTCTTTTTTACGTGCTAGGCTTGAGAATTCGCCATATGTGACGGGGCATATTGACAATATCAATCTCCCATAAGAAAGAGTTACCTTGCATTTGCTTATAAGTAATTTATTCCCCATATTATCAATTGGTTTTATGATAGAATCTCAACTTTCTTCACCCACTCCTTATGCGTGTGTTGCTATTTATAGCCGCCGGACGGCACAAGTTTTCTTCGTTTGAATTAGAAATCAAATCTTGTTAACGCATGTTTTTCCTTGCATAATCTTGATGTTAGGTAGTCTCTATCATCTTCCAAATCGTAATGTTTAGCTGGGAGTATGCGCTAAATCTGAAGAAATATTAATGTAATTTATCTTAAGATTGGGTTAACCAACCGATTAACTTTTAAGTTAGGGACATCCTTCTGTGTACTTATCAACTGGAACATTAGTTTTATTTTGTTGATTTGTTTGAAAAGTCAAAAGTAGAGTTAATTGGTGTGAATGTAAAATTAGTTTCTGCCTTTGTTTCATGCAGGATGCAGACAGAAAAAATGGTATAATTCGAGGTTCACTTATTTATGCTGAATGACTATTTTCATGAAATACTAGTGAAGATCGCATTCTTTTAAGAAAATCACATAAACATCCTTTCCTTGCATTGATTTTGCTTTTCAAATCTTAAATCTCTCACAAAATTTAACATCTTCAATTAATAATTATGATACAATCACTAAGCAGTTGATCGATATTCCGGCCGTCGATGGATATGAAAGATCTTCATAGCTCTAGCACCACAACTGTTCAAGCAAAATCATAATTCCAGGGTTAATTAGTTGAATATATAGAGTATTAGCAATATAAATTTCAAGTTATTAACAAAAAAGAAATGATTAGGCAGAAACTATAGGAGGAAGCATGTGTTACATTCTGAGTCTGAGGTGATCCAGTTCCCTTTCTTGGGTTCCAAGTGATCCGGGTCTTGAAACTTTGTAGAATTCAAAGATGGAAGGCTTATGATTTGATCATTCTTGAGTGAAGATGCTGTTGAAAGCGCTGTATAGGCAGAGGAAGTGGTGGAGTTGCTCTCCAAATCCCATCTGAAGCTGATCTTCGGCGAGTCGTTGCTTGGTTGATCATCATCTGGTACTGCTTTCAGAGTTCCCCGGTTTCGAAATTGCTTAACCTGGATGGAACAACACAAGTTAAGTCTCAACCATAAACGATATCAATCATAGATCGGCATATGTTACTTTTAAGACTCAACGAGCACGTTCTGAGAAACCTGGCGTTAAGCAAGCTATTTCGGCATGATTTAGGACCAGTTAAAATATGTAACTTTGATTTCCACCTGGAGGTAACAAACATTCACTCTAGTTGCAATGTGTGGTGGTAAGTTTGAACATTAATGGCTAGAGAAGGTCACAACAGCAACATATGGCTGCATAACTATTACGGTTGTGGACCTGCTTCTCTCATATTATATATCAATAGGTCCATGCAGTACAAAATATAAGAAAAATAAAAAACTAAAACTAAAAACTAAATGGTTATCAATGAATTTTAACTGAACAAAAATTTAGATTTGTACCTTTCGAGCGATGAATTTTCCACCCTTGTCTGATTTTGCAGCAGCAGCCCATCTCAGAAGCTCCTTCATTCTTGAAAGGGTTCTGGTTTTGTCCCCTTTAAGCTGTTCTTTCTTCTCCGGTAAGCCACATTGTTCGTTTGTTCTCGTCGAGGTTGATAACGTTGAATCATTCACCGGTAAAACCTTGTTGCTTACATTCACCGAATCCGCCTTGGTGCTACTAATTCCCAGACCTCTTGCAATATCTTCTTTCTTCATGATCTTCATAGATTGAATCCAATGCTGCCTTCCCTGCCTTCTGTTTATGCTATTAAGTCTCTTTAGCTGAAGAGTGCTATTAAAGCAAGCCGTTGCGACATCTTTTCGACATAGAAAGGTAAACGGCTTGAACTTCTTGTTACCCGATTTGCTTTCTTCAACTCCTTTTGATGATTTTCGATAAACACTGGCGCTACCGCGCCTAAAGACGATTATGTAATTTGGTTTAGCTTCTTGATCTGAAAATGAAGATAGAAAGTTCATAAATTGGTTAGTAAAAAAAAGTCCTAATGTTAAAGGTCAAAACTCTCTTTCATAGCTAGAAAACACTTAAAACACCGTTTCGATCAAAGAAACAAAACATAAACCCAACTGTTATTCCAACCAACTATTATCTTAAAACATTTCTCACTAAAATTAACAATTATCAGTGAAATGCACCGAATAAGTAAATCGAGTTTGATCTCTTACCATTAGTTGTTGCGTTCTTGTTGGAAGAACTAGAAATCTCCTCCCTTTCTTGTCCAACTTTAGCTCCAAATAGCCATTGAAGAAGCTGCTATGTTTATAAGAGAGATCAGTTTTGATCCAAAAATGCTATGTCTTTGCGTTGACATATACAAATATTTACACTCTTTTTACCTGCATGGTTATCGCTTGTATTTGGATCCTCCTTTATATAATGCTTGTGAGTTGTGAGGAGTGACCAGTGAGAAGTAGATGGAGGAGTGAGAAAGTTGATGACTGTTTTCTGGTCAAATGGACAGCACAGAGAGATCTGCCTATGCTGTCTGCATGCTCAAGATTCCTGTCTAGGGTTTGGGACCTTTTGGAGAAGAAGACAAATGATATTAGAAGTGAATCTGCATAAAAAATAATAATATTGAGAGACAACTAAGCAATGAGTGGGGGAAGGATTGGATCAATGACTTGGGATTCTTTTGTAACATGGGGGAAAAATATATATAAGATGATCATGTGGTGGTTAAGTAAAGGATTTAATTTAATTAAGAACCCAAATGTGTTTAGCTTTGGTGGCTTTTGTTTTAGCCATACACTTGTTTGTCCATGGTTCATCACTCCCATTTGGTCCCCCTTTATATATTACCCCCACAAAGTTACTTAGTCTAAGATTTACACTTGTGTTAATCTACGGAAAAGAGAATTCGAAGAAGAGAGGACGAGTGTATTGCCCTGACAAACTGGTGGAATCAACACCTGTAAATAATAATCTACTCTACTAAACTCAGTTTTGCGAGCGAGGGGTAAAAATGAAGCTCTAACAAATAGTTGGCATAGAAGACCAATTATTGCAAGGTTTATTAAGATAACAATTTGTCCTTGCAACTTGACTTGCAAGCAGGAGGACACAAAAATGGATTATATATTCACATTAATATTAAAGACTAGAATTAGATCAAACAAAAGAAAGATGGGGTGGAGAATTGGGAAAATCATGTTCCCTAACACATTAGAAATGCGTTAAAAAAATATGTGACAAATTAAGGAAGAAAAGGGTCATCACCGTCTTCCAGATTCCATAACATTTTCAGTATTTTGGCCGGTTGGGTATGGCTGCATTTCCAGGCAACTCTCCATCTATTTCCGAACTACACATACATCTACATTTCGAGGTAACCTTCGTTGACGAACGGTTTTCGATTTTGATGAATGTTTACGAGAAGGAAGGTTCGGATACTAGAATTACATCGTTGAAGTCAATGAAAATGAATAATTAGCGTTGTGCTGACTTACTAACTGATTAGAGCTAAATGATTAAGGCTAACACTGTTTATCTATACGCACACATAATTGTTCTTATGCGTAAAATTAAATTAATATTGAATTTACATGTTGCTTGAGTTGAGCATGTGGGAAGGAGATATTTTGGGGCTGTGTCAGTTATACTAACTTGGTGCTTGCAAGAACTTGGTGTGCTTCACATGGAGGTGAGTTGAGAACATATGCAGATATGCTCTCATAACTATTTTTTAATTACTTTTTAAGTAAAAACTAAGTTTGGGGATTCTTTCGGTAATTAGCTGTATATTCTCCACTCTATTTCTCACATCACGTGAATGGTTGCGTAATGTGCAAGGTGAGGAGAGTGGAATGAGAGCGGAATTATACAACCGGGTATACTCTAGATTTTGCCCCAAACTAGAGGCCTAGAGGCCTTACTTGTGGAGATTTCGTCTGTGTCTGAGCTTCTCTGCCCTTTCATTTTCATTGGGACTTGATGGGAAAACGTTAGCTCCCCTAAACTTGTGGCAGCAACTGCATCTGCAACTCACAGTAATCTCCACCATTGAAGCAAATAAAATCAATGTGGGAATTACATTGTACACGACATTCTTGATGAAAAATCGGGCCAAGGAAGAGTGATGTGGCACAAGCTCCTCTTAAACTTTAGATCTTAGTATTTGGTTCCCCAAGAAATGCAAAGTGCTGGGAAGGAATAAGTTGCTCTCAACAACCCTGTCACTGTTTTCTCATTCATATCATATTCTGCTTGCCTCTCTTGGTTGTAACATCATCCACGTTCTCTCACAAGCTTTCACAACGCTCAGCAACGCGAACGCGAGAAAGTTATCGAGTGTGAGAGTTTTGACGGGGTCATTCTTCACCTTGGACGACATTCTGTAGAATTGGCCGCATTCGGGGTGATTAAGTTCCCCAGTGGACAATCTTTGAATGAGAATCGAAAGCTTAATACAACGTCGAAACAAATGAATTGAAAGTTTCCATCCTTTATACAAACTGGAATTTCGTTGATGCATAAGCTATTTACATTTCAATACAATGTCTAATGTTATTTATAAACAAGCATAGAGTAGAACTGATATCAACTTCATAACCATATCACGCATGTACAGGATAGCTTTGGCCTCGTGTTGACCAGAAGGTGAATGAGTTATGGCTCAACTTCTGTTGGCTGCCACTGCCTGTTTGAAAAGAGGATTCGGGCTGCTAGACGTGAACCAGAGGCTCATTCCTCCCACCGGTAAAGAGAACACGGGCTTGAGAGAATCCCCTTCAAATTAGCACCGCCATTGTCCCAGAACGATCAGCTTGATCTTTTTCAAGACTCTTCTAAGTTCCAACAAGCTGATGCGATTCTTAAACTGCAGTTCTTGGAGCAGGCGGTCTCATCTGAAGGATTTTCTGCAGTTACTGGAACAACAATTGCCAAAGACACCAATGGGGTCAACTAAAGGCAATCTGATATACAAATCCAGTATACATCAATTTTCGGTCAAGGAACTGTAAATTTTACCAGATAAAAAGGGCACTTCTCATGGTCGATCCTCATCGGACCTTGAGCGTGTCAAACGTCGACGCCTTCTGGGGATTGGAGACAAATCTCTGTGATTAGTCATGGGCATGTTGTCATCATCATCGTCATCATCATCATCATCATCTTGAAGTCCCAACAAATTCTCACCCCAAAGAAACCGGCGTTCATTTAAAGCACCTGCTGACCGCCTATGTCTTGTCCAAACCCTTGATCGAGCCCTTGGTTCTCCAGCACGGTCAGCTGAGCCAATCATCTGAAACAAAAACAGGGTAGTCCACCAAGGCCCATTAGCTTCACCTGCACCACTTTCCCCTCCACCTGGTAGCCTATCTCCATTTTCAATAACATAGTCCCCAACAACAACAGCACCAGGCATGGCTGAATGAATAGCACTCACAACATCACCAAATTCTCTCTGGTGCTCAAGGTGTCGCCAGGCTCGTTCTCTAGATGGGTCAATATCAGAGGGTCTGGTGGTTGGGTGAACTCTCCTGGCATGCCGGCGCAACTCCTGGTAGTTACCAGAAAATGAGCATGATTCCCGAGAGCAACTTCGCTTCTTCAGGTTAAGATATTTTCTGGTATCTTCCACAACCTCCCATCCAAGAATGGCTCCTCGGCACATAGGGCATTTCAAGCTCAATTGTGACTCCGGTGAATTTTCCCCATCCAAATCATCATGTTCATCCCTTTCCTGAAATGACTCAGAATCAACCACTTCCATAACACCTTCTGGTTGTGCTTCAAAAGGCCTATTTAAATCTTGAATAACATGTTGCTGTGGAGGTCCAGGTAAATTAACAGATAATACAGAATTGCTTTCAATCAGGTTGTCACTTTCATTAGCTTCATTTGAGTCTGTTCTCAGAGGGATGTTCAGATCAGAAATACGAGGACCGTAACGGTTTATAGGGAAAGGACTGGGTAGAGTTGGACTGTTCATAGTATTTTCTCTCATCTTTTTAAAACGGTCCAAACAATTTGAATGCCTGTAACTTGTATCACATATATAAGATCTGCAACCCTTATCATGTGAGCTGCAAAGCAGGAGAACGGCATTATGCGGATGGTCCATGCAGATAGGGCATGAAACGGCATCCAGTTCTTTATTAAGAGCACGAATATCTGAATCAGTATCTAATCTTCGTTTCACACCAGCCATCTTGCAAACACTGTTCGATTTACTAAGCAAGTTAAAGTTATTACTACATAAGTACTATCATGCATAATCAATGTTCATCAATTAGATAAGCAGGGGGAAAACACTACGGTCATGTTGTATACAGCAGCAATTTATTCTCTTATCACATAAAAACAATACACGAATCGATGTTGAATGCGAAGGGTACAGATGTTTTATGGTACATGTTTCTGTATAATGTTTCACATTATCCCTTCCCCATCCAATTCACATAAAAATATTTTTTCAAATCAAGAGTAAGAATCAACTTTTGAACCACTGCCAATTTCAATTTGATTAGTGGGAATATAAGAACCTACCCAAAATCTAGGTCTATAACAACGTACAAAAGAAAGTTCAATCGGGTTCCAAGTTTCTTAAAGAATGCAATCAGTCTAATACAAAAGAAGAACAGTCAGCTACTATGAAGGGTTTATCAAATTATTACTGCCAAAACTGTAATTCCCTTGTTCCCAAGAAACTTAACATTACGTGCAATCAGAATAATTACCTATCCAAACAAACACCCCTAATATAACACACGTATGATTTGAAATATATCAGATATATAAAGGATCATTGAACTACATATACACTTACCAAAAGGCAAAGCTCTAAATAAATTCCCTACTTGGGCTTCTGATCTCTACTGCTTTACCAACTGAAAAATACCGAATCTTTACTTGACTCTAACAGAAATCAGATGCAAGCACTTGTCTCTAACAGAAATCAGAATGCAACCACTCTTACAAATGCTCCAAAATGTGATAAAAACAATGCAGCGACTGGACAACGGCACAGAGCTTCAAGGAATTGAATTCTTGATTTATTATAACGACGTACGTCTCAGGCCACAAGGTCACAAATGAGGCTGAGACCTGCAGTTATACGACAAGACAGAAGCGATGTCATGTACATAACACCTTAGTTCAATCATGGCATTATTCAGCAACAGATAGAAGCAATATTAGTAGAAACATCATGTATACATGTATCAGACCACATGACCTTTGAACTGAAATTTCAAAGACCATGAAAAAATCGGTGAGATTGGAGATATATTTTTGCACCGATTCTATTGCTGTTCATAGATTCTAAAAGTGCTCACACCTTCTGTTTAGAGATTCTAAAAGTTTTTTATATCCATCCGCCCCCTTTCATATGCACAATATTATACAAAGTTAGTGAAATTCAAAGATCAAGCAATAATTACTAAAAAAAAAATCAGAGCAAATTAAGCATTTTTAAACAGAAATTGAGCATTGCAACGGGTAGGGATCAAAATGGTCATTAAAAGATTACAAAAATCCAATCTTTACCAGATAAAAATCAGCATCTAAACCTAAACCCCACAGATAAACCCAAAATTGCATCCAAACCCTAATCCTAAATTTAGCACACTTGAGATTCCAATCATCAAAGGATTCAATAAACCAAACAAAAGGTATCAAATTCAGGTCCGAAAAAACACAAAAATCCATCAACCACCCAATTCAACAAGGATCCAACTAGATCAAACCCAAAAACTGATCAGATCAACATAAATTAAATAACTGAAAATTCCAAAAAATGAGACGCGCAAAGAAAATGAGGATTTACAAAGATTAATGATTTGATTTCGTCCTTCAATTTGGGGCTGTGGGTTGAGAGAGAGAGAGAGAGACTGCGTGAAGGAATTGCTTGAGATTTTGGATCGAAATTTGATGAGGAAACGGCACATGAAATTAGGGTTTTTATAATGCGTTTGTTGGAAGATGGAGGGTAAGCACTAATGTTGCAACCTCCCCATGGATGGAGCGGTCTTGGCTACTTCCACTTCCTGTTGTTGACACGTGGCGGAAATCGGGAGGATGTGGGACCCACTGGCAGGTCCATTCCGTCTTGCGTTTTGATCCTCCATCTAGAAACGATTTTGCATTGATTATACGTTTAATTATAGTCTTTGAACACTAATAATATTCGATTAAATGGATTGTGTTTAAAGAATGGTTTGTGTAATTTAGTCCATGCAAGCAACTTAAAATGTGTACATTGACCAAAAAACAATGGAACCTAATTATAATTTTATTCATATCTCGAGACGTATAAACATATTGAGAATTCATTGTTTAAATGATAACTTATATCTATAAAATGCAAGAAGAGCTAAAACCTAAATAATGACACCGCTAATTACTTGTCTGTTCTGTGGGTGGTAATCTTGCTGCTCACTCGGTTGCTTCATTTGTTGCTTGCATGGTGGCTCTTATTTATAGGACATGATTGTCCTGATTTTCTGTTTAATATTCTTGCTGAAGATGTAAACATTGCTATTAAAATTTAATAAAGTCTATCTTTTGACAACAACAAACAAATACGTTACGTCCCCTTCCATAATTACAACTAAATTTGTATCATGAAAAACTTCTTCATGATATCTCCTTCATCTTCAACTAGGTTTCTTTATTTGTTGTGTTATGGAGACAATGTCAAATTCTAAAATATTTTGTTTAACATAATTAGCGTGTGACATAGGTTTGTTTGAGTACTAACCCTGGTGCACCAAAATACTTAAGCATAAATGTAGCGAGTTCGAGAATAACATGTTACCACTCACCTTTTAATTCTTTGGCCAAATTTTAAAATAATAACAAATATATCAATCACATATTTGGATGAAGAAAAACAAATTTCCTATTAGATCAAATTAAACAATAATTTTATCGAATCTGTAAGTTTGATAATTATATGTGAGAGTCATATGATTCATGCTAGTTCCACCTGTTGTAAATGATGGGTATGTTTGCCCACATGTGTATAGTAATGTGTATAGTAAAGTATCACATGTGTACTATATACTCATAAGCTAAATAGTAATGTTTTGTAATTTTCCATTGAAGTAGCTCTATAAATAGAGCAATTCAATTGTGCAAAGATTAGTGAATGAGAAGAAGAAAGAAAAGAGAAATATATCTAATAGCAATAATATACATTACTTCCTCTGCAACAGCTTGTGTCGGTATATTACTCTGCAACTGCTTCGTTCATTCACCGAGTAAAGGTTATCTCTCTATAAATTTTGCCTTTTTATAACACGTTATCAGCACGACTCTCTAATCTTTTTCTCATTTCCTTTCACCGAAAGAAAAAAAAAAAAAAATGTTTCCTCTAAGGTTTTTTCTGTTCTTCTTCTTCCTCTCCCTCAATTGCTGGGTATACCCTCGCGAAGAACTGTTTGCACCATGTTTACTTCTAGTTCTCCAACTAACTGTCACTTATATCTTTGATTTCTTGTTTGGTGTAGATATTGACTACTAACCCACTGATTATTTATGCAATCCAAGATTGTGCGGTTCTATCGCCTATCTTGGACTGCAGATCTAATTTTACTGCAAATTTTAAGTGGAGCGGTATAATCGCCCGCTCTATCCTGCATATTTAAATTTTCCCGTTATTTAATTTTATCGCAATTTTAGGTGGTGTGAAATAATCACCCACCCTGCTTTACATCTTTAATTTTATCGCAATTTTAGGTGGTGTGAAATAATCACCCACTCTGCTTTACATATTTAATTTTATCGCAATTTTAGGTGGTGTGAAATAATCACCCATCCTGCTTTGCATATTTAATTTTATTGCAATTTTAGGTGGTGCGGTATAATCGTCCACCCTGCTTTGCATATTTAATTTTATTGCAATTTTAGGTGGTGCGGTATAATCGTCCACCCTGCTTTGCATATTTAATTTTATTGCAATTTTAGGTGGTGCGGTATAATCGTCCACCCTGCTTTGCATATTTAAATTTTATCGCAATTTTAGGTGGTGCGGTATAATCGTCCACCTTGCTCTACATATTTAAATTTTCCTGCTGTTTAAAGTAGTGCGGGATAATCACCCATCCTATACTTATTTCGATGAGAATGGTGCGGTACAATTGCCCTTCTCATTAATTGTGTAAATCTCGAGCCTGAAGTTTCGAGTACTTATCATTTTGGCCTGAAGATCAAAAAAAATTTGTAAGAACCAGAAGTTCTAACAATATATTTCTCCAGTACACATATTACTGCAAGTTCTTACACACCTCATTTTTCTTTCAGAAAAGAAAATGGCAAACTTGGCAAAGCTTGATTTTGCTGCCCTGGACATTACTGGAAAGAATTACCTTACATGGGTACTGGATACCAAGATCCATCTGGAAGCAGCAAATCTTGGAGATACCATCAAGGAAGAAAGCAGTTCATCCTCTCAAGATCGAGCAAAGGCCATGATTTTTATTCGTCGCCATCTTGATGAGGCACTAAAGAGCGAGTACTTAACGGTTGAAGATCCGTTAGCCCTTTGGAATGCCTTGAGAAGCAGATACAATCACCAGACAACGGTGATTCTTCCAAAAGCTCGCTATGACTGGACTCACCTAAGGATCCAGGATTTCAAATCAGTGGCTGAGTACAATTCGGCGTTGTTCAGAATTACCTCTCAGATGAAACTCTGTGGGGATACTATCACTGAGGAGATGTTATTGGAAAAGACTTTCAGCACATTCCACGCCTCTAACATGGTACTGCAACAACAGTATAGAGCGCGAGGCTTCACTGAATACAACCAGCTGATATCTGTGCTCTTGGTGGCTGAACAGAACAATGAGCTTCTCATGAAAAACCATAATTCCCGACCTACTGGATCAGCACCGTTCCCAGAAGTGAATGTTGCGTCCCTTGAAAGAAATACCATATCCTCCCGTGGCAATAATTACAAACGAGGACGTGGTCACAAGCAAGGTCGGTGGAAAGGAAAAAGCAAGAACCATGGTGTCCAGTTTCACAACCAGGTTCCAAGGTATAATCCAGGCCCGAGCTTTAAAAATACCAATCGCCAGAAAGGAAAAGCTCATGTGAACACTCCTAGAAATCATGAAGGAGGTTGCCATAGGTGTGGTGGCAACGGACATTGGGCGCGTACTTGTCGCACCCCAAAGCATCTGGTGGAACTATATCAAGCCTCCTTCAAGGAGAAGGGTGTCGAGATCAATTTCCTTGACCAGGCTAAACCAATGGAAACCCCTGATCCAGTGACCAATTTATCAGGACAGTTAAACACAACCCACCTGGATGCTACAGACTTTATTAATGAAAGAGGGAATGAAGTTTATGGGTCCGATTGAATTATTTATGTTTAATGTACTCATGTTATTTGTACCTGTGGTTTAATGCTCGCATTTTCAATTCAATAAAAGTAGTATTCCAGTATGAATAAATTGCTTTTTCTTTACTCAGAGATCATGGATAAAAATTATGGTTATTCTCAAAACAAGATCAATGGCGGAGACTTTTGTCTTGCAGATAGCGCAACCACGCATTCAATACTTCGAGACCGAAAGTATTTCTCGAATTTGGTACTTGCAAAAGTAAAGGTAACAACAATATCAGGACCATCAGATGTAATTGAAGGCTCAGGAAAAGCCCAGATTATGTTACCAAATGGAACAATATTGTCTATAAAGAATGCATTATATGCTACTCGGTCCATTCGAAATTTGTTGAGTTTTAAAGACATACGTTTAAATGGATACCACCTTGAAACGAAAAGTGTAGAAAATGTGGAATATTTATGCATTACCTCCAACGATACCCAGAATCGTATATTGGAGAAGTTGCATGGTTTATCGAGTGGATTGTATTGTACATACATAAAGACAGTTGAGGCATATACTGTCATGAACCAGAAGTTCATTGATTCAAAGGTTTACATGCTTTGGCATGACCGTCTAGGTCATCCAGGATCCACCATGATGCGTAGAATCATTACCAACTCTAATGGACATCCATTACTGAGCAGACACATTAATGTCCCGAATGATAATCCTTGCAAGGCTTGTTCCCAAGGGAAGTTGGTAATTAGACCATCACAACTAAAGGTTGATGATGAATCCCCATCATTTTTGCAAAGAATTCAAGGGGATATTTGTGGACCTATTCAACCACCTTGTGGACCATTTCGATATTTTATGGTTTTGGTTGATGCATCTACCCGATGGTCACATGTTTGCCTATTGTCTACTCGAAATGTAGCTTTTGCGAGACTTCTTGCTCAGATAATTAAGTTGCGAGCACAGTTCCCAGATCATCCCATTAAGTCCATTCGACTTGATAACGCTGGTGAATTTACGTCTCAAACCTTTGATGATTACTGTATGGCACTGGGCATTAATGTTGAACACCCTGTTCCTCATGTCCATACTCAAAATGGTTTAGCAGAGGCATTTATCAAGCGGCTTCAATTAATAGCCCGCACTCTGCTCATGAAAACGAAATTGCCAGTTTCTACATGAGGACATGCCATATTACATGCTGCATCATTGGTTAGATTGAGACCCATAGCCAACCACCAATACTCATCAATACAACTCGTGTTTGGACATCAGCCAAATATTTCACATTTACGAGTTTTTGGTTGTGCTGCTTATGTGCCTATTGCACCACCACAACGAACTAAAATGGGACCTCAGCGCAGATTGGGAATTTATGTGGGTTTTGATTCACCATCTATCATTAGATATTTGGAACCTTTGACTGGTGATGTGTTTACAGCTCGTTTTGCTGATTGTCATTTTGATGAGACAATTTTCCCGTCGTTAGGGGGAGAAAAGACCGTTCCAGAAGAACGACAAGAGCTAACATGGGTTGTTCCCACCTTATCTCATTTTGATCCAAGAAGCACTCAATGTGAAAACGAAGTGAAAAGAATCGTTCATCTTCAAGGTATTGCTAATCAAATGCCAGATGCATTTAATGATGCTTCGAAAGTGACACAGTCATATATACCGGCTGCAAACGCACCTGCAAGAATTGATGTCCCTGTTGGACAAAATAAAGTGGCAGCGAATGATTCATCCAGTGCACGCCTGAAGCGTGGTAGACCCCCAGGTTCAAAAGATTCAGCTCCTCGAAAGAGAAAGATGAGGGCCCAATTGAACCCAAATGATATCATTCAAGAAAAGGAATTGAATGATAAATCCACAATTCGTGACTCTGTACTTCCAGAAAAAGAAAATGTCCTTGATGAGACACATGTCCCTGAAGAGACAGAAGTACATGAAAGCAAAGAAATATCCATAAATTATGCATGTACTAATGAATTGTGGGATCGAAATGAAATAATCATCGATGACATGTTTGCATTTGCAATAGCCACTGAAATCATATTAAGTGATGATATTGAGCCCCGCTCTGTTGATGAATGCAAACAGAGACAAGATTGGCCTAAGTGGAAAGATGCAATCCAGGCAGAATTAAAATCCTTGGAAAGACGAAGTGTTTTTGGACCAGTAGTCCAAACCCCGCCTGGTGTGAACCCCGTAGGTTATAAATGGGTATTCACAAGGAAACGCAACGAGAAAAACGAGATTGCAAGATATAAAGCACGACTCGTTGCACAAGGTTTTTCACAAAGACCTGGAGTTGATTATGAAGAGACATACTCTCCTGTAATGGATGCAATTACGTTTCGTTACTTAATAAGTTTGGTGATTTCAGAAAAACTTGACATGCGACTTATGGATGTCATCACCGCGTATCTATATGGAGAATTAGATACTGACATATATATGAAAGTCCCAGAAGGACTTAAGTTGCCTGAAGCAACTAACAAACCACGGGGTATGTTCTCAATCAAATTAAGGCGATCACTATATGGGCTGAAACAATCTGGGCGAATGTGGTATAATCGTCTCAGTGAGTATTTGATTAAAGAAGGATATGCCAACAATGTCATCTGCCCTTGTGTGTTCATTAAGAAATCAAATACTGGATTTGCTATAGTGGCAGTATATGTCGATGATATGAACCTAGTTGAAACCCCCGAAGAGCTCAACAAAACTGCTGAATATCTGAAAAACGAATTTGAAATGAAAGACCTTGGGAAAACCAAATATTGTCTAGGCCTGCAGATCGAGCATTGTGTTAGTGGAATTTTGGTCCATCAATCAGCTTACATTGAAAAAATACTGAAGCGATTTGGCATGGACAAAGCTTATCCACTTAGCACCCCAATGGTCGTTCGTTCTTTGGACATTAAGAAAGATCCATTTCGTCCAAAAGAAGATGATGAACTGGTCCTTGGTCCAGAAGTACCATATTTGAGCGCAATAGGTGCTTTATTGTATTTAGCACAATGTACTAGACCAGATATAGCTTTTTCAGTTAACTTGTTAGCCAGGTACAGCTCTGCTCCAACAATTCGTCATTGGAAGGGAGTCAAAGATGTTCTACGATACCTTCGTGGGACAACAGATATGGGTCTCTTCTACTCAGACAAGCCCACAAATGAACAAATCCTTGTTGGATACGCAGATGCTGGTTTTCTCTCCGATCCGCATAAAGCCCGCTCACAAAATGGATATGTGTTCACTAATGGAGATACTGCAATTTCATGGCGATCAACAAAGCAAACGCTAGTTGCAACATCTTCCAATCATTCGGAAATAATTGCTTTACATGAAGCAAGTCGTGAATGTTCTTGGTTAAGATCAATGATCCATCACATCCGGAATTCATGTGGTCTACCTTCAAAGACAGACACTCCAACTGTCATCCATGAAGATAATGCAGCCTGTGTCGCCCAAATGAAGGAAGGATTTATCAAAGGTGATAAGACTAAACACATATCTCCAAGATTTTTCAGCGCACATGAGCTTCAGAAGGCTAAAGTTCTTGAAGTCAGACAAATCCGTTCCAATGAAAATTTAGCAGACTTGTTCACCAAATCTCTACCAAAGTGCACATTTCAGAAGTTGGTACAGGGAATCGGATTACGTCGGCTTACAGATTTGAAAAATGCGGAATCAGGGGGAGATACAATTCAGGGGGAGCATCCATGATACATGCATGTTGTACTCTTTTTCCTTCGCTTAGGATTTTTCCCACTGGGTTTTTCCTATCAAGGTTTTAACGAGGCAACCTAAGCATGCTCAACACCATCCGGGTAAAGTTGTACTCTTTTTCCTTCGCTATGGTTTTTTCCCACAGGGTTTTTCCAAGCAAGGTTTTAATGAGGCAACTGATGTTGATATGTGGGCATCCAAGGGGGAGTGTTGTAAATGATGGGTATGTTTGCCCACATGTGTATAGTAATGTGTATAGTAAAGTATCACATGTGTACTATATACTCATAAGCTAAATAGTAATGTTTTGTAATTTTCCATTGAAGTAGCTCTATAAATAGAGCAATTCAATTGTGCAAAGATTAGTGAATGAGAAGAAGAAAGAAAAGAGAAATATATCTAATAGCAATAATATACATTACTTCCTCTGCAACAGCTTGTGTCGGTATATTACTCTGCAACTGCTTCGTTCATTCACCGAGTAAAGGTTATCTCTCTATAAATTTTGCCTTTTTATAACACCACCATCTTTTTCACATTTTGGACACTATTATTTGTTCACCCAATATGTAGGTTTAATATATTATTATATGTTGATCTGTGGAATCATTTTATTTTAATATAAGACAAATAGAAAGAAAATGAGCAAGAAATTCGTAGTTAAGTCGGTTAAGAATATATGTTTCTACATCTAAGGCTCTAGATTTGATAATAATATACTCTTAATTTTCTTCTAATTTTATATTTTCAATTTTTGGTTTGTATTGAGCTCTAAGAATTTTTTAAACGTGATAATTTACTTTGAACTATCAAATTTATCAATTTTTTTTGGTAATTTGTCTCACCTCAATGTCGAAACTTACCCTCAGTGGAACGAAAAAATTCACCAATTTTGACAATTGGTTAAAAAATGGAGAAGATTGCAACATCTTTAAAGATTAGCCTTGGGAAATTTCTTTCATGTAATTGTGAACACGGAAAATTCCTGAAACGAAAGAGACAAGAACAACGTGCACAAACAAATATTTGTATTTGATGATTTTGGGTTACAATCTCTCTCTATTTTGATCATCTGATTCGATCTCCGTAAGGTGTTGATTTATGGATATTTCGTTGATCCAAGGGCCGTCGGGGCTTGATCTTGGATGAACTGTTGAAAGTTTCTTCAAAGGGTCGTCGGGGCTTGATCTTGAAGGTGGATTTGATGAAGAACGAAAAACGAAGAACACTTTCTTCAAGGGCCGTCGGGGCTTGATCTTGAAGGTGGATTTGATGAAGAACGAAAAGGGTTTTCTTGATCCTTCGGGATTTGCTTGAGAGCTTCGGAGTTTCAGAGCTTTAGAGCTTCAAGGTGTAATATGAATTCCTTCCAAATGAATGAAATGGGCTTGTATTTATAGAATTTTCCAAGGCCTAATTTTGAATATAATATCCCAGATGAAATAAGTCGTTTCTGCCAGGTGTTGACACGTGTCCTATTTGATGACTTTTCCAACTCATTTCAATTTTCGTTGAGTCACACGCTACGTGTAAAATTTATGTAATACATGAGCGTTGACACTTTGATTTATCGGTCAACATTTATTTACCGAAATTTCGATGTCTACAAATGCCCCCACTTCAAGGCGCGTCATATACATGTGCTTGTCATGTGTAGGAGATGCGTTTTGAAGTCCCTTAATGTAGATGTCGATCCAAGGGCCGTCGAGGCTTGATCTTGAATTGGGCTGGAGATTTCTTCAAGGGCCGTTGAGGCTTGATCTTGAATTGGGCTTGAGATTTCTTCAAGGGCCATTGAGGCTTGTTCTTGAACTTTTGTTTGAAATTTCTTCAAGGGCCGTCGAGGCTTGATCTTGAAGGTTGAAATTGGACCACAAGGAGCTTTATGTGGTAGATGATCTTTGGCTTTGGTAGTGGGTGAATCGGCACGTATTTTGTTGCGCTTGTTGACTTTCCACAGCTTTGATCTTGAACTGGGTTGGAGGATTTTCTGGCTTCCTCCGATTGTTTGAACTTACTCTTTATGTGGAGTTTGATTTGATTCAAGGGTGATGGACACTTGATCTTGAATCGTACTTGTGATTTCTTCAAGGGCCGTAGAGGCTTGATCTTGAACTTTGGCTGGAAGCTTCTTCAAGGGCCGTTTGAGGCTTGATTCTTGAAGGTTGACTCGAACACATGGTAAGCAGGCACGAGGTGAAGGTGACGACTTGTTGCTCTATTCAATCTTTCTAATTCACACCTGAGCAGTTTGGTCAACGGTATGATCTTCAAGATTGATGGGCTCTTCTTCCAGTTGGTCACTTGATCTTTAAGGATTTGATTCAAGGGTGGTGAAACGGCACGTGCAGCCCACAACGCCTAGTAAGTCGACCCAAGAATTTGAGGGTCAAAACGAGTTCACCGTCCTCAGGCAGATGCGGCATCTTCTCGAGTTCTTCATCTCATACTCTTTCTGCTGAGTTGACTGTGTATGCTGCACTCTTCTCTGCTTGTTTCTTCAGGCAGATGTGGCAGCTTCTCGGGTTCTTCAGCTCGGACTCCTTCTGCTGAGTTGACTGTGCAGACTGCATTCTTCTCTGCTTGTTCCTTCTGCACGTTGTCTCCACATGCTGCAAGGTATCATTTTCACTTGCCTTATCTGTTCTTCAGGTAGATGTGACAGCTTCTTTGGAAGTACAGCAGCAGTGGGAGACGAGTACTCGAGAGCAGTGCTAGGTAGGCAATCAGGGAAGGGTTTCAAGCAGTCGGTTCTTTACCCGAGTTTGAGTGGAGGTTCCGGCATATTGCTTTCTTTATCCTTGTCTTTGCAGGTAAGAACAAGGACAAAAGAAAGGACAGGGAGAGTGCATGATATGAGATACTCTTGCTTTCTACCCTGGTGATATGAGATACTTTTGGTTTGGAGTCATTGGCTTGCAGAGGTACCCCAAGGAATAAGGAACACTGAATGACTCGAGAGGTTTCGTTGGGAAAGCATTTTTTTGGAGATCAAGAAAGGCTCTATATGTCTGCCTTGCTGTGGAAGGTGAAGGTGGACAGTTATAGGAGGTCCTTTAATACCTGTAGAGGTACTATTCTTTCACTCGTGTCGGCAACTAACGCGTGATTGAACAGTAAACTTCACGTGCTTTCTCCTTCACCGAAAATCTTCGACAAATTGCCCGTGATTTGCGCAAAGTTGAGTGTGCATATGACAAGTGATGACGCGGCTGAAAAAGACTGGCGCCTCTTCGATATCTGGGATTGGCGCTTCGACAAATTACCCGTGATTTCCGCAAAGCTGAGTTTGCGTGTAATGGGTGCTGACGCGTCTGGAAAAGCAAGATGCTTCTCCGATTTCTGAGCTTGCCTCTTCGATTTTTGAATGGCCTCTTCGAATTCTGAGCTCGCCTATTCGATCTCTGAAATCCCATCGAGTGCTGATTTTTTATAGAGGCACGCAGTTCGTTTCAAAGCACACTTGAATTTTTGCTTGTAGAAACTCCCTTCTTGCACTTCTAAGATCTTGATTCATCTGACCTCTTCTTTCTTCAACACTTTGAAAATGTCTGGACCCTCCGACCATCGTTTTGATTTGAACCTTGATGACGAGGTAGTCCCGTCTTCTCCAGATAACATATGGCGTCCATCCTTCATATCCCCTACTGGTCCTCTTACCGTTAAGGATTCGGTGATGAAGAATGATATGACCGCTGCGGTGGTGGCCCGGAACCTTGTCACTCCCAAAGATAACAGACTACTTTCCAGGCGGTCTGATGAGTTGGCTGTTAAGGAGTCTCTGGCTCTTAGTGTGCAGTGTGCGGGTTCTGTGTCCAACATGGCCCAACGCCTATTTGCTCGAACCCGTCAAGTTGAATCGTTGGCGGCTGAAGTGATGAGTCTCAAACAGGAGATTAGAGGGCTCAAGCATGAGAATAAACAGTTGCACAAGCTCGCACACAACTATGCCACAAACATGAAGAGGAAAATTGACCAGATGCAGGAATCTGATGGTCATATTTTACTTGATCATCGGAGGTTTGTGGGTTTGTTCCAACAACATTTGCCTTCGTTTTCTGGGGCTGTACCGCGTAATGAAGCTCCAAATGATCAACCTTTGGTGCCTCCTCTTCCTGGAGTTCCGTCGAGTGGTGTGGCTTCAAACAGTCAACCTCCGGCGCCTCTCATTTCTGGAGCTCTGCCGAGTGGTGAGGCGGCACCTGATCGTCCTTGAAGATACCCTCTTGTAAATTTGATTTGATTTGATTTTTTATTTTTTAAGGTATGTATAATGCAAATTTATGTAAAATTTCCAGAAAAATAAATAAAATGGACTTCTATTTCTCTCAATGCATTTTTTTTTTTTTGCTATATACATACATATATTATGCACACACACATACATACATATTAATTTTTCACATGGACTGATCCACCATTCCAAAACCTTTTCCCTTTTTTTTTTGCATGGTGCTAGCCACCAAGGATCCATTTACTTCTTTATATATATATATACACATATACATATATATATATATATATTTTTTTTTTTTTTTTCTTTCTTTCTTTTTCTGCACATGGTGCCAGACGTTTCTTTCTTTCTTTTTTTCTGCACATGGTGCCAGACGCACCATGAAGCCCTTTACTTTTTTTTATTATTTATTTATTATTATTATTATTTTTTTTTTATTTATTATATATATATATATATATATATATATATATATATATATATATATATATATATATAGGGATAGAGGGCTTGCAGAGAGCATCGACGGAGATGGACGGAGAAAGGGAGCCGGAGGTGTGGAGTTCGTGGCTGATCATCCTTGCTGGGCAGAAGGAAAGGTCTTGCAGAGGAGGACGAGGACGAGGACGAGTCAGCGACATGGCTGCTGCTCGTTGCTGTTTGCTATGCTCGCTGCATGGAAGGATGCCCATTGCCAGGGTGGTTGTCTGCTGCAAAGGAGGCTGTCTCCCTACGCTCCGTTGCACTCTCACCGTCCGTATTTTCTCTGAAAGCTTCGCGGAGCTCCGACCGAGAGAAGATCCTCAGCAAATTCCTGTCGCCCTTGGCTGGCTGTACAGCCTCATTCACATCCGTCACAGCTGTCACCTTACCCGTTAACTACCTTGGCAGCCTCACTGCTCCGTCGAGCATCCTCGAAGCCATGTCCGCGCGGACGGAAATAGCCGGTGCTGGAGGAGAAAAGAAGGTGGTTGATGGATCTAGACCAAACTCGCTGGAGTTGCAGTGGAGGTGCGGTGCTGGGCGATGAGCAGGTTCGAGAGCAGCGGAGCTTCAGTAATGGAGGGCACAGGTCTTGCCAGGAACCGATGCGGGAAAAGAAGAATAGTTTATTGCAAAAAATATCCGCAGGAAGTTCTCTTCTTCCAGTAGACTTTGCTTCCCGAGCTGACGATTGTGATGCAACAGTCGAAGTTCCATCAATGGAGGGCATATATTGTTGTCCAGCAGACTGAATCCCGGTAGCAGGGTATAAAGAAGGTTGCTGGTGCTGCATGGTAGGCCATTGCCTGGAAGCAGGATTTTCAACGTGAAAATTACCACCATTTACTGGGAATGCTTGAGATCCAGGGGCAGGAACTAGAACAGGCGAGGGTGATGGGGGAAGGACGAAGACAGGATAGCAGCACAAGCAATAACTTTCGAGGATCCTATTGCTCAGAGAAGGTCACGAGTATGGTGATGAAGTTGGAAGCTAGAGGACGATGATGACGAGCATGGATGGTCGGGGAGTTGGGTTGCTGTTGAAGACATTTGCGAAAGAAATGGAGTTGTCTGCAGAAGGTGATGCTTTGTTCTCTGTACATTGGCATAGCTGCACTTCAAATCACAACCGTCTTCGTCGTCATCATCCTCACCGTCACCGTCACGTCCCTCGTTGTCGTCTTGGAACGGAGGGTCCAATATAGAAACAGGACTGCATTGTTCGTTCTCTTCCTCCTTAACCTCGTTGCGCGAAACCTCTCTGTGCGCATAAATGGAGTCAGCGCCGATCGCATTCGCCAGCTCCACCAAAACCGTCTCGGGCTTCCCGATTCTGACCACCAGATCGGACCCTCTCGCCTGGAGATTCTTCCGGAGGTCCGCCACCGATTCGACCAAGAACGACGCCTGGTACGAGCCTGTCTTATCGAACCCAGAAGAGGATTTTCCGTAGTCCTTCGGATCGAAGCAGTAGACGGGCAAGATTGATACGGACTCGTTATTGGCCGAGTTGAGGCATTCGTTTTCGTGGACTCGTAAATCGTTTCGGAACCAGACAATGGAAGCTCGACGGATTGCGGCCCCATTGAAGGGGTCGAAGGGGCGGCGCGGACCCTAAAGAGAGGGGGTTCTGCAGAGGGTTGGCGGAGATGGTGGATTTAAAGGAGAGCTTGGGCGGAGTTACATTAGCCGTGGAGAGAGAGGAAGAGCTTTGTGATGCAGCGAGAGAATTCGCGAGCAGATGAACAGTTTTAATGGAGGAGATGGTGACTTGGGGAGATCTGGAGAGGATGATAGCCTGGTGGACGTGGGCATCGCACCCAACAATTTAATGGCGCCGATCTGAGCACTCAGCAGCAATAGGTGATGGTGAAGATGGCCACGGGAGTCACATCTAGAACCATGTCGGTGACTCGGGACGAGCCAACTCCGGTGTGGAGAGTGACCTGGTCCTGCGGTGTGGACTGATATGGGCTATTTTCCTGGGCCGGGCCTTGAACTTTAAAATGTGGGCCACAGGTTAGGATTTGATGGTGTGGATTTGGGAAAGGGAAGCAGCTGTGAAAATGGAGGAAGGCTTAGGCCTGCTGGAATTGCAGATGTTATTTGATCTGCTTGAGGCATATATATATTATATATATATATATATTTTTTTTTTTCTTTTAAGCTGTAGTATTTTTTTTTTTGGACAAAATAATATTGTAATAACATCAAACTTTAATAAAATTTCTTATTCTTTATTTTGATGTGACTGCACTCAAAGTTGAACGTTCGAGTTGCCTACGCACCCTTCCAAAGAAGAGAGCAAGTCGTAACGTAGTTCAAATACATACATATATTTTTTTTTTGGTTTCTTTCTTTTTTTTTTTTTTTTTTTTTTTTGGTGCCGTTTGCAGTTTCAGCTCATGCAGGCAAGGAGCGTTTGGTGCCGTTTGCAGTTTCAGCTCGTGCAGGCAAGGAGCTTTGGGTTGTCGCCTTTTATGCTCGTGCAGACCAGGAGCGTTGGTGTTGCCTTTTATGCTCGTGTAGACCAGGAGCATTGTGCCATGCAGTTTGGGCTCGTGCGGACAAGGAGCTTTGTGTCATGCAGTTTAAGCTCGTGCGGACAAGGAGCTTTGGTTCGTGCAGTTTAGGCTCGTGCGAACAAGGAGCATTTATTGTCGCCTTTTATGCTCGTGCGAACAAGGAGCGTTGGTGCCATGTACAGTTTAGGCTCATGCAGGTGAGGAGCTTTGTGCCATGCAGTTTAGACTCGTGCGGGCAAGGAGAATTTGTGAATTTTGTCAAGCAATCCAGGAGAGGCGTCCCTCACAATTTTCATAGCAATGAGCTTTGATCGCGTGATTGAAGAAGTCTTCGGGCAAGAAGTCGCGCATCGTGATGGGGACGGACGATATTCGTGTCGAAGTTTCATCATCTTCAACACGTTCACGTTGTTTTGAAGGTTGACAAGAGCTGCTTTGCCCCCTTTCCGATTGGCAGACTTGTGGAGGAGACGTATGCTTCTTGTGCAATTTCTTAGGAGTGACTTGAGTCCATCCTTCTACTTTGCTTGTCTTGGAGGATGCCCCCAGCGGTTGAGGTGAAAACTTTGAGTCGGAAGAGCCAGAAGTGAAGGTGGTACAGTTTGACTCCACTACATCGTCAAGATCTAGCTCGGTGATTCCTTTCTGAGCCAGCTTCATGATGAGATCTTTCAGCACGAAACACTTTTCTGTCGGATGACTGATGAAGCGGTGGAATTTACAGTATCTTGGACTGTCAGTACGATTCATCTCTTCCGGCCGTCTGCACTCAGGTAAACTGATCACCTTCTTGTCCAACAGGTCATCTAGCATGGCAACCACATCAGAGTCGGGGAATGGATAAGTCTTCTCCTCAAGCTCATTCAAAGTGCGTCTACGCGTCTCTTGATCACGAAAAGCTTCGGTTTGAATCGCCTTGCCTCGTGTGGATATTTTGACGGGAGATGTGTTGACCGTCATCGCTTCTTTGGTGGGTTTCCATGCAGCCTTTTCCACCTTTGTCCCAAGAGCTTTGTCGTTCTTGTAGTCGGCGATCGGTTCTTTCTTCCCATGATGGGCGATGCTCAACTCCATGTCATGGGCGCGAGTGGCCAATTCCTCGAAGGTCCGCGGTTTAATGCCTTGAAGGATGTATTGCAAACCCCATTGCATGCCTTGGATGCACATCTCGATTGAAGAGGTTTCCGAGAGCCTGTCTTTACAGTCGAGGCTCAGAGTGCGCCATCTGTTGATGTAGTCAATGACTGGTTCTTCCTTCCATTGCTTCGTGCTCGTCAGCTCTAGCATGCTCACAGTGCGGCGGGTACTGTAGAAGCGGTTGAGGAATTCCCTTTCCAACTGTTCCCAACTGTTGATGGACTCGGGCTCCAGGTCCGTGTACCACTCAAAGGCGTTTCCTTTTAACGAGCGCACAAACTGTTTAGCGAGGTAATCTCCCTCCGTCCCTGCATTGTTGCAGGTTTCGACGAAATGTGCGACATGTTGCTTCGGGTTTCCTTTTCAGTCAAATTGCATAAACTTCGACGGTTGATAGCCCTTCGGCATCCTTAGGGCGTCGATCTTCCTGGAGTAAGGCTTTGAGTACAACGTGGAGGTATGAGAGCTCCTTTCATACTGTGCCTTGATGGTATTGGTGATCATCTCCTGCAGCTGCTGGATAGAGAGAGATCTCATGAGCGCCGCTGCTTGGTCTGGTTTCGGCTTCCCATCGATTTTCTTCACCGGGGGTTCTTCGTCTCCGCCAGCTCCCTTTAGTGGATCATCCTCTGGGTCGGGTTTCTCGCTGTCTTGCGCCTCCAGTCGGTTGACTAATGTTGCGATTTGCAAGTCTTTTTCTTCCACGGTTCAAGTTAGTCTTGCGATTGCTTCATTCATTTGAGCAAGCTGTTCATCGATTGAAGTTGCTCCAGCAGTCATGACTTGCATGGCTGAACTGCCACTTGAATCGTCATCGGAGAGCATGAATTCGGAGTATTTCCTTGGGCTTCCCCCCCTTGGTGCCCTTAGTGAGGCTAAGGTGATCAAAGGCTCGTGCCTTGGGTGCTCTTGTCCCTTTGGCAGAGTTGATGCAGAGGTGAAAAAGGTGGCAGAAGTAGCTCTTGCCATGCTTCGAGTCGTGATGCCCAAAGTGACACCACTTGCGACGAGGACGCTCTTGTTCTTTGCGCCGGTTGCGGGAACAGTTTGAGCCTTCCTTGATGCCATTAATTTTCGAAGTGCGCTTGAATTTCGGAGAAAGAGATGAGAGGCAGAAATGGTCCCACTGGGCGTGCCAATTTGTGAACACGGAAAATTCCTGAAACGAAAGAGACAAGAACAACGTGCACAAACAAATATTTGTATTTGATGATTTTGGGTTACAATCTCTCTCTATTTTGATCCTCTGATTCGATCTCCGTAAGGTGTTGATTTATGGATATTTCGTTGATCCAAGGGCCGTCGGGGCTTGATCTTGGATGAACTGTTGAAAGTTTCTTCAAAGGATCGTCGGGGCTTGATCTTGAAGGTGGATTTGATGAAGAACGAAAAACGAAGAACACTTTCTTCAAGGGCCGTCGGGGCTTGATCTTGAAGGTGGATTTGATGAAGAACGAAAAGGGCTTTCTTGATCCTTCGGGATTTGCTTGAGAGCTTCGGAGTTTCAGAGCTTCAGAGCTTCAAGGTGTAATATGAATTCCTTCCAAATGAATGAAATGGGCTTGTATTTGTAGAATTTTCCAAGGCCTAATTTTGAATATAATATCCCAGATGAAATAAGTCGTTTCTGCCAGGTGTTGACACGTGTCCTATTTGATGACTTTTCCAACTCATTTCAATTTTCGTTGAGTCACACGCTACGTGTAAAATTTATGTAATACATGAGCGTTGACACTTTGATTTATCGGTCAACATTTATTTACCGAAATTTCGATGTCTACAGTAATCATAACAAAAAAGGGTATTAGAAAGATTTGCAAGTGAAAAGGTGTTGAATTTTTGCACGACAACGTGAATTCAAATTCTTTAATGACTAATCTAACATTTAATCTAACAAAATCTATAGTTAAAAAAAAAACAAACAGTAAACTATATATATATATATATATTATAATATATTATAATACGTTGTATATCAACTCGTATTCCGAAAAAATCTATTCTTGTAAGTGGTAACCAAATTCAAATGTTGAAAAGAAAGAAAAGAAATATTAAAAAGTCGTCAAGGGTAGTTTGGACTTTGCCAATCACACTAACAAAGTCTCGAGTCCAAACTTCCGAACTCACTCTCTGACAGACCAAGATTGCCGCCAACTCGTTCGCTACCGCAGCCAAAAGCTCACTCCGCTTCCAATGGCCGCCAACAATCCTTCGCAGCTACTCCCATCAGGTTTTGACCACTTCGTTCCCCTTTCTACTTTCCCGTATTTTCTCGAGAAAATTAAACGGAAAATTTGAGGTGTTTTCCTGGAAAATGCGCAGAGTTGATCGACCGGTGCATAGGCTCGAAGATATGGGTGATAATGAAGGGTGACAAGGAGCTCGTAGGGACTCTGAGGGGTTTCGATGTCTACGTCAACATGGTACTCGAAGACGTCACCGAATAGTATGAATTTCTCCTTTAATTCTGTTCTTATGAAACCCTAAAAATTTGGGGGATTTTTATCTCGATTTTTTTGGTACAACATTGAGTCTTTAGCTTTGTAAATGCTTTAAATGTTTGATTAATTGATGGGAAGATTAGAAAAAGGAGAAGGGAGTACAAAGTTATGAATTGGGTCTAATTTGGATATGGGATTTTAGTGAGATATATCATATCGCGGTAGAGCCCCTAGGGAACTATTCACCTTGGGAGTGGTCGGACGAGTGACTTAGTCCGAACAAAAGACTTCTTCATTTTTAGGACACATGGCTTTGAACCCACATTTTTGTTTTTGATCTGAGCTTTGAACCCATCTTAAACAGCACTCATGCCTAAACAGCTGAAAATGCTTAGTCACCATCTAATAATAAGATACATTGCAAAATCTACTTTACACATCAGAAAGAAGAGCCGATAAACGATAGACCAAACATTACAAAGCTAATAACTCTTTTAATATTGATTAAAAGAGCAAAAATATACAACGTACTGAACAAAGTTAAACATAGAAGATTAACTACTTAAAGTACCCTAGAAGGCTAGAACCCTCCCTAAACCCCATTTATCCCCTAAACTTAGATTAGTCTTCCTTCCATATCCACATTACTTAGATTACACAACACTAAACATACCATCCCCAAATGCACTTATACTAGAACAAGGCTACAAGTTCCATCCCTTCCTACACCAAATTGCCCATGTGCTGTCATTGCTGCTGTCATTGCCCACAAAGCTTCACTTCACATAATGTGGCACCCATTTTTATTTTCATCACTGAACAACGTGAAGTAATCCGATGGCAGTGGTGAATAATACGGTGGTAATATGGTCAAACCCAATGAAGGTGGCGGTGCACTGGCTAAAAGAAGATTGAAGGAATAGAAGAAATAGTGTAAGAAGGGGACAAGGAATGCGCTGTGGCAGAGACAATTTTTACTGGCTTGGAAAATCTGAATTTTCTTTGTTAGTATTTATGTTAGAAAATTGTTCATGGTAAGCAGTTGATTGGAAGTCCGAATTGAGCTCTTACAGATTATTGAACTCTAATAATCTGTTAGTACAATGCCAAGCACTCCAATACTCCAAATACTTGTATACTTTAATGTCGAAGTATGCAGGACAGCCTCTAGAGCTTCGAATCTTAGTTATATACAATGGGAATTAAGGTTTTTAATTTTGAAGGTTAATTTGATCGGTGGTAAAGCGCATTGTGAATAGTCAAATACAACCTCGTTTGTATATTAACTTTACTGTATATCTTTATTTTCTTATGATTTTTTCTTATCTGGATGCCAAAATACTTGGATTTGGCTTTTATATGGAACAGTTGATACATCGATTTATACTAGATTGAGAAATCTGGCGAACTCATGGAATTGCTTAAGCTTATAGGGCATTTCTTAATTAGACATTATGTTGAATACAAGTTGTTTTCATAAGGTAGATAGAGTTCTAATGCAAAGCTTCTATAGCAACAGTGGTTTTACATGGGCACTTTACGTGATGTGTAAAATTGCAACTAAAAATGTAATATTTGAAGAAACTAAGCAATAAAAAGGCAGACTTATTCCTCCTCCAGCCTCCTGTTTTCTGCGCATTCTACCTTTTGCATGTCGCTTATTTTTCATTGGTCATATCAAACGTACTGTAATGTTTTGGGATCAAAAGAGAAATCGGACTAGGATATATCTGGCATACAGCGTATTTGTATTAGTAGTTAGTTTATGTAGTCCTTAGTTATGTTCATTCCCTCTATTTGCTATATGGTATTTCCACTTTTGTGATCTATTATGCATGCTATTCAGGGCCTTTGTTATTTTGTTTGGATGTGCAGTGAGATTACTCCTGAAGGAAGACGTATAACCAAGCTTGATCAGATTTTACTCAATGGAAACAATATTGCCATTGTAAGTTAAACATGGGTGTTCTTTATTTGCCTGGATGAAATAATTGAATTTCCGGTGAATATGCAAGTGATTGTTAGGTTTTCTTTGTCAAGTATAGTACTACACTTTTTGTAGCCTTTTTCTTTTCTCGCCTTATATTTGACAACCTACTCTTGTAACTATTTCTGCAAGCTCATGGTTTCTACTTGGCCTTTTCAATAGAAGCTAGAGCCAGCATAAAACATAGATGAAAGATTTCAAACTGTTGTTATAAATTGTCTAATGGTTTGTGCACAACGTCAATGCAGCTGGTCCCTGGCGGCTCACCTGAAGCGGAATGAGAGGGAACTCCGCACTCCGTTATTGAATGTTTGCATTACCTATGGTTCAGGGGAGATCGTTTATCTTTTTCATCGAGAACTGGGCCCCCCTGGATGCCCTTTATTTGCTCCACCCAGCACTCGTTGTTCTTCGTAGGTGACATGGTTGTAGGATAGTTAAGGATATGGTGGATTATGTTTCTTCTAGTCTGGAGTGGTATTGATTTTCCGAATACATTGACACAAGCCGGGCTTTATTCTGTATTGTTCACATATGTAATGGGACTCCAGTAACATTCTGCAATTGATGCAACAATTCCATTGCATTGTTTCCTCAATTGCCTTTTTCCTCTGATTCATATATACAGTTAGAAAGATAGATTTCAACGATCATTTTGGCCCCAGAAGAAAACAGGTCAGTGTGATACTACACAGCGCACACACCAATCCCACCTTTTCAGCCTTCTGTTTCTCTGCCTTTGTTTCCCAATTGCGCAGTTTTTTCATTGGGTTGGAGGTAGCAAAAACTCAGCCGATTTTTAGATAGCCAAAATTGGTGCTTACTCAGTCAGACTGTCAGTGTATTGCTTTCTTGTGTAGATATCCAAATGTGATGCTCTCTCAAGGTCCCCACCCCTTTCCCTTTTTTTCCACTTCTCTTGACAGTGCTGCTCGGTCAATCCAAATACCACATTTGTACACTTTTGCATACAAGAGACGTCTGTTCAGATAGTGCTTTAACTTCACGCTGTCAGTCTGTTTATTATCCATTAAAATAAGTCAAATTGAATCGAAACCAAACCGAAAAAACTGAACAGAAAATAGATTTATACCATAGGATAAATTATTTGGCCCTCTTTGTAATTTCAAGTTTATTTGGTTGTTAAAAAGCGAAAATAAATTGTCAAAATTCATGAATATTGCTACGAAGCCCGCAGTAATTACAAGTAGAAAATAGGTCAATCCATTCTTTTAAAGTGAATAAACTCATAAAATTAGAGACGGATTGTTACACCATATTAATAATAATAAATTATTAAAAAAAGCAGAAAACCAAAAGATTTCAAACAAGAATTAATATTAATCACCATACAGCATTATTCTTTAAGTATTAATTCCCAAATAAATTACACCAAGGAAGTAAAGAATGATATGCAAATGACATTTAAACCCCTAATGCACGCAATAGCCAGATGTAAAACACCAACGGCACCTAAAATGGCGTCTACATAAGTACAAGCCATGGTAGGGTTTGGGTAAACGTTAACTGATCCTGATCATCTTCTTGTTCTTGGTGTTTGGCGCTTTAGCCTTGTCGGTTGTGAAAACCGAAGAGAAAAATTGGACGACATCATCAAGAATCATTCGCTTCACTGACCTCCTCTTTGCTGGAATTACGCTCGCTGTCACACCTGCTTGCGGTTGGAAACAATAAGGTTGCTCATCAGGCTTCTTGTCTATTTTCTGAGATGTGTTCAATTTCATCAGCATCCCTTTTGGCTTTGCTTCTAAACTTGCCTTCGCTGACATCTCTCTCTGTCTCAGTGTGTGCTCATTGTGTGCTTGTGAACCGTACTTTTATGAGCTTAAATAAAGCAGCAAAGAAGGCAAGATGAAGAGAGACGTAGGCTCTTTTACATTTTGGTCGTGTATGTCAACGTCGGTACGCGAACGTATAAATTACGCGCTTTTAGTTTTATGGCATTAGAGGCCGCACCAAACCCCTGCCTGTGCCTGGTGCTAGCAACTCATGTTTGTATATTTTTTAAGTGTAGTGCTAACGATGTTGGAGATTTTAAGTAGAATTTCATTGTCCCATATTGATCATAACAAAAAAATTCTTACTTTATAAGACCTTGTCCCTTACAAAAAGTGATTGGAGTGATGGACCATGAAGAATAAAATTGAGCTCAACCTTGAATTTGAGCATTGAGATGTATTAATTAATTGATAATTAATATATAATTAATATCAAAGGATGGGGATGTTCAGTGCACTAGTTGGAAAAATGTTTGCATCTCGAGTGCGTCATCTATAGTGCGTCATCTATACGCACCGCCCTTTAGCGTCATCTATAAGCACCGCCCTTTACGTACAACATTTGATTTGTCTCCCGAGTTTAGTCTCTATCAAAATTTAAACGGAAGATAATATGGCGTTAATACTCGGAGTGTAACCCAATGTCTTTAACTAGAAACAACTCTAAAAACGTAATACTCGTTAGTTAAATAAACATGATTAACTTATTATCTCTTTAATGGTATAACCCTAATCTTCAAGTGTTTTTCTTTGTAGTATTTTGTTTATTCACAACAAGTGCACTACAAAAAAAAAAAAACCCTTTTCAAACGAAAGGTCAAATAAAGTTTCTTCGCCTAATGTTTTGTCTGACAGATATTCGTCGGGCAAAAGTCGTCGTTCAAACGTTTGCCTGACGTAAAATAAAATTTTGTCGGGTGAATACTATTTGCCCAATGAATTATCGACGACTATTTTGTTGCATGAAGTGCCTTGACCAACTTGACTCGACGAACCTAACTTGTCCGATTATCATATTTTTGTCATCTCTTGCATGTACAGTAAAAAGTTATCCTTCCGTTGGCGCATTACTTCATTCCGAGCTTTTTCTTGCTGGTTCGCAACATCTTCTTGATGGCGCATGGCCTCTAACTCCATCTCCAACTACTACATTCTGGAAGACGACCACTTGCAGGCTAAGAGCTAGATGAAGAAGATCTCTCGAGGTCTCGAACTCGACTAGATCTTAGGCCACGAAACTCTCGGGCTTCTGTTGCCCACCCCTATCTATGAGCAACTATAGAGACACATCTGGATCTAGTGTTAGCTGCTCCATTGGCGTGTCCGGTTGCTGCTGAGAGAGGTTGGCGAAGTACTCATCATTATTCTGCAATATAGAAGCCTACAAAAAAAAAAAAAAAAAAACAAGAGAAACCAATTAAGATTATTGATCATAATTTTATAAAATTGAAGTGTAATGAAATTTAAGTAGAATTTCATTGTCCTACATTGGTTACTACCAAAAAGTTCCCTCATTTTATAAGGCTTTGTCCCTTATAGAAAGTGATTAGAGTGATGGACCATGAAGAATAAAATTGGGCTCATCCTTGAGTTTGAGTTTTGGGGTGTACTAATCAATTGATAATTAATATATAATTAATTATCAAAAGATGGGCATTGGGCCTTGGGGCTCGGACTCTAATAATTAAATTCCTTAATTAATTATTTTTAATTAATTTCAGATTTAATTAATTAATATCTTTTACCAACATACTCATCTTTTTAGATGAAGTCTGAAGTGTGGTGAAAGAACGCAGAGAGCAAACACCTTTCTAAGAAGATGTTTCCCAACAGATGCATCCCTTCTTCATGCCTGTTGCGAACATGCATAATCCTATTATATATACATTCATCTGCATGACATTTAGAACACAAAAACATAATTCTCCTTCTACAATCCAAAAAGCATTCTTACTGAGAGAACCGCAAAGAAATTTGCCAGAAGTTAAGTTTTCGGTGCTAGAATTATGACTTGATCGTTGAATCTTGGTGAGCAGACGTCTGTAGAACTATAAGCACTGAGTAGGGGTGAAATATCTGTTTCAAGGACATTGCGGTACGCAAGCCTCGATCATCAATTTATCTGTTTAATATTATTTTGTTGTTCATACTCTATTAGGTTAGTTGTTCGCATTTATTATTTATTAGCATCTATAAATTTATCATTGATTGTTGATATTTATCCAACAATCTTGAAACAAATAATGGATCAACAATCATTGACTGTGAATGACACTGTGAAATCCCGTTCCTGGATTTCACTGTTGTAATCTACGTATTTGTATTATTGAGATTTTATATTAATTTATTTGAATTGAGGTTTTAATTAAAGTAGTAATGAGGAAGTTTGAAGTTTGGAAATTAATTATTTAAATTTCATAGACCTTTCGAGGGCATAAATTATATTTTTGAATAGAGCTCGATCTCATGAATGCGTAGGCGAAAACCGTTCGTGAAATGGATTTTTAACGAAGAAATTAGAGATGTTTTAGTTGTTGGGAAATAAATAAATAAATAAATGTTTAAAAGCTGCCAAGTGGCAGCAAGGGAGCGGGGAGAAAAGAGAGAGTGCGGGAGAGAAAAGGGGGAGCAGCCCAATCAGATGGCAGAGCAAGGAGGGGAAAGGAGAGAGGAAGAAAGGGGGGAAATGGGTTGACCCGCATTCCCCATCGAACCTGCTTGATTTTCGGACCATTTTTCGTCGATTTTCCGGTGATCCACACCCCGTCATTTCCTGCAAACACCATCCCGCTTCTTCTCCGTCATTGATCATCAAATATTCGATGGGATTAGGCTCGTTTTGGGGTGTACGATGGCGAAGGCACCGTGAGGTGCTTGGTGATAATCCGCCAAATTTGTATGAAATTCTATCGATCTCAACCACCCTTAGACTCCCCATGAGCCCTAGAACAAAGCTCAATCATCTATAGGGGCGGTGGAACACCGAGGAAGGAGAATCGAAGCTTACCAATTCTAGGGTTTCCGGCCGGTTTGAGTGAAATTGGTGCCTTTCCCGGCCAAATTGGCCTTGGTCACATGTATGAAACTTGCTCTACTTATTGAGATCTTCATTTCTGTAAAATTTAGTAATTTTTAAAAATAGTTGAATTTTCCGGTGAGTTGTGGCGGCCGGCCGCCGTGTGAGGCGGTGGACCGATAATGTCTTTTTAAGTCTAATTAGATGAGCTAAATTCATAATTGATATCCGTATAAAGTGATTTGATTGTTTGAACTTAGTTTCATTACGATACATCACTTGATCAAAATTTGAATCGACGATCCAACCGTTGGATCCTCACCAAATTTTAATGCATTATAGAACGTAATATTTGAAGATAGTTGGAACTGATGGATCGGGAATCCAACGTAGGGATCTTCCTGAATTGGATTTCTAAGTTAGAAAAATTAATTGTTAACTATCACCTAATTTTATCAATTGGTGGAGATCCGGCCGTTGGATCTCGATGAGAAATTAGTATGTTGTTCTATGAGAATAATGAGGACCCTAAGAAGTTATGGATCCAAAATCCGATGGGCGGATCTTTTGGATTGAATTACGTGGAGTTGCGAATCCTATTGTTGACCGAAAGTTGACTTTTGGTCAACATGTCCCGAAATGTTTTGGATGCTAAAATTGGTACTACGGGAGACTAAGTGAAGTCTAGTGGACCCACATTGGTTAAAGAGTGACTTAAGTATATGGGGTAGGGTTATTACCTTAAATTCTTATATTAGTATCCGTTGTGAATATGAATTGGTTTTATAAGTGTGATTTCTATTGAAATGTGATTTTTATATATTTAGCCATAGACCTATGTTTATGAACATGATTTGGCTTGTGTACTGATGATGGTTGTGATATATGTGTGTTTAATTATCTCTTTTTAGCAATGTAAATGATAAGTATGATAAATGCTATTCCTATGTGATCTTAGAATCCTATTAGATGTATTATGTAGAATTTATATGATTGTGTGATGTATTAATTGGTGGCCATGAGAAATTGATGGTGTAGTGACTACGTTGTAACCCATAGGGGTTGAGTTGTGGGTAGGTTGTGTGTTGAATTTTCTGCACCATGTAGCAGTGGTACATGGATAGCCTTGCTTGGTTAATCCGCATTGGGGAACCATACCATATGTGGATCGAGCTTGGTTAATCCACGTTGAGTGATCTTTATGGCCATTTATACTTAGGGGTGATCATGCTTGGTTAATCCGCGTTGGGTGATCACTGCCTAACAGTTCTGTAGGTGTGACTCTGCTTGGTTAATCCACATTGGGGACCTGATTAACTTGACCCTGCTTGGTTAATCCGCATTAGGGGATCACTAGTGGTCCTGCTTGGTTAATCCTCACTGGGGGACCATACCATATATGGATCGCGCTTGGTTAATTCGCGTTGGGCGATCCTTATGGCCATGTATGCTTAGGAGTGATCATGATTGCTATATCCGCGATAGGTGATCACTACCTAGAGCTATATGATATAGTCCTGCTTGGTATATCCGCGATGGGGGACTGTTAGGGGTGATCATGCTTGGTATATCCGCAATGGGTGATCACTGCCTATGGTATTAGACTGCACATATGGTTCTGCTTGGTATATCCGCGATGGGGAACCATACGCATGCTAGGTGGTATCAGTAGTGATCATGCTTGGTATATCCGTGATGGGTGGTCATTACCTAGAGTTAGGATGTGGTCCTGCTTGGTATATCCGCGATGGGGGACCATATGTATTCAGAGGTGATCATGCTTGGTATATCTGCGATGGGTGATCATTGCCTGCACGATGAGATTATGCCTATGGTTCTGCTTGGTATATCCGCGATAGGGGACCATACACATTCTAGAGGTGATGATGATTAGTTGTACTTGATACATTTGATAGGCGATCATATTTAGTTTGGTTCTGTTGAGTGGTCCGGAACCCGAGGTTGTTGAATTTCATGGATTAGTCTAAAATTCCATTATTTGGAGAAGTAGGCTTGGCCTAACTGTGTCACTCTAGCCTTAGGTTTATATATATTTGTGTTAATGGTTTCGAGAATCTTGTGAATTGAGTTAGAAAAGATGTGGGATGTTTGAGTGCTCTTTCGGGATTTTCTACGATTCAATTATGATTTCATAAGGTATGAATTTAGAAGATATGGGAATAATTGTTATTACTTTGATCAAATTAATTAATTAATGCGGCTAGAGAATGATTTTGTGTTTCGTCGGTTCTTAAATACGATGCATGTTGTGAATTGCGATATCATGATGAGACATAATGATTTATATGTTGGATATGAGAGAAATCATGTTTTCATGGGGGTTGGTTATGTAGCCTGAGTCCAGGAATTACATGTTGTCAGGTTATAATAAATGATTGAGGAATGCTATGCTTTTCTGCTTGAACTTAGTGGAATAAACGTCTGATTTTGTGATAAGTGAACTACGAATTGTTTGATCCCTATTGAGGGTACGTAGACAGTCTAACGAGGAGGTTAGATGCAACCATAAAGTAAACGAAAAATTACTTTGCAATTTGATTCTCGAGTTGTGATTTGCCATATCATGGAGATGGGGTATGTGAGATATACGAGTATTTGGTGACGTCATGTGTCGATCCTGGACGTATGTTGGGATTGGGGCATGACAGACACTGTGCCAAAATATTCTAAAAAGCTTGAGAAATTCAAAGGGCTGGATTTTAAAAGATGGCAACAGAAGATGCTGTTTTTCCTGACAACCATGAATCTCGCTCATGTTGTCAAGGAAGAAGCTCCGAAGTCTAATGAGAATCCAATGACTAAAGAGACTGTCATGACAATTGAAGCTTGGAATCATTCTGAGTTTTGTTGTATGAACTATATTCTGAATAGTTTGGACGACAATCTCTACGACACTTATTCTTTATGCAAGACTGCAAAGGAGTTGTGGGAATCCCTGGAGAAAAAGTATAAGATTGATGATGCAGGTTCAAAGAAATTTGTTATCGGTAAGTTTCTCAAATATACTATGGTGGATTCAAAATATGTTGTCTCTCAACTCGAAGAAATCCAAAAATTGATCTATGAATTGCACTCTGAGGAATGAGAGATCAATGCGCATTTCCAAGTTGGGGCGATAATCGAGAAATTGCCAACTTCCTGGAATGACTTCAAAATTTATCTCAAGCATAAGCGCCGTGAGATGAATATGGAGGATTTGATTCTGAGGCTACGAGTAAAAGAAGACCACATAAAGCCAGACCGCACTGGTGGGTTTGCTGCCATTGATACCAATGCAAATTATGTTGAGGGAGGAAACTCCAAGGCCAAGCTTAAGAAGAATAAGGCTCCGAAAACCAAGCAGTTTGTACAATTTGTCTTTGCTCCTAAAGGCAAGAATCTAAAGAAGATTAAGGGTGCCTGCTATGTGTGTGACAAATTTGTTCACAATGCACAAGATTGTTATCATTGCAATGATGAAAATAATGCTAACGGGAACAACAATAACCATGCTAACATGGCAATCACCGATGAAGAGTTGGCTGCTATTGTGTCCGAGGTCAACATGGTCTCGAATGTGAGTGAATGATTGATGGATACTGGTGCTACTAAGCACATATGCGCTGACAGAAATCTGTTTACTAAATACCATCGTTTGGTCCTGCATCTGTTCATCTTCCAACTCCACTCCATTCCCTTTCATTTCCCCCCTTAATTTCTCTGGATTAATTGGCTGCAATAATATTAATAAAAAAAAGAAAAGAAAAATAAATAATTAAAAACAAATACTATTTGAGGAGCTAGGTCTACTCTCTCTCTCCCTTTGGAAATCGAGGAGAGACATTACGAGTCCAATTTATACAAGCAAACATCTGATAATATTTTCGGTTTTGTAAGATGGTCAAGAACATTGTGCTATAGCACGACTCGTTCATCCTTTGTTGGTTTATGCTCACACAAACTGCCAATCAACAACCTTGCCACATGTAGGGTGGGACACGTGTCGCGCTGAAATTCAACCATTCTGGGATCCCTCTCGCTGTTGTATTATTGGGATACACTCATGACCTTTTCCTTTTCTGTAGAGAAACTCCAATACTCCAAATACTCCAAATACTTGTATATTTTAATGTCGAAGTATGCAGGACAGCCTCTAGAGCTTCGAATCTTAGTTATATACAATGGGAATTAAGGTTTTTAATTTTGAAGGTTAATTTTGATTGGTGGTAAAGCGCATTGTGAATAGTCGAATACAACCTCGTTTGTATATTATAATTTTACTCTATATCTTTATTTTCTTATGATTTTTTCTTATCTGGATGCCAAAATACTTCGATTTGGCTTTTAAATGGAACAGTTGATACATCGATTTATACTAGATTGAGAAATCTGGCAAAGTCATGGAATTGCTTAAGCTTAGTTATAGGGCATTTCGTAATTAGACATTATGTTGAATACAAGTTGTTTTCATAAGGTAGATAGACTTCTAATGCGAATCTTCTATGCAACAGTGGTTTTACATGGACATTTTACGTGATGTATAAAATTGCAACTAAAAATGTAATATTTGAAGAAACTAAGCAATAAAAAGGCAGACTTATTCCTCCTCCAGCCTACTGTTTTCTGCGCATTCTACCTTTCGCATTTCGCTTATTTTTCATTGGTCGTATCAAACGTACTGTAATGTATTGGGATCAAAAGAGAAATCGGACTAGGATGTATCTGGCATACATCGTATTTGTATTAGTAGTTAGTTTATGTTAGTCATTAGTTATGTTCATTCCCCCTATTTGCTATATGGTTTTTCCACTTTTGTGATCTGTCATGCGTGCTAATATTCAGGGCCTTTGTTGTTTTGTTTGGATGTGCAGTGAGATTACTCCTGAAGGAAGACGTATAACCAAGCTTGATCAGATTTTACTTAACGGAAACAATATTGCCATTGTAAGTTAAACATGGGTGGTCTTTATTTGCCTGGATGAAATAATTGAATTTCCGGTGAATATGCAAGTGATTGTTAGGTTTTCATTGTCAAGTATAGTACTACACTTTTTGTAGCCTTTTTCTTTTCTCGCCTTATATTTGACAACCTACTCTTGCAACTATTTCTGCAAGCTCATGGTTTCTACTTGGCCTTTTCAATAGAAGCTAGAGCCAGCATAAAACATAGATGAAAGATGTTCAAACTATTGTTATAAATTGTCTAATGGTTTGTGCACAATGCAGCTGGTCCCTGGCGGCTCACCTGAAGCGGAATGAGAGGGAACTCCACACTCCGTTGTTGAATGTTTGCATTACCTATGGTTCTGGGGAGATCGTTGATCTTTTTCATCGAGAACTGGGCTCCCTTAGATGCCCTTTATTTTCTCCACCCAGCACTCGTTCTTCGTAGGTGACATGGTTGTAGGATGTGTTAAGAATATGGTGGATTATGTTTCTTCTAATTTGGAGTGGTGTTGATTTTTCGAATACATTGACGCAAGCCGGGTTTTATTATTTATTTCTCACATATGTAATGGGACTCCAGTAACATTTTGCAATTGATGCAACAATTCCATTGCATTGTTTCCTCAAATGCCTTTTTCCTCTGATACATGTATACAGTTAGAAAGATAAATTTCAACGATCATTTCGGCCCTAGAAGAAAACAGGTCAGTGTGATACTACACTGCATACACTCCAATTCTTTTTGTGCCTAAAAAGCCTCTAGTACAGCTGCTAGTGCAAAAGTTTCATGATCCGAACAAGTGAAACCGTGACCATGACCACTTTCACCACCACACTCATCCCACCTTTTCAGCCTCCTGTTTCTCTGCCTTTGTTTCCCAATAACGCACTTTTTGCATTGGCTTCGAGGTAGCAGAAACTCTGCCGATTTTTAGATAGCCAAAATTGGTGCTTATGCAGTGTATCTTTGGGTACCTATCATGAGATTTATCGGCACTATCTAGTGAAACTCAAGGGTTTTGCCGAGCCTACTCATATGGTATCTAAACTAAGTAATTCTACGACACCCGTGTCATTTTGGGTTTCCCCAGTTCACCTAGGACTATAGTTCTTGAATTTCTATGCGAATCAAGATTGAGAAAAGGAAATTTTCCAATTATTGACTCAAACCCATTGTCGAACCCCACTTAGCGGAATAGGGAGGTACTTATGACAGAACAGGCCAATCTGGTCTTTCACAGTGATAGATGGAATTGCTATTAAACGACTTATTAGTAGTCCCCACCCCCTTCCCTTTTTTTTTTCCAATTCTCTTTTGCTATCAATCCAAAAACTACATTTGTTCACTTTTGCATACAAGAGACGTCTGTTTAGGTAGTGCTTTAACTTCACGTTGTCAATTTGTTTATTATCCACTAAAATAAGTCGAACAGAATTAAAACCAAACCAAAAAAACTGAACAGAAAATAGATTTATACCATAGGATAAATTATTGGGTCCTCTTTGTAATTGCAAGTTTATACCATAGGACAAAGTATTGGGTCCTCTTTCTAATTACAAGTTTTTTTTTTTGTCAACGCAGCATTTCATTACAAAATCAAGCAATACAAAGCCCAAACAAACAACTAACTAGAAAGAGGCTCCACAGTAATTACAAGTAGAAGTTGAGCCAAGTCCACTAACACTGAAAGCAGCCCCAAAACAGTAACCTATAGCCACATAATTCAACTAAGCAGAGAAATTATGTGGCTATAGGTTACTGAAAGCAGCCCCAAAACAGTAACCTATAGCCACATAATCTACTAATTAGGTTGCATTGGATTACATTTATTTAGTTTTTTATTTTATATTTTTGTTTGATGGGTTGCATTGGATGGCATTGGAGGCGAGACTGGAGAGGGTAACATTAACCATCCCGGGTTTTGGGTCTTGGGTCATGGGGTCGGAGTGGGTACGAGCGATCAGGTCGTATCCGATTCAAATTTACATTGCGACTTAGTACTATGGGCTAATGATATTTCCCTTCACTTGTAAATGAGAGGTCTTAATGTTCGATTCACATCAAAGGCGAATTCAAATCATATTATTACTAGTCCATTGTGAGGCTCTAAGCCCATCCCTCCACCTTAGTGTAGATAATCACTTGTTCAAAAAAAAAAAATTCAAATTCAGATTTTTTTTTATAATATTTTTACTATTAAGGAGAGAGGAGAATTCAAAACTGTTATAATAATTTACAAGAGGGAGTGAGAGTTTCGAACCCAAAACGCACGAGTAAACACCTAATACTATATCTATTAGAATATTAAATCATATCTGGATTCAAATTTATATTTGATCACCAAAAATAGGATTGGATTAAGCTAATAAAATTCACTACTAATCCGAACCACCAAACGAGACCTTAGATTAACACGAATGGCCAAAGAAGAACCCATTACCAAAAGGGAGAGAGAATAAGGAGCAGAAGAAGCCCAAAAGGTATAGTATTGTGAGGAGCCACAAAAATCCACTGGCTAAAGCGTTTGGAAAGCTCAGTGCTAAACTAAAAAGCGTACTTTTTTATGTTGGAGTTGGAGACTCGGGAGTGGTAAGTTAGGAACCATCACCTCCTTTCTATGGTAGCAACTTTAACATTTTGAATTTAATTATTTTATACTATCTATCTTCAACTTCTTTTAATAAAGTGAGGAAAGGAATAGATTCCACATTCTAGGTTAAATCTTATTCTAAAACGAAACGGAAAACATAAAATATAGGTAAATAAGAAGCGTAGCCCATAATATACCATACTTATTCCTTCCTGCCCATAATCAACTATTCCCTCTTTCTCGATATATCGAGAAAGAGGGACTACTGATGTCGAGACAAAAAAGTTAGGTTGGGGGGTGTTGGGTACTACCCTCAATAACAATAGTTTTACCCTCCCCAATGATACGATTTACTCAACAATATACAACTCTTGTGATATTTCGATTTACCTCCACAGGATTTTCTACGGTGTCCAAAGTATGGGATGTGTTTTAACGGTTGGATTTTTGTTTAAAAATATAAAAATTAGAATATAACGGTTAAAACATCCAGAGTATCCTAAAATTTTTGAATGGCGAGTTAAAAAGAAATCCAATTTAGAATCCGGATACATAGGAGATTTCAGATACATCTTGTATTATCTATTTGCTCTCCACAAGTTTACAATCAACTTCCAACATATATCAAAGCAGTGGCAACTGAACTAGCAGAACAAAAATCTAGCCCGAAGATACAGAACACGCGACCAGTTGTTAAATTACGAAATACATATACCAAAATATACAGTTGCATGTTTATAAGTGTACGTACTATCTAGTGAAACTCAACTTCTCTTACATTAAATACTGTCGTCTGCATGCGAAACTAAACGTGGTTGCTGATGATCATAATCTTCTTGGCACTGGATGCTTCGGCCTTGTCGCTGTTGTCGGTTAAGACTCCGGCAAAAGGGTCAGGGGTGGTACTACTAGTAGTGGTGCCTGAAAATAGAGACCGGAAGCATTGGAGAATATCTTCAAGAATCAAGCATTTAACTGACCTTCTCTTCTGGCAATATGGCTTCCCTTCTCCTGCATTCACCTCTCCCAGACTCTGTGTAAAGCGGGAGCCTTGTGCACTGGGTACGACCTTTTTTTTCCATCTCTCTCTCTCCCTCTCTCTATCTGAGTGTGTGTTTTAATTATGTTTCTGAGTAGCATTCCGGATGCGTTTAAATAGAAAAAAAAAATATAGTTGTTGTTCGTGGCAGGAATTCCCGTCGGGGATGTTTCCTGGCCGACGAGCACACAGCTCCCCTGGAGGTTCGGCGCCGGTTGAGGGCTGCTGTCGGACTCCTGCTTTCCTGTCGGGCTTTGTCGGGCAAGTCTTGTCGGGCAAGACTCTTCGGGCAAGACTCTTCGGGCAAGGCTGAAAGAGAAGGACATCGTTAACTTTGAGAGGTGCCTTTGTGGGGCCTTAGGTGTAGGCCTTGAGGCTCACAATCAAGGTTAACATTTTAGTGCTCAGGCGTGCCACTGCCATCTTCAGCATGGCAGATGTCGAATGGATGTCAAGTTTTAGTTGTGAATATGCATATGCCCGAGAAACCGTGTTAGATATAACAGGTGCCTTTGTGGGGCCTTAGGTGTAGGTCTTGAGGCTTCCTGTCAAACTAAACCAGTACTTGAGCATATTATATTTGGTCTTTATGGTTGTCGGAGTCTTATAACTATTATATTTCTGATTATCCGAGTCTGAGAGGTAGAGCGAACCCAAATAGGTGCCTTTGTGGGGCCTTAGGTGTAGGCCTTGAGGCTTCCCATTAGAGTCCGTTCTTATACTCAAACCATCTAGACCGCAGAATAGAATGAATCCAAATAAGTGCCTTTGTGGGGCCTTAGGTGTAGGCCTTGAGGCTTCCTATCAGAATCCATTCCATACTTAAGCGTTCTATGATAATCATGATATAATAGAAATAAAACCAAGAGGTAGGTCGATTACTTGCGCCCCAAGTAACTTCGGACTTCTCGTTTATCACGGATTGTCGTGGATGGGTTAAGTCCACATAAAGTTCTTTTTTATGCCTTGAGGCTAAGGACTTTTAAACTAATCAGATTTACATGCCTGAGGGCTTAGGACTTGGATCTGATTTAAACACTGAAGATATATTCAAATCGGATCCAAGTACTGAGAAAGCTTTGTCATCGTGATTTTGCTAGAAACAACTTGCATATAACTGGAAATATACAACATATTGCTAGACTTTAAAGAAAGAGAAGACAAAGACAGAGCAAAGCAGGTCGGGCAAGATTAAACCTTATCAATTAAGGCTGATCGTCTTGCAGGTCCCTATCTTTGTAGTTCTGTCAAAGGTCTGAAAGCTTAGAAGGGGAGAGGGGAAAGGAGAATACAAAAGGTCAATCGATACTACAACAAGTTCGGACAAGGTAGCAGAGCTATTACAGAGGTTGGGAGAAAAGATTATCCCGCGGGGGATGAAGGCTTGGGCTGATTACAGCTTCGTTTTGAAAGGCAAATCTGGCTTTTTGAGCAGAGTTTGTGCTTTTGTTTGTTTGATTGAGTGTCCCTATTCCTGTCTTCTCTTCCTCATTTTATAGACGACTCGGTTTGGCTCCTGTAGCGACAGCTTTGCTCGAATGCGGTCTGAGGGTGATGACTCATCAGCTTTATTACATGTAATGCCACCATAAAGTACTTTATGGGCTGTGCAGTCTGATCAGTCTACACCACTTGGTCCTTGGGTAGGTAGGCAAGTGACCCTTATGAATTGTATCAAGTCAGAAAAGGCCATTTCCTGCTTTCCCAAGTTTCGGCCGGGCCTTGATCTTCTATTCCTCCAAGCCTCCCTTTGGGCCGACTCCATCCTTGGGCCAAAAAATCAAGTTTTAATCCAAACAGTTGTTGTGGGAAGGAATATCATAAAGAAATTGAAAAGGAAAATTCAAACTGACTAACTAGTTTGGGACTTGCTTGTCTGATTGCGTGTCTAGGTTATGGATATATGGTGCGTTAGTTTTATACCTACAAGAACCTGCCGACATTTCCTTATCTGTTGTAAAATCGATGGCGTGTACAGTGGAATAAATAAACAAGACACAAAATTTACGAGGTTCCTCTACAGTCAGTGTGACTGGAGTACGTCCTCGGGGCAGCAGTGGTGCTTTCATTATAATCTAAAATAATAAGAATACAAAGATAACTCTCTTTATTATCTCCTCTCCTTTTCCTCTCTTTTCTCTCTTCCTTTCTTTCTTCCTATCTCTCCCGTGAGTCTCTCACTTTCATCTTCTCTTCTTCCTTTTTATCACCCTTTTGAACACTTGTAATGCTCTATTTATAGAGCAAACAAAACACTATTAAACTTGTGAAATGTTTACTATGTGCATGTGGGCATACAAACGCACTATTTACAACACTCCCCTTGGATGCCCACATAAGTCTTTAATTAACTTGTTAAAATCTTGATCTGTTTTTGGATGCTCCCCCTGACAAGTATTTCCCCCTGATTTCAACTTCTTTAGGCTAATCATTGATCATTATGCTTCAGTCCCTTAGCGAGTAGAGTTGCCGAAAGAGGTGTTTTACATGTTGTTAACATCATGGATAAGATTCGTGTTGATAGATTGTTCGATCTGCAGCTCGAGACAATAATTCTCTCAACACTTTATAATCTTTCTAGACTCTTCAGGAGTCTCAATTTAATATCATCAACTCTTCAGAAGTTCTAATTTAATGTCATTGACTCTTGCAAGAGATTTTAGTATGTTGCAACAATATCATAATGATAGTACTCACTAAGGAAATTTATACCATCCATTGGTATTGAGTACATATTTTATGCTTTATCCTTTAGGGGCTTACTTCAAGCAATTTGAATCATTCAGGGATTTTTTACACTTCATGACACATTTTCCTTTGAAATTTATACAGAGCAATTTGCTCCCATATATACTTGAGGGATTTACTTATGGAGATATGATGTGGGCGATTCACAACTCTTCGTATATAATTCTCCATTCATATGAACTCGTTTACAAGAGTATAATTTCAGGTTTCAATTAGTAACATTGTGTCATATCATGTGAGTGTATTACACTATATTTACAAATGCCCATATGTAACCTCCTTGGTTCAACATTTTTTGGCTATTTGTATTGTATTCAAATATATAGGTCCATTTTTCCACGTTTTTACAAAATTGTAATGGAATTGTCTTTCTCCATTTTTGGCCAATAATTTTCCTTTTGTCGACGAACAAAAGAACGTGACTCAATATTAACACAGCTCATTGATGAATTTAGTAGCTACTTGTAAAAACCAAAATTACCATTGGTTATCATCAATCCGTGATCCCATATTCTCATGTGCATGCGCATGCATAAAAGCTTTTCATTTCTTTGGATATCCATTGCCTCTTAAAGGGCATGACACTATCTCTTCCAGAATAGTCATAATTTAGAGAATATGGATCATAACCTCATCTTGAGTGTTATAGAGCTTGGATTTTAATCTCCATTTCCGGGGAGTTGAGTCATTGGAACCTATACGTCTATCATGCTACATGCATGAGACATCAACATTCCCATGTCCGCAGATTGTCCTTTCTGGGACATATATCCATGCGGCGACTGTCATGCTTTTGACATGCAATAGTTATGCCTCGGAAATGCAATAGTTCAGTAATGCAATATTCTTCTTATTTTGAAGGACTGAACCTTTTGAGTCTGAGGGTCTGCCACGCTTCAGGCGTGCAACAGATAAATCATTTGTTGCCATATTATTTTGTCCAATAGGGACATCAATTCTTGTAGGCGCATTTGTAGCAAGTATATATGATTTCATCACTTTCGTTGCATCATTCATCTATTTCATTTTCTTATTGATTGTTTCGTGAATCAAAATAAGACAAATTCTCTTCGTTCTTCTGGAACAGTATTTTCTCATCATTCTTCTGGAACGATATTTTCTCCCCCTAATGGCGGAAAAATTGTCTTATCAAAATGATAGTCCGCAAACCACGCGGTAAACATATCCAAGTCAAGGATTCCAAATATTGAATGATAGATGGTGTTCAACATCAATACCTAATCCGTGATGATGCCTCATTTCAGTACGTTGTGGCAGTGCAATAGACACATAAATAACATAACCAAAAACTAGTAAAAGTATAATGCTTGGCTGGTTCCCAAACATGAGTTGTACTGAGAAGTATTGATGGTTGGTAACATGTCTCAACCGAATTAATAATGCATCATGTAAAGTTTACATGTCCCTATGTAGAAAACTGGCAATTTTGTTTTCACGAGTAGAGTGCGGGAAATCAATTTCATCCACTTAATAAAGGTTTCTGCTAAACCATTTTGAGTATGGACATAAGGAACTTTTGGTCCTTATTTAATAGTCTGTAAACTGAGACTCTTATGACTTTTATTACAATTAAGTTAAGACACTGCGACACTTCAAACTTATGGTACTCATTTAGGAATTTCATGTCCTAATCTTCAAGATCAAGGGACTTCATGTCTGATCCTTTTGCATGATGGACTTTAAGTCCAATCATTTTTATATGATGAGGATCAAGAAACTTCAGGTCCTATATATACTCATTGTAACAAAAGATAAGTGCAATAAATAAATTAAAGCAATAGGCGGTAATTCCAGCCATAATGAATAAATTGCATTTAAGTAAATAAAGTTTGTGACAAGGGCTTTAAGTCAGCACCATCAAAACTTAAAGCAATAGACGGTAAAACCGTCTATGGTAAATAAATTGCATTAAAGTAAATAAAGCTTGTGACAAGGGCTTTGATTCAGCACCATATAAATATCAAAGCTTTAAAGCAAAGGGTAATAATTCTACCAACTGTAAATAAATTGCTTTAAATAAATAGAACTTGTGACATGAGTTTTAAACCAACACCATGCACATAAATATCAAAGCTTTAAAGTAAAGGGTAATAATTCTACCCACTGTAAATAAATTGCTTTAAATAATTAGAACTTGTGACATGGGCTTTAAACCAATACCATGCACATAAATATGCTAAAACAGAAAATGCAATAATTAAGTCCTCATCTTTTGCTTTTTTTTTTTCTTGGTTTGCCACTTCTTTTGTTTGATTCCTTTTATTTTTATTTTTATTTCACAGTTCTGAAGTCATTTTGGTTACTCAGGAAATAATAGTAACAATAGGTTCCAATTGGTGTTCCTCCTCCGGCGAGTTTCGAAAAAGTCGAAACAGTTCTCATAAGTTTTGGAGTCAAGAGTGTCTGCAACTTATGAGAAGATCAAACCGTTAGATTTAGTTCACATTTTAGTATGATATGGATAAGAGGATACCGAACAACTTGCGTGAAGAAACAATTTCAATCTGAGCTACCGAAATGGAGTTTTGGTACTCATAAGGTGGCTGTCCAGTTTTCTGCGGAAATTGGAAACTTGTTTGATATTTTAGACATCTTCGACGATCGCACCTTTAAAGTTTTCTGATATTTTGATATGTTGTAGATATTGAGAGGACGAACAACTTTTAAGAAGAAAGTATTTCAATCCGAGGTCCGCAAGTTGGAGTTCCGAGGCTGTTTACATGGCTGTCAAATTCTCTACGAATTTTGAGTCTGTACTCTTTTGCTTCTGCAAATGATGATATACAGTCATACAACAATATATATAATTGCTTCAAGAAAATCAATTGTACTGAGATTTGAAGATGAAATGAAAAGATTTTCTTATCTGTGAGATTCCAGCTGAAGGAAGTGAACATGATTTGTAGCGTTGTGCTTTCCACTGGCACAAGAGTTTCTCGTGCTGATAACGTGTTGTAAAATCGACGGCGTGTGCAGTGGAATAAATAAACAAGACAAAAAATTTACGAGGTTACTCTACAGTCAGTGTGACTGGAGTACGTCCTCCGGGCGGCAGTGGTGCTTTCATTATAATCTGAAATAATAAGAGTACAAAGATAACTCTCTCTATTATCTCCTCTCCTCTTCCTTTCTTTTCTCTCTTCCTTTCTTCCTTCCTATCTCTCCTGTGAGTCTCTCACTTTCATCTTCTCTTCTTCCTTTTTATCACCCTTTTGAACACTTGTAATGCTCGATTTATAGAGCAAACAAAACACTATTAAACTTGTAAAAGATTTACTATGTGCATGTGGGCATACATGCCCACTATTTACAATACTATCAATATTATTGGCTAATTTTATGGGGTCAAGTAAATCATACATATCGACTAAATTAGCGTCTTAGTGATGCTTCCATCATTAAGAGATTTTTTATAGGGGCAAGTAAATCATACAATATTGACTTAGCGTCTTAGTGATGCCTTCATTAATTAAGAGCTTTTTTTTCGGTTTTTCCCTATCAATATTTGCTTATTTATGAAGTACTTTGAGTTAACGGAAGACTTGACGTAAAATCAAACGCAATGACGCTCTAAGATTTATATAGCCGAGTCCACCTAGTGGGATAAGACTTTCTTGTTGCTTTTTTGTATCCGGAAGACTGCTGCATAATGTTATAATTTCACTCAAACTATATTATGTCTGTTTTTTATTTGAGACATATCAACCCTAGTAGTATGTAGAAGAATTAGATATGTAGGTTTTGTAACTTCCCATGCTCCTTCCACTTTTATAATATGCATATATATATTGGCGAAGCCAAGAATTTTCGGGAGGAGGGGCGAAAAAAAGTGTTAAAGGTTAGAAAAAAAATCCTTTTAGATAGTAAATAATATTAAAGTCGTTCATAATTTATCAATACAAACAAGTTACAATTGTTACCAGCTTGATTTCACATCCTGAAAACATGGTATAGTACCTATGGAAAAAATCCGAGTTCATCATAAGTGTAAGGTCATGAAGATCAAACATGGTATAGTACCCATGTAAACAATCACAATGATTAGTCCTTAATTATATATTTTAAGGCATGACACCGCAACCATCTTGTATTGCATTGTTAGCTTCTACTGAATTTCTTCAACAGAACAATTCCTCTTAGAATTTCTCTTTAACTTGACAATCTAACCTAATATAGAAAATATATTCTGAAAGATTTTAATCATAGCACAAAGACTTATATTTATAAAATTTTACCACTTAGCACAGACAAATAAAAAATGATTTTACCAATTAGCACAAAAATATATTCCAAAGAAAATAAAAAATGCAATATAAAAATTTATATTTCTCCTAGTTTAAATTAAAATATCTTATAAAATTCTATTTGACTTTGCAATAATTTTTTTATATTTATTTTCTTATAGTTTTCTTTTTAGATGAGACTAGAAGAAAAAATTGATCATATCATGCACAATACAAATAGTGTTAAGCTTTACGTTTATGCAAAACCAATACAATTTGGGAAGTGTTATTGGCACTCTAAAAATCTCATTCTACATTCCTCACAAGTGTATTTTTCTTTCCTAATATAGAAAGTTTGGAGTGTAAAATGAGATTTTTGAAGGCTAATAATAATTCCCTATAATTTTTCCGCGTGGAAATTTCATTAGATGGTCCCTACAAGGCTACAATCCAATCTGATTGGCACCACTCTCACTAGCCGCACCATTTGTTTATTTTTTGTTGGGTTATTATACAAAAGGGTCCCTAAGATTTCCGTGATCAATAGAAATGGTCCCTGAGATTTAAAATCAATAGAAATTGTCCATGAGATTGTTCACCATCCATGATTTTGGTCATTCCGTTAAAAACTTTTTGGGCAATTTTTAAAGCTTTGTAACTCAATCGTTTCTTAACTAAATTCGACCCATGATATATCAAAACGAAGATAGGAAAGTGTAGAATAAGATTATACCTATTTGGAAGCCAATGGATGCCAGAGATGGCCGGAAAATAGCCTGAAAGGTGACTGGTTCACTGGAAAATTGGAAAACTCGCAGGAAACTGGGTAAAGTTTAAACGTTCATAACTTTTTCAATACTCAACCAAATCGAGTGATTCGAAAACAAAAATCATACTTCTCGACTAGATGAAGAGAATGATATCTTTCTTGACTACTAACTTGCTGTGGTTTGTCCGGAAAACAGCTCGAAAATGGCTAACTTGAAAATGGTTAGCCACTTTCGAGCCGTTGTCCGACCAAACCACGGCAAGTTAGTCCTTGAAAAGGGTACCATTATCTTTTTCTCGTCAAGAAGTATGATTTTCGTTTTTGAATCACTCGATTTGATTGAGTATTGAAGAAGTTATGAACGTTTAAAATTTACCCAGTTTCCGGCGAGTTTTCCAGTTTTCCCGCGGACCAGTCACCTTTCAGGCTATTTTCCGGCCATCTCTGGCAACCATTGGGCTTCCAAATAGGTATAATCTTATTCTACACTTTCCTATCTTCATTTTGATATATTATGGGTCAAATTTGGTTTCGAAACGATTGAGTTACAAAGCTTTGAAAATTGCCCAAAGAGTTTTTAACGGAAGGACCAAGATCATGGATGGTGGACAATCTCAGGGACCATTTCTATTAATTTTAAATCTTAGGGACCATTTCTATTGACCATGCAAATCTCAGGCACCGTTTTGTATAATAACCCTTTTTTGTTTAATCCCAAGTCCAAACGGTGTCGTTTGGCCTGCGTATTTGAAAAAAATAATTATAACATGCAACAGCACACAAGCAGCAATGCAGTGCCGCAACACAACCAGAACCAAACCCAACCCAGATTCTAGTAGATTCAAAAGACCAAAAGGGCGGAAACTTCACCTTCAATGGAGATTTCCGACGAGCGAAGGGGAGGTCACCCCTCCTTGCCCCTCTGTAGCTTCGCCAGTGTGTGTCAGGGCTGGTTTGGTATTGCTGTGCTTTGAAAAAAAGCTGCTGTGAGAATAAGCGGCTGTGCTGTGAGAATAAGCGGCTGTGAAATAAATCAGCAGAGTGTTTGGTAAACTTTTTTGTAAAAGTGCTTTTGGAAAAAAAAAAGCAGTCTAATAGTGGGTCTTTCTATTAAAGAAGCACTGTAGCTTCGAGTGCTTTGAAAAAAAGCCAGTTTTCCAAAGCTACAAATAGCAGCTTCAGCTTTTTCCTTTGATTTCAGCTTATTCTCACAGCAGCTTCCAAAATAAGCCCTTTTTTTTCAGTTTACCAAACACCTAAAACCCTCACAGCTTTTTTTCATGGGTGCTTTTTTTTTAAGCACCTCACTCCCAAACTAGGTCTCAGTGTGTGTGTGTGTTTTTCCTTAAGAATTCAATATGTTGGTATAGATATACTACGCAGATCTGTTGAGATGCATGACTCAACAATTCACTATAGTACGGCCCAACTAAAAAGTAATAAGTACTTGGGCATGCCGCGTGGACTTGAAAACTTCCACTTTGGCAGTAGAAATGTCGGGCTGCACCAGTGATGTGACTCGCATATTTCTAAATCCAAAAGAGTGTAAAACATGACCAATCATTGCTATGATTGGTTTGCACTTTTAAGTTTGAGAATCATATCTATGCTTGCTGTAAACTACTTTCCTTATGCTTTGGTGGTTGGGACCCCATAGATGCGATGTGATTGATTCATGTAAACCTAAGTAAATCTATGTAATTGTATGCAGAAGTTTAGAGAGAAAATAGCTCAGAGAGAAGATAGAAAGAGAAAGAATGTTCTTGATATATTTCTTAATGTACAAGTAATATAGAGGTTGAGATATTGATACATTTACTGCAAAAGTGCTAACTATCTTAACTAACAGATCTTCTAATCTAGTTACAAAGTGTCAGCATCTTATACATCAAATCTTATACTTTATCATCACCCGCAAGCCGGGCTTTATTATTTTTGTTCACATATGCAATGTAAATTGTTAACAGTTTCTGTTGCCGACCCTATTTGCAGTTTTCTGATAATTTCATGTTTTTCGGTTGTGTATGGAAATCATAAAGCCATAGCACTCCTTCCTGCAGCTTTCGCGGCCGCCGTGGCCAGGCTAGCCACCGGTCATGGCAGTCATGCCACTTTAAAAAATTAGAGAACTTAAAAACCCAAGAGTTTAAAATTGTAGCCGGTTTCTGCTTTTATGTGACCGAAGAACCATAGAAACAAGCCCAAATATTGAGTCATTGACAAAACGCGACAAACAATAATTTTGGTTCTTTTGTAAGTGAGAGAATATATATTTTTTTGGATAATAAGAGTGAAATATTTTGTGTGGTTGTAGAAAAATTTTTACATGGCAAAAACATCATGATGTACCATTTTCACCTGTCATTTTATGATTAGGTGACACCGTTGATATGTTTTGTGTTCAGAATACAAAAAAATATACATGTGCGCCACTGCAGGTATTGCCACTGAGATTGAGGAAACCGCCTCTCTGGTTCCTTTTAGCTTTACGGAGAATTTTGGAGCTGCGGAGGTGTGGCTGTGAGAGGCGCAGAGTAAACCTCCGCGCGGCGGAAGGCGACGAACGAGGAGATTGTCCATGGTAACGTTGCTATGGATTCGGCCGCAATTGCATGAGGCTTCGACTGAGAGGACAAGTTGAGTATATATAGTAGAGAGAGAAGAACAAGAGATAGGCGTTTGGCCATGGGTGCGGAGTGCGCAGTTAGAACACATGGCCTGCTTCAAGCCACTTTCACTCGAATCCGGATTTTCGCCAGATCCTCTTTGTGAGGATCCCGAGGATCCGTGAATTATGCCCGTTCATTGTACATTATACGATTAAAAATTATTTTAAATATTTTTATTTAAAATTAGAAATAAACACTACCTAATAAAAACTGACCGCACGATGTACCCGTGACCAACTCACGGGTTAGGCAAATTGGTTGGATCAATTTTTTTTTTTTCTTTTGCAAGTGATGGATTTCCGAGTTTGAGCCCTCCCTGTCTCCATTAAATAAATTTGGTGTAAATGTATTTTGTTATGTAAGTCATAATGGAGAAAACGAAATCACGTTTGAAAATTGCTAAAATTCTTGTTTTCCATACTTATTTAGACTTTAAGGGTTTACTTTTCATATACCATGTTCTCCTTGCTTGGATCATTACGAAATAATCTTGGACATATAAACACATAAGGTTCGAGATCATTTGTTTGTATGTTCCTAAAAAAACACAAATGTAGACATGCCCGCTGTATTATGGGTTTTGTATTGATGCAATGCATTAGTTTTGTGCCAAGTCTTTTGTTAGTTCCATCCAAGTACTCCATGTCTTTTCTTAGAATCTCTTTTCATGTCTTCATAGGTCTTTGTTGGATGTGTGGGCACACGAGAAATGACATGATTAAGAACGAGAATATCTTTGTATTGATAAATTTTGAATGACATTAATATTGTCTGCTATCTAAATGTATTTAGTTGTCTACATTTTTTTGGAACCTTTTACCCTTTTAAATTTTGCCCCTCCTCTCTACACGTGTGATAATTCCTGACTTCGCTACTGTATATGTGTTATAATTTGAGTAGAAGAATACCACAATATAGCAGTATTAGGGACGCACCAATTTGATTTTACAATATGCATGTCGGTTTGGTGACTTTCTAACCTTCATTTCTATTGTCAAATATATGCCTACCAATTATCTTTCCGAAAATTGGATTTTGTGGTTCTCCTAGTATTGATCCTTGAACCATCAAACAACCAATTCTCAAGTTATTACAATTGGGAAAATAGATTTATACCTTAGGGTAAATTGTTGGATCCTCTTTGTAATTTCAAGTTTATTTAGTTGTTAAAAGACGAAAGTAAGTTGTCAAAATTCATGAATATTGCTATGAATCTAATTACAAATTTCAATTAACTAAGCAGAGAAATTCACAGCATTCATTAAATTATAAAATACATATAGCAAAATACACTTGCATGTTTATAATTGTAAGTACAAGTGAAACACAACTCTTCTTACATTAACTACGTACTGTCGTCTGCATGGGAAACTAAACGTGGTTGCTGATGATCATAATCTTCTTGGCGCTGGATGCTTTGGCCTTGTCGCCGTTATTGGTCAAGACTCCGGCAGAAGGAGCAGGAGTAGTACTACTAGTAGTGGTGCCTAAAAGTAGAGACCGGAAGCATTGGAGAAAATCTTCAAGAATCAAGCTTTTAACTGACCTTCTCTTCGCTGGAACCACACCCCTGGCCCCAGGTTTTAGTTTCAGGCAATATTGCTTCCCTTCTCCTGAATTTATCTTCATTTCCATCTCTCTCTCTCTCTCTCTCTCTCTCTCACTGTGTGTTTTGATTATGTTTCTGAGTAGCATTCCGGATGTGTTTAAATAGAAAAAAGAATGTAGTTGTGGGAAGGAATAAAAAAAGAAACTGAAGGAAAATTCAAACTGACCAACTAGTTTTGGACTAGCTTGTCTGACTGCATGTTTGTCGACATTTACCTATCAAAGCTGAAGATAGTGCTATCCATCTATTCATTTTTAGTTTTTACATCCCTTCTTAATTTTTGGTTGTCAGATTTAATGAATTGAATAAGATCAAAGAACATAAATTAACAAATAAGGTGTGCAAGAAGTAAAAATGAGTGTGGATAACATCACCCTAACTAATATATAAGATCAAATAAATCACACATATTGACTTAGCATCTTAATGATACTTCTATCTTTAAGAGATTTTTTGGTGTATCCGGAACACCGCTATATGGTATTATAATTTCATTCGAATTATATTATATGTCTATGCTTTTTATTTGAAACATGGCGACCCTAATAGTATGCAGAAGAATTCAATACGTAAGTTTTGGGAAATTTCCATGCACCACCCACTTTTATAATAAGCAGATAATTTCTTTGTTAAGAATTCAGAATGGTGGTATGAATATAATACGCACACTTTTGTTGAGAACTTGAGATGCATAAGTTCAATATAGTAGGGCCCAATTAAGGAGTAATAAGTTGTTGGGCATGGATGTTGGGCATGGATCGACATTTCTATTTTTTTTTTAGAACATTGCTATGATTGGATTGCCTTTTAAGTTTGAGAATAATATCTATGCTTTGCTTTAAACTACTTTCCTCATGCTTTGCTGGTTGGGCCCCATAGATGCGATGTGAATGTGACTGATTCCAAAGTGGACTGATTTTGGTTCGTTCCAGTGAATACCATAGTATTGTTATGCATCGGGCACGCCAGATTCACTTGAGGGCTGGGAAACAGGCACATTGGAAGCACACTTTTGAATATGGTATTCATTGAAAGAACCAAAATCAGTGGTTTTGGTCATTTTTCAAGGATTTGGATCATTTCCTGAGTCAATGGAGAGGATCATTCTGATCAACCATTGTGGGATGTTGAATTTTTATCTAACGGCTATAAATAAGGAGATCATTTTAAAGTTATAATAATTATAGTCGTTGGACAATAGTTAGTCAGGAGGATCCTCTCCATTGGCTCAGGAGAGGATTCAAATCCCTTTTTCAAGTATATCTTCGTTACAGTTTTCCGTGATTTTGGTTCCTTTCCTCATGCTTTGGTACCCCATAGATGCGATGAAGGCTGTTAAGCAAACGGCGCAGGATGGTAATACCCTCACTAGATTCATAGGAAGATTGAGGTTGAGTGATGGGTTGAGTTTGGGTGATTTTTGGTGCCATTAATGGAGCTTGAAAAAGAAACGGATAAGAAGAAATTTAACCCAGGAAGAAGAGAGCCGAAAACAAGAAAGGTTTCTAAGAGTTCGGGACGGGAAATTTCAAGAAGTTTTGAGAATTTGAGGAATTAAAACTGTTTAAGGTACTTAACCTGGGGATTAAGAAGAGATTATATAGTGAGCAGTTGATTAAGGACAAAAATCATGGGTTAGTGCAAAAGGGCTTGGCGAACTAACGGTTGCTTTCGAAACGGTGCAAGTTCTGAGAGAAGGTGTGCGACAGTGGCTAAAGAAAAATGGCTATTCAATCATTATTAGCACCTCGGTTTGCAGGCTTAACAACGAGTAAAGAGGGCACTGTTTGGGTTAATATTTGAATTTGGGCTTAAAAGGGAAGGAGGCCCAAAAGAGCTCAATAGATGAGATTTAGCCCGAGGCCCAGAGTCAAGTCCCAATATCCATTTCAAGATAATGTGACGGTTCCCCATTTAATGCAAAGGTTAGATGCTTACAAAGGAAGTGACAACTGATGGAAATCCACCAACTCTCGGCCCAAAAGCACTTTACGAATGGCATAGCATGTAAATTACTGATGGTTCCCTACCCTCCAAATTGCTTTCGGGCAAGAGCAGAAACAACACAAGTCAAGTTAATGCATCTATAAAAGGAGGACGAGGGCCCAAAGACAAAGGGCACTCAACCAATCAAACAAAGAAACATACAACTTGTCTCTCAGCCAAGCAAATACCCAGAAAGCCGTGCTTTGTCCAGACTCTGCACCTTTTTAGCCTTAGATTTCCTTAGAAAGACATCTTTTGTCTATGTAAAAGCTCTACCTTTTCCTAAATGTTGTAGTATCGATCCTTCTTGTATAAACTCTTTTCCAGTCATCTCCTTTAGTACTCAACCCTTTTATAAACTGCAGAGAGAATAGACCGTAAGACGTTTAACCTTGCCCAACAAGGTGAAATCTTGTCCGACCCTCTTTGTTTTGTCTTTCAATTAATAGATCTGGTGTTATAATGCATTCCCTAGTTTATATTCAAGTTGTTTCCAGCCTTTTGATGATTCAAAGCCCCATCAATTCTCAGATCTGGTTCACTTAATGGTTTTATCATCATACGAAGATTGAAATGAATTAAACTGATGACTTAATCAGATCTGGACCCTCACCCCTTGAACATACAAGATAACTGAAAGTCCTTGATCTCAAGACATAGAAAAGAACTTAATCTAGACTTAACCCATCTACAACAATTCTTTGATAAACAAAAAGTTAGAAATAACTTGGGGCGCAAGTAATCGGCTTAAAACACACTTGTTCTACATCTGCCATACAGAGATGACAGTGGCACGCCTAAGCACTTAGTTGGTTTTGATTACGAGCCTTAAGGCCCCACAAATGCACCTTTCAGAACTAACCTTGTTCTCCTATTGTTGTATTGCGACAAGCAGGAGTCCGACAGTTAACCAAAGTGCCAACTCCTCGGGGAGTTATGTGCTCGAGTCAGGAATGCCCACCAGCCAGATTTCCTGCCCAAACATACCTCATTGTATTCGTCTATGGATTACTTTGGCTTTGGTGGTTTAGGTTAGCGTCACTGTTAACGCGGGCAACGAACGAAACACAGTTGACAACAACGGCTTAAGGAATAAAATGGAATAAACAGATTACGCGGATCTGATTGTTCGGGTCGGCCTGGACAAAATAAAAGAAGAAAATGAAGTGTGGAATATTATAAGCCTTGTAGTACTTGAATATTGAGAGTCAAAGCATCTTCAGCAACAAGGTTAGTTAATATTTTGTTAAATTTGACTCAAACTGACTCAAAGGTGTTATGATTAGCTACTCTGCTAATGTACTTTAGCAAGGCTCTATAGTTTTGAACTTTTGACTAACATATCAATCATTCATAAAATATAGATAAAATAATTTTGTTAAACCTCTTCTATACTTTTCTCCGGAAAGGGATCCTCTCCGGATCTCTTCCTCCTAATCCACCAAGTTTAGGGATCCAGACTATTGAAATTTGATCCAACGGCTAAAGTTATTATAACTTTTAAAGTGGGCTCCTGTTTGTAGCCAACAACAACAACAACAACAACAAAGCCTTTTCCCACTAAGTGGGGTCGGCTATATGAATCCTAGAACGCCATTGCGCTCGGTTTTGTGTCATGTCCTCCGTTAGATCCAAGTACTCTAAGTCTTTTCTTAGAGTCTCTTCCAAAGTTTTCCTAGGTCTTCCTCTACCCCTTCGGCCCTGAACCTCTGTCCCGTAGTCACATCTTCGAACCGGAGCGTCAGTCGGCCTTCTTTGCACATGTCCAAATCACCGGAGCCGATTTTCTCTCATCTTTCCTACAATTTCGGCTACTCCTACTTTACCTCGGATATCCTCATTCCCAATCTTATCCTTTCTCGTGTGCCCACACATCCCACGAAGCATCCTCATCTCCGCTACACCCATTTTGTGTACGTGTTGATGCTTCACCGCCCAACATTCTGTGCCATACAACATCGCTGGCCTTATTGCCGTCCTATAAAATTTTCCCTTGAGCTTCAGTGGCCTATGACGGTCACACAACACGTCGGATGCACTCTTACACTTCATCCATCCAGCTCGTATTCTATGGTTGAGATCTCCATCTAATTCTCCGTTCTCTTGCAAGATAGATCCTAGGTAGCGAAAACGGTCGCTTTTTGTGATCTTCGCTAGATTGCTCCGGTCATTAGTGTGGATAAGTATATAAATGGATAGAGATAGGAAAGCAAACACAAGATGTACGTGGTTCACCCAGATTGGCTACGTCCACGGAATAGAAGAGTTCTCATTAATTGTGAAGGGTTTACACAAGTACATAGGTTCAAGCTCTCCTTTAGTGAGTACAAGTGAATGATTTAGTACAAATGACATTAGGAAATATTATGGGAGAATGATCTCGTAATCACAAAACTTCTAAGTATCGGAGTGTGGTGTCGTCTTGACTTGCCTTATCTGTCTCATAGGTAGATGTGGCATCTTCTCTGGAAGTACTCTTCCTCCATCCAGGGGTGGTATCTTTAACTGGTGGAGATGCACAAGGTAATGTATCAATTTCACTTGAAGCTTACTTGTAGTTTCAGGCTTGGTCAAGCGCGATACAAACCATGTAGTAGGAGTCCCCCAAGTCGCCGAGCTAGGGGGTCTGCTGAAAGAGGTGACAGACAAGGTAAGCAATCAGAGCTCCGACTGATTGTTCACCTTCTCCCCATCTTGCAGCAGCATGAAGGATAAAGAGAAGAAAAATGAGAAGAGATGATATGAGATACTTTTGCTTTTGAAGAAGTAACTTTCCACAGGCTTATTCTTGAACTGAGCTGGAGGGTTTTCTGGTTTCCTCCAGAGTATAAGGCCGACTGAAGAATTTGAGGGTCAAAACAAGTCCATCAAATCTAGAGTACGTTCCACCCTGCTGATATGGGATACTTTTGCTTTTGACAGAGTAATGGATGTATCGGCACGTGTGCTGTTACGCTTGTCTCCACATGCTTCCTTGTATCCTTCGCACTTGCCCTATCTGTTCCTCAAGCAGATGCGGAATCTTCCCTGGAAACATAAGATGTTGCAGATGAGTACTCGAGAGCAATGCCAGGTAAGGGGTTCCAGGCAGTCAGTTCCTGGCTGGAAGCTTGATTCCAAGTGCTGACTGATTGCTCTCTTTCTCCTTGTCTTGCAGGTAAAAACAAGGCCAAAGGAAAAGACAGGGAAAAAGCATGATATGGGATACTCTTGCTTTTAACCCTGATGATATGAGATATTCTTGCTCTAGTATAACTTGTTTGCAGAGGTATTATCGGGTGGAAAGAAAGCTGAATATTTCGAAAGGCTTCGTTGGGAGTGCCCTCTCAGATATGATGAAGGGTTGAGCATTTTTGCAGGTCTGCCTGTCCGTTGGGGATGGAGGTCGACATATATAGGAGTCTCCCTAACAACAAGTAGTAATGCTATTCCTTTACCCTGCTTGGTCATAGCACGGTAGTGGGAGCTGCCAGTTTCACATGTTTTAACTCTGTCAGAGCACTTTTTCAAAGTGCTCTGTGGTATCTGGCTCTCGAGATTCGGAGAACGATGCCTCTTCGATTTTTGAGAAAGCAATCATGCTGGGGGTCTGGCTCTCGAGATTCGGAGAGCAGTGTCTCTTCGATTTTTGAGGAAGTAATCATGTTGGGAGTCTGGCTCTCGAGATTCGGAGGGCGGTGCCTCTTCGATTTTGGAGCAAGCAATCTTGTTGGGAGTGTTGTCTCGAATGTGAGTAAAGGTTGGGCATGTTTGCTAGTCTACCTTGCCACGAAGCACAAAGGTTGACACACAAGGACTTTCCAATTATCCAGCAATGGTACTGTTCCTTTACCCTCTCTTCGATTTTGAGAAAGTAGTCATGTTGGGAGTCTGGCTCTCGAGATTCGGAGGACGGTGCCTCTTCGATTTTGGAGCAAGCAATCTTGTTGGGAGTGTTTTCTCGAATGTGAGTAAAGGTTGGGCATGTTTGCTAGTCTACCTTGCCACAAAGCACAGAGGTTGACACACAGGGACTTTCCAATTATCCAGCAGTGGTACTGTTCCTTTACCCTTGTGGGTAATAATATGGTAGCTAGACCTTCAAAATTTATGTGTCTAAACTTTGTTAGTGCTGTTTCTTTGCTATTCTTTTACCTTTCTTGGTCAGAGCGATGTAGTGGGAGCTGCAAGCTTCACGTGCTCAACTTTGGCAGAGAACTTTGGCAAAGTTATCTGTGGTACCCATGAGCTATTGTTGCGTGTGGGAAGTGGGTGATTGAACAGTAAGATTCATGTGCTTTCTACTTCACCAGAAGTCTTCGACAGAATGCCCATAATTTCTGCAAAGCTGAGTGTGCGTGTGACAGGTGCTGACAAGGCTAGAAAAGTAAGTGCCTCTTCGATTTCTGAGATCGGCCCTCGTGGTCTCTGAGCAGCCCAGCTTTTGAGAAAGCGAGCGCCTCTTCGATTGATTCGGAGAACGATGCCTCATCGATTTTTGAGAAAGCAATCATGCTGGGGGTCTGGCTCTCGAAGATTCGGGGAGCAGTGTCTCTTCGATTTTTGAGAAAGTAATCATGTTGGGAGTCTGGTTCTCGAGATTCGGAGGGCGGTGCCTCTTCGATTTTGGAGCAAGCAATCTTGTTGGGAGTGTTTTCTCGAATGTGAGTAAAGGTTGGGCATGTTTGCTAGTCTACCTTGCCACGAAGCACAGAGGTTGACACACAGGGACTTTCCAATTATCCAGCAATGGTACTGTTCCTTTACCTTCTCTTCGATTTTTAAGAAAGTAGTCATGTTGGGAGTCTAGCTCTCGAGATTCGGAGGACGGTGCCTCTTCGATTTTGGAGCAAGCAATCTTATTGGGAGTGTTTTCTCGAATGTGAGTAAAGGTTGGGCATGTTTGCTAGTCTACCTTGCCACGAAGCACAGAGGTTGACACACAGGAACTTTCCAATTATCCAGCAGTGGTACTATTCCTTTACCCTTGTGGGTAATAATATGGTAGCTAGACCTTCAAAATTTATGGGTCTAAACTTTGTTAGTGCTGTTTCTTTGCTATTCTTTTACCCTTCTTGGTCAGAGCGATGTAGTGGGAGCTGCAAGCTTCACGTGCTCAACTTTGGCAGAGAACTTTGGCAAAGTTATCTGTGGTACCCATGAGCTATTGTTGCGTGTGGGAAGTGGGTGATTGAACAGTAAGATTCATGTGTTTTCTACTTCCCCAGAAGTCTTCGACAGAATGCCCATAATTTCCGCAAAGCTGAGTGTGCGTGTGACAGGTGCTGACAAGGCTGGAAAAGTAGGTGCCTCTTCGATTTCTGAGATCGGCCCTCGTGGTATCTGGGGAGCCCAGCTTTTGAGAAAGCGAGCGCCTCTTCGATTTCTGAGATCGGCCTTCGTGGTCTTTGAGCAGCCCAACTTTTGAGAAAGCAAATGCCTCTTCGATTTCTGAGATCAACCCTCGTGATCTCTAAGCAGCCCAGCTTTTGAGAAAGCAAACGCCTCTTCGATTTCTGAGCAGGCGCCTCTTCGATTTCTGAAGCTCCGTCGAGTGCAGATTTTTATAGGGGCTGGCATTAAGTTCCAAAGCACACTTGAATCTCCACCAGTAGAAGCTTCATTCTTGCACTTCTAAGATCTTGATTTGTCCGACCTCTTCTCTCTTCAACACCTTTGAAAATGTCTGGCCCCTCCGACCGTCGTTTTGACTTGAACCTTGTTGAAGAGACAGCCCCGCCTTCTCCAGACAACATATGGCGCCCATCCTTCGTCTCCCCTACTGGTCCTCTTACCGTTGGGGATTCCGTGATGAAGAATGATATGACCGCTGCGGTGGTGGCCAGGAACCTTCTCACTCCCAAAGATAACAGACTACTTTCCAAACGGTCTGATGAGTTAGCTGTTAAGGATTCGCTGGCTCTCAGTGTTCAGTGTGCAGGTTCTGTGTCTAATATGGCCCAACGCCTATTTGCTCGAACCCGCCAAGTTGAATCATTGGCGACTGAAGTGATGAGTCTCAAACAGGAGATTAGAGGGCTCAAGCATGAGAATAAACAGTTGCACCGGCTCGCACATGACTATGCTACAAACATGAAGAGGAAGCTTGACCAGATGAAGGAAACTGATGGTCAGGTTTTACTTGATCATCAGAGATTTGTGGGTTTGTTCCAAAGGCATTTATTGCTTTCGTCTTCTGGGGCTGTACCGCGTAATGAAGCTCCAAATGATCAACCTCTGATGCCTCCTCCTTCTAGGGTTCTGTCCAGTACTGAGGCTCCAAATGATCCCTCTCCGGTGCCTTCTTTTTCTGGGGCTCTACCGACTGCTGAGACTTCTCCTAAGCAACCTTTGTGAAGGCTCCCTCTTGTGTGTTTATTTTGACTCATGTATATGTACATATTTGTAGCTTATCGGGGATATCAATAAATAAGCTTTCCTTCATTTCAACGTACTGTGTTAAATACACCAAAGCCTTCTTCGTTAAGTTCTTTGAATTTTCTTTTGTTGAAGCTTGTATGTTGAAGCTTTCTGAGTGGAGCATGTAGGTTGGGGTAGTGTTCCCTTAATTTTCCGAGTGAGGAAAACTTCTCGGTTGGAGACTTGGAAAATCCAAGTCACTGAGTGGGATCGGCTATATGAATCATAGAACGCCATTGTGCTCGATCCTGTGTCATGTCCTTCGTTAGATCCAAGTACTCTAAGTCTTTTCTTAGAGTCTCTTCCAAAGTTTTCCTAGGTCTTCCTCTACCCCTTCGGCCCTGAACCTCTGTCCCATAGTCGCATCTTCTAATCGGAGCGTCAGTAGGCCTTCTTTGCACATGTCCAAACCACCGTAACCGATTTTCTCTCATCTTTCCTTCAATTTCGGCTACTCCTACTTTACCCCGGATATCCTCATTCCTAATCTTATCCTTTCTCGTGTGCCCACACATCCAACGAAGCATCCTCATCTCCGCTACACCCATTTTGTGTACGTGTTGATGTTTCACCGCCCAACATTCTGTGCCATACAGCATCGCCGGCCTTATTGCCGTCCTATAAAATTTTCCCTTGAGCTTCAGTGGCATACGGCGGTCACATAACACGCTGGATGCACTCTTCCACTTCATCCATCCAGCTTGTATTCTATGGTTGAGATCTCCATCTAATTCTCCGTTCTTTTGCAAGATAGATCCTAGGTAACGAAAACGGTCGCTCTTTGGTATTTCTTGATCTCCGATCCTCACCCTTAACTCGTTTTGGCCTCCATTTGCACTGAATTTGCACTCCATATATTCTGTCTTTGATCGGCTTAGGCGAAGACCTTTAGATTCCAACACTTCTCTCCAAAGGTTAAGCTTTGCATTTACCCCTTCCTGAGTTTCATCTATCAACACTATATCGTCTGCGAAAAGCATACACCAAGGAATATCATCTTGAATATGTCCTGTTAACTCATCCATTACCAACGCAAAAAGGTAAGGACTTAAGGATGAGCCTTGATGTAATCCTACAGTTATGGGAAAGCTTTCGGTTTGTCCTTCATGAGTTCTTACGGCAGTCTTTGCTCCTTCATACATATCCTTTATAGCTTGGATATATGCTACTCGTACTCCTTTCTTCTCTAAAATCCTCCAAAGAATGTCTCTTGGGACCCTATCATACGCTTTTTCCAAATCTATAAAGACCATGTGTAAATCCTTTTTCCCATCTCTATATATTTCCATCAATCTTCGTAAGAGATAGATTGCCTCCATGGTTGAGCGCCCTGGCATGAACCCGAATTGGTTGTCTGAAACTCGTGTCTCTTGCCTCAATCTATGCTCAATGACTCTCTCCCAGAGCTTCATTGTATGACTCATTAGCTTAATACCCCTATAGTTCATGCAATTTTGTACGTCGCCCTTATTCTTGTAGATAGGCACCAAAGTGCTCGTTCGCCACTCATTTGGCATCTTCTTCGTTTTCAAAATCCTATTGAAAAGGTTAGTGAGCCATGTTATACCTGTCTCTCCCAAAAGTTTCCACACTTCGATTGGTATATCGTCTGGGCTTATTGCTTTTTTATGCTTCATCTTCTTCAAAGCTACGACCACTTCTTCCTTCCGGATTCGACGATAAAAATAGTAGTTTCTACACTCTTCTGAGTTACTCAACTCCCCTAAAGAAGCACTCATTTCATGTCCTTCATTGAAAAGATTATGAAAATAACCTCTCCATCTGTCTTTAACCGCGTTCTCTGTAGCAAGAACCTTTCCATCCTCATCCTTGATGCACCTCACTTGGTTTAGGTCCCTTGTCTTCTTTTCCCTTGCTCTAGATAGTTTATAGATATCCAACTCTCCTTCTTTGGTATCTAGTCGTTTATACTCCTGTTTGTAGCCGTTTGATCAAATTTCAACGGCTTGGATCCCCAAACTTGGTGGATTAGGAAGAAGGGATTCGGAGATGATCCTTTTCATACATGTCATATGTGAGATTGCTAGTTATTATATAATAAAGATTGAATCATTTAAAATACATAAGAAAAAAGAGAACAAAATTTGGGTCTGTCATGGTAAAAAGATAAACATGGTCACTCATTTCTCGCGTTAAAAAGATTAAGATCCACACGTTGGAATCTTGCGGATGTTCACCATGTAAGACATATTCTGAAATCACAACAATAAGATATTAGGATCACGAATAAATCAAATCAATATAAAATAGAGATAGACTAATTATATTAAACTTATCTGTAGAATACGGAAGACATGGTTATGAAGATGAAGCCATTGATCCTTGCGAACAAAGTAGAAGCAGTCTTCTACTTCCAGTACCTCTCAATGAACTCTACTATCGAAATAGGCTTGTAGTTTTCGTGAGTTTCAGTTGGTATGAAAGCAGGGATTGCTCCTTGGTTTGGTTGTATAGCTAGGGTTTCAACCAATTCCTCCCTATTATCGGAAAGATATCAACCCAAATCATATCTAATCAATTAGAGTCCCATCATGACTCTTATTCCTTGTATTTACTTAATAAAAATCCATAATTGATTGCATGTAATTAGGACTCCAATATGTTTATTTCTTAAGGCACCGAGAGTCCTAGAGATTTCATTAACTTGATTGCCAATTCAACTATTCCCTCAATTATTCTCGGCATAATTCATTGCCATTCACAAAATGGTTTTACACACCATCGTTGGTGTAACTACTGCCGAATGGTGGTGTTGTCGTCCAATGCTCATGACAAAATGCCGAACCCTTTGTATGGCGTATGTACATGAAAAACAGACGAATATTATTTGCAGTTGTGGACGCAAAAGAAAATGAAGTCAAATAAACTGACTTGCGAGATATGCTGTATTAATTTCAACTTACAAGAATTGGATTATATTTTCCAATTAATCTTCACTTGGAATGAGGAATCCATCAAATTAAAAGCAGAAAATCTTTGCAAATAATTCAACATATATGTTGTTTTGTAGCTTCCACGGACCTTCCAACAGGAAATTCTTTAGTTTGGCTTTGATCGATTAACTTGACAGTATATAGATTCATGTTATGTACGAATATGAGCATGAATATAGGTCTATTTTGGCCAGATATTCGAGTTTAAATTGATTTAGAAAAATCTTATTGGAAGAGGTTTAAATGTCTTAGTTTGTAAAGGATTAACATTGGGAATGAATTCGGAATTACTCATTTATATTTAAATTGGGAGACAATGTTAAACTGTTTCTATATGAATTCTTGAAAGAGAATTGTAGAAATCGTTTGCCTACATAAAGGTGGCATCTGCTCTCACATAAAAATCAACTCATTATTTAACTAAAACTTAGGCATTGAAAAGAGGAGAAGGGCAGCTATGAAGATCATGACTTGATGGCTTCTTTATCGACTTCTATAGGTCATATTATTCTTACAATATGGCACGCCTCACCAATTCACTTTAGTAAGAGAAATGTGAACCCACATGTTTCAAAAGTCAAACTTTTTGTAGAACATGGCCAATCACCAATATTTAATGATTCTGACACTATCATTGAAGACTCGAAGGCATTGATGGCTGCGATCACTGAAGTTACATCTGCCGGTGTTTATCGCCAGGCCAACGGCATTGCCCATTGATTAGCTCGCTATATGCTGCTCATTGTGGTTTACATTGTACTACACGGTTTGAGGGTCCCCGGACCTCATTTGAGTTTTGTTAGTTGAAGAATGTTCTGAGAGTTAGCTATGCTGCTTCTTGGCCTGGTTGTCGTAATGGAATGCTATCGAGATTTCTTAAAATAAAAAATAAAAAAATTCGGCACTGTTGAAGAATGGTTCAGTCTTGGTGTGGAATTTTACTAATTCCTGATATTGTTCCAAGTTCAAGGCTTCCACTTGTGAAAAATAGTTGAGTTCATTAATTACTTGGTTGCCATCTTCTTTGTTTCTTCTGTGTGGCGTTTTGTACGTTTGATCCAGTTTGTTATAATAAACGAACAATTGCTTTGCAAGCACAAAGAAAGAATGGAGAACTTTCTTTTATAATGATTAGTAGTCTGCAAGCCACTATAAATTGATACACAATATTTGTTATGACATCAATTTTTGTACAACACAACGTTGAACAATGTTTCCTTTACGTTGTTATTCTTCAATTCACCCTTAAGAGCTCAAATAATGCTACCAATTCTAATTAAGAGTAGATCTTACATATTAAACAATGTGTGAGTCACAACAAGTAGCGTTTGCATAATAAGGTGGATAGATCAAATCAAATGGTTCTCTCTGGAGAATTGATTTTATATGGCACTTATGTTTCTTATATGTAAAATATTATACTGGAATAAAGCTAATGACAATCATAGACAACACTATATAGTTGAAATTTGAAAGCAATTTTTCACAAGGGTATTAGGGAAATGCTATATCTAAATTCTAATTATGTCTGACCCAAATCATGAACACTCCCAATATCATTATCAGACGGGGCAAAGCTGAAAATTATGACCTGGTCTAAAATGGTGAAAAGAAAATTGGCACACGCGTAGGCATGTGTCGAGGCTAGTAATTACTATTTGATCTAAATTTTTATTTGTCTATTTCCAGAAACTGCGTGGATTGTACAATCAAACCATTATTTTAGTAAACTGTGGCTTTCACCCTCACGCCTCAGTGTTGGTTTTTCTTTGGAAAACATCGGCAGTTGTAAAATCTGAAGTACTCATTATTCATCATGCTTTCTTGTGAATCTTATTTAATCCTTCATCAAATCCCAATAATATTCAAATGCCAAAAAGTGTAAATATGATCAATCATTACAAGCCAGAAAAAAAAAACAACAATAAAAGCAGATAAATCACAGCATGCCACTAATAAAGCCAGAAATTCAAATGAGAAACAGCACAAATTATTACCAAGAAAGGAAGAGAACTTACGGCAAACTAAACATTTTCATACCCTAATTAGAATAAGAAACCACACCACCAACCCCTAAACTGGAGAAACGAGGTTGCCGATCATCTTCTTGGTGTTTGATATTTTAGCCTTGCTGGAAAAACTAGGGTCTGAAATCTTAGACCAGAATTGGACTATACCATTCAGTATCATGGTCTTCACTAGCTTCCTTTTTGCTGGAATCACGCTCCTGAACTTTGGCTTGAATTCGGCAGCCTCTTCGAGCTTGTTGTGGACTGCATGAGATGGGTTTGACTCGGTTTGCACCCAGATGTCTTCTTCCTCATCTGGGTTCAAGTCCAACCCCTTCTCTGCTTCTGAGTTTTCCTCCATTCCCATCTCTTTGCTTTTGTGTCTGTGTATGTAATGTTTTGATCTAGTTTGAGAAGCATTTGGGGGAGAGAATATATAAATAACGAGCAAGAAAGAGAGAGTGGGAAATACTGGAGGGTAAAAGATAAAACGCGTTTGTCTGACTGCATGGTCTATGATGTTGATCTGAGTGCATGACCTATGATGTTGAAGAATTTTCCTATCAAAAAGGATAAGCAGACAGAAAGACAAGCATATAGCTTGCCACAAAACAAAACTCGCACGCGTAAAAAGCTACTACAACAAAGCAAAGTGATCACAATCGCTGTGCGACCGTGGAATTTAACAATTCCCAATTGTATTAGTAGGTAGGAAGTTCCTTCTTTTTGTTCGAAATTTGAAGTCCTTGGATTGTTTCTACAAATTTTGCTACAATACTACGTAACTTTTGATGCTACCGCAAAAATGGATATGTTGGATTTGGCCGAAGTTAATCTGACGGTTGGGAAAAAAAGTTTTGGGAGAGAATTAAGGGAAACCGGTTGGTACTGGCAGGTAGAAATGAAATAAACAATATTATGGGTAATGCTAGGAAGACAAAATTTGTAGAAAATATTTTGAAATCTAAAGGACATAGAAGTTGATGATTGATATATTACTTAAGCGTTGATAAATGTGCTCATTCATATTGGTGACACATCATTTAGTTTGCAAATTTGTCTCTAAATTTAGTCTCCCCAATATTACCTCAATATTGTTGGTCATACAAGAGGCCCCATTGATCACATCTCCATCTTCATATATTTTTATATCAGTCAAAATTTTCTTCAAATAAAAATAGAGAAATTGAACGATTTTGATTATGAAACTTCGAGAGTTTAAATACAGTTGTGGAAAGTAAGTAAATGAGTTCATCCCCAAAAGACAAATGCAAGTATTATCCTTTGTATGCTAGTACTTTTGGTTTGAGATACCGGGGATGACTCTTGGCTCGTTTCTTCCTCCTACACAATCTGAAATGTGAGGTTAAGTGTTTCCGATTAGATTTTTGGTTTACATAGGAATGTGTATTGAGTTATAACTAATAGATAATACGGAGAGTGACAAGAGTTCAACCACTGGGTTTTCGAGCTTATCCCACTCTTATGATCGACCCATTTTTGTTATGATCAAGTGTTTCGTGTTTTCATGAAACCGTTAATTGGTCGGTCAATGAAAGCTGCGCATATAGGCAGCTTATATAGGCGCATAAGACTTGCTCTTGTAACTCTGTACCTTACGAGTTCTCAAATGAAATTCTTTCCATATATCCAAATTGCTTCCCTTGTAAGAGTTTTTGGGCCACACAAACGTGATGTGATTGAACTCAACGAAAATGGATAGTTTACTTTAAAACTTGGTCTTCAAAGCACACAAAAAAAAGGTTTATCTTTCTTCTTTTGTTGTCTCCTCTAACCCTAGTAGAAAGTGAGCCAAAACTGGCAGGGAGTTGTTCTGAAACTTGCACTTCAAATTGCTTTGAATGCAATAAAAAGTAGTAACCAATCATCTATCCCAACAAAATTGTTCAGAAAATCAGGATGTGGTCCAATATTTTAGTAGATAGAGTGTTGGATTTTGACCCATGCGTCATGGGTGTGGAGCCAAAAATAATCCAAAAAATCATGGAGGCGATACATGGACTTTGGGTAAAAAAAAAAACGAGATTACTCTCTAGGCACACTGGAATTCCCACGTGTATGCAATGGACAATAATGGCTCAATGAAGGAAGAGGCAAAGGTGATCAATATGAAACTTATTCAAAATTCGCTCATCAATCCCTTATTGATTTTATTCAAAAGGTAACTCCCAAAACTTCCTATTTAATTTATGAATAATTACAATGTTAATTGCATGGTATTGTTTCACATAATATCTTGCAATTATTTTCCCATCACCACAATAAAGGGTTGGCCACTCTCCTCACCCTAGCGGCCGGCTACCCTCATAAATATTCCACTTACCCTACTAAAATGCTAAGCCATTTGCTACCCACAAACTCCTAAATACATTTTTTTTCAAGATTATAACTTTGGCATCGAAGATTCTTCAACTAAAGGCCCATTCATCATGGGCTCGTGAGACTTTTGGCCTTAATCGAATGTGTCATTATTTTGCAGGTGCATTTCGTCAAAGCAAGAGATGGCAGAAGTTTGCATCCACAACGGGTTCGAAACTCCCTATGCTAAATTATTGTAATGGTTTCTAATTATCCTCCCTCCCCATATGACACACGCCGACCTGGAATGTCCATTTGGACTCTGAATTGAGCTGTGCTGGTCGACACTCGGAAAGTGATGAAGCCATAAAGTGTAGTGAGGTGGAAAAGGTGAATAAGTTTAAAACTAAATATGCCTAAATGGAAGAGTTCGCATATGAGTGGGATTGAGCCCAATTCACAATTGATTAGTAAAATACATTAAAGGTAGGATAAGAATTATACCATCGAAGGTAACCACCTATATCAAGATTTGCCAAGAATCCTCATCGACACAAAAACTCTGCTACTAAAACCTGGAGGGGTGAAAGACAAGGGTGAGTGGGCCTAAAAATAAAGCTTTGTAAAACCTTTTTGAAAATGTAACAACTCCTCACTATAAAACAAGAATAGTTTCCAACATAGTATACTATTTATAGTAAGAAAACGCCTACTGTAAATGTTAATATCTTGAAAATGCAACAATTCCCAATATTTTAACATATAAAACATATAACATCTGATAATCACGTTGTCTCGCATAAAAAAATATATCATATCGAGTGCTCATCAACATATGTTGACACATGAGTTCATGCAGAGATATTCTAACATGAACAAGACCGGGTGTAATAATGATTTACGCTATAGTACCATTACAATCACGTGAATACCGGCGCTATGCACATGATATACAAGTCCTAATTGCCTATAGAAATCTATGAAGGGACTGGCACCTATAATGGATCTAAAGTGAGCGTACGATGTGATGTGAACATACACGTGAAAGATTGGCCTTGGCCTGGGCGAGTACTAACACCAGTGCAGCACACGATGAGCAGATATCAATAATTCTAGTCAATATAACATTATTCATGGCCACAAATATAATAAAGGCATCCCATAATAGTACACATACTTGTGCATCCCGTAGGATTCAGAATAATTTCATAAATCTCAACAATATGACATTTCTTATAAACCTTTATTTAATTATGGCAATCACGTAGAAAATTCACTAATAATTATATGTATGGAAACTCAATAAGTATAAATACTATATAAAAGAAAAGACTCATTCACAGATACTTGCAAAGCTGTAGTCGTTTGAATGAGAGAAGCCAGAGTCTCAGATAGTAATCGCAACTAAGCATAATATTGAGGTCCATTAGTAAAACTCAACTAAAATGACTAAATTTGGGAAAACAGAGCGCGGCTTTGGAATCAGGGTGTCAAAATACGCTAAGAAGGGTCCCGAGCAATTTTCGTAAAAAATCAACGATCAACCCTCAAAAGTCAACCAAGACATTGAGCCGGTCAACTACGTTAAAACTTCGAAATTTCACTAAATGAATGTCGAAAACGGACTTGAGGCATCAAAATTAGCCTAGGGGGGTTTCTGAGGAAATTTTGAAAAAGTCAACTAACGGTCAACAATTAACTTTAATGGAATATTTCATCATCAGACAGAATATTCTATTAAATTAACTAGGAGTTAAACGGAATATTCCCTCCAAATTCTAAATGGATACGGGTTTGGATCCTTTTTTTTAATCGGGTCAGGTTGGAAGGGTTTCAGGCCGTGAATTGGCCGAAATCTGGGAGCTCCCTTTTTTTTTAATCCTAGAGCTCCATTCAAGCTCGAAACACAACCAAACTCAGCAAATTTTTATATAGATTTGAAGCTCAGAGAGAGGAGAATAATTTTATACCAAAATCAAGTTGAGCCATGGTTGGGATTGGTAGGAAAATAGCTCAAAGTCGTTGGATTCCTCGTCGAAAAATGAGGAAAGTTACCCCGAGGTATTTCCATATCAATTCATCATCAAATCACACGGGGAACTTAGAAATCATACCAAGAAGTCATTAAAAATGGACTTATTAGCGTTCTTGAAGTTTACCTTAATTAAAAAAAAATTAAGAAGTACGCCGAAAAATCGAACCTCAGAATTGAGCTCTGGTTTCCATAGTATGGCCTCGAGATTGAAGCCTCAATCATGCCTTTTTGGTTTAAATCAAGGAGAGGGATGAGGTGGTACAGGTTGGTGTGGTCTGGTGTCCAAAAACAACGGCAAAATGACCGTCAGTGTCGTAGGTGCGTCGGAAAAAAGGAAGCCGAGAAAAGGAGAGAAACAAAACTGAATGAGAGAAAAATAAAAAGGGGTGGTAGTGTGGCATTTAGGTGATGACAGAGTTCGCCGGAGTGGCGAGTGTGCTTTGATAACAGTATTGATGAAGGTTATTCATGGAAGTGAAGAAGAACTCAGAGAGAGATAATGGAAGAAATATTACAAACTTTGTGAAATCTCCAAAGTCAGTTACAAGAATATTCTCATCCATCTTTATACTACTTACAAAGCTTAATGACTAAGCAATCCTTATAACTACCTAGCTTACAAGATTATGACACAAGTCATCATCTAAAACCATCCATATCACTCAATATCCCCTCTCAATCTCAACTGGGGAAACCCAGTTTGAGATTGAAACTGTGACGACCCGTCCCTAATTTTATGTTTTTACAAATTTTAAAAGCATGACTTTATGAAAATGCCCTTAGAGGCGAGGATCTTGACTTTCGTTGACCAACGTTTAGTGAGACTTACGACTTATTTTTTTAGTGTATTTGCGTAGTATCCGGTGATACGAACGCATAGACTCAAGAGGAAGTGAATTTGGAGCTACGGTTAAAGTTTTACAGAGCTACAAATCTGAAAAGTACGTTTCTAAGGCTTTCCATTTATTATTTTATATATTTCATAAGTATTATTATATTAGTTTAAGAGAAAAAGAGACTGGGCAGAACTGCCCAATCAGAGATAGAGGGAGAAATAAAAGGAACGAATACGAAGAAAGGAGGAATAGGGAATAACCAACCAGAGAGGAGAGGAATGAAGGAAATAAGAGAGGGAGGGGATTCGAACCCCCACGACCCGGAGGCTCATTAGACCTGCGCGCCGGCTCGGTTTTTGGGCAGAGAAATCCGATGAGGTTTCGATGAAATTCTAGCAAATTAAGTCAAGTTTCCACCAGGAAACCTCTCACCATCATTCCACCTTCCTTTATCATACAAAAAATGAGGTTGTTTGGGCTTTGTTTTGGAAGAATCGAAGTCGTGGGCTTAGAGGACACTCGGCGGCGAATCCGCCATTCCTACAACCATTTCCTTCAATTACCACCATAGTTAGCTTTCCCTTGGACCCAGGAATAAGACCCAACTGGTGGTTAGGGCGGTGGAGTTTCGGAGACGACGAATCGACAACCACCATTTTCTAGGGTTCCCGCAGGTTTGAGTAAAATTGGAGCTTTTCCTGGCCAAATTAGACTTGGCCGCAGGTATAAAGTTTACTCTACTTATTAAGATCTTCATTCTTGTAAATTTTGGTAATTTTTGGAAATAGTTGGATTTTCCGGCGAGTCGGGGCAGTCGACCGCCACCCAGTGCAGCGTGTGCGGCGGCGTGTGGCCGGGGGACTGTCGATGTTATTCCCAGACTAAATTAGATGCATGAGCTCAGTTTTGGTAATTGTATGACGTAGGTTGATTGTTGGAACCTAAATCCTTTACGTTACGTTAATAGGTCATTATATGAATCAATGATCCGACCGTTGGATCGTCATCAAACTTTTATATGTTATAGTACGTAATATTTGAGGACCATAGGAACTTACGGATTGGGAATCCAATATAGAAATCTTCCCGAATTGTCTTTGGCAATTGGTGAAGATCCGACCGTTGGATCGTAATAGAACTTTAGGAAGTTGTTCTAAAAGTATAATGTGGACCTTTGGAAGTGAGGATCTTCCGAATCGAACTATGTAGGGATGTGTGTTATGTAAGTTATATATCTTATTGATAAAAATTATGAGTTGTGATTTGATAATTGTTCTAAGCACCAATCGTTCGTGACGCCTTTATGGTTATGCTAGGGAGTTGTAGCATGAACTCCAGGTGAGTGGGCTTTTGTTTTCAGTATATATATGTATGCTTGGTATTTTTCCCAGAAAATGCGTTTAAATGGAATTATGTTTTGAAATGCCATGCCTCATGATTTATACTTAGATTATGAGTTATTATAGTATGCATATTGTGATTTGACACTGTGGATGCTCAAGTAAGTACCAGGTGAGTTATAGATTGTTAATGTGAGTTGATTAGTATGTTAAGATGCATTGAGAGCTCATAAACCTGCACACCAGTGTTAGTGCTCCCGCCCGTGGCTAGGGTACAGGCCTTCACGTGATGTTCACCTCCCGCACCGCACGCTCACCTTGAATCTAAGTGAGGTGCACAGGCCTGTCGTATAAACCACTATAGGTGGTTCCGACTCGTAGATGACCCGCGATTATTCGCACAGTCTTCACGTGATCGTAGCACTTGAGTGTATTTATTTACACCCAATCTTGTCATACAGACCACTATAGGTGGTTCCGACTTGTGTGCATGTATACTTGATGAGTTATGGGTTCAGCTGTACATGCCACAATAGGTGGATCCGGCTGACATATTACTTTCATTGATTTATTTCACCTGGTTTACTCGTTATTGATGCTGAGATATTTGGCATGGTATATATGTGGATTTTGCTAATTCGAGTATGGTTTCGATATATGTATATATTCTATTTTCTGGGAAATTATACAGGTTTTACGGCGAGGGGTTACTATCTTTAATAATTGAAATGGTTTTTGAAAAGCTTTTTTTTGCCCACTCACACTTTCTGTTTGCGCCCCTTCAGGTTTAATTTGCTAAAAGTTCGTATCGACGGAGATTCTTGGCAAATCTCAGAATAGGTGGTTACTTTTGAGGGTATAATCTTTATCCATTCCACTGTACTTACTTATGCTTTAACGTCACATGTGAAGTGGGTTCATTCCTACTTACCAGCACACTCTGGTATTTAGGCACTCTTAGGTTTAAATTTATTCACATTTTTCCACTTCATCACACTTTATGGCTTCGTCACCTTCCAAGTGTCGGCCAACATAGCTCGATTCGGAGTCCTAGTGGACATTCCGGGTTGGGGTGTGTCAGAAACAATGTTGAATGAAAGCCAGACCATGATGACATTTAGTGAGCACATCAACAACCTGCAGTAGCTATATACTCCACCTGAAGATCACCTTTCTAGACTCTTTCACGAATAAAATGGTAGTCTGTGTCCAAATGTTTAATCCTTGTGTGAAAAACAAGATTAGAGCATAAGGCAAGAGTGGAAACATTGTCACAGTACAATAAAGGAGGTTATGGCAAGAAAACATGGAGATCTTTCAAGATAAATTGAATCCAGGCAATATCCACAACGGTATTAGCTAAGGCTTTGTATTCAGCCTTAGTGGAACTCTGAGAAACATTGATTTGCTTCTTAGCTTGCCACGAGATAGGATTAGACCCTAAAAATACAACATAACCTGTGGTTGATTGTCACGCCCTAAATTTTTTATTTTTATTTTTATTTTTTAGAGCATGAATAACAAGGGGTAACTTAAAGGTAGTAACAGGTGACTGTGTTGAACTAAAACGTTTCATTAAACAAAATAATTTACATTGTCATTACACATAAGAGAAAACGACAACAACTCCTTAAAAATTTTAAAACTATTTATAAGCAGTCTCTTTCTTCCAAGTCAATCACTAGATTCATGTCTCATATCCTGTAACACAACTAATAAGGGGTGAGCTAAAAGCTCAATAGGGGCTTAAGGTCTCAAGTGACTAATATTATTAATGTTATGAATATTTTATGAGTAATGTAATGCAAGAACAATACTTCTTTTTTACCCAACCCATTAACCTATATATTGAAGCAACCAGACTTGCATGTCCCATACCATGCATTTTACCACTGTGGCCTCGAGTGCTTTAATATATAGAATAACCCCCATCAACTAACCCAAGTTCTTAACCTCTTTTGCTAGTCATCTTATCTGATTCATTGATCTCTATCCCAAATCACCCACATCGACAATTTCCGTCGATATTCTATTTTACTGTGCACATCAGGCTCGCCTGGAACTGGTTTCACAATGAATAGACTTAACTACACAAAAGCTAATTTCCACATTTTCCCACAATATAAGTAACTCCTTTACTTATTTGACAAATGATAATGACCATGCCAATATATAATATACCACATAACAAATTATATCTAATTCAATAGTTGAATATCTTAAGTCCACATAACAATATTTCATGTAATACAAGTAACAAATGCAATCAATTAATTCCCCAAATTCCCCTACCTTGAATCTTCTCTTCTTACTCCACGAGTACTTCTTTTGCTTATCTCCTTTAACACTCTCTTACACACTTTCTACATACGGTGCGTATTGCATTTTGCAAGAGGAAAAGAAAACACAGATGGAGCATTGCTCCTATTTATACCATAAATAAGGCGGCAAAAGTTGTTCTCATTGGTTATAAGTTTCAACTTCAATCGCTAATCCACCATTCCATGTTAGCTATAGGCTTGATTAGTCATCAACCTAGGCTTTAATAGTCATCACCCTAAGGTGCTTACTAAACACCCTAAAAACCCTACGTGATAACACCTCAGCTACATACTTTTCACCAAACAAGCTAATGATTAGATTAGTGTCCTTGGGTCGGCATAGTGAGTGAACTACGTGGAAAACTTTGCTACTCCAAGAAAGCCATTTGTCCTCACTTTCCTAGTCCAAATGAGTTAATAACAATTGTATAAGGTTCGTAGTAAATTAATTTCAACCCAAACTTAGCTAACCTAAGTTAAATAAAAATGTTCCCCTTTAAGCAAGATTAAATAAAAAGAGAAGTCTAAAAGTTTAATCAAATGAGCACGATAGGAAAAATGTGTATAAAATTTAGAAATTATGGGACTCCACATTCATCTCTTAGTATTGACATCAGATGCCCAATTAGCATCACTATACGCCAGAATCTCCAAGGAATTCGTAGAGGAATATGTTAAACCACATTCTAAAGTGCCCTGTAAATATCTGAATATACGCTTGACAAGATGAAAGTGTGCATTATTGGGATTGGACATAAACTGACATGCATAATTCACAGCAAATGCAATGTCTGGTCCAGTAAACGTCAAGTATTGTAGAGGCCCCACAAGACTTCGAAACAAAGTAGGATCAGTTATAGGAGTACCTTCATCTTTGAACAATGACGTATGTGGTTTGTAGGGAGTAGGACAATGCTTGCAGGACTTCATGGCAGCCTTCTTGAGCAAATCCTTAACATACTTTGATTGAGAAATAAAAAGGTCACCATTGTCCTTATATGTAATCTGAAGGCCCAAGAAAAAGGCTAATCGACCCATATCTTTCATATCAAAAACTTCACCAAGATTGTCAATAACTTGTTGCACCAAAACAGAATCAGTGCCAATGATAATAATGTCGTCCACATACAACAGAAGAATAACTACATGACCATCATGTTGCTTCACAAACAAACTGGGATCTGAATTAGAGACAACAAACCCAAGGCTAGGCATATATGTCGTAAACTTAGAATTCCAAGCCCGGGGATCTTGTTTAAGTTCATAAAGAGACTTAACAAGTTTGCAAACATAGTGAGGTGTATCAGAATCCTGAAATCCTTGAGGTTGCTTCATAAAGACTTCTTCTTGTAAATCACCGAGAAGAAAGGCATTTTTAACATCTAATTAACGTAATTGCCATTTTTGTGCAGCATCTAAAGCAAGGACAATTCGAATAGTACTATGACGAACCACATGACTAAAGGTATCATCATAATCGAGGCCTTGTTCATGACTATACCCTTGAGCTACCAAATGAGCCTTATATCGAGAAACAACACCAGTTTGATCCTTCTTAATCTGGTAAACCCATTTGCTTCCTATAACATTCCTATTATCAGAAGTAGGTACTAACTCCCAAGTACCTTGCTTTTGTAAAGCATTGAACTCCTCTGTCATAGCTTCTCGCCAATGAGATTGAGACACTACAGCCTTGAATGATGTTGGTTCATTAGTATCCACTATGCTCAAAACAACAATATACCCTTTAAAAACAACTTTATTTGACACTTGTGATGAATCAAAGTTGGAATCAACCAACGAAGACAACTGAGAAGTTGTAGAATTCGACACAGCCATAACACTATAATGTTTCCTAGAAATCACACATGTACGAAGCCTCGTTTGCATAGGATGAAAAGACAAGCATGTAGTAGTATCAGTAGTATAAGAAGGAGCTAGAGGAAGAATTACCTCAAGCCGCATGATGGACATGCAACAAAGGTTCTGTATATTGTTGGAGAAGAGGAGTAGGAGCTGAAGAATGAAAGGCCTGTGAAGAAGACAGAGTTCCTGAATCTTGTTCCAAACTGCTAAGAGAATTGTTAGATGAACCCACATTTGCACTATTATCCCTTTGTTCAAATGACCTTGTAGCAGATTCTGAAATACTATTGAAACCTGAACCCTCATCAATAACATCAAAACCAGTAGTATTATGTCGACCAAATGCAGAACCAACCGAGTGAAAATGTCCAGAAGGTGAAGGTAAAACAACAGGCTCAATTATAAGATGATGTACATGTACTGATGCTTGAGAAGAAACAGAAACCATAGGTGTACGGAAGGGAAACACCTTTTCATCATGGATAACATGCCTTGAAATAAACAACTTTTGTTTTCCTCGATGATAACATACCACACCTTTATACCCCAAAGCATATCCTAAAAAGATGCATTGTTCTGTTCTATGCTCTAATTTAGTAGTATTATAGGGTCTAAGATAAGGGTACACAACCGTGCCAAATTTTTTTAAAGACCCTAACTCAGGATGTGAACCAAAAAGTTTAAAATAGGGTGAACGCATAGCTAATGATTTATAGGGCATCTTATTGATAAGAAAAATGACATGAGAACAAGCATGAAACCATAAATTGTGGGGAAGTATAGTTGTGGACATTAAAGTCACTGTAGTTTCAACAATATGTTGATGTTTCCTCTCGGCAATGTCATTTTGCTGAGGGGTATGAGGGCAAGATATTAGGTGAACAATACCATTATAACTCAACAATAGCTAATGATTTATAGGGCATCTTATTGATAAGAAAAATGACATGAGAACAAGCATGAAACCATAAATTGTGGGGAAGTATAGTTGTGGACATTAAAGTCACTATAGTTTCAACAATATGTTGATGTTTCCTCTCGGCAATGTCATTTTGCTGAGGGGTATGAGGGCAAGATATTAGGTGAACAATACCATTATAACTCAACAATTTCTTAAAAGCATTACTTGTGAATTCTCCACCACCATCATATTGAAAATATCTCATAGATGCTTGAAAGTGATTCTTAATAAAAGCATAAAACTATTGAAACACTAAATAGAATTGAGATTTATACACAAGAGGAAAGATCAAAGTAAATCGAGTAAAATCATCAATGAAATTGGCATAGTATTTATAGCCTTCAACATATACAACTGGTGATGGACCCTAAACATCACTACTAATCCTTTCAAAAGGTTTTACAGACACATGTGAACTAGAAGTGAACACTTGTCTTGACATCTTGCCATTCAAACAAAACTCACAAACATGCTTGGTTACATCTGGATTATAAGGAACCTTAGAGTAAGATAGCATACTATGCAAGACTTCATTACTAGGATGACCTAGTCGATGATGCCACAATGAAGTTTTCACCAATTGTCTAAGAAATGCAATGGGCTAAAGTAGCTTATTTTAGTTGAAAAACAAACTCTTGGGAATATAATAGAGGCCTCCCTTACTCATTCCTCTCATTAGAACCTTCTTTGTTGCCTTGTCTTGCACCCAAAAACCATACTCATCAAGAATAACAAAACAATGGTTATCCTTGCAAAGAGAATAAACAGATAACAAACTAGTAGCAAAGGCATAAACATGTAACACAATGATAGGATTTATGGGTTTAGACAGAGTTTTAATAGAGGTTGAACCAGTGTTCTTAACATAAAGACATTCTCCTTGCCAAGAGTAATCTTTTCATCTCCCTCAAAATGTGTAAGCATATTAAGGTCTGACATGTCTCTAGTCATATGGTGAGTAGCACCAGTGTCCATAATCCGAGCTTGTTGAGAATTAAAGTCACATGAAGAATTAGCAGGCATAGCAGTGAGAAGGGAAGGTGGTTCGGCACCTTGGAACGCATAATTGTTGCAGTGAAAACAATTCAAAGTCGTATGTCCACGTTTGCCACAAATTTGGCATTCAGGAATTCCTCCAGCAAATGTAGATGGCTGATCATTTCTGTAGAAGTAATTTGGTGCCGTATGTCCCCTTTTGCTACAAATTTGACACTCAGGTATTATGTACGATTTCTTTCCAGTGTTACCATTCCAAGAACCCCATGATGAACCACTCTTAGAATTACTAATAGAAGCTCCAGAAAAACCTCCATTACTTCAATTATTAAATTTGGAATTGCCACCTCCATTATACTTCTATTTGGAACCATTAAAACCTTCACCATTGTTTCTGTTATGATACTATGATTGAGTTCCATTTCCTTGACTATTTCCAGGACCAATAAATTGCTGAAACTGACCTACATAGCCAGTGCCCCCATGAAAGTATTGAGTTTCAGATTGATGAGAAGACTCCCCTGGCTAAAACTGACAATGACTGCCATTAGTAGAGGACTATCCTCGATAAAATTGGCGATTAACTGCCATTGCAGAGGATTCCCCCTGTGACAACATTCTTGTAAAACCTTGAAAATTTTAAATATATAAATTAATTATTTATGTTTATGAATAAGTGAAGGAAATAGGAAAATAAATCAATAAATGGTTAAGGAAATTTCAGTGGGAAAAATGTGAAAAATCCATTCTTGGATTTGAATATTAAAATAAGTATTTTGTAGTCGTATTCATAATTACGACGTATTTATAGTTACGACAGATATTTGTATCGATAAGTTAAAAAGACAAAAATGCCCATAGTTAGCTTAATGTAATTATATGAGGACATATTTTATTGTATTTCTTGATATATTTGGATAGATCTCGACCTCATGAGCGTGTAGGCGCAAACCATTCATGAAATGAAGTTATAATGAAAGAGTTATTAACGTTTAAAGTTAGAGATATTTTTACAAATTTAATCTTCACTTTAGAAGGCTCCAGAAAATTTGGAGCAATGGGTAATGCCACGTGTGTGGCTGGGATGAAGGGAAAGGAAGAGAAATGAGAGAGATGAATGGTTGAGTTGAAAAGGAGAAATGAGAAAGGAGAGAAAAAGGGTGGGAAACTGCATAATCAGAAGTGGGGGAAATGAGGGGAAATGAGAAAGGGAGAAAAAGGGGAAACCAGCCGACCCCTATACCCATCAAACCCAGTTTCTATCTGGTATATTTTTCGGTGAAATTCATCGATTTTTCGATGAATTGACATGAATTACCACCACCAATCATTATTTCGTTGCTCCTTCTTTAATTTTCAACCTAAAATTGACCTGATTTGGTCTTATTTCACGACGAGGTGGCGTCGTGGGTGTTCCGAAGCCACGATGTCGATTCCGCCATTTTTGAAACAAATTCCGTCAACCACCATAACCAATAGACTCCCCTCAACCCCAAGAACAAAGCCCATACACTGGTTGGGGCGTCGAAACTGTTTTGGAGTCGAATCAAGAACACCCAATTCAAGGGTTTTCCGGTGGATCTGAGTAAAATTTGGGGCTTTTCCCTGCTGAATTGGACCTCGGCCTAGGTATAAAAGTTTTCATTTCATTGAAATCTACAACCCGTAAAATTTGGTAATTTTGTGTTATAGTTGAATTTTCCGGCGAGTCGGGACGACCGACCGCCACCCGCGATGGTGCGTGCAGCAGCTCGTGGCCAGTGATCCGATGCCGTGTTTTTAAGCTAAATTTTGATGTACTGAAACCAAATTTGATAAGCATTTGGTGTGATTCACGTGTTTGAAGCTAGATGGTGATTGTTAGTCACTTGTATAAATTTTGGAATTTGAATGAATTTGAATTGGTGAACTATGAGTGGCTTGATCCCTATTTAGGGTACGTAGGTGGTTTAACGAGAAGTTAGATGCAGCCATAAAATAAACGAGGGTAATTAATCGAGTTTTGACATCTTGTTGGGAATTAGAGTGAAGAGGAGAAATTTGGGCTAAATAAAAAATAATAAACGTATGTTCTTGATAGGTAAATTTAGTGGTAGACTTTTATAAGGAATTAAGGAATTTTAATTAAACAATACTGTGTAATGGTAGCAAATCAAACAAGAGTTTGTTGTAGGCCTATCATCGGAACTATTTCCCAAAAATAAATATTTCGGGACCGGGGTGTTACAATTCCAACCATAGGAAACCCAGCAGAGGATTGTAAGTCTTCAACCATCTTCTCAACACTTAGGAGTTGAGCTCTAAACTCTTTAGTGTAATTGGAAATTTTCGAGCAACTATGATAGTTTTAATCATACTATATTCAACAGGTAAACTAGCCAACGCTACAACAATGAGATCATTATCTGAAACAGTTTATCTTGCAACAAGAAGTTGGTCTTTAAGATGTTTAAGTCTGAGAAGATACTTCTCCACCGAATCTACTCCCTTTTTGATAGTATGAAGCTCAGTTTTGAGATGATTGACTTGAGCTCGTGACATAGTAGCATAGAGATATGTAAAGTAAGTCCACGCTTCATGAGCAGTTTTACTGCCCACAACATATTCAATTGCTTCATCACCAAGGGTAGCTATCAACAAGCTCATAAGGGCTTTGTCTGTTTTAATCCATTCACGGTATGCTTCAGTAATCTCCTTGGTAACCCCTTTCTCCATCAAAATAATCAAACAAATCATAGCCTTACAAAACATACCAAAATTGGAATGACCACTTAGCAAAATTCTCATCATTTAAACGAATTGTAAGCATACCAACCAATCCATTAATCTTGAGTGGTTGAGATGCCATTTAGACAGAATTACACAAATGTAGTCTTCAACAATGAACCAAGAAAGAGTCCAAGAATAGAGTCAAACAACAAATCAACAAGCAATTGCTTTGTGCCTACATCAGAGAATGAGCTTTGTGCTCTAACAACCACATAAATCAACAAATCAATGGCTTCGTGCCTATATCAGAGAATGAGCTTCGTGCTTTAACAACCACAATTACTTCAATTTTCTCAAAAAATTTGCGGCTTCGTGCCCTAGATACTCAAGCAATAGAGCTTCGTGCTCTAATAACTGAAATTACTTTAATTGTTTCAGAAATTTAGGGCTTCATGCCCTAGACACACAATCAACAGAGATTCGTGCTCAATTTCTCAAAACAAATTCAATCAACAAACATAGAATGTCCATAACAGACATTTTCACCATGAAATAGTATATTCATCAAGATTTATCAAGATCCAAAGTCTGATCTATGTATTTAATAAAAAATGACTTTGTTCGTCTTAAGGAATATCCAGTGAAGACGTTTCCTAGACAACAAGCATATAGCTCCCCGAGAGGTTGACGCCAGTTGATGTTGTCTGTCGGGCTTCTGCTTATTGGCGGGCTGTAAGAGAAGGACATAGTTAATTCTGAAAGGTGCCTTTGTGGGGCCTTAGGTGTAGGCCTTGAGGCTCACAATCAAAATTAACTTTATGTACCCAGGCATGCCACTGCCATCTTTAGCATGACAGATGTAAAACCAATGTTAAGTGTTATTATATAAATATAAAATATATATATATATATATATATATATATATATATCCGAGAAACCCAGTTAGTTATGAAATGTGCCTTTGTGGGGCCTTAAGTGTAGGCCTTGAGGCTTCCTGTCAAAACTAACCGAATACTTGAACATATATTGGTTGTTTCATTGTTGCAGAAGTATCACAATCGTTATACTTTAATTGCTCGAGCCCGTAGAGCAGAATGAATTCAGATAGGTGCCTTTGACGGGCCTTAGGTATAGGCCTTGGGGCTTCTTATCAGAGTTAATTCTATACTCAAGCGTTCTGTGGGAATCGTGATATAACAGAAGTAAAACTAGAGAATAAACCAATTACTTGCGCCCCAAGTAACTTCAGACTTCTTGTTATCAAGGATTGTCGTGGATGGGTTAAGTCCACATAGGGTTCTTTTTATGCCTTGAGACCAAGGACTTTTAATTGATCAATCTTGTCTGCCCGAATGGTTAGAACTTAGAAGTCTTTTAATCATAAACTGGCTAGCAATAACTTGGATGCAGATGGAAATATACATCATATTACTAGATATATGAATGAAAGACAAAAAAACAAAAGAGGTCGGGCAAGGCTGATCGTCTTGCAACTTCCTCTCTTTGTGATTTACAAAGTGTTCGAATGCTAGAAGGGGAGATTGGAAGATGAGTTTATATGAGGGAATCGATATTACAACAAGATTTAAACAGGGTAGCAGAGCTTTTACAAAAGCTTTCTGGTGAAGGTTGATCTCGAAAAGGATGAAGACTGGGGGGCTGACTACAGCTTCGTGAAGACAAATCTGGTTTGAGCAGAGTTTGTGCTTGTATTTGTTTGTTTGATTGAGTGTCCTTGTCGCTGATTTTTCTTCCTCCTTTTATAGACGATTTGGCTTGGCTGCCTGCAGTATTGATTTTGCCCGAATGTATCTGAAGGGCAGTGACTCATCAACTTTTTACTTGTACTGCCATTGTAAAGTACTTTTGGGCTGATTAGCTGGCTAGTCTACACCACTTGACCTCTAGGTAGGTGAGCAGGTGGTTTTAATGATCTGCACTTGGTCGGGAAACAAGCTCCTTCTTTCTTTTGGGCTTCGGCTGGGCCTTGGACTTTTCCTTCTTCTGAACCTTTTTTTGGGCTAACCCATTTTTAACCCAAAGTTCAAGTTTATCCCAAACAGTGCCCCCTTCAATTAATATTCAGGCTGGAATTCCAGGCACCAATATTGATTGAATATCCGCATGCCTGTATACCTGCTATCGGAACTTGTGTTTTCTAGATGGGATGAATGCAATCTTGCATCTCTTGCTCTTCTCATGACTTTTGAGCTATCCTCTGAGGTTCCTATAAATTCTGGCTCAAAACTTCTCTTGTCCAGCCAACAGATCATTTTCAACCTTCTCTTTTATCACCCTCGGACGTTTCTGCCTTCTTAGTTTTCTTCTAAAATTGGAAAATAGGTTCCTCCGGATTCAATTAGGGTTTCCTAAAACTCCCTTTTTGTGAGAAAAAGGATTTTCATTAAATATCTACTATCTCCAACACCTTTGGTCAGACACCCCGCTATCCCCAACACCTTTGGTCAGGCGGTTTCCTCCTGAAGGCTTGCCCTCCTGCTCGTTGCTTTAATAAGTCGGGCTTCACCATCATATTTGGTGATGATCCTTATTGAGGGTCATCTACCAAGCTCATCTTGGCCACACAACCCGATCACCTGATCCTGACCAGGTTTTGTCCATGAAGATACCAGAAAACTAGTCGAGACACCAACACAATGTAGAAGGAATGAAACATGGCACATTGGGGCTTAATCCGATGTAATTTTTACCAATTCGTCGAAATGAATGAAGCATCATTTTAACAACTTTTATCTTTCTGTCTTCTTAAATGGTTGATGAATAGACTGCATTCCAACACCCCAACGCCTGCTTTATCTTTCATCTTCTTCAATATAACAATCCCTAACATCCCATAATGTAAGACATTACTTTTTTAAGAATTTGACATTGATGGGATGTTTCTGCCAATTTCCTTCGAGGTCAGCTAAGTAACATCCTCCCTTGTCTAATACTTGACTAACAATAAAAGGACATTCCTATGTCGGGCTCCATTTCCCAAAGCCCCTAAGCTGAGCTCCTAGAGGAAGAACTGTCTTCCATACTAAATCTCTTTCCTTGAAAGACTTCAGTTTTACCTTCTTGTTATAAGCTCGGGCAACAACTCTCTTTCCTTCCTGAATCTGGTTCAAGGCCTCAATTCGGGCTACATCTAAATCTTCAATCCCTTGACACATAGCTTCTATGCACTCTTCACTGTGTAACCCGAATTGATTTTGAATCCTGACAGAACTTACATTGATCTCTATGGGAAGAACCGCATCTTGCTCGAATGTCAAAGCATAAGGAGTTGTCCTCGTTCCTGCCCTCTTAGAGGTTCGATATGCCCACAAAGTATTCCATAGCTTTTCATGCCACTTTTTCGGGCTATCTGTCGCCATCTTTTTTATAATGTTTATTAAAATCTTGTTGTTGGCCTTTGCTTGACCATTTGACTAAGGGTAGTAAGGACTGGACTGAATCATCTTTATTTTGTATTTGTTTGCAAATTCTTCAACTTCTTTTGATATAAAAGATGGCCCACGATCCGTGACTATGGTTTCGGGCACCCAAACCTGTGCAGAATCTTGGTCTCAATAAATTTCTTGACTGCAGCTGAAGTTATGGTCTTTACAGCTGAGGCTTCTACCCATTTGGTGAAATAATCAGTTGCCACAATTATGAAAGTATGCCCCTTGCTAGAATATGGATAAATCTGCCCGATGAAGTCCATTGCCCATCCTCTAAAGGGCCAAGGTTTAACCACTGGATTTAAAGGTACTAAAGGCACATGTTGGAGGGGTCCATGCCTTTGACATTCCTCATAGCCTCGAGCATAAGACTTGCAGTCTTTTTCTACGTCGGGCCAGAAATACTTATACCTTTTAATCAACTACCTCATCTTCGTTCCAGCTTGATGTGCCCCACATATCCCTTCATGTACCTCGGCCATTACTCTCATAGATTCCTCTTGGCCTAGACATTTCAGTAGTAGCCCATCCAGAGTTTTCCTTAGCAGGTTCTCCTCCCATAAGACATACTTAGTTGGTTGCTGTCTATTTTTCTTGCTTGTGGGTGAAGAAAGATCTTTCAAATGATGAATGATAGGCGATCTCCAATCTTCCATCTCGGTTTCTAGGACCATTACATCTAGACTGAATCCCCTTTCTAGGATAGAAGGAAGATTTCTTCTTTGAATCTCGACATCTACTCCATACCTTCTTTCCTGGATTGGTACTCCCGAGGCTATTTGCGCCATCTCATTGGTATCTAGATTAGATTCCCTGGGAACATGATTAACTGATACTTTAAAATCCCAATAGCTCAACAATTGTGTGGCCAAGTAATACCCAGCCATGGTGATATGTCTGCACTTGTATTCTCCGTTTAGCTGGTTTATCACTAACTTTGAATCATCAAATACCTCTACCTTCATTGCCCCCAGCTCTATCAAGATCTCCAAGCCAATTATTAAGGCTTTATACTCCGCCTGATTGTTGATATTCCTTTGGTAATCTAGAAGGAACGAGTAATAATGGTGAACCCCTTGGGGATTTATGATGACAATCCCTGCTCCAGAAGCCTTCTGAGTGTAAGAACCATCAAAATAAAGCTTCTAAGGAGTAATCCAAAGACCAGTTACCCTTTTTATTTCTTGTTGGACCCACTATTCTTCGCCCAAGATGCCTTTGCCTAGTGGGATCCAAACATTAATTACTTCCAGGATCCCTGGTATATTGACAATCTCATCTTGAGACTCTTGGTGCTCTGCTAAGAAGTCAGCAATTGCTTGGCCCTTGCCCGCCCTTTAGGGTACATATTGAAAGTTGAACTCTGATAATGCTAGAATCCACTTCCCAATCCTTCATGTTAGCATTGGTTTTGACAACATATACTTTATCACATCTGTTTTGGCGATGATGTGCACGTGACAAGGTAACATGTAATGGCTCAACTTACTAGCAGTGAAATACAGAGCTAGGCACAACTTCTCTATGGGGGAGTATCTTGTTTCTACCTCAGTCAGAATTCTACTGAGGTACTATACTGCTTGTTCCTTTCCGCCTTCATTGTTTTGGGCTAGTAAACTCCCGATTGATTTCTCTAAAGCAGAGATATATAGCTTTAAGGGTTTTCCCCTTTGAGGTGGTACCAACACTGGTGGAGAAGTCAAATAGGCTTTGATGCTGTCAAAAGCCTTTTGGTGTGGTGGTCCTCATTTGAAACTTTCTTTATCCTTCATTTTCAATAGAGGAGTCAACGGTTGAATCTTGCCCGCTAAATTGGCAATGAATCTCCTTAAGAAATTAATTTTGCCTAGTAGTCTCTGAAGTTGCATCTTGTTGGTGGGTGGAAGTGACTCTATTATTGCCTGAGACTTGTTCTTGTCCACTTCTACACCTCTTTGATGAACCAGGAATCCCAAGAAGTTGCCCGCTCTTACTCCAAACACGCACTTCTTTAGATTCATCTTGAGTTTATGGATCTTCATCCTTGTTAATGCTTGCCTGAGGTCTATCAGATGCTGCTCTTCTGTTTTAGATTTCACCACGATGTCATCGATGTACACCTCCATGTTATGGCCAATCAAATCATGAAAAATAGCATTCATCGCCCTTTGGTAGGTTGCACCAGCATTCTTGAGCCCAAACGACATGACTAGATATTCATATACCCCCACATGACTGGGACACCTAAAAGCTGTTTTATGTATATCTTCCTGGGCCATCTTTATCTGATTATACCTGACATTTCCATCCATAAAAGATAAGACTTTATGTTTTGCTATTGCATTTATGGATAGATCAGCCATGGGCATGTGATATTCATCTTTTGGTGTGGCGCCATTAATATTTCTGAAATCAACGCAACATCGTACTGCATTTGTTATGGCTTTTAAAACGGGTACAATGTTGGCCAACCACTCTACATATTTGGCAGGTCTAACAAATCCAGCTTTCACTAGTCTTTCAATTTCTTCTTTGACCTTTTTTTCTATTTCCTTTGACATCCTTCGTGGTGCTTGCTTAACAGGTTTATATCCCTCCTTGATGGGCATTCTGTGTTTCACCAAGGTTGAATCTAAACCTAGCATCTCAGTATAATGCCAAGCAAAACAATCTTTAAATTCTTGTAGAAGATAAACAATCTTTGCCCTATCATTAGTTTCTAATAAGCCATTGATTTGTATAGGTCTTGGATCTTCTTCTGTCCCTAGATCAATAACTTCCAAAGGATCCTGAACTTCTGGTGGTAGCTTGTCAGGTTCTGTACACAAAAATTTGACTAACTTCGGGTTTTCGGGCAAGTCGTCTGGCCCATCCAAGTCATATATGCACTCGGCCATTCGTATGGCCACCTCCAATTCTTCTCCGTAAAGTTCTTCCTTGCTTTCATCCTGGCCGGTCGAAGTTCCTAGCTGCCATTCGTGCTCTTCTTTTCCTAAGAGCTCCATTTTTTGTTTTCTTTCTCTCCCATACACCAACAGTCTTTTGATTAGGGACTTGACTACCGTTACCTGATCCTTTCTCTTTTGTTCTGTCATTGATGGTATTGAGGTGTTGGGACGATACAGGGTCTATCCCATTCTTCTTTAGTGGGGTACATTCTTTGTTCTAAGAGCTTTTGGGCCGTCACCTTGGTAGGGCGGTCGTTCTTATCTACTCCTGAACATTGCAGAATTCCTACATTGGGATCTTAGAAATTTTCTTCCGCTACATTGGCTGTAGGAAGAAATGGTCGTGATTCGGCCTCCACCATGTCCCAAAAGCCTGATTCCCCCGTTCCTGTTTCATGGTAAACGGCAACTTGTTGATGTAGAGTGGAGGGTATGGCAAGACTTTGGTGGATCCAGTCCCTTCCAAGTAATGCTCTATAGGTGGAAGTACAATCCACCACAAAGAATGCCAGCATGATTTGTTTGGATCCCAAGTCCACTTCTAAAGGCAATATCCCATGAGTTTTGGTGATAGCACCCGAGAAGCTCGAAACTGTGACATCTGTAGGAATGGGATCTTCTACACCTTTCCCTATCTTCTTCATTTTCTTAGCAGGCAATACGTTAACAGCTGCTCCACCATCAATCAAAACTCTTTTTAAGGGCACCCCCTCCAAATGAGCTGCAACATATATTGGCTTGAGATGGTTGGCTAGCAACATGTTTGGGCGGCTGAACACCATTTTATCAGTATAGATTCTTAATGGACCATTCTGGAACATCTTGGATGATTCAGCTTTTCCCAATTCTTCTTCTCCGACTACTTTAACGCTGACATGGGCCATCAATGGCTCTGCTGTCAAATAGTCACTTTCCATAGTGGCGGGCTGATCAGGTTCAGCACCAAACATGGCGGATAACACATACGTCATGTTGATAAGAAAGGTACTAGGCTATGGAAAGTCTTATTTCTTGCTCCTGATCTGTTCCATAAACTCATTTAACCAGGCCATCGCATCTTCTGGGAGTAATGATTTTGGTGCCCCTCTTGTTGATTTATGCCTGAATCTAGTATTTGCTTGGGAACTTTGCCAAAAGGATCCAATGATATAGAAGAGAGCTTTCTCTCAGGCGAAACAGTTCCTGGCATCATTATCATATCTTCTTGAGCTCTCCTCAATATCCTGTACTTCCCAGGGTGTAGGCTTTGTGGTACATGGTTTCCTTCACCCTCTGTTTTGCTATTAAGCCCTCTGCACCTCTTTTTTACTCCTCTAGTTAAACTGACTACTTCCCCCAGATGGTGTTTTTTCAAACTTCTGATTCTTGGAGGCTTCAGAAGTCGCAAAAGTCTTTAAAGAATTCATGTAGGCTTTATGCTGCCTCTAGACCCTTCTGATCATAGAGGCTCCCATTTGTTCGGTGGGTTGTCCATTTTTCCCGACTGATGCGAAATATATAAGCACACAAATTAAACCCTCTTTTTGTCAATTGTAGTAAAGAATGTAAGTAGGGATCGTTCTAGGCCGGGGATTAGGAGGGATTCCTAAATCACTTGGAAACTGACTTGGAAACGTAAAAACAAAGTTTAAAACACTAAACTAGACTCAAAGAATGCAAAACTATACTTTAAAATACTAAGATAAACAAAAAGATTCAAAACAGCAAATAAACACTCAAAACTGCCTTAAAAACACTTTCTGGGCAGTTTTGAACACCTAACACTAAATTCGACGAAATTGGGTTATGACTTGACTCAAGACACTTAAAAACACAAACTAAAGTGATTACTGACTAATCTAACATTTTGAAATAAATGGGAGATTGGTTCTTGACGAATTTGAAAACAAAACAAACTTTGTAAAACAAAACAGATTGTAAATGAATTTGAATGAAACTTATGGATGGAAGGCTAGCTAGGAGGTTCTTCTCCACACATGTCACACTTGCATACAAAACGATTTCCAGTTGTTTTTCGATAAACTATGAATACTCAACGCCCCAAATTAACTGTGAATTGCACTAATTAACCCTCAGTTTTTCCACAAGTTATTAGGTTTGATGATTGCATACGACAACCCAAAACATTCCCTACAAGTTCCCTACATGAATTACATAATAGAGATACAAGCAAGAATCATTAAGTTCTATGAAAAACATAAGCATTGACGAGGCACTCGTTACTATGATTTGCATGAAACTTATGCCAAGAATTTACTTAACGTGATTGTGACTAGCAACCTTTACTACTTGTGAATATAAGTTCATAACGATTAGGTGAAACTCCCTTATATTCTAGCGTCAAATTCATGCATGAAAATTAAGCGTGCACTCTCAACCAACATACACAAATCAGTTTTTATACGAACGGATAAGTAAATTGAATTCACAACTTATGAATCACAACTTGATGTAATCAAATCATATTGTAAGCATGAACATAGTTTCGAATCACCCCCTAACTAAGAGGGGTTTAGTTCCTCATACTCACAAAGCAAAGATGCATAAATTTAGACATTAAAATCAAGGAAAGAAAACACCTAAAATGCTCCAACTTGGACAACAGGTGCATCAATGGATCTCCCTTCCTCCTTGCTGCGGCATGAAGCTTGTGGACAGGTTTTGGGTGGTTTTTATGGTGTAGAATGGATGGGGAATGGTATGGAAATGTTTAGGGTTGATGGGTGGTGTGGCTAGGGGTGATTTTTGGCTGAATTTGGAGAGAATGGTGGTGAGAACTCACGGCAAGGACTAGGAAGAAAATCTGTTCTTTTTGATAAATATGGGAGATGGTATTTATAGGCTTGAGAGAGGACCACTCCATTTCCTTTGCATGTGCAGCTTGTATGGGTGTGAGTTGTCATGTTTCCCCTTTACATTTATACACACATGCTTCATCATTTCAACCACAAAACACACCAATTTTCTGCCATGCCTTGTGCTTTTCTTCCACTTTGCATGTGGTTTTGCTGCCATGTTTCTTTGCTTTGCCAATACACTTGCATACATACATGTTCTTTGCATCATTTCAACCACAAAACACACACATTTTCTGCCATGTATCTCCTTTACATTTATACACACATGCTTCATCATTTCAACCACAAAACACACCAATTTTCTGCCCATGCCGTGAGTGTCCCATTCACTTTGCATGTGGGTGTCTTTGCATGTGTTTTGTGGCAGAAATGTTGTGTAATGATGAGGAGTTGTTGCTGCAACAAAGGGTTTATTAAAAGGGATAAAGGAAATAAAACCCTAGGTTAACTAGGTAAACAGAAATTAAGTCTAAGGCTTCTAGAAATAAGAAATAAAATCAGAAACTTAAGGGAAATTGACTAAAAAGTACGGCTAGGGTATGGAACATAAAAGGAAAGTGTTTTAATGCAAGAGATTAGGAAAGAACCCTCTCCCTTGCACGGCAAGGAAGAGGAAAGGTCAAGGGATGTGGCTGTGATGTAGGCAAGGTTTAGGGAAAGGTTTAAATGTCCTAAAATTGAAGGGAAAGTAGATCCCTTGTACGGCAAGGGAATGGAGAATTGGGAAAGGTGCGGCAAAGGTCCCTAAGAGTTCTAGGGCCTTTGTTTCTTCAAGTCTTCAATTAGGAATCCTTATTTCTTCAAGTCTTCAATTCACCCATTCCTTTTGCTCCAAACGCTCCAAATTACATCATTTTGCACACTTTGGCCTTAGAATCTGAAAACACACAAAAGTAACTTTAAACACTTAAATAACTAAAGCAACACAACGTAAAAGCACGAGAACAAGCCCATTAAGTCGCATAAATATGCTCCTATCACCGACCACGTACCATTTTCGCCCGAGACGGGCAGGGTTATCCTTTTTTACAGTATTTGTTATCCTATCATTCCTTTTATCTTCTCTCCCTACATGGCCATATTGAGGATGCCTTATTTCCCTCTCTTTTATACCTTTAGCCTCCTTGTCTTTTGCCTCCTTAGAAGCTTCATGATTTCCAAACACTTCTGATAAAGCTCTAGGTTGGGAATCCCCTCCTAACCGCTGAAAAACACTTCGGGAAGTCTCTCTTCCTGTTGTCTGCCTAGCTTTTTCACATGCCTCTTTTCTTTCTTCTTCCTCTTTCCTTCTGATTAGTTCATGATCAATGAAGACTCCTGCTGGCGGTACTTCGAGCTCACACTCGCATTGGCATGTACTGCACAGAACCATCCCTTTGATTATGGCTGCTTTTGGATGTTCGGGCAATTTGATCACCCCTTTTGTGGATTTGTCAGCTGGCCTTCCTTCTTCTGTCTCCTTTGCAACCTTTCCTTTCCCCTTCTCAGCCCATGCTAAATTAATCATATTAACTAGGGCTTCTAAAAATGGGTTTGCATGCTTGTTTAGCATTGTTTCAACTTGCCCCTGATATGGGCTCGGTGGATTATTTGCTAAGGTCATCTCTTCATCTGGCTGGCTGGCCTCCAGTTTTTCTCTTTCTTCTTCCCCATAATCTTCCTCCCTGACTAGAGGTAAAGATATGGGAATATTTGGTTTCATAACTAGGTCTATTTTCCTTTTGAAGCCTGCGGATGTGTTTTCTAATCTTTGCAACATCTGCACCAAGGTAGTTTGCAAATCTTCAGGTAGCTTTGACATATTTCTTTAGCAATTAGGATCTGATCAAGCTATCCCACCGGGCGTGCCAAAACTATGTTCGTCTTAAGGAATATCCAGTGAGGTCGTTTCTTAACCAACGAGCACACAGCTCTTCGAGAGGTTGGCGCCAGTTGATGTTGTCTGTTAGGCTTCTGCTTATTGGCGGGTTGTAAGAGAAGGACAGAGTTAATTCTGAAAGGTGCCTTTGTAGAGCCTTAGGTGTAGGCCTTGAGGCTCACAATCAAAATTAACTTTAAGTACCCAGACGTGCCACTGCCATCTTTAGCATGACAGATGTAAAACCGATGTTAAGTGTTATTGTATATATATATATATATATATATATATATCCAAGAAACCCAGTTACTTATGAAAGGTGCCTTTGTGGGGCCTTAAGTGTAGGCATTGAGGCTTCCCGTCAAAACTAACCGAATACTTGAACATATATTGGTTGTTTCATTGTTGCAGAAGTATCACAATCGTTATACTTTAATTGTCTGAGCCCACAGAGCATAATGAATTCAGATATGTGCCTTTGTCGGGCCTTAGGTATAGGCTTTGAGGCTTCCTATCAAAGTTAATTTTATACTCAAGTGTTCTGTGGGAATCATGATATAACATAAGTAAAACTAGAGAATAAACCAATTACTTGCGCCCCAAGTAACTTCGAACTTCTTGTTATCAAGGATTGTCGTGGATGGGTTAAGTGCACATAGGGTTCTTTTTATGCTTTGAGACCAAGGACTTTTAATTGATCAATCTTGTCTGCCCGAATGGTTAGAACTTATAAGTCTTTTAATCATAAACTGGCTAGCAATAACTTGGATGCAGATGGAAATATACATCATATTACTAGATATATGAATGAAAGACAAAAAACAAAGAAGGTCAGGCAAGGCTGATCGTCTTGCAACTTCCTCTCTTTGTGATTTACAAAGTGTTCGAATGTTAGAAGGGGAGATTGGAAGATGAGTTTATATGAGGGAATCGATATTACAACAAGATTTAAACAGGGTAGCAGAGCTTTTACAAAGTCTTTCTGGTGAAGGTTGATCCCGAAAGGGATGAAGACTGGGGGGCTGACTACAGCTTCGTGAAGGCAAATCTGGTTTGAGCAGAGTTTGTGCTTGTATTTGTTTGTTTGATTGAGTGTCCTTGTCTCTAATTTTTCTTCCTCATTTTACAGACGATTTGGCTTGGCTGCCTGTAGTATTGATTTTGCTCGAATGCATCTGAAGGGCAGTGACTCATCAATTTTTTACTTGTACTGCCATTGTAAAGTACTTTTGGGCTGATTAGCTGGCTGGTCTACACCATTTGACCTCTAGGTATGTGAGCAGGTGGTTTGAATGATCTGCACTTGGTCGGCAAACAAGCACTTTCTTTCTTCTGGGTTTCGACTAGGCCTTGGACTTTTCCTTCTTCTGAACCTTCTTTTGGGCTTTCTTTTGGGCTAACCCCTTTTTAACCCAAAGTTCAAGTTTTATCCCAAACAGACTTCATGCTGAATCATCAAAGCACACTCAATATAAAAAATACAGAGGAAGAGAGAAATCAAAGGCCAATAGGAAGAACTTGAACTGCAACAATTGCCATAGCCAAAATCCTCCAAACACCTACTCAAACAATTTCTGAAAAACCTCCAATCGCCGACTCGAAATTTCTGACTTAAAAACCCAAATTCTGCACAAATCAACACAGATTATCAAAGAGACTCAGGCCCGATGAAAAACCTAAGCTCTTTGATACCATGATAACAATATTGATGAAGGTAATTCATGGAAGCGAAGAAGAACTCAGAGAGAGATAATGGAAGAAATATCCCACGGGTCAAAAAATTATAAAATATTTAAAATATCGAATTAGAAAATATTAAAATAATAATATAATAATAATAATAATGAAAAATATATAAAATGTAAAATAGTAATTTTTACAAAAGTATTTTTCAGATTCATAGTTCTGTAAAATCTTCATCGTAACTTCAAATTGGAATTTGCTTGCACCTATGCATTTGTATCGTCGAGTACTTTCAGAATACGGTAAAATAATAACTCGTACACGTCACAAAAAGACGATCAACTACTGTTTACAATCTCACCACTAGGGGCTTTTTCGTCAATCCATTATTTAAAAATTAATAAACTCGTAAAATTAAAGATGGGTTGTTACACCATAATAATAATAATAATAAATTATTACAAAAAGTAGAAAACCAAAAGATTTCAAACAAGAATTAAATATTAATCACCATATAGCATGATTCTTTAATTATTTGTTGATGCAAAAATGAACGAGGACTTTGGTACAACAGAAAATGTTAAGTTTGTGACCTTCGCTAGATTGCTCCTGTCACTAGTGTGGATAAGTATGTAAATGGATAGGGACAGGGAAGCAAACATAAGATGTACGTGGTTCACCCAGATCGGCTATGTCCACGGAGTAGAGGAGTTCTCATTAATTGTGAAGGGTTTACACAAGTACATAGGTTCAAGCTCTCCTTTAGTGAGTACTAGTGAATGATTTAGTACAAATGACATTAGGAACTATTGCGAGAGAATGATCTCTATTTATAGAAAAGAGTTTCTAGTTTCATTCTGACATTGACACGTGTCGTGTTGTGATTGGCTTCTGATGTTGACACGTGTCGCGCTGTGATTGGCCTCCTGGTTTGAGGGAAACTCTTCTGGGTCATTGACGGTATAATGTTGACCGGTGCTCAGTAGTTTCGGGATTGGTCAAGTATGGTACAAACAGTGCTCCCCTAAGTTCCCCTGTGAGGGAAGCTTCTAGGTTGGGGACTTGCAAGATCGAAGCCGTTGAGAAATCATGAAACTTCTAAGTACCGAAGTGTGGTATCATTTTCACTTGCCTCATCTGTCTCATATATAGATGTGACATCTTCTCTGGAAGTACTTTTCTTCCATCCAGGGGTGGTATCTTTAACCGATGAAGATGCACAAGGTAATGTATCAATTTCACTTGAAGCTTACTTGTAGTTTCGGGCTTGGTCAAGTGCGATACAAACCCTATAGTAGGAGTCCCTCAAGTCGCCGAGCTAGGAGATTTGCCGAAGGAGGTAACAGACAAGGTAAGCAATCAGACTTCCAAGCAAGCAACCTGGATCGGATGTTCGACTTTGGCTTCCGGTTGATTGTTCTACTTCTCCTTGTGTCGTAAATAGCAACAAGGATAAGGAGAAGCAAATGGAGAATAAAGAATGATATAGCACCCATCATTCTTATCCCCTACTGGTCCTCTTACCGTTGGGGGCTCTGTGATGAAGAATGATATGATCGCTGCGGTGGTGGCCAGGAACCTTTTCACACCTAAAGATAGCAGACTACTTTCCAAACGGTCTGATGAGTTAGCTGTTAAGGATTCTCTGGCTCTCAGTGTTCAGTGTGCAGGTTCTGTGTCTAATATGGCCCAATGCCTATTTGCTCGAACCTGCCAAGTTGAATCATTGGCGGCTGAAGTGATAAGTCTTAAATATGAGATCAGAAGGCTCAAGCATAAGAATAAATAGTTGCACAGGCTCGCATATGACTATGCTACAAACATGAAGAGGAAGCTCGACCAGTTGCAGGAATCTGATGGTCAGATTTTACTTGATCATCAAAGGTTTGTGGGTTTGTTCCAAAGGCATTTATTGCCTTCATCTTCTGGAGCTGTACCACGTAATGAAGCTCCAAATGATCAACCTTCGGTGCCTCCTCCTTCTGGGGTTCTGCCTAGTACTGAGGCTCCGAATAATCACCCTTTGGTGCCTCATCTTTCTGGGGCTTTGCCAACTGCTGAAACTTCTCCTGAGCAACCTTTGTGAAGGCTCCTTCTTATTTGTTTATTTTGATTCATGTATATGTACATATTTGTAACTTATTAGAGATATCAATAAACAAGCTTTGCTAATGTATTGTGTTAAATACACCAAGGCTTTCTTCACTAAGTTCTTTGAATTTTTTCCATTTGTTGAAGCTTGTATGTTGAAGCTTTGTGAGTGAAGCATGTAGGTTGAGGTAGTGTTCCCTTAATTTCTCAAGTGAGGAAAACTTCTTGTTTGGAGACTTGAAAAATCCAAGTCACTGAGTGGTCGTGAGACTTCCGAGTATCAAGGTGCAGTAGCATATGGTAGGAGTCCCCCAAGTCTATGGTCAAGGGATTTGACGAATGAGGCATTTCCTTTCTAAGTGGGAGCCCAAAACTCCTTCATATCTATTTGTTATGAAAGTTGTTAGGCCCAAAGAAGAGGAGGCTGAGGCAAATTTTGTTTTCGAATTTTTTTTTTATTCGAAATTTTTTTTTCCATTTTTTTTTTTCGAATTTTCGAATTTCTGAAATTGTGAAATATATATATATATATATATATATATATATTTTTAAAGCTTTGTAGGTAAAGTTTTGGTGTTGAAGCTTTGTAGGTGAAACTTTGAGGTTGAAGCTTTGTTGGGTACCATGAATTGATTTTGCTTCACACTATCTTGATCAAGATAGTGTGAAGCTTTTGTAGGTGAAGCTTTTGTGTTGAAACTTTGTAGGTGAAGCTTTTGTGTTGAAACTTTTGTGGTGGGTGAAGCTTTTGTGGTGGGTGAAGCTTTTATGGTGGGGGAAGCTTTTGTGGTGGGGGAAGCTCTTGTGGGTGAAGCTTTTGTAGGTGAAGCTTTTGTGGTGGGTGAAGCTTTTGTGGTGGGTGAAGCTTTTGTGGGTGAAGCTTTTGTAGGTGAAGCTATTGTGGGTGAAGCTTTTGTAGGCTTTGGAGTTGAAGCTTTGTAGGTGAAGCTTTGGAGTTGAAGCTTTGTAGGTGAAGCTTTGGAGTTGAAGCTTTTGTTGGGTACCATGAATTGATTTTGCTTCACATTATCTTGATCAAGATAGTGTGAACTTTTGAGAATTTGTAGTTGTCCTCCATTAATGAAGCTTTGGAGTTGAAGCTTTTGTTGGTGAAGCTTTTATGGGTGAAGCTTTTGTTGGGTACCATGAATTGATTTTGCTTCACATTATCTCGATCAAGATAGAATGAAGCTTTTGAGAATTTGTAGTTGTCCTCTATTGATGAAGCTTTTGTTGGTGAAGCTTTGGAGTTGTAGCTTTTGTTGGTGAAGCTTTGGAGTTGAAGCTTTTGTTGGCACCATAAATTGGTTTTGCTTCATAGTCTTGATCAAGAGTGTGTGAAGCTTTTGAGAATTGTGGTTGCCCTCCATTGATGAAACTCTTGTTGGCACCATAAATTGGTTTTGCTTCACACTGTCTTGATCAAGAGTGTGTGAAGCTTTCTACGAGTTGTAGTGTTTGTATTATTACAGAGGGGATATGTCTGAAGCAGATGCAAGAGGGCTAAATAGCTTGATCTTCGTATGCCATGCACTGAAGTTGTTGTTGGCTTGCAATAAGACTTTGTTGGTGACTATAACTCTTGTTGGGCATAAGTGCTCCCTTAGTTGAGTTGTAAAGCTTGAGGGTTTTTGATTATTTGTGAATGCTAGGAGTTCACATGTACAAGTTATACCACTCATCTTCTGGTAGTTGGAATGAATGGTGAGTTGTTTTCATCACTTTGTTGGTGGTACGAAGGTGAGTGCCTTCATCACCTTTCATTACATTTCATCACTTGGTTGGTGGCATGAAGATGAGTTCCTTCTTTACCTGGTTGGTGGTATGAATGGCAAGTTACCAAATGATATTAGAGTACGGGTTGTACATTTCATCGCTTGGTTAGTGGCATGAAGGAGAGTACGGGTTGTACATTTTATCATCTGGTTGGTGGCATGAAGATGAGTTACTTCTTCACCTGGTTGGTGGCATGAGTGGCAAGTTTCCAAATGATATTAGAGTACTGGTTGTACATTTCATCACCTGGTTGGTGGCATGAATGAGAGTACGAGTTGTACATTTCATCACTTGGTTGGTGGCATGAAGAAGAGTACGGGTTGTACATTTTCATCACCTGGTTGGTGGCATGAAGATGAGTTCTTTCTTCACATTTCATCACCTGGTTGGTAAGAATAAGGGCAAGGTGTCGAGGCACATTGTAGCAAGTGTCGAATGACACAAAGTATGTTGAACCATTTCGAAGCATAGTTGGTTTATGTATGGATGTGTTGGAATGTATGATGTTTATGTATGAATGTGTTGGAATGTATGATGTTTATGTTGATTGATATGAGTGATGCGTATGAATGTTTTGCTATGCATGAAGGGATCCATGCTTTTGATATGTGAACCATGTTGGTTGTAACACTTAGTATCACATACGTTGTGTCAAAGTACGCATGTTGAAGCTCTGAGTTGGAGTATAAGGGTAGGTCAGCGTAGACCAAGTATTCTAGTGCTAGGAACGCAAAAGACTCAGAAGAAGTTGTTTGAATTCTCTTTTCTTTAAATATTTGCCGAATGGCTTGTGTGACAAAAGATCTCAAGCGGTTGAGAGTCAAAACATTTGTAATGTGTATGCCTTCTTATAATAGCACTTCCTTCAGTACCTAGTCCTCCACTTTGAAAGAGTGAGGCTTGGCCCAATAGTCATAATCGTCGACGGTACGTTCACCCCTGGTTGTCTTGATACGAACTTTTATCCCTCTTGTTGTAATGGGATTGCTGAGAGTAAAAATCCTTCCTCTTACCAAGAAACAGATACGTTTGGTGACTTAGCGAGTAGCTAAATGAGGCAGGAGATGATGCAATGGGTGTCTGAATGGCTAAGATCTCCTCACTTGGTAGAACTTGACTTCCACTTCCCACTTGTTGATAGGGGTTAACCATATGGGGGTTCCCTTGGTATGTCCTTGCTTCGGCGGAAGCATGGTTGTAAGCCTGTGCCATCACCTCAGAGTAAGTCTTCCAAGTGTTGGCATTGATCATGTACTTGAAGAAACAATCACGTAAGCTTGCCGTGAAGGCCTTGAGGGTGGTCTTGTCATCTGCCTCATCGTAACGAGAATACTCATGGCTAAAGTGACCGACATACTCTCGTATTGACTCGTCTGACTTATGGCGAATAGTGTACAAGTCATCTGCAGAATGCAAACGATCGTTCTAGAAGATGTGTTCAGAGACAAACAGTTTCCTCAGTTCCTCAAATGAGTCTACTGTCTCAGGTTGAAGACGGCAATACCAGTTTAGAGCTCCACCATAGAGGGTGGAGGGGAAGATAAGACATCGCTCTTCGTCGGTGTGCATCTGATATGCCATAGTGGACTAAAAAAGGTTATGATGTTCAATTGGGTCCTCCATTCCAGTATAGAGTTGTAAACCAAGCTTTTGTTTTGTCTTCGCTTGAAGGGGGTGTCGAGGATTCTCCTTGTGAGAGGACCAAGCCTGGGTTGGTTCCAGTCAGGTATCTAGGCCTAACGCTCAGCCTTCAACTTCTTTACTTCCTCATAGAGCTGTAGGACAAGGGGGTCCTGAGTGGAGTCATGTACCACTAGAATTTTCTTTCGTAAGTCTCCATCGCCTCTTGGAAGTAGGAAAGTTTGAGCAAGGGCATGTGGTTTTCCCTGGACTCGCCGTACTGACTTCTAGGGCGAGTCTGTCGGAATACCTTAGAGTCCCTTGTACCTTCATGTTCCTCTAGGACCTGTCGTTCATTCTCTAGATTGGCAGCTGGCCTGGGTTGTGGGATGGGACCAAGTCTTTCAGAAACCCTTGGGTCATTGATCTTTGAGCATATGTGGAGGGGATTCTCTCGACATTGCTTTAGGAAGCCTCGGCAGTCACGATAAATGGCTTTCGATCCTTCCAACCCTTCTACAAAGAGGTGTATTCCTCCACTTTTCCTGCTTCGGGTCGAAGCATCTGGGTTGAGATAAGTCTCATGTTGATCAATGTTTTGATGATTAGCTCGCTCCTCATCAAGGATACCCATGTCGAAGGGAGGTGACCCTCCGTGTTGGGGGGCAACCAGATGATGGTTGATGTCCACAGGGGCAATGAGCTCGCGTGTTTGAGTACGCCTAGTTTCGTGGAGCGTCTCAAAGAGCTTCTCATACTGCTCATGGAAGACCTCATTCTTCATTGCTATCTTGTTGTTCTGAGCTTCTAGCTCATCAACTTTAGCTTGAATAGCAACCTTCTTTCCTTCATTCTTTCATTGCTTCGCACTAGGTGCAAGATGGGTGTCATTTTGTGTGTTGTGGCTTCCTTCGCTCCCCATGTTAGAGAGGGATGTCTAGTTAAAAGAGAGTGTACGAATGGTGGAAACCAGCTTGGCAAAGCTGAAGCGAGTGGGAATAAGTGTCGTTCCTACAGACGGCGCCAAATGTTGATGCACAAAATCAGTAAGGACTTTGGTACAACAGAAAGTGTTAAGTTTGTGACGTTCACTAGATTGATCCGGTCACTAGTGTGGATAAGTATGTAAATGGATAGGGACAGGGAAGCAAACACAAGATGTACGTGGTTCACCCAGATCGGCTACGTCCACGGAGTATAGGAGTTCTCATTAATTGTGAAGGGTTTACATAAGTACATAGGTTCAAGCTCTCCTTTAGTGAGTACTAGTGAATGATTTAGTACAAATGACATTAGGAAATATTGTGAAAGAATGATCTCTATTTATAGAAGAGAATTTCTAGTTTCATTCTGACATTGACACGTGTCGTGTTGTGATTGGCTTCTGATGTTGACACGTGTCGCGCTGTGATTGGCCTCCTGGTTGGAGAGAAACTCTTCTAGGTCCTTGACGGTATAACATTGACCGGTGCTCAGTAGTTTCGGGATTGATCAAGTATAGTACAAACATTATTAATTCCCAAATAAATTACACCAAGGAAGTACAACAATATTATAAGGAAGAATGACATGCAAATGACATTTAAACCCCTAATGCACGCAATAGTTAGATGTAAAACACCAACGACACCTAAAATGGCGTCCACATTAGTACAAGCCATGGTGGGGTTTCGGTAAACGTTAACTGATGCTGATCATCTTCTTGTTCTTGGTGTTTGGCGCTTTAGCCTTGTCGGTTGTGAAAATCGAAGAGAAAAATTGGACGATATTCGCTTCACTGACCTCCTCTTTGCTGGAATTACGCTCGCAGTCGCACCTGCTTTCGGTTTGAAACAATATGGTTGCTCATCAGGATTCTTGCCTATTTTATGCGATGACTTCAATTTCATCAGCATACCTTTTGGCTTTGTCTCTAGACTTGCCTTCGCTGATATCTCTCTATGTCTCGGTGTGTTGATTTGTGTGCTCGTGAACCATAATTTTATGAGTTTAAATAAGCAGCAAAGAAGGCAAGACGAAGAGAGTGGTAATTGGTGAACTATGGATCGACGTAGGCTCTTTTACAATTTGGTCGTGTATGTTGAGAGATTTTCAGTGTGACCATCACACAAAGTGGTACACCACGTGTCCTTATAGAAATAGTGGGTTATGTGTGTTAAAAGGTTAATAACTTAAAAATTAAAATTTTCCACCACTTGCATAAAAACATATGATATACCATCCGTATTCCTATTACAACTAAAAAATTCTCGTGTAGCTAGGTCAATGTCATGACGTGAACGTATTAATTACGCACTTTTAGTTTTGCGTCATTAGAGCCGCACCAAACGGACTTGGCTTATCTGCCCTCTTAGTTCCCACACACTCCCATCCCCTCTTATTTGTTCAGTTACGGTTAAGCCACGTCAACATTTTATATCACTATTGCTTTTTGTCTTATTATTTCTATAAAAAAATCAATATAAAATGTTAACGTGGCTTAACGGTGACCGCACAAAATAAGAAAGAATGGGAGTGTATGGGAACTGGGAGGGCAGAAAAGCCGAGTCCGCACCAAACCCCCGCACGCAATCACTTTTGTATATTTTAATAATTTTGTTTTCTGCACCAATTTCAATTTATTTGTGGTCATAGTTTGCACTACATTTGTGATTTTAAGAAATAGGAAATTTGCATAAAGTTCATCAAAACATGCATATATGAGTTTGTGTCTTCCCCTATCACCCTCTCATATCTTTCAAATGATAGATTGTTAGATTAGTTACTAATGTAATTCGAATCCATATCAATCATGTAAAAACTCAACTCTTTTCTACTATTGTAGGCCACCTCACCCTCGCATATATCTTGAAAATCTAAAGAAGTGACGAAACATGGAGGGCATGAAAAATGATATGTTGCGAAATGAGGAATATTTTTGTCATCAATATAACAATGACTTGTATATTTGCCGGCGACTATTGACTCTGACAGTTGCGATGCCCTTCAAACATGTGTGATGGAATTTCACAACTCACAAGACTTGGGTGCCCCTATACATGAAACACGTTTTTAAGTTCTTTAAAGGAAAAGAATTGGTCCTTTATACAAGGGAGGCAGATTGTTTGCCTTCCCATTACCATTGACACACTCCGACTCGGAATGTCCACTAGGACCCCGAATCAAGCCGTGCTGGCCGACACCTGGAAGGTGACGAAGCCATAAAGTGTGATAATGTATAAAATGTGAATAAATTAAAATCTAAAAGTGCCTAAGTACACGAGTGCACGGTGAGTAGGTTTGGGCCCATTTCATGCATGATACAGAGCATAAGTAAAGTACAGTAAAGTAAGATAATGACTATACCATCAAAAGAAGCCACATGTACTGGGAAGTGCCACGAATCCTCGTCGATACGGAAACCTTGGTGCTAGAACCTGGAGGGGTGCATAAATAGAAAATATGAGTGGTCAAACAAAGATTTTCAAAGTCATTTCCATTATCAAAGGTAGTAACCCCTCGCCGTAAAATCTGTATAGTTTCCAGCAAATCATACTACGTAGAAGTATGAAATCAAAAGTATACCAACAGTAACCCAGAAGTATACTACTACTCAGCATCTCATTAGTAATATAATTTGCTTAATAAACCATATTAGCTTGCAAGTCGGAGTCACCTATAGTGACTTGTACGACTTATCCATATCTCATCACATATCTCAACAATCATTGCTTGCATATAAGTCGGAGTCACCTATAGTGACCTGTATGACTTATCCATATCTCATCACATATCTCGTAAATCATTGCTAGCATATAAGTCAGAGTCACCTATAGTGACCTGTACGACTTATCCAAATCTCATCACATATCTCATCAATCATTGCTAGCATATAAGTCGGAGTTACCTATAGTGACCTGTACGACTTGTCCATATCTCATCACATATCTCATCAATCATTGCTAGCATATAAGTCGGAGTCACCTATAGTGACCTGTACGACTTGTCCATATCTTATCATATATCTCATCAATCATTGCTAGCATATAAGTCGGAGTCACCTATAGTGACCTGTACAACTTGTCCATATCTCATCATATATCTCATCAATCATAGCTAGCATATAAGTCGGAGTCACCTATAGTGACCTGTACGACTTATCCATATCTCATCAAATATCTCATCAATCATTGCTGGCATATAAGTCGGAGTCAACTATAAATGACCAGTATGACTTATCCGTATCTCATCACATATCTCATCAATCTACTAGCCGGAGTCACCTCACATGACTTGTACGGCTGAATCAATATCTCATCAACATACTCACTACCATCACTATCATCAACATGTACTCACCTGAAGCTTACTTGGGCGTTCGCAGCATCATTTGGCACTTCGAAGCATTCACAATAATTAGGTTCAGGTAATACACATATGAATATGTCATGATGCAATCTAGAACTCAACTATAACATAGTATTTTCAAGTATATATATAACATGGCGTGAAATGCATAATCTGTAAGTCCCATTTCCAAACTATTTATTTTCGGGGATAATTATCGGTGATAAGCCCAATTAGACACTAGTTTAATTAATTAACATAAATTACGTTTCCTTACTTCAATTCCTTGATTCTTCACACATTGATTTATGAACAACAATTAACTACCAAATCATAAGGTTAATTCTCACATTTTCCACCAATGTCCCTCACATTGTTCAATTCCCCAAACAAGGATATTGTCTTAATTATTTAGTCTCATTTATTATATGGCTGCATCTAACGTCTTGTTAGACTGCCTACATACCCTAAACAGGGATCAAGCCATTTGTAGTTCGCCTTAGTACTTCAAAGCATTGACAATAATTATATGAAATATTCAATTTATAAACGTTTGAGGAAATGTCAATCTTATATATATATATATATATACACACACACACACACACGATAGAAGAGAAAAGACCTACTCACCTTAGGTCCGCGCTACGACTCCCTCGCACGAATATCGAGACGTCACGAACTATCGTCGCCTGTGGCCAAGTATCAAATCACGTCCCAGAGTTCTTATTGATAGAATACATAATTTACATAAAACATATCCTCAAGGACCTTCAAGAATAATTTGAGACCCATTGACCAAGAGTCAACTGTCGATCGAAGATCGACAGTTGGGTCCAAAACCCTGTATAACTCGATCTGGAAGATTAACACATCATATTTCTAATCCGCAACTTCCAAATATCTACATTATGCTTCTAGAATAACATACTAAAATTTCATTACGATCCAACGGTCGGATCTCTACCAATGGCCCAAAACCAAGTGGAGGTTAACATTTATTTTATAAACTTACAAATCCAATTCCGGAAGATCCATAAGTCGGATTCCTAATCCGTAAGTTTCTATGATCCTCAAATATTATTCATTATAACATATCGAAATTTGGTGATGATCCAACGGTCGGATCGTCGATTCATACTTTTACCAAATAATGTATCATAATGAATCTAACTTCAAATAATCAGATTACGACATTCAGACATCAATTATGAATTCAGGGCCTCTAATTGAACTTAGGAAGACACCATCGCCCCACTGGCCACGCGCCACCGCACGTGCCTCCGTCGGAGGTAGTCGGCCACCCTAACTTGTCGGAAAATCCAACTATTTCAAAAAATTACCAAATTTTATAGAAGTGAAGATCTCAATGAGTAGAGTAACTTTTATACCTATGGCCAAGGCCAATTTTTCCAGGAAACACATCAATTTCATGAAAATCCGACGGAAACCCTATAAAGGGAGTGCTTCGATTCTTCCTCCTTGACTTTCCGCCGCCCCTAAAACCTATTGGGCTTTGTTCAGGAGTTCAAGGGAAGTCTATTGGTAGAGATAATTGAATGAAATTGTTTCAGGTTTGGTGGATCTCGAGCAACCTTTCCCATGGCACCCATGGTGGTTTTTCCACCAAACTTCAACCAAATTCCTTCTAATTTTGGGTGGAAATCGAAGAGGGGAGGTTATGAAAGAGGTTACAGGTAATGGATGGGTGAATTTCGCCTAAAAATATGGTGGAAGTGGCCTGAATTTCACACCTGTTCGAAACCGGGTTGTTGTGGGTGTACGGGTCGAATTGGTTGGTTAGGTGCTCTGCACCTCCCTCCTTTCCCCTCTTTTCCTGCTCTCCCACTGGTCATCTCCACACATCCTTCTTCCTGATTGTGCAAAAGCCCTTTCTTTTTCTCCTTTCTAATTGGGCAGTAGCCTTCATTTTCCTCTATTTCGTTTTTCCTTCTTCCCCGATTCCCATTTCTTTTTTTTTTCCAACCACCATTAAAATAATCACAATAATAATTCATACGCGTCATGAACTAGTGATCAACGGAAATCAATATCCTCGCATCTAGGGTATTCTCGTAATTTCACATTTTTAAATTTATAAAATAATAAAATTTGGGATGGGTTGTCACAACCATGCCTTTTATATTGATTTTTTATAGAGATAATAAAACATGTTGACGTGGCTTAACGGTGACCGCACAATGTAGGAGGGGATGGGAAGAGCATGGTAAAAAGAGGGCAGACAATCTGCCTCCTTATACAATGAGTCAGTCACTATTCTTTTTCTTTTTTTTTAAATACATTACCAATTATAAAGAAAAAAGATATTTGTTTTTTATCAGATAAGGAGTGAAACAGTATTCCTCTATTTGTGAGCATGACGTAGATTAGTGCTCCTAAAAAAGGATTAGAATTCTCTCACCTTCTCATTCCATCCCATTCCATCCCCTCCTCTGACATTCTCTATTTTGTCTTTCTCTTTCTATAAAAAAATTAATATAAGATGTTGACATGGCTTAACCATGACCGTTCAAATAGAAAGGGAGGGAAAAAAAAGAAGGGAGAGAATCCTACTCCCCTAAAAAATGGTTTACCCAAAATATGAAGTTATTTAATTATTAGGTAAACTACATTTTGTACCCATAAGTTGTTGAGAGTTGATGATGTGTGGACAATTTGTCCCACATCAGTGAGGGATTGACTTAGCTATGAGCTTATATGGTCTTGGACTACTCTTCATATTGCTAATTGATTTTATGATGGAACCCCAATTTCATCATGGTATTAGAGCATGTAGTCCCTCGTGTGAAAGCCCAAGTGCCACATGTGCTCATGTGTCACCCAGTTGTTGTCCACTTGTAGGCTAGAAAATCAACCACACGTACAGGGGCGTGTTGAGAGTTGATGATGTGTGGACAATTTGTCCCGCATCGGTGAGGGATTGACTTAGCTATGGGCTTATATGGTTTTAGGTTACTCCCCATATTATCAATTGGTTTTATGGTGTAACCCCAATTTCATCACAAGTTTGGATGCAATTACAACTTCTTACAACATCTTTAAAATATTTCAATTTCATACTTTTACTATTATTTCATTTCAATTCCGTGCAACTGTCCCAATGTCTGTTAGTGTTTCTGTTATCTGCTTACGTGTATTAAAAATTAATAGAATTTATTTTTAATTATACAAAGGGTCTACTCTCTCCTTCTTCTCCAGCCACCCTTTTCTTTCTCTCTTCTTCTCTAGCAAAAGAGTTGGTGAAGATCGGGAAGTGTGCAAGCTATATGATAGCGTATAAGCTTCTTACATTGATTTCGGTGTTACCGGCTGCAACCGCTTCAGTGGATAAAGCTTTTTCTGCTATAATATTGCGAAAACATCATTGCGTACAAAATGGGAGATCAACGATTGAGTAATAGCATGATTGTTTACATGAAGAGATGTATTTTCTTTTATTGATAACGAGTCTATTATGCAATATTTTTATGACATGAAATCTTGCCTGCAACAGTTGAAATTTGTTTGTATTGATAAATATAAAAGGATTAGGTTGTTGCCATTTTTTTTAACCCTGCACTCTTTTAAGTTCGCCGCTCCCCCCTGACAATTCATGGCTTCGCCACTAGTTGTATAAGGTTAATTATAATTGTATGCAAATCTGAGAGGGTAAATTGTAATTTACCCTTAATTATTTGATGCTGATATTGATATTCATAGATATATTAAGTTGGACACTTGTGGAAATTTCAAGCTGTACCGTATTTTTGTAAGAAGTTTATACCAAGTTGATGCATGTCAAACTCAAAGACCAAGACAGCAAATAGTTGATAAAGTTTTAAAACTTTTCCAAACTAAAAGAAATGATGCAGCACGGTTTCAAAGATGAGACTCTTACATCGACACGATGAGTTCCAAAATGTAACAATCAATCATAATCAACGAAAATGAAAAGAAGTTTCTAGCTCGATGCTTTGTGTATATAGGCGACGTGGCTGTGTAGAAATTGGTACTGGACATGGCGGCTGTGCGACATGGCCAACTTGTTAAGCTTTTGAAATGAGTAACGTACAGGAGTAGGCTTTCATGCATCTTTAGTTAATTATTTTCATATGCATAAGTACATAAATAATGATACAAATTAACAATCATGGTCAAATAACAATTATCCAAACTCGAAGAAACGCACAATGACAGAAAATACAAGGGCTATGCGGTTCACCATCTAAATTTGAGTGTTACCCTTATAAGAGTATTGTCTGCTTACAGGGGAAGTGAATATCTGGAAAACCTAGAGAAATTACAATGGGAGCAACAGTCGATTTATAGCCAAGTAGGCCGGTCAAACAGGGTTGTCTCCAACAATTGAAACTAGCTTGCCATTCGAGTTTGTGCGAGACCAAATTTATATCTACTAAAGCCCAGTTTCAAACCACTGTTCATCCTGTGAGTAGGAGCACTGTTCACCAACAGTGAAAGGACGGAACTGCTCTTGGTTTCTGCTTTGGTTCCCTTACTGTTCACACTTTGCTATAGTAAGAAGTCTGTTTTGTCCTTCCCTGCCTCTCGTCTCTCATCAGCTTTGGATTTGGTTTGTATTGGACAAAAAAATAAGATTAAAAAAATGTTAGGAGTTAAACACAAGCACATGATTTCTGACACCTAAAAGGATAAAAAATAATAAAGAAATTGGTTAGAGAGAAAAAATTGATTAAACAAATGTGAAAAGTGTGTTTGGTTTATGTTTTCTAATATTTTCTCTACCCACTCAGACTCCCCATCCCAACATTGTCACACTCTCTCATCCCTCATTGCTCTCTGCCTCTCCCCATTTGTCCCCCCCCTCTCATCCCTCATCCCTCATCCCTCATCCCTCACGTCTCTCTCTCTCTCTCTCTTTCATTGTTTTTTTGCCTGCCTTTCTTTCTCTCTCAAGCTTTCTTTTTCTCCGTTTCCGATTTTCTTATCTTATAAATATATTGGGTAGAGCAGACCACTTGTTGATCATCTCTTGCATGATTTCCACGTGTTGATCATCGGTAGTGTTTTTGTTGAGAGGATTTTATCCTTTTTGTTTCGTTTTCATTCCTCTCTTTGTTCACTTTTTACTTTCGTTTTTCTGCTTCTCTCTTTCGCCTCTTTTTCTTAATTTTGTATTTAGGGGTAGGCCTTTTGTTTGAATTTGGGTTTAGTTGATTTTGAAGGTTTCAAGTTGGTTGCCCTTTTTTGTTTTTAATTTTGTATTTAGAGTTAGGTTTTTTGTTTGAATTTGGGTTTACCTGATTTTGAAGGTTTAGAGTTAACTGTTTCCTTTGGATTTTTTATGGGGGTGAGACTTATAGAATAGTAGGGTTTTCTTTTTGTGTTGGGATGCCCATCTCTCATTCCTCCGTCTCTGGTCTTTTTTTTTTGGGGTTTTGCTCTGCTTTTTCAGTACATGCTTTCCACATGTTGATCATCGGCAGTGTTTCTGTTTAGAGGATTTTACCCTCGCTGCCCATGCGTCCATCATCGTTGAAGATGCCTATTCTCAACTCTTCTGCGTCATTCTGCTTTCTCTCATCTAAATCCAAAAGATTAGATCACAGCTTCTCAAACTCTCTCTCTCACACCGCCACCATCAGGCCGCAGTTGCTCCAAGGATGGGTCTCCAAAGAGGTCATTTTGTAAAATGCTCTCAACTTAAGGCAAGTAATTTGAAATTTTGGTCTGTTTTTCAATTATTATGCCCAATTTTGAATTTAAGTCTATGTACTTTAAAAAAAATGATTTGGGGTTATTGAAATCAGCAATGGAAAAATCTGCCAAAAAACACAAGATTTTGGTATTCAAATTATGTGTTCTCTCAGACTTCACAATTGTTGGATCTGGGTTCTCTTCAGACTTCACAATTTGCTAGAAAACTCAAGGTTCCTCTCTCTCTCTCTCTCTCTCTCACTCTCTCTCTCTCTCTCTCTCTCTCTCACCTTTTTTTCAATTCATGATCGTATTTGCTTTGCATGAATGCTGGATCTGTTGCTTTCGACAAATTCTGCACTATGTTTGCTGCACTTATTTTTTTGTTGTTTGATTTGATGAATTCTTGGGAAAATCCAAGCTGAATCCCGTTTTGATTCAAAGAAATTTTACACCCAGCAAAACTTGGTTGCCGTTCTGATATGAAGAAATTTCAAACCCATGAAAGCTCGGGTTTCTTGATGAGTTCTCCGACATATTTGTTTTGGGTTCTCTTTTTTTTTTTGTTCAAATTTTTATAATTTTAATTTTTAAAATCTGGTTTAAAGAAATTTTTCTGATTTTAACATTTAGCTATTGGATTGCATGAAATCAGTATTTAAAGAATTCTTTTGTATGAGAATGCAATGATGGACTCTTTTTTTTGCCCAGCGAATCTGTGATTTAAAGTCTTAAACTTTTGATTGAAATTTTTTAGAGCTTTTATCGTATTTGTTATCTATGCTGATGTTAACAGAGTGTTTTTTTTTTAATCAAAATTTTGTTTTATTTTATGTTGGGCAGCTTTTGGTGTGCTACGGATGTTGGTTTATTGCTCTTTGCATACACTTAGCCTTTGAGCTACTAAATACGTCAAGGTATACTAACTTTTGTCTTAAGGGTACCCAAAAGCAACCGATGAAATCAAAATTACCCTACAAGACATGCAAGATTGTGTTGCAATGTTAAATTATGTGCTTATATATATTGTATGAAAGATTATACTTGGAAGATATAACGTTGCAAAGATCAATGTTGTTTCTATTGAATCTTAGCTTTCAGAGAACTCAGAGATGTAAAAAATATATTCTTCTCATTTACTTTTGTTATTGAACAATACATTGACATCAGTATATATAGATACAATTCTATTGACATAATTGACCTCAACATACAGCAGCTAATTACACATTTACCCTTTGTCTAACTAACTCTAACTATACAATTACTACTAGGCTCTTTGCACCCCCTTAAGCTGAGACTTGGGACTGGAAAAATGCCAAGAGGAAGCTTGGATTGCAGAAAGCAGAATCTGTGTTTTGATAGAGATTTGGTGTGGATATCAGCTAACTGATCTTGGCTGCAGAAATAAAGAACTTTAATCAAATGGGCCAAGACTAATTCCCAAATGTAATGATAATCCACTTCAACATGCTTTGTCCGAGCATGAAACACAGGATTGGAGGCAAGAGAAATTGCTGAAATGTTATCACACCAAAGAGTTGGAACTAAAGACAGAGGAAAGTTGATATCAGAAAACACTTTACAAATCCAGGTGATTTCAACTGTAGTATGTGCTAAAGCTCGATATTCAGCTTATGTGGAGGATCTTGCGACAGTTGGTTGCTTTTTAGCATTCCAACTGATTAGATTTGGACCTAGAAAGACACAGAAACCAGTAGTAGATCTCCGATCATACGTACAACCTACCCAGTCAACATCAGAGTAAGCAGTGAGGTCAAGAGAACCCTTTTTAAACCAGAGACCTTGTGTAAGTGTGCCTTTTAAAAATCGAAGAATTCATTTGACAGCTTGCATGTGTTGTTCCTTTAGGGAATGCATGAATTGACAAACTTGATTGACAACAAAGGATAGATCAGGTCTTGTCCACGTAAGATACTGTAATCCACCCACTATAGATCTATACTTAGTGGGGTTAGAGAGAAAAGGACCACTGTGATCAAGTTTAGTAGTACCAAGAGGAGTTACACAAGGCTTAGCACCTACCATATTTGCCTTGTTAAAAAGATCAAGTGAGTATTTACTTTAATGCATGAAGAGGCCTTCAAAATTTCTTTGCACCTCCAAACCCAAAAAATAATGAAGGGGTCCCAAATCCTTCACAGGAAATGCTTTGGCTGAGTTTGTGAATGATTTGTTGACAAAAAATGGCATTTGGTCCGGTGACAAGAATGTCATCGACATAGACCAAAACAATAACAGGAACTGAAGCCTAAAGGACAAAGAGAGAAGCATCCGATGAAGACTGCTTGAAACCAAGAATGCGCAGGACTTGGAACAGTTTATCAAACCCTGAGGGCTTGTTTTAAGCCATACAGAGATTTTTTTAGTTTGCAGACATGACTAGGAAGATTGGAATCAATAAAACCAAGGGGCTGAGTCATAAAAACATCTTCCTTGAGATCACCATGTAAAAAGGCATTGTTAATGTCCAATTGATGAAGAAACCAGTCATATTGAACAGCCAAGGTCAATAAAACTCGAATTGTTACTGGCTTAGCTACTGGACTGAAAGTATCTTGATAGTCAACACCCTCTTTTTGATGAAATCATTTGGCTACTAAACGAGCCTTATACTTGTCCACTGTACCATCAGGTTTTCTCTTAATTCTGAACACCCATTTATAGCCAACAATGTTCTGAGACTGAGAGTGGGGTACCAAGTTCCAAGTACCTGTGAGTTGAAGAGCATTAAATTCTTCCTGCATAGCTTGTCTCTAGTGTGCATACTTTGAGGCTTGTAAGTATGTGGAAGGAACAAAATCAACATCAACAGGTAAAGGATGTTTTGTTGCAGAATAGACTTTTGGTTTAAAGATACCTGCCTTGGATTGAGTAAGCATAAGATGGGTGTTGGTAGCTGTAGAATTTGATGCAGAATTTAAGGATGATGTTAGAGAAGAAACATGCCCATTTGAAGGTGCAGTGGATTGAACTGGGGGATTTAAAAAAGAAATGGAGTCCTGGGAGGATGAAAGGGGTATCTGAAGAAGTGTAAATCAAGAGTAGAAGGTGGAGATGGAGAGTCCTGAGAAACTGCCACAATTAAGAATGATGAAAGGGGAACTGTTTTCATTGAATTGCACATGTCTAGAGATATATATTCTCTGAGTAGTAGGATCAAGACACTGATAGCCCTTATGCTACAAACTATAACCCAAAAATACACATTATGTACTCTTCTCTTCTAACTTAGATTGAATATAGGGCTTTAACCAGGGATAACATGAGCAACCAAAAACCTTTAACTTGGAGTACTTTGGAATAGATTTGAATAAAATTTCCCATGGAGAGTTATTCAAGCTGGAAATAGGCAGTCGATTTATCAGATAGACTGTAGTAGAGAATGATTCAACCCAATACACATAAGGAACTTTGGATGCAACTACTAGAGTCCTTGCTGTCTCAACCAAATGTCTGTGTTTTCTTTCAACACAGCCATTTTGTTCAGGTGTATGGGGACAGCTAAGTTGATGAGATATACCATGATCTTGAAGAAATGATTTAAACTTGTTACTAGTAAATTCACCCCCTAAATCAGACCTCAAACATTTGATTTTATTACCAACAGAATTCTCAACATAGGTCTTAAATACAACAAAAGTGGAAAAGACATCAGATTTGGCCTTTAAAGGAAAGAACCAAGAGTACTTGTTATAGTCATCCACTATTAAAAGATAGTACTGATAGCCACAAGCAGAAACCACTGGAGCAGAGCCCCAAACATCACAATGTAACAAACTTAAACTAGTAGTAGAAACAGAACTAGATTGATTAAATGGTAGCTTGTGATTCTTGGCAATTACACAGTCCGAGCAGAAGAAATCAACAGAGTGCTTTCCTTGCAGTGCAAGTTTATTTGCAGATAGAACTTGCCTGAAGATGGGAGAAGAATGATGCCCCAAGGGCCTGTGCCAAATATTCACAGGGGCTTTAGTACCGACTAAAGCATGAGGTGATGAACAAGATAGAGAGAAAGAAGCAGGGATACCTTTAAAAGTATAGAAACCATTCTTAACCGGGCCCTGCAAAAGCATCTTCCTTGTAGAACGATCATTAACGATAGAGCCATTTGAATTCAAAGTCAAAGAGTGGAAATTATCCTTGAGAAATTGATATGTAGAGAGTAAATTGTGCTTCATTTTCGGAACATGCAACACATTGTTCAATTTAAAAGAGGCATGAGCAGTATTTAACAATGTACTGCCAGTATGATGAATTAACAAACCTTTGTCATCGCCGATATACACCTTATCTTCACCAGTGTAAGGAGTAGGATAAGATATATTGGAGATGTCATGGGTAATATGAGAGGTTGCACCAGAATCTAGAATCCATGAGGGAGAGGGTTTGGAAACATAATGAGTGTACAGGGCAGCAAGTTTAGTAGGGGGTACTTTCCTAAAGATATCTAGATTCATTCGATCATAGCAATCAATAGCTTCATGACTTGATGATCCACAAATTTGACAATTGTTACGAACACCAAAATTACTAGGAGAACGAAAGCCTTGATTGTTGTACTTGTAGAAACCAGAATTAGAATGAGCTCCCCTATTGTTGCCATGATAGGTGCGATTGCCTCTGTTGTTGTGAAAACGATTATTTGTCCTACCACGATTAGAGTTGTAGCGAGAAGAATTCTGCATAGGTTGATTCTGAGCTGCATAAGCCTGAGAAGAATATGGTGTAGGAAGTAGAGGTTGTTGATTCTAAGCTGCATAAGCGTGAAATGGTTCAGGAGCAACTGATTTCTTTCGATGAGCCATTGACAATTCTTTAGTAAGAAGAAGACCATGCAGTTCATCCAAAGTAGTAGATGAGAGGCAAAGAGTAATAGAATCAACAAATGAGTCAAATTCCTCTGGTAAACCATGTAAGGTAGCAGCAATCAAGTCACGATCAGACACAGAAGCACCCGTAGCTGTTAAAGAATCAGAAATTGCTTTAATTTGTTGGAGATACTCAGAGATCGATTGAGAGCCTTTCTGAAGAGACTGAAGGCGAGATCGAAGCTGATGAATATGAGCATCAGAGATTCTACCAAACTGATGTTCCAATTTTAGCCATAGATCACGAGAGGAAGAAACCCCAAATGTGAAAAGAATAATCTCCTCCGAGAGTGTAAAATTCAACCAGATCAAGAGATTTTGATCTTTTTCATACCACTGTTCAAACGCAGAATTGACTGAACGATCATAAAGGATAGGAGATGGACATGGCTCAGAACCATCAATAACACCGAGAAGTTTGTAGCGACGAAGAATTGGGGCAAAGAGTGCACGCCATGGAAGATAATTCGAGCTCTTAAGCTTGATCGGTACCATACTTCCAATGTTCTGAATCGTGAGAGAGGTACAGCTTTGCACCAAATTAGGGTTTGGAGAAGAGGAATTTGGCAGAGAAGATGACGAATCGGACGCCATGGTGGATGAGAATATCAAGATTCAACCAAATAACCAAACAAATTACAGAGAAGTAAGAGAAGATTCACCAGAGATCGGAGCGGAGAGGCCGTGAGGCATTGAGAATCGAAGAGTCACCAAGACTGTGAGGATCGAAGAGTCACCAAAGCCGTGAGACGGTGATGACAGTGACGATGACAATTAAAGATACGGTAAGGCCATGAAGCGGTGACAACTGTGACGATGACGATCGAAGATTCACCAAGGCGGCGACGATGACGATCGAAGATTCACCAAGGCCATGAGGCAGTGACGATTGATACCATATTGAATCTTAACTTTTAGAGAACTCAGAGATGTAAAAAATATCTTCTTCTCATTTACTTTTGTTACTGATCAATACACTTACATCAGTATATATAGACACAATTCTATTGACATAATTGACCTCAACATACAGCAGCTAATTACACATTTACCCTTTGTCTAACTAACTCCAACTATACAATTACTACTAGGCTCTTTAGTTTCTTGGTAGTTTCTTTTTTTGTTGGTTGTTTGAAAGCACTGAAATTTTAAATTTTAATGTGGAGATTTTGAGTTGTGGAGGAGACCCTTTTGAGATTAGGGTTTAATATCTTCGTTAACACTCATTTTTCTTATATGAATTTATATTATCATAAACTCTAATATCTTCACTTTTTTTGTTGCTTTGCTATTTCAGGACAATTTACCTGTACGCTACTGATGAAAGATAGAAAGGACTCCTTCAACATGGAACATAGAAATGTGATTAGAGTTCCTGCAGGGCTTCTATTTACTTAATTAACAATAACAATGATGAACCTCTTCACATTGCAAAAGCTCATCCGTTCTATTAACAGTTCTGGACGATTTGAGGTAACTAAGATCATCACTTCATTTCATCAATATTAGTTTTGGTAATTTATATTTTTATTTGTTTGAGCAATTAAGTACCTACAAATCCAATTAAATTTTCAAACAAAAACTTGAATTTTGTTTTAGTTTTAATATTTGGGGTTGGTAATTTATGTCATTGCTTTAATTTATGCATGAATTCTGCCCTGCTGGTTTTGGAAATCCCAAGTCATACTTCAACATTTCAGCGATGACATTATTGAATCTGCCTTCAATGTAAGTTACAATTCTTAATTTTTGTTCTTTGCCCTTTACTTGATTTACTTTGTTCACATAAATTAATTAGGCTATAATTTACAACTTTTAATTATTTGATCAGACCCCAAGAAAAGAGCCAATAGCAGGACTTTAGACAACAAAGGGGCAAACAAAGGGGTCAAGGCATAGTCATGAGCTCCCCAAAAGAGCAACTTGAAGCACTATTTGACTAATCACCTAGGATTGGTACCTGTAACCACTGCACATGTATAGTTTCTTTTTATATTACCTTGAATTGATGACAAATAGTGCTTTTTTTCTCTGCCACGATTCTTTTTGGTTCCATGATTTCCAACCTCTACAATGCCATCTCTGTCATAATTAATTCATTTACGTTGCCTTCTATAAAATGGAATCCACGTTATGAAAATTGCCTTCACTATAAGAGTGTAAATTGTCAGGTTTTTTTTATATTTTGAAGATTGGCTATTTTTCAAGGTTAATCGTGAAGGCTGTATTTACATGACATCTCTTCTTATATAAAGAGACAAAATATTGACAAGAAATTTTTTGATTTGTTAAATGTTGCTCTTTCTCTATGTTCATAAGATAATTGACAAACTGGTTAATTACACAAGAAATTAACAACTTTTGGTCAACTAACATTATTTTAATGCTTTAATACGCTACTTCCCTGTTTCCAATCCTGCTTAAATATTGAAGAATGGCTATTCTTGCATAGTTGTATTGAACAGAAGCTATCCTCAGAGTAGCACCTGAGAATTGGAAGTGATCCCATCGGAGGCCATTTGCACCTAATGATTCTCAATTTCTTGGGTGCACCAGTAAGTCATTTATCTTCATTTCTCATTCACATTTGTTTTCCTTGATAACATAGTTGACAGTGCTTTTAGGCTGTTATTATAATTACTGTTAACAATTACTCTTAGAGAGAGAGATGGATATACCAACTCATGCATTTTCAAGGAGTACTATAACAGCATTATTGGAATTGGATAACAATACTTGCTATAACTTTGGTAAGGAATCGGTTCACAGTGTGGGGTTCATGGATTTGGATTTGGCATTCTCTAATATTAACCAATGAGTGGAAATTTTGATTGGTTTGACAGGTAATTTGGGTATGCTATTTACATTCAACATTTTATAATTATGAGAGAAATCGAGATCATTGTATTATATGTTTTATTAGCATTTAACATTTATAATTGTGAACCATCTTTGTCTGTTTATCAATTTATTTTTTATGGTTTTCAATTTCCTAAAGTGTATGGAATTTCACAATTGATCTTCATTTGCATTCATGCATTTGAACTTGCAAGTCAGATTTTGCTAAATGTTGTTTAATAATTTAGAGAAAACGTTTCAATTGATTGTCATGCAATGCAGTTGCAAACTTGATGATTTAGAATTAGCTTATCAATCTTCCATACAATTTCTAATCCTGTAGCAATGTGCGGACAGCAATTTCTAATTGTAAACATAAAGTATCTTGAGTAGGGCTGCTCGATTCGGCATCTCATTTACAAGCAGTTGGTTCAGCGTACTTATATATGAATATGCTACCACATCAGGGGCCTTAACCAAGATTTTCTTTCGTCGTATTGTAATAGTTATATAATTGTTACCTGTACTACTATGCTCCAAGGTCCTTGACCCTAAATATCAATTTGCACTCAATGTTAATATATACAGTTTCAGTAACAGTAACTTTAATTTTGTAGAACCTTAAACAGTGATTTACGTTTGTTTCAATAATGCTGTATAAGGGGAGTTTCAATGATTTAAAAGAACTCGATGCCCTATTATTTTTATTATTACTACTATGGGGTCGAAACTATTACATTATTTTAAAGAAAATGAGAGTTTCGAACAATAAATGCATGAATAGAAATTCATCATTCTATTCACTAAGATATATTAGACCACGTACTCGATGCCTTTAATCATTTAAATGGGTTTTTAGCACAAGTTTTGTTTCAAACTCCCTCTTCAAGCTATAATATTTTTACCGCTTTTGCCATTGTTGGAACTTTTTTCTTTCACTTTTCTTGTGGACTAATAGTATCACTACCAGAATTTATTGTTTGCCCGACAGAAATATTACCGATGGACTGTATATTCGTCAAGCAAATTGTAATCAACAGACGGAAGAAATCATTCGGTCAGGTAAACATGGTCAACGTTTTGGATTTCTCTAGAAGCTTTAGGCTACGACAGACCTTCGATGGGAAAATTTAATCCGTCCGGCAAATCGGACTGAAAAAACATTCGAAACTAATAAGTTAGAACATTCCTGTAACTAATAAGTAGAACATCTTGACAACTAATAAGATATGAGAGAAGTTAAAGCATCCTAGAACTTAGAACATCCAATAATTAATCGTTTACCAGATGCTTATAGAAGTGAACGAGAATGACAATCAGCTAATCAGATAAGTTGAAAGTTGAAACAGAAAAAAAATGAGAGATTTAGGATTTATTAGAATGTATTATACTATATAGTACTACTCAGCTAGGTAGGTAGATAGGTTTTTACTTTAGTCAGTAGGGCGACAAGAGGCAACTTATGGATATTTTTAGGAGATGGAGGATATTAGTTGGGCAAAATATTTTTCGTCGGTAATTATCTGGCGCCAAGAAGAAAATTTGACGTGAATGGTCTTCAATTTGAGGGGACGAAAACTATATCCGTCGGTTTAAGTAATTTTACTCGATGCAGTGCTCCATCGAGTAACTATATCATTCCGTCATTTGAAACACCATGCTGATGTGTTTAAAAAGAGCGGTAAAACACTTAGTCGTCGACATATTTTGATTTAGCTGACAAAATATTTCGTCAAGTAAACCCTTCTCAACCATTAAGATTCATTCCTTCACCTTTCTCTCCATTTTCCTTTCTCTGCTTTTTTCCCCTCCCCTGAGGTTGCTTCTCTCTGCCTCTCTTCCCCTTCTCTGTATCTCTTTCTCTCTCTTACACACAAACACACTCTCCTCTATCTCTTCCTCTGCCAATTGATTGAAGGTTGGTTTATTTTAAGTTGGGTAAACTACACAAAACCACCTCAATTATGGGTCGGAACACAATCTTATACCTCATATTTTAAAATCACAATGTCATACTTTACTTTACGAATTTGTTGCAATATTAGTGCTCTGTCAATTTTTTTGTTAATTTCTTTGTTAATGCTGACGTGACTTGAGGTAAGACTCGCTCTCTAGCGCAACTGGATTAAAGATTTAAAAATAAAATCATTCAAATATTTTTATAAAAAATTGTGGGACCCATTGCCTACAAAGCCATCACCCTCACCCTTCTTCCCCAGTCCACCGGTCTCCTTCCAACCTTCATTCTTTCACCACCAAAACCAGAGCTCACACCTCTACCGCCGCCCTCACTCGCCAATCACCCTCCTTGATGCTTCACCCTTAGCTCCTCGAGCTGGTCCTTGTTCATATGCAACACCCATTGCCCGTCAGCATTCGTCAGAACCAAGTTGTCTAGCATTTTGTGCTCGAAAATGATGGGCTGAAGCAGGTAGTGCCTGGTGGAGGCTGCGATCAATGAGCTGATCGTCCAGACAACCCTCATCTTTGTTGGATTATATAGCATGTGCCATGTTATAGCTGATAGGTTTGGTTAGAGATAAGCATGGCATGTTAGCATTTGTTTTAGCTAAAGTCGGTTATATTAAGTACAGTAGCTTACTGTGTAAGCAAGGCAATTACATAGTATAAGTGTAAGAATTGAGATCATTTGTAAGATACGATTGAATTGAAGCAAATACAAGAAAACATTTTCTTCTTCACCAAGCTTTCTCTCTCTAGATTTCTTGCCCTTGCAATTATTCATTTCATCATCTCTGTCTCACTGTTAAGATGATATCAATTGCCGAGCATCGATCCTCATTTTGCTCTTCCGCTGTGTTTTCGTGGAAGTTCATCTGTGGTTCTGCGTTTTTATTGTGTATCTCATCTCGGTGCTTTTGATTCTTGTGAAGTGTGATTTTGAAGGTCTACTCTGTATCTCTATTATTTGTTGCATAGAAGGGAGGGAGGGTTGGGTGGGCGTAAAGGAAAGAAAAGAGGGAGGGTTTGGTGGGCTTGGGTGGGAGCGGAGGTGAGGTAGGAGAGGACGCCCAGATTCTCTTATTTTTCTTAATTTCTTTAATTTTTAATTTTTTTAATATCCACTTGGGCCCGATATTAACATGTGGCACCTAATCATTGCCCATGTGGGCGTCATGTCACCAGTTAACAGCTGATTCAACAGCAACCTTAACGGATGAATAAAAATATCCCAAAATTATGACTTTATATATCACTTTGGGATGAAAAAAACTTGATATACCAAATTTAAATGTTGAGAACCAAGAAACTTCATGGTAATAAACTGAGATTAACCCATTAAAAACTAAAGCAAAACATGACTGCTTCAGTGTTTCTTTCATGGAGTAGGATTCTCTCTCATTATATTTCTCTCCCCTTCCCTTCCTTTTTCTCACACTTTGTTTTTGTTATTTTATCTCTATAAAAGGAATCAATATAAGATGTTTGGGTGACTTAATCGTAACATTTCAAGTACGTGGAGAGGGAATGAGAGAGAAATTAGGAGGGAAGAGAATCTTACTCCTTTCATTGTGTTCAATTTTATTGGTTGATTGGGTTCAGTTTACTGGTTCATTGGGATCGGGTTTTCCTTTCATTGAATTAGCTAGAGTCATAATATGTTCGGCGTTTGATCCCCAATGTATGAGGGTGCTCATAGTAGTATAATGAGCTAGAGTTATAATATGTTGGGCGTTTGATCCCCAATGTAATGAATAAGAAAAAAAAACGTTTACAAATGTTTTTTGGTGTGACCGATAATGCTTATGGAAACGTGACGTGAAAGTTGGAATATGTCCCTTTGCCAAAGCGGAGGACCTTATATGTTGTGATCCTACCAAACTCAAACAATTCAACCAATTTTAATTTATTTTTTGTTCAATTACACCAGATATCTCAAAATCAAATTGACCGCTGTCTGTCAATATCGTATCACTCTGGCAAGCAACAAATTAAATCCAACATCCTACATAAAAGAAAAGTTTAAATCCAATATGGATGGATGAGTCTTTGTAGATGATTACTTGTCGAAAAGTAATGGAGTCCATCCAAAAGAATCGATAGATGCTTGTTTGGTTTTCTTTGCACTATCAGCTTCAAATTGCAGCACAATGAAGGGAGTGGGACCTGAATACCATTTCGGCTCTTATAGTCAAAGATTGCGGAAAGTTAAATTTGTAGTTACCGAAAATGTACCTTGAGCACATTAAATAAAATCTCAGAAGCTTATGACTGTTTTGTTTGAGTTTAGTTGAGCAATTTTTCCGGTTATCTTTTTTCCTTTCACTTAGCCAGTTTTTCAAGTGAAATTGCTCATGTTGGGCGTCCAATTAGCGCAACATTGGGTACTGGTTCATTAGCTACATCTACTTATAAACTGAAAAGTGTTAAAATAAAATTGGATAATTGAAAAAAAATTCTAACCACTTATATTGTGATACTTTGTGTACCATGTTGGATTCTCGGCACATAAAAAAAATTTCCCTTTTGAGGATCCTTCGAATGTTTGGTATGGGTTTCTTTTGTGTCCACCAAGTGCTTGATGTAATGCTTGTTAGGCATATCTCAACAATACTCAGCAAGTTGTGTCGAAAGCAATCAACAAATTCTCTCGATATTACTCATCAAATTGCTTTGGCATATGCCATTATGTGTTGACATGTGTGCGACATGGTTCAGCAAATGACAACAAGCTTACCAAGTGTTTGACGAAATGTTTCACTGAATAAACTAAAATTTTGTTGCATGCGTCGAGCTCTGTTTCTATTTAAAATACTTAGACCTATAACATTAGGACTCCCAATGTTCAAATCCGTCACTGCACATACCAATGTTCAACTAGTATAATATAATTCCTCAAAGTACAGATATCACAACATTAATTCATTCCATCGAAGCTAGATAAACTACATATGCATAAATGACCCAAAAAAAAGACTACATTTGCATGTCTTAGTTTTATTTAAATTTAAACGTTACAAAAGCTCTAACTAACATTGAAGCCTTATTGTATGTTCCAAATATATGGAGGCTAAACTGGAAAAACACTGTAGGGTTTATTCATATGAGCCTTACCTATAAGCATGATAGGGTTTTGGTTTCGGAGACTCAAGTAGAAGTAGAACTGGAAGGAGTCACACTGTGGTCAGCAGAAGCAGAGCAAATTCGGGCTAAACGAACAACCGCCAGGACCTTTACCAACCTCCTCTTTGCTGGAATCACACTCCCAGGTTTTGGTTTGAAAATCTTCAGTGGAGCCTGATCAGTCTGGTCGATGTTGTCGATGTTGTCGATGTGGTTCAACTTCACCGGCTCCATTGGGTGCTCCATTTCCTTCATTGCCATATTTTCTTTGTTTTAGAGGGTGTGTTTAATTGGTGTTTGCGATCAATTTGATTAGCTTGTGAGCCTTCCTTTGTGAGTTAAATAATCGAAAAAGATATACAGTGAAGTGAAGATGAATCAGATTCCCTCCATGTAATGTATTATTAATGCGGAAACATTTTTCGTTTGTTTTTTTTATTTATTTTTATTTTTATTTTTATTTTTATTTTTACTTTATTGTTGCGTTTCCGCTTCCCTTGTTGCCCAATATTTGCCAACAATGGCCTAGAAAGTCTGCCAAACTTCACTATATTGGTTCTTTAGATATAGACTTTTGTAACTCTTATTTCTTAAACAAAAATCCATCTAATCATAAACATCCAAATATAAAACCCAAATGTGAAAATGTCTGCCAAGTAGAAAAGTAATTGACATATTATTACAAAATACTTACAACTTGTACCACAATATTCAAAACAAATCAATAAATGTAATTACTCACCTTATTTACAATATTTTGGCCAGATCTAGACTTGCTTTCCTCCATGCATTGTAGAAGAATTACGTGGAACGAGTTTACTGTCATTGCGGCATTATGTTCTAATAATATAATATCATGTGTAAGCTTTTCTCTACAAGATGTTGCATTATTAGACTGGAACGCTATGTCACACTGAAACCGTTTCATGCAAGTTGCTATATTATAAAGTGATTAATATTAATCTATAGTACCATTTGAAAAACATTATACTGGCCCCCCAAATCAAACGATGTTTTATAATATAATCATATGTTGATGCATAACATTATGTGTTGACAATGTAATATGGTATCCACAATGTAAAAACCAACCTTGTTAATTACAACAACAACAATGCCACTCTATGTTATTAACTATAACCTTACCAGTGTTATTTAACAATGATTGTAAACTTCGACGATTAGTGCAACCTTAGCTTTCTTGTACTTCAATGTTAAATTAATGTTGAGGTCATGTTGTAATATCGTTAAACATGACTATAGGGAGTCCAAAAGTAAAAAATGATATGAGTGAATTCATGACGTTCACAAATAATAACTTACATCTACAATGTAACAAGATATTCATATGTAACAATCAATGTTGATAGTGGAATAAACAACCTAATTAGGAACTTTGTAACCTTGGTTTGAAAAAGAATTATCAATTATCAATAATTGAAATTTTTTTCAAAACAAATTAACACAGTTAGAGGTAATTTTAGAGTCAGCAGGTACACCTCAGCTACCATGACGTAGACATGCTATGGAGATATGAAAGCAGCCAAGATGGAGGGAGAGAGCGATTTGGGCAGCACATGATTCTTTAGTCTTTTTAACAAACTTTAGAGAGGAGCAAGAACCAGTGGATTACTTCTTTTCTTTTTCTCCACCCATATATTGTTAAAGATTTCAATAATAAAATATATATATATATATATATATATATATATATATATATATATATAATAGACTTGGTGCTGCATTGTGCAGCATATCTGTATGTATAATAGGGAAAGGTTGCTGCGATGCGCAGCAAGCCTACAGGTGGAAAGGTTGGATTTCAACCTTTGTACATCTTGTTGAATGGTTACAATTTTTGGTTAAAAGATATGATGCTTACTCAAATTGTATGAGTAAAATTAAAAGATATAATTAGTCAATATTTATTTTCTGAAAATTCTAAATAAAAGACATGTCTTTTAGATCAACACTTTTAAGAAGAGTTGTATATCTTCAATTAAAATGAAAGGACTCGATGAACGGGTGCCTTAATGCCTATAAATACCTATTGTGGCATAATGTTTCATACACAATTTCAGAAATTTGTTGTCTACATAATTTCTTTGCTCTCCTTTCTCTCCTCATCATATTCATATAATTTCTTTCTAGTTATTTCTAAGGGAATACAATTCGGTTTTGCTAATCGAATATTTCATACTTTGTTGTATCCTAGAAGTGATTTGCCAAGAACCCTTTAGCAAACTCATTCGAGTGGGGGCAAATAACACTTTAAGGAAACGATTCAAGTCGTACCTCAAAGTCATCATTCGGATTATTCTCCATATTTCTATATTTACTCTAACATATATGCATGAATTTGATGCATACTTCCTTCTTTAATCTACAATAATCTAGACACTGGTACTCTTTCTTGACCAGAAAAAGACTAGTGCTCTTTATAGCCGATAAAATCTAAAGAATAAAACATTATATGTTTTGACTACTTTGGGACTACATCTGCTACCAGAAATCATGTACAAATAAAATCGAACATGCATCCAAAATACGAGCACGTGGACGTTATTACTTAATTATATGTGTGTGTGTGTATTTGAAACCTAGTATTATTAAGATGAGCCCCATTCTTTTAATTTCTAATTAGAAATTAATTTCTAATTAGAAATTAATTTCAGGACCCATTCCAATTATGCTTACGGCATTATTTACATAGTTTATGGCTTTTTTTTTTTTTTTTTTTTTAATGTTCAACACTTCTGTTGAACATCTAGGATACAATCTGGAAACAAAGTTTGTTTACTTTTATCTTCTTTCGTTTTTGTGCGTACAGCTAGCAGGCCAGCCAAAATTTGCATATTCCCGTTCCAAACATTTGAATGCAACCTTTCCCCTCTGTTTGTGGACTAACTGTAGTGATCCTGGAAGCATGAAATTATTTTTTAACAGCCAAACTGATTTGGTTTTGAGGCCAGGGCCTTTGGAAATATGAGCTAATTTCTATACACGAATCTAATCCAATCTTCAAAATCGATTGAAAAGCCAAAAGAGTGCACACATCATTGGTAGGTACAGGACGATCCCCCCCCGGGGCAAAACCAAACATTCTATTAAGAAACTACGTACACACACCACCACATATTATTAATTAGTAGTGGATTTTTCTAAAGCGGGTACATGGTACACCGTATATTGACATGAACTCTTGCGAAATAGTTGCAGGATGTAAGTAGTCGGTAAATCAGCATAATACAACCTGTATATTTGTATTCTATGGTGGGTTTGGGTAAACGTGGTTGCTCTTCTTCGTGTTTGATGTTTCAGCTTTGCAAGCAGAAGTGGAAGGACAAACCTGGACTATTTGAACAAGAATCATGCTCTTAACTAACCTTCTCCTTGATGGAATTACGCTCCCTGGTTTTGGATTGAATGTTTTTGGCTCATCAACTGAAATGTCGCTCTTCATTTCCATCTCCATACTTTGTGTTAGAGAGCCTATGAGTGTATATAGTGGTGCTGTTATGCTTTCTTTTTCTTAACCTTTCGGTGATTTATATAAGCGCAGAAGGTAGGTAAAGGGTTCGATGATGCATGGTAGGGTACGTCATGACTGGTGACGCAACCACCGAAGTTAAAGCGTGGTGGTCAAGTTCTTTCAGCATGAAACTGGTTTAGACTACTGCCTTTTGTTGACAGAGCAGTGACGGAGTTACGATTTTGGCCTAGAAGGGGCCCTAAAGTCTCAATCTGAATAGTTCTTCTAATCTCACATAAAATACTTGGTTGTGTGGTGAGGAACTGACCACCCTTGAAATTTAAGCCTGCTATGGTTTTATCATCATTATTTTTCTTAAACCTAAACTCCATGTTTTTCTAAATTTCTTACGCTCTCCTTTCTCTTTAAAGCTCACAAGCAACAGATTGTTTGAATTATTTAAGAGCCACCAATCTCAAATCAAAACCAAATAAAGAAATTAACTAAAAATCTTAAAAATCATGAACATAACACTAAATATTTTTGCATGAAAAAATGTCATGATTGGCCTGGGATCATTGTGGACCCCTCCGCCCATGTGACAGGATATTGGCTGGTGTTCACAGCCCACCTACTATTATAATACCCCCACAATCTTTCTTTCGTAGATTTCTTTCCAGTCAACGCACCAAGGCATATTCTTAGGCCGCATTTTGTGCAGGGCGAGTAAACCTTAACCGACCATGGCAAACAAATATGGACTATGATTATCTCTCTTATTCTTTTTATCATTTTTTATTCTTTCATCTCACATTCTCTATTTTGTCTCTCATTTTATAAAAAATTAATATAAGATGTTAACGTGACTTAACCGTGATCGTTCAACTAAGAGGAGAAGGAAGGGAAGGGACAAAAAGAGAGGAGAGAATCCTACTCCAACAAATATATATAGGCAACCATTTTGTTCCCTCCAAAAAATTTAAAATTGGGTAAAGCCATAAAACTCAATTCATAAATCAAGATCTTGAACTTCATAATTTCACAAAACCGATTAATGCGAAATATGTAAATCACATACATTGATAATTAGTCGTCAAACATCATCTACAACCTTTAACTTGAGTGATCCATATATGAACCGTTGGTATGGAGAAAATTAGGTTTCTCTCTCTAGCCTTACTTTCACTATAAAATTCCAATACTTGTTTTTTCATTACCGTACACATTAGATAGGTATGTGCAGCTTTAAAGAGAAAGAGGACTTATTTCTAACAAATCTCATAATTAAGAGGACTTATTTCTAACAAATCTCATAATTAATTACCACTCATCACGATGATAAAGTAGGAAATCAATAGTTTGACTAAAAATGATTGCTTCCAAAATTTTGCGAAGGTGAAGCTTTGTTCCGATTTGAGTACCGATGTTTAATTGAAGTACATATCCCCTTTTTTCTGTGTGCGTGTTGGAGGTTACCCCTGATTTATCATTTACAGTCTGTATTTCTTATTGTGAGTTAATTAACTTACAGGTACACTCTTGGTTGTCTCATTACGTTGTGATGAACCCTATGAAGTGCCTGCTGCAAGGAGGTAATGACTTTATAACTCATATAAATCACTATCGAAATAAAATCAACATTATAAGAATTCAGTGTACAAGGGTTTTTTTTCCTAGGACCCTAGACATTTCAACAAATATGAAATTTGTTTTCTCCTTTCTTTCTTTCTACATTTTTTTTAACCTTGCACCTTTTAAATTTCGCTCATCCTCCGATAATTTCTAACATCGTCACTGTGTGTAAGAAGTAACAATAGGTGTGTGGATAGCACTACCTATTTTAAAATGAGAGTTACGATGGATACACAGAATAACGAAAGAAAATTTCAGTGGTGACAGCAAGTAGGTTTTGGTAGTAAAGACCTTGTGACACCAAATGGGGACTTTTCTCGTTGTGATTTTTTATTTATTTTTTTATCAAACATTACTTCCATAAAAAACTAGTACAAGAAAGAGAGACCAAAAGGCCTCCTAAAAACAACAGTAGGTAAGGTAAAAGGTCCAAACAAAATGAGAGTTGCAAGCCTACAACACAAGATACAACGGGAGGCCCACACAAATTTAGGTATGAAGGCTGAAAAAACAAACAACAAAAAAACCTATTCTAAAGCAGTAGAAACCAAATCGTCGTCGCCACCACATCCTCAAAGAAAGCCAAACTCCAAAACAAAAAAGTAGACACTAGACTTAAATTCCCTTTATGATCCCCTACAAATATATACAAACAAAATATCATATGGATAAAGTTGAGACTAAGAGGTATGTGAAATATCCTTATTGTGACGAAGACCACAGAACACATGTCCTCAATGAGAATCCGGCATGCCGGTTGAGAGAAGAGAAATGGGGAAGGAAAATGAATCTGATATCCAATTGACATTATTTTAGAATAAAAAATAAAAATCGGCAGCACTTATAAAAATGCAACTTCAAGTCAAGTCAAATCAAATCCAAAGCTAAATATGACACTAAATGCTAAATATTTCATTGGGCTATGTTTCTTGACCCTGTAAAAGTTCATTATGTTCACGTCGAGTCAAGATAGACAAAATTAAACTTCATTTTGGTCCATTAAAGTAATTAAGTAAAGCACTCATCTGAAATTAGGTAGCGATTTTGCTTTCACTGATTAACCACTTTGTAGTTTGCAGGTTAAACTTATGCCTTCTATTTTCAGTTGTACAACTATACTGGTGGTCTCCTGTTTGTTGATTTTCTTCAACTTTTCGTAGATGAATTCCGACGCGGCTCTACAGAAAAGGATACGGAGCACAAAGTAAGGGGATTTTCACATATAAATGGGGTCCTTGGGTATTGAAAATGACAGAAATATTATGTGTGGGGGTTTGCATAGTGAGGCTTAGATGGATTACATTTTTCCTTTTTAAGAACCAAATTGGAACTTGAAATATCTGGCTGGAGGTTTTGGGCCATACAAGTCCAGAATTGCAGATGTGTTCATTGAACTCAATAGTAATGCAGAGCTCTCAATCTGTTTTATTCATTTTGTTGGTGCGCTAAATTAACTCTAACCCTTTTGTATTATTACTTCCCAATTCATCGTTTCCCACCCCCCCCCCTCCCCCCAACAAAGGAAAAACATTTGTTTTTGGGCCGGTCCATAAAATTAAAGGAAAATTAATGAAAAGGGCTTGAAAACTTTGAGTTTTAATGATAAGGACAAAATAAAGGGTAAAGTGAATAGTACCATGATTGATTTTTTAGTGTAAAAATGTGGTTTTTCGTTAAAGTGAACAGTACCGGGTGCTTTTCGTTAAAGTTCTCTAAAATTAAATATCAAAATACAAAAAACAACTTACAATATATATCGTCATCGGGGTTTATCTTGATTTCTGTGGGGAAAATGGGGGGTTAACTGTAATATCTCAGATTAATTATGAATTGTCTATGAATCTAATTACCAATCGTGGAATTCATAAAATTTATCCAGAGAGAGAGAGAGAGAAATCCCAGCATCTTCTATGAAATCCATAAAAATTATACCAGCATAACAAGGATATTAGCAGAAACACAATGACTCTGTACTAATTAAAAAATAAAAAACATAGTTCATATGCAAATCTATGGTGACCTAGGATAAACATGGTTGCTGATGACCTTCTTGGTATCTGAGTCTGAACCAGAGCAAAACCATTTGACAATTTGATCAAGCATCATTCTTTTCACTAACCTCTTCTTCACAGGGAAAACACTTCCAGCTTTTGGCTTGAAAATCCATGGCTCAGCCTTGTTGTGGAGTTCCACCATTTGTTCTTGTTGAGATGGGTTCTTCAACTTCAACTTCATCATCTGCTCTTCCTCCACTGCTTCCGAAGCCTTCTTCTTCATTGCCATCTATAACTTTCTCTTTCTTTTTTTTTTTTTTAAATGTGTGCTTGGATGTGCTATATATGAAGTTATGAACTTCTGAACCTCCATGAGATGAGTTTATATAGATGAGAAAACGCAGAAGCAGCCAAGAATGGTTTTAATGCCCGAGTAATGATAGGAAGACTAAATTTAGAGACTAAAATTACAAACTAAATGATGTGTTATCAATAGAAATAAGCATGTCTATCAACGTTTAAGTAATAAATCAATTAGGGAGACTTTGGATGCGGTCCCTAGTTATGAACAGTCTTTGACTGAAACCTTGTTGGTTTTCAATTTTTGATCCAAGTCCCTGAAATTAATTGATAATTTATTTCTATGTAAGTTACTATATTTTTTAAATTAAAAATTAAAATTTATAGTTGTTTATAGTAATGAGATTTAAAAAAAAAAAACCACAATTTGTGGGATTAAAAATATTAAAATATAAATATACTATTGTGTGTGTGTGTGTAAACATGGGTACATTCATAAAAAATAACAAAAAAATTATTGTATCAAAACATGGGTACATTCTTCAAAATGGGTACATTTAGCAAAAATAAAAATGGGTACAAATAAATAAAAAAATATGGGTACAATACAAATAAAACTTTAAAAAATATGGGCACAAAAAGAAATTAATATATGGGTACAAATTAAAACTGAAAGGAAAATTGGTACAAATTAAAAAAGGGTTGCAAATTAAAAATAGGTACAAACTAAAAATAAAAATATATGATAAAAAATTTAGCCATAAATATAAATATACTAATTGTAACATTTTTAATATTAAATAAATATATTTAGAAATAAAAAATATTTTATTATTGAAATAATTAATGATATTATTAATACAAAGGACCTTGATCAAAAATTGAAAAGTAATAAGGTTTTAATCAATAGAGTAGTAAAAATAAGGATGAAAACCTAATTACTCCATCAATTATTAACTTACATAGTTTTTAGTTTTCAAATTTTAGTCTCCAAATTTAATCTTTCTAGCATTATTTCTTAATGCCCACGGCAGATGGTGGCAGAATATTTTCATGGACCATTTGAGTCTGTGACCGTAGACTCATGGCTAAGTACTGATAATTGACCTTGATCGCTTCAATTGTCCGATCGACTTTTTTGTCTGTCAGGATTGAGAATATTTGGTTATAAATGTTGGGATTTGCCTGAAGTTCAGCCTTGTACTGGTGTTGTGGCGTGGAAGTCTTCAAAGTGAAGACGTGATTCGACATGATTTGTCTGCCACTAGCAAAATTGAAAGCAGGTCTTCACTTGGTCATTTTTCATGCAATTGTGCTTTTTCTTCCATGCATTAAATGGCAAATGGAGAAAATGATTGCAAGCTATAGGCTGCGTGGAGCAACGGATTTAAATAAGAAAACTAATGAAAAATGTTTGAAAATTTTGAGTTTTAATGATAAGGACAAAATAAAGGGTAAACAGATTTAAATAAGGAAAACTAATGAAAATGGCTTGAAAATTTTGAGTTTTAATGATAAGGACAAAATAAAGGGTAAAGTGAATAGTACCAGGATTGACTTTTTAGTGTAAAAATGTGATTTTTTATTAAAATGAACAGTACCAGGTGCTTTTCGTTAAAGTTCCCATTTAAATATGGTACGTGAACTAAAGGCCAATTTGGTCTTAGTTGTTGGCTTCAGTTTAATGGGTTGCCGATGATGTATGCCTATAACTAGAAGTAATATTGGTGCATTTGGTATGGATTCGGAGTTGAACACGGGTTGAGAGAAAATCAAAGAGTAAGAGTGAAAGATTTCTTGGGAGAGAGTAAGTTTTGGGGAAATACTGTGAGAGGATGTACAAGGATTTTGAGATTAGGTCAATGGAACATGAAAGGCATATGATTAATTGGGAAATTGGATTGGATGCTCTAAAGAAAAAGAAGGATTTTCACACTTCAAGTTCTCTCTGTTTGGAGAGCTTGCTAACAATTTTTTTTTTTGATTCTCGTTTTATGTAATTGATTGAAAAGAGAGTGCAAATGAATAAAATTAAAGTGTGAAAGCTACGATTGTAAGATAATAAGAGTTTGTTTGGTACCAATTACCTAAAAATTAATTGAATTAGATAACTCATGAAATTCCATTTATATTGAAAATAGATGCCAAGGATTACATGAACCTTCTAATTCTATCATTTTTTTTAATTTTAAATATTAGAGATATTTTAACATCACATGTAAGTAAGGCTTCAATAAAAACAGTAGCATTTGGACCAGTGAAAATACATTATTACCCATCATTTTTTTTTTATGATGAATGACTAAGTTGTTTTTTCACCCTCTTTTAATTGACAAATAGGATTTCATTAATTAATAGATTAATAGATATTAATAGAGATATGCAAAACCGACTAACATAAAAGATAGTCATCTGTTTCTTTGCACTTCCAGCTTTACAATATACCATGCATATGGGGGTGGTTTTCTGAACACTTTTTCTAGGGAAAAAAAATCGAAAGTATCTTATTATGGTTTATGAAAAGGAATATGAGCATTCATGTCATGGGCCACGGTCAATTGACTCATGGAAAGAACAGAGAATGTATCTTATTATGATTTGTGAAAAGGAATATGAGCACTCGTGGGTCATATCAATTGACTCGCTGATTATTTGATTTGAAAGAGCATATTCATAGCATTGTTGTTACTAAGAAGATGGAAACGCCTTAAATATAGCAGAATGTTTCTTTATTTTCTACTTTTCTAGCTTGACATCTCTAACAGTTTTATGGGTTAAATTTCTGGCTTGTATTGAACCCTTTTGATTGTAAAATGGTGCTCTTCCAATTTTTTCGTATTTTCTTCCACTCTTTATATATAAATGACCCAGTGAACATTTGAACTTTAGATGGAGAAGAACTTTGATATGCCACAGAGATTTTACATTGTTTTACAAATCAATCGCATACTATTAAGGGATACATCCAATGACATCCTCATAAGTGATTTGATTGTGTTATTGTATGTTTTTTTGGATTGAAAACTTGAAGTCCTTTTCAAGTTTAAATTGTCAAAAAACAACAGAAAAGGCCAAAGACGGTTGATGTCAGGTACGTGGTGGGAAGCAGCATATTCATGGACCATGTGACCTGGTCTCCATGCCACTGTTTTCCTTAGAGTGACATTTTGTAAACACCCTCCAATTTGGCACCAAAATGTGTCACTTATTTTGAAAAATTTGGTCCTTTTACAACGTAAAAATTAATTCAGAAGAGTGAGTTTGGCAATTTTTATATAGTTCCTTATCAAATTAGTTGAAGAAAAGAAGATTGTGAGCGATTAACGGAGTTTGGTAATGTTACTTCCCTTTTTTATAATTGTTGAGTGATCATCACCTTATTAATTAGCAAACACAATCCAGGATTGGAAAATTGAAGACATATGATCTTGTTAGACATTTTCTAAAAGCATCATTATATGCAATTCCGTCAACATCATCGAGATGCATGCTTGGAGCTAGTTTCCAATAGTTTGATGCCATCAGTTCTCAAAAAAAAAAAAAAAAAAAAGTTTGATGCCATCTGGTTGAATAGAAAAAGGCATCAAAGTGTAATTATATTTTCTTTATCGTTTATTCCTGTATATGATCCAAATCTTCAAACTAGCCAATCTGCGTTTCCATTAACTTCGGACATAATAATCATGCGAGCCTTAGAAAAAGGTCTCCTACTTACGTCCCCCTAGACCTTTGGGACACGCAAGCTAGTGAGTGCCAGAAAAGGGTATCTCCTCAAACATTTTTTTTCAACCTACCTATTATTTGAGAAAAATATGGTGTGTTAAATTGTCAATGTCATATGGTTTGTCTTATCAAGATGCTATTTACATACTTTTTTTTTCAATTTTTATACATTTTTATTAAAATAATGTTAAGAAGATTAAATTTGTAGACTAAGTTTTGTAAACTAAATGATATGAAAGTTGATGATTAGATTATTACTTAAACGTTGATAAACGTGCTCATTTCTTATTGGTGACAAATAATTTAATTTGCAATTTTAACTTATAAATTTAATCTTCCTAGCATTACTTTTTTTTTCTGTACTTTAATCATCTTCAATTCATTCGATATAACAGCTGAAAATTAAGAGAGATCTGTGGCCAGCATCATTTTATCATAAATTGGTATAATTTTAATATTTTGTAGTGTAAAATGAAAAGTTCAAACATCATTACCCCTTAAAAAATACCCCAAATTTCAAGAGTGTGAAATACTGTTAACCTTGAAATCAATCATTTTCTTTTCTTCTCGTGAATCTCCTCTGTCCATGACATCTCTCCCAATTTCAGTCATGGAACTTGTGTTTGTTATATAAGGTGACGATCACTCATCAATTTTGATGTTAAAAAATTAATATGATTCTGACAGTGAGTATAATACATAGGGTCCCGTTTATATCACATATCAATTTTGATGTTAAAAAATTAATATGATTCTAACAGTGAGTATAATACATAGGGTCCAGTTTATATCACATATTCGTCACGTATGATATTATTGGGATCCCTTGTTTGTGTATGTGCACACTCCCCCAACTACGTTGTATTAAAAAAAAAGATCTTTGATTTTCATTTTGAAAGTAGTTGCATGCAAAGCATGAACAATTTCATGGAATATTTAAGAAGAAGATTTCCAAACCAACACCCCACCCCCACAAAAACATTCTATTATGAAACTACGTACACACACATCACCACACAAAGCATAATACAACCTGTATATTTGTATTCTATGGTGGGTTTGGGTATACGTGGTTGCTCTTCTTGATGTTTGTTGTTTCAGCTTTGCAAGCAGAAGTGGAAGGACAAACCTGGACTATTTGATCAAGAATCATGCTCTTAACTAACCTTCTCCTTGATGGAATTACGCTTCCTGGTTTTGGTTTGAACGTTTTTGGCTCCTCATCTGAAATGTCGCTCTTCATTTCCATCTCCATACTTTGTGTTATAGAGCCTATGAGAGTGTGTATATAGTGGTGCTGTTATGCTTTCTTTTTCTTAACCTTTCTGGAGTTTATATGAGTGGAAAGAGATCCTCTCTGGATCTTTTCCTCCAAAACTCAAGGATCAAGTGATCCGGACCTTTAAAATTTTATTCAACGGCTAAAAACAAAGAAGTTAGTAAAAAAAATTTAAAAGCTATAATAATTTTTTACCGTTGAATCAAATTTTTAAGTTCCGAATCACTTAATCCCTGAACCTTAGAAGAAAAGATGCGGAAATGATCTATTTCCTGTATAAGCGCAGAAGTTGATAAGGGGTTTGATGATGCATAGGGTCGTGGCTGGTGACGCAACCACTGAAGTTAAAGCGTGGGAGTGAAGTTCTTTCAGCATGACACTGGTACAACTGCCTTTTGTTGACTGGGCATTGGCTGGTCATCACCTGCCACCTACTATTATAATACCCCAGTTGCTTTCTTTCGTAGATTTCTTTCCAGTCAACCACCAAGGCATATTCCTAGGCCGCATTTTGTGCAGTGTGAGAAAACCCGACATGGCAAACAAGTATATATATATGTGTGTTTGTGTGTGTGTGTGTGTGTGTGTGTGTAATATATTAGGCAACCATTTTGTTCCCTCCATAAATTTAAAATTGGGTAAAGTCATAAGACCCAATTCATAATTCAAGATCTTGAACTTCATAATTTTAACAAAACGATAAATGCAAAATACGTAAATATCATATTTTGATAATTAGCCGTCAAACATCATCTACAACCTTTAACTTGAGTGATTCATAAACAAGCCGTTGGTGTGGTGGAAATTAGGTTTCTCTCTCTAACCTTAGTTGCACGTTAAAACTCTAATACTTGTTTTTCATTAGTGTACAGTTAGATACATATGTGCACCTTTATATGTCACGTCCCCACCTGGGCCCCCACTATATCCCGGGCTCAACTCCGCCGTAGCACGATATTGTCCGCTTTGGGCCCGGGCTCCCACCACATCCCGAGCTCGACCACGCCCTCACGGTTTTGTTTCTAGGAACTCACATGAGAACTTCCCAGTGGATCACCCATCCTAAGATTGCTCTCGCGCGAACTCACTTAACTTCGGAGTTCCGACTAAACCCGAAGCCAATGAGCTCTCTAACCTTAGTTGCACGTTAAAACTCTAATACTTGTTTTACATTAGTGTACAGTTAGATACATATGTGCACCTTTATATGTCACATCCCCACCCGGGCCCCCACTATATTCCGGGCTCAACTCCGCCGTAACACGATATTGTCCACTTTGGGTCCGGGCTCCCACCATATCCTGAGCTCAACCATGCCCTCACGGTTCTGTTTCTAAGAACTCACATGAGAACTTCCCAGTGGGTCACCCATCCTGAGATTGCTCTTGCGCGAACTCACTTAACTTGGGAGTTCAGACTGAATCCAAAGCCAATGAGCTCTCAAAAGGCCTCGTACTAGGTAGAGATGAGAATATACATATAAGGCTTAGAGGATCCACTCCCTTGGGCGATGTGGGATGTTACAATCCACCCCCCTTAGGGGCCCGACGTCCTCGTCGGCACACTTCCAACCAGGAATTGGCTCTGATAGCAAACCCTCATAAGTAGCCACTTATTCTGAGATTTGCCAAGAATCCTTGTCAATACAAACCCATCGAATAAGTTATTGATATTATGGTTTGCAGCCCGTAATACCGACAACTCAATGTTGTCTCAATAAGCAAGTAACAATTCCCGAGGGTGCAATCCTTATCCACCTTACTGTACTTTACTTATGCTCTGTAATCACGTGTGAAATGGGTCCATATCCACTCACTGCGCACTCTAGTATTTAGGCACTCTTAGGTTTAAATTTATTCACATTTTTCCACATCATCGCACTTTATGGTTTCGTCACCTTCCAGGTGTTAGCCAGCACAGCTCGATTCGAAGTCCTAGTGGATGTTCTAGGTCGGGATTTGTCATTATAGGCAAAGAGAGCACTCGATTTCTAATAAAGCTCATAATTAATTATCACTCATCACTCATCACGATAATAAAATAAAAAAATCAATTCTCATAATTTGACTAAAAATGATTGCTTCCAAAGTTTTGCCAGAAGGTGAAGCTTTGTTACCGATTTGAATATCGAAGTAATGCACCCAAATTCAGGTGTAGTCAATTAAAGTTTTAAAGAGTCCATACAAATACGTAGGCATTCAAAATATCATAAATTTTGAAGGATTTCATTAAGTATGTGATTTCGTAGGATTTAAGAGTGAATTTTATGCATAACATAAGCAATTAAAATCTGACCTACACCCCTAGAATTTCTTTTCAAGGTTGTATCTCAAGCCGACTTCTCTATCTCTAACCACCCCCACTCGCGCCTTTCCTTTCTATACTATGCAAGGCATCCATGGCTGCCATTTGCCTACCTTCCATGTTTTTTTTATTCCTTGTCGGCACCATCGTCTCAGTTTTGTTCTAAACTCTAGCAGACAGAAGTGCAGAAATGTGCAGCTTCGGTCGTTAGGGTATACTGAGTTCATGCGTGGACTTAGCGAATTCATTGTTTGGCCGGACAAAAGCTTTATTTGGATCCAGATTATTTGTGTGGCTGGATTAGGAGTTTATATCTTGAATGCATAGTTCAGCCATACCATTCATATAGGATATTACGTCTTATGGGTTTGTAGTTCAATGTTTTTTGGCAAAATTATTAGGCCATCTCCAACCGAAGGGTCCAGAGGGCCAGAGGGCCGAAAATAGCCCTAAAACCGTCTCCAATCGAGGGCTAGGCCAGAGGGCTCGAGAATCTGGGAGGGCCCCACGGAATTTCAAAGGGCCAAAGGGTCAAAGGGCTGGCTGCTTCCGGCCAGCCAGCCAGCCCCGGACTGGCTATTTTTTTTTTTTTTTATAGTTTTGTTATTAACCGACAGGAATACATATTTAATATACTAAATAATGGTGTATTCCTGTCGGTTATAACCGACAGGATTGTTTAAAAAAAAAATCAAATGAAATGGCTACTAGCCGTTGCATTTGATTTGATTTTTTTTTTTACATTATTTTTTTTTATTTACAAAATTTTTCATATAACTTCTATTTTTTCCTATAACTTCTATTTCACAAAATTTGGTTCATATTTTTTTTTAAATTCCATTTTTTTCCTATAACTTCTATTTCACAAAATTTGTTTCATATTTTTTTTAAATTCCATTTTTTCCCTATAACTTCTATTTCACAAAATTTGTTTCATATTTTTTTTTTCCTATAACTTCTATTTCACAAAATTTATTTCATATTTTTTTTTAAATTCCATTTTTTCCTATAACTTCTATTTGACAAAATTTATTTCATATTGTTTTTTAAATTCCATTTTTTTCCTATAACTTCTATTTCACAAAATTTGTTTCATATTTTTTTTAAAATTCCTTTTTTTTCCTATAACTTCTATTTGACAAAATTTGTTTCATATTTTTTTTAAATTCTATTTTTTTCCTATAACTTCCTAAGCCATTATACAACATTAAATTAAATTAAGTAACATGAAGCAACATTAAACAATATGAAACAACATTGAATAACATTAACCAACATAAAAATTATACAACATGAAACTTAAACAACATTTTAGTTGTAGTTTTTAAATAATAAATTATGTTTGGCCCTATGGCCCTTTGGCCCTCGGTTGGAGACGGTTTTTTGTGACAGGGCTAAAACGAGCCCTCTGGCCCTTTGGCCCTCGGTTGGAGACGGAGACAAATATGGCCATGTACTGTTTATTAAAATATTAATATCTTGGAGAATCTTGGAGGGCCAGAGGGCTAAAACGAGCCCTCTGGCTAGCCCTGGGTTAGAGATGGCCTTAGGTATTATGAGTCAATACTTCTGGGTTTGCAATTCGATTTTTTTCCCATGGAACATATCTCATCGGAACATATAACTTGCAATTATGGGTTTAGGGTTCCCAAAGAGTCGGTTTGTGTTTAGTAGGTAATGAAGAAGGTTTAACCACATTCCCTAGATTTATTAAAAATGATCCAATGGCTTTGCGTGTGATTATCAATTTTTTTTTCCTTCTAAATCCTAAGAAATCCATGAAAGAAGTCCATAACAATCCATAGAAATCTATAATCGAAATTCATAGAAATCTTCCAAAATTCGTATAGAAATGTAGAATTTATTAATATCCTTTGAAATCTGTCACTTAAAAAAAGTCTGTTAAAATCCTCTGAAATCCAAATTGACTACACCCTCAGATAAACTAATTTTTATTATACAATATATTTCGATATACTTTGTCATCTTCATTTAGGTACATTAAATTATTTAATATATTTTAGTATATCTATTTCGATATACATATTTAGATACATTAATTCAATATAATACATCTTGGTGCATACGTTCCGGTTTTAACATTTAGGTACCTTAATTTAATATAATACATTTCGGTGCTAATGTAACAACCCGTCCCTAATTTTATGATTTTATTAATTTGAAAGGAGTGAAATGAAAAAAATGCCCCTTGGGGAGAGATTGTTGACTTTCGTTGACCGTCTTTTTGTGACGCGTACATGCTACTATTTTATTGTATTCTGGAAGTACTCGATGGTACGAACACATTGGCGCAAACAAAATCGAAACATACTTTTGTAAAAATTACTATTTCTTATTTTATATATTTCTCATCATTATTATATTATTATTTTAATAATATTTTGTTAGTAAATTATTATTTTAATATTATTCGGGGGATATTTTTAATATTTTAACAATTTTTCTGGTCTTGGGGCCCACATCTTACCAAGCTCTCCTCTCAACTCTCGACACATGTCCCTTCTCCTATCTCTCAGGACACTCGGTCTCTCTTCCCGTAGCTCTCCCTTCAGCTTTCTCTTTCTCGTCTTGTCTATCTCTTTTTCACCCTCCCTCTCTAAGAACTACACACCAAGACCACCATCATAGGTGAGTTTACCCCAGCGTGCACACCACCCACTGAACCTCCCCATCACGAACCTAGATCGGGCGAAGATCCCTCACTTCTTCTCCTTCCTTGCACAGTAGCGCCGCCAATGTTCAAAAATTCTTCCGACGAGTTCTCACTATCCTCAGTGAAGGTAAGTCTCGAAAAACCCAAGATTGTGTGTTAGGAGTATGATTATGATGTTTTTGAGATGTTTTAGTGTTGTTTGGACATAGAGATAACTCAGGGGAAACTTCCCCAGTTTTCCGACAAGGAACCTGGCCTTTGCAGGCTTTTTTCGGCTAACTCCGGCCACGGCTCAACCTTATCTTGGTATACTCTTATTCCTTACCTCCGTATCTTCACTTTGGCTTTTAAATTTTTGGATTTAGTTTTGAATTGAAATTGTTATAGCCTTTTGAAGCTTTCTTGCCTCCTACAAACTCTGATGTTCCTCTTCGCAGAAACCGGCCGACTTGTGAGCTTATTGGGTCGACTTGACTAGAGGAAAAAAAAGGGCCAAGCCCAAACCCGGCCCAAATCTTTGGGCCTTTGACCCAATCATGTCCATTTCCAAAAATGTATTTGGAATACTCTTTGAAATATTTTTTGAATATTCTTTGGATATTTTTTGGAATATTCTCCTTGTGTTGATTTTTTCACAATTTTTTCAGAAACCCTTTTAGGCTAATTTTGATGTTCCGAGTCTGTTTTTACATCTATTTAGTGAAATTCCGAAGATTTAACGTAGTGGACTACTAGGGCGGCTCAGATGACTTTTTAGTAGGGCTGGTTCGGTATGGGATATTGAACCAAAAACATTTTCCCGATTCCCAAACCGAAATTTTTGAGATTCCCAATTTCAAGACCAATCCCAAACCAAATTATTGAGAATCCCAAAATAGTTTCGGGCTTTTGGGACAAATCGGGAGTCTTGAAATAATTTTGGGCTTTTGAGCTTTTAGGTTTTTTTCAACTTTTTTTGTGCTTTTGGGTTTTTCAGTTTTTGGGCTATAATAACTTGCATATGCTACTGTGCAGTGTGCAGCCAATCTGTGCATATCTATAGTGTTTGGGCTTTTCGGCTTTTGGGCTATATTTACTTGGCTGTGCAATGTGCAAACTAGCCAATCTTCATACCATTTTCCTGAAGCCAGTTACCTTTGCATTTGCCCCGTAACCAATTAAAAAAATCAGACTTGCAACCAGAGCTTTCAATATAGTATATACACAGAGCTTTCGAATAAAACCCTAATTTAGGATTAAAGCAGACACAGATTCCTGCAACACTCACCAAATTGTGAGACTCGATAGAAAACCATCATCGCACTGAAAATTTTCTCAGAGGAACATAATCATGCATCACAATGCATTTCAATTCCTCTTGTACTTTTCGAGGAACCAAGCAAATGGACCAAGACCCATTCATCTCAGCTAATACACAAACACTAAGACTTAAAGCTCCACTTATCATCTTCATTTACCTTCACAACACAATTACTACATAAAAGTTGCAGCAACCAACACCCAAAGCCAAAACCCTAATTAAAACCCCTTAAAAATAATTAATCCAATTCAGGTCTTAATCGCCACAGAAATCCATTATACATTCAAAATTTCATGTCCACAACACTATAATCTCTGCTTTAATCCAATTCAGGCCCACCATTAACCAGTTAAACACATAGAATTTAAAATAGTTTCCTCAGATTCTTCCATAAAAGCCATCGTTAAGTATTGCCCCAATGTGAGTATCCATTTTGTGCCCTTCATTTCTATGAAATTTTTGGAAATCTTGAGTATTTGATCGAATTGGGATGTTGGGTGATTGTTTTTTATAGGCGCTGATCAACATGATTAGCAACCCAGTCAACTCTACGGTCCCGATTGCGGCCGAGGTGTTGAAGAATGCCGGGAAGCACCACAGTGGCAACACTCTAGCGAGCACCATCATCACCTGTGGATCGTTCCTCCTCCATTTCTCACTTCCCGGCGAGCACCATCAGGCAAGGGGAGACCTTGTTTAGGCCGTATGAGGCGGATGATCCATCAAACCCGAGCGGGTTTTGGGATCCAGAGAAAAGGGATTGCTCATTTTGATGGGTCTGAGTGTGGATTGCAGAGAAAGGCGTAGATCTTGGCAGCTGGGACGACGGAGCCTCAGCTGCAGTTGCGACGACGAAGCCTTGGCTGCAGTTGCGACGACGAAGCCTTTGCTGCAGTTGCGACAACGGAGCCTTGGAGATATTATCGATAATGTCGCGATATTATCGATAATGTCGCGATATTATCGATAATATCGCGATATATTGACGATAATTAAGTGGATAAGTGTGAAAATATCGCCCTCTAAAAAAAATGATATTATCGGTGAAATTTCACCGATAATATCGATATTTTAGACATTATCGGTGATATTTTAGACTTTGACTTTCTTAGCTCGAAAGGATACGACACCGCAAGTACCTGTGAGTGGGTCTTTTCTTTTATATAGTGTGTGTGTGTATATATATATATGTGTTTAGTTTCCACATATATTTAATAAAAAATATTTCTACGTGATTGCCATAATTAGTTTAACGTTTATAAGAAATGTCGTAATGTTGAGAATTATGAAATTATTCTGAATCCTACAGGATGCACATGTATGCATACTATTATGAGATGCTTTAATTATATTTGCGGTTGTGAATAGTGTCATGGTTGACTAGAATTATCAATTTACCGTTATATGAACATTATTATATTATCAACTCATCGTGTGCTACACTGATGTTTGTACTCGCTTGGGCCAGGGCCATACTTCACGTGTATGTTCACATCGCACCGTACGCTTATTTTGGATCCATTGTAGGTGCCAATTCTGTTCTAGATTGCTATAGATAATTATGGCTCGTATGTGATGAAAAGTGTCAGTCTTCACGTGATTGTAGTACTAAAGCGTAAATCACAAGGTTCTAAAAAACACTAGGTGCTAGTCAGGCAGCGGGGTCTAGGCGGCCTAGGCAGATTTAGGTAAACTTTTTGTATATCTTGTAAATAAGTGCATATTGACACTTACAAAAAATTATACTTGTATGAAATCCATGAATAAGATAATAAAAAAAATGATAAAATGCAAAAAGAGTATCCAACAAGTCCAAATTTAAAAACATACTAAGCATGTATGCTATATAACCATAGTGATGAGTATTGTAGGATGACAAATGTACAACAAGTTCACAATTTTAAACCACTTAGACTTAGATTGGATTTTTTATTGTATTTTTTAATTTCATTAAAAAAAAAACACCTAGCCCCGCCTAGTCACCTAGCCTGCCTAGGCCGCCTAGTCGCCTACCCTGTCTAGGCCGCCTAGAGCCCATCTGATTTTTCCAACCGATTTGCAAGAAAATGCCTCGGCTCACCACCGCCTAGACCCTTTTTTAGAACATTGGTAAATCATTATTACACCCAGTCTTGTTCATGTCAAAACATCTCTATATGAACTCGTGTGTCAGCATATGTCGATGAGCCCTCGATTTGATATTCGTTTATGCGAGTTATTGTGATTACCATATTATTATATGTTTAATTATGAGATATTGTGAAATGTTGTATGTTTGAGATATTACAGTTTATGGTAAGTATTTTCATACTATATGTAGTATACTATTTTGGAAACTATACTTATTTTATGGCGATGGGTTATTATGTTTTTGAAAAGGTTTTTTTTACAAAGCTTTATTTTTAGGTCCACTCATCCTTGTTTTTCGCCTCTTCAGGTTTTAGTGGCAGAACTTATGTGTCAACGAGGATTCTTGGCATTGATATTGGTGATTACCTTAGATGGTATCATTCTTATCCTACCTTTATTGTACTTTATTTATGTTTTGACATCACGTGTAAAATGAGTTTATTCGCGCCCACATGCGCACTCTTGCATGTAGACACTTTAGGTTTAAATTTATTCATATTTTCCACATCACTACACTTTTATGGCTTCGTCACCCGTCTAGTGTCGAACAACACAACTCGATTCGGAGCCCAGATGGACATTTCAGGTCAGTGTGTGTCAACTAACATTTAGGTACAATAATTGAGTCTTTCAAGTTTGAAGAATTTTAAATAAAATTAATACATTAAAAAAAAGTTGGTCAAAAAATTAATGAAATGTATGTATTAATAAATTCAAATATTTAATTGGAGACATTGAATAAAATACACATTAATTAATTTGAATTATGAACATATCAAGGGATTATAATCAATATGTAATCTTACACCAGGTTATTATTATTATTAAATTTAATCTTTTTTAAGTATTAAAGTTAAAAAATCCTAATTTTTTTTCTCCTTTCTCCTTTACATATATATATATATATATATATATATATTTTTTTTTTATATATATTCTGGCACCTTTTTAAATTTTGCCTTTTCTCTTGACAATTTTTAACTTTGCCTTTTCTCTCAACAATTTTTAACTTTGCCATTGATAATGAATGTGTGAATAACACTGCCTATTTTAAAATGAGTGACGATGAAGACATAGAAGAACGAAAGAAAATTTTGATGATGGCAAGTTCGGTAGTAAAGACCCTGAGACATCAAACAGGGATGTGTCATGTTGTGATTATATATGGCCATTCTCTTGGAATTAAAAAATAATCGAACGTACTTATAAAGATACATCTTTAAGTCAAATCAAATCAAATCTAAATATTTCAGCGGGCTATGTTTCTTGACCACGTAAAAGTTTATTATGTTCACGTTAAGATAGACAAAATTAAACTTCATTTTGGTCCGTTAAAGTAATTAAGTAAAGCACTCATCTGAAATTAGTGGTGATTTTGCTTTCACTGCTTTTCCAGCTTTATCTTGGAAATTCGTAACATGAGGTGGGAGTGGGACCTTAGGAAATAAATTTTGGGGATCATTGGATTTGAAAATAACGCCGTAGAATGAAAAAATTTCAAGTAAAAAAATTGATAAAATACAATATAAAAATAGTTTTATTATTACTAAGAAGATAATTCAAAATTATTATATTAATTTAGAGAATGAAGTGTTCCGAACTCTTGAATGCAAGATAGAAATATAAAATAAAATAACAATTTCTTTTTATTATTTTTATTTCTTTTACAGTTTGTTAGACCGACTGTGAAACTTTGAAAAATAATATACCTAGTCATTCATAAGTGATAATTGACTGATTGATTATGAAATCTAAACAATGTACATACAAACAGATTTTCATGATGAAACCGCCGGAAATAGTAAAAGTAATGTTCTTTACTTTTCTGCCTTTAACATCTTTAACGACTTTGCAGGTTAAACTTTTGGCTTCTATTATCAGTTGAACAACAATAATGGTGGTCTCCCAATTTCGCTCATTTTTTTTCAACTTTTCGTAGATGAATTCCTACCTGGCCTCCTCAACCATCCTCTTGACAAGCTCCTACACGACCTCCTCGAGTTTCAAAAAGTGTTCAACCAAAGGCTCCTCCAAAGCCTCCCAACTTTCACCCACCAAGGGTGTCAAGCATAAGGCCCTAAGGGGGTGTTTGTTTGACCTCTTTAGCTTTCACTGGACTGGACTAGACTAAGAGTTAGTCTAGTCCAGTATTTGTTAGCAGAAGGGACTAACTTTAATGAGATTAGGTGGGATTCGCATGGACTAAAGAGCGCGCTAGGGGGTCTTAGCGAGAGACCCCGAAAAACATCGGACTACTAAGACCGTTTCTGGGTTTTGCAGCGTCTCGAGAAATCCAAGCGTTCCCCAAGTCACCTTCGTCTCTCACTCCCCTGACTCCACAATCCCCCACTTCCCGCCAGTTAGCTTACCAGGCCTTGCTGCAAGCCGGTTTCACCGCTCCCCAGAAGCTGTTTGAAGATTTGACGACGAATAACCCGATTTCTCAACACATTTTTTGGCCAAAACACGAAGAAGGGGAGAATTTGGGAATTGCAAAAACCCCCAAATTTGCTGAGAACGCAAGAAGTGGAGGGCAAAGAGGAGAGAGATTTGACTAATTGGGAGAAAATAGAACGGCAGAGAGATAGGGGTTAGATGCAGAGTTTGATAGAAACAATGAAGATAAGAGAAAGGAAAGTAAATTAAAAATAATATTTTATAATATAATATTTGACTTTTTTTGTTTTTTAAAGTAAAAGTAAATTAAAAATGATAAAAAAAATATTTTGGGCTTTAAAATCATTTTAGTCCATAAATTAGTCCGACACTACACCAAACACTTCATTAAGCTAGTCCAGCTTAGTCTAGTCTAAGCCAGTCCAGTTTAGTCCCTGTAGCTAGTCCAGTCTGAGATAGTCCGGTGCAACAAACGCACCCTAAGGGCCTAAAGGGGTAATTGTATTTATTTTATATAAATTGAACTTACCTTTTCATTTGGTTCATAGAAGTATTTATACCATAAGACATTTAGTTGAACTTTGTTTTTTTATTTGGGTTGTTTTAAAGGAAAACTAATAAAAAAGGCTTGAAAACTTTGAGTATTAATGATAAGGACAAAATAAAGCGTAAAGTGAATAGTACCAGGATTGACTTTTTAGTGTAAAAATGTGGTTTTTCGTTAAAATAAACAATACTAGGAACTTTTCGTTAAAGTTCCCTTATTTTAATGCCAGAAGGCTTTGACTTGAACTTTGATTTTTCATTTGGGTTTGTACTATCACCACAAGGCATTTACTTAAACTTTGATGTTGTTGACTTGCTGGATTGGATTTGTTGATGTTTGATGTTGTTGGCTTGTTGGATTGAAATTGTTGATGTGAAATCCTTGATGTTGTTGGATTGAAAGTAAATTTGATTTTTGATGTTTGAGTCATGACCCATTTTGGACCCGTAAGGGAAGGTCCAAAAAACAGAAATGGCTTAAAAAGGAAATGCCCAAAAAAACGAAGAGGCTTAAAAAAACAGGGAAGGCCCAAAAAAGGGAAAAGGCCCAAAAAGGAAAAGGCCCAAAAACCAAACTGGACCCGTATTTAAACTGAACAAAATTGAACCCACTAGTTTCGGTAGTAATTTGGTACACCCAGTCATACCGACCTGTATTGAACCGATTTTTTACCATGTTTCGTTTCGGTACCACATCTGTGAACCGATTTTTTTAACAGATCTGATGTATGAAAAGGAATATGAGCACTCATGGGTCACTATCAATTGACTCGCTGATCATGTATGAAAAAACAAGATTCATGAAATTGCTACTAATTAAGATGGAAACGCAATAAATAGCAGAATGTTTTTATTTATTTATTTTTTTTTTTTGGGAAAACGAATGTTTCTTTATTTTCTAGCTTCACATCTCTAGCAGTTTTGTAGGTTAAATTTTGGGAACTTTAATGAAAAGGGTTTAGATCAAGACTATTTTAATAAAAAACCATCTTATAGTTTTCTTTAATCAAAAGCACCTCAAAATTAATCATAAGGACAAGGACCCCAAATTTCACACGGGCTGGATTACAGAGCCCAAAATGAACAAAGTTAAGTTTCCAAAATTACCCCAACGGAAGCCAGCCCTTGGTGAATTGAATGAAGGATTGTTTGGTGCATATCTTCTAGTAGATTCAGAGGTTGCCTTGTCATGGTTTCCTCTGCAACCAATTCCACCAAAGGTGTCAACCAAAATACCGAATCAAAATTGCTCTCTCACCCGCCATTGTTGCAAGCTCGGTCTCTCCCTAGAGTCTTCCATTCGCGGTCGCCGCTATTTTCTACGATCTTCGATTTCAATCAAGATGGTGCTTCAGAACGATATCGATTTGCTCCATCCATCAGCTGAGCTTGAGAAGAGGAAGCACAAGATCAAGAGGCTTGTACAGACCCCCAACTCTTTCTTTATGGTATGGATATTAATCGATGGATGCTTACGCTTTTGGGTTTTGTATTTATTCTTATTCGCTGTAATTTTGGGTTTTGTATTTTTTTTTTTGGTCGAACGATGGGTTTTGTATTTAGGTTGTTTAGTTTTGAATGTTTAAGTGGGATGATACTAGTTTTGAATGTTTTGAACTTGAATAGGATGTCAAGTGCCAGGGGTGTTTCAACATGTGAATTTTTATCCTTTTTTTGCTGTTTTCGTTTAAGTACTTATTAAATTATGTGCTAAATTAGAAAATAAGAGTATTTATTTGTTGTTTAAAAGTGAATGTAATCGAATATGTTTGTGCAGAACCACTGTGTTCAGTCACTCGCAAACAGTTGTGGTGTGTGGGAACTGCCAGACTGTGCTGTGCCAGCCTACTGGTGGTCGTGCCAGACTCACCGAGACCGAGGGTTCCTCTTTCAGGAGGAATGGGGACTGATTGTCCTGCCAATACCATTTTTGACTCATGTTAGTTTATGTGAAAGCAGGCATTTTGAAGGTTCATCTCGTGGAAGAAAAGAAATGGGTGCTGCTGTTGTTATTGTCCAGTTATCTAGGTTTGGGTTTCGATATTTAATTTTGTTAGGATCGCTCTGGACTTAGTATGACAATGCTGCATTTTGATTCTGTTTTAGTTGAGTTTGCTATTTGATTGTATGAGATGTCAATTACATCTTGAGATTATATATTAAAAAAACAAAAAAAAGAATACCAGATTAAAATATGTCTAACGTTTGAGCAACATGTTGTATGACCTTCATCTTAATCATATGAGCTAATTACATAACAACCCCCGAGGTTTGAACCCGCTGTCAAAAAACACAAACAATGTTTCATATTTTTTTTATTAGATGTGATTGCAAGTGAGGTTTGAGCTACTTGTTCAGTAGCAAAAGCAAAAAAAGCAGAAGAGAAGGTAATGATTAATCATATGTTAAGTAGCAAAAGTTAGAAGATTAGAAGAAAAGGCAATTGTAAATTATATTAAATTCAAAGAGTGCAGGGCATCAAATACCAAAGAGTCAAGATTCCGATATAAAGACTCAGCGGTGCTTATTAGCTATGTTAATGGAATGTTGTGTTTCAACTTGTAAGATGAGAAAATTTGTAGTATGTACTTTGATCTATCTTCATGGTCACAATCTTATATATGCCATGGCCTATAATATATATTGGGATTGATGATATCATCCATAGTATTGTAATTAAATTAGTGGTAGTGCATAGTATTTTGGTTCTGTTTCAGAAATAGTGTAGGTTATATTGTTGTAGTTCCAGAAATAGTGTGGGTTATTTTAGTTCAGTTTAAGAATTAATGTGGGTTATTTTGCTGTAGTTCCAGAAATAGTGTAGGTTACTTTGGTCCAATTTCAGAAATAGTGTTGGTTATTTTGCTGTAGTTTCAAAAATAGTATAGGTTATTTTGGTTCAATTTCAGAAATAACATGGGTTATTTTGCTATAGTTCCAGAACTAGTGTAGTTTTTTTTGTCAAATTTTAGAAATAGTGTGGGTTATTTTGCTGTAATTTCAGAAATAGTGTAGGTTATTTTGCTAAAGTTTTAAAAATAGTGTGGGCTTTTGGTTCATTTTTAGAAATAGTATGGTTTATTTTGTTGTAGTTTCAGAAATAGTGTGAGTTATTTTGCTGTAATTCCAGAAATAATGTGGATTATTTTGCTGTAGTTCCAGAATAGTATTGGTTATTTTGGTTTAGTTTCAGAAATAGTGTGGGTTATTTTGGTTCAATTTCAAACATAGTGTGGGTTATTTTGTTGTAGTTGCAGAAATAATGTTGGTTATTTTGGTTTAGTACCAAAAATATGGTGGGTTATTTTGGTTCAGTTCAGAAATAGAAGTCAATATTCAATTTTGTAACCTATTCAAATTTGTTGAAACCAAGAAAGAAAAGAGTGCATGGCATATAGTGGAGGTTCGTGAGGTATTTTTGAGCATGGCAAACTGCTTTCCTCTGCGTCTCCTCTCTTTAGGTCTGCTTTTGGGTTTTTGTTTGAATGCATGTGATGTTGAAGTCCCTTCTGCCCTTCCATCCTATATGATATCTACTAATTAAGTTCAGAACCCAGTTAAGCGTCAACATATTCCCCATTCGCTTGCCATTGCCATATACTCTTTTACTTGCTGAACATTACTCATGTATAATTAAAATTGAATTGATTAAGTCTCGATTGATCTCAATTTTTAAGGGCAATTGAGCCAGGTTATGTCTTTTATTTTTGAGGTGATGGGGTTTGAGAGGAGCTTCAACTATTTATGGCGTGCATAAAAATTTGTAAATGAAATTAGAGAAACTAAAATGAGAAGGAAGAATTGCTCATCTACTAATTTATTAACTACTAAATGAAATCAGAGGAATTGAATTGAAAAAGATTTAGACTGAGGAAGATTTAAAATCAAACTCGTGTTGAAATGCTTATCAAAATATTTATAGAATCAAAGTAAGATTAATATAAATTTCTTATAAGCTATTTATAAAGAGTCAGTTTGAGATTGTTGCGAGTTTAAAAGTTGCTACCACTATTTTTTAGAACTAAACACCGGTACTATCACTAGTAGAACTGAACATTAATTATTTCTTAAAACTGAGCACTAACTAATTCTTAAAACTGAAAACTAGTACTACACTATTTCTAGAACTGAACATGGGTACTATCACTATTTCTTAAACTGAACACTGGTACTATCACTATTTCTTAAACTGAACACTGGTACTATTACTATTTCTTAAACTGAACACTGACTATTTATGAAACTAAACACGAGTACTACACTATTTCTAGAAATGAACATGGATACTATCACTATTTCTTAAATTGAACACTTGTACTACTACTATTTCTTAAACTGAACACTGACTATTTAAGAAACTAAACACGAGTACTACACTATTTATGAAACTGAACACTAGTACTACACTATTTTTGAAACTCAATTCCCGTACTATCACTATTTCTTAAACTGAATATTAACTATTTCTTAAACTAAACATGGGTGCTACACTATTTCTGAAACTCAACACTGGTACTATCACTATTTATTAAACTGAACACTGACTATTTCTAGAACTAAATAAGGATACTATCACTATTTCTTAAACTGAATATTAACTATTTCTATAACAGTTTGGGTTCGTGATGAGAGGATACAGAGGTTATGAAGATACAAAAAGCTAAGGTTTCCCGTGGGGAGCTTGAAAAATTAAAAAAGAATGGTATGAAAAATAAAAAGAACGGTTATTTAACCAAAAGATCAAAAATAGATCCACTGATTGTATATGGGCTTATTAATTTCACATATCCTTCCTTCACACACATGAATTAAAATATATAGTGGAAGCCATCAGAGAGCTTAAACAATTGAATATATTGTAATCCATTCTCCACATATGACCTGCTATTGATTTGCTACCAATCTTTTTTCATTAAGTTCATATGCTGTCCCAAGGCAACAATCATATGCTACAGACTACAGTACCTTGTCAGGAATGATCACCGCACTACGAACAATTATATATCAACAATCCGCGCGCACATCTATTGATGAACAGGAGGTTTGTATGAAAATGCAGAGCAAACCCGGGATGAAGAACACCATCTCCAGCTCTCTGGAGTAGAAAGACTCGAATAGATATTATTTAACCAAAAGATCATAAATACATCCCGCCGATTGGGGAAAAGAGCGTGAAAAATATCTTCAAAACATACAAAAAGCAGAAAGAATTCAAAAGAAAAAGATCATAAATGAATGATTTACCATGGGGAACTCGAAGGGATAAAATTGTTCGAAGTGCGGTTGGAGTCGGCCGGCCGTTTGTGAGGGTTGGGTTTTATGCGGTTTGGGCAGTGCATTGATCTGGGTTTTTGTTGCTTTGCTTGCGGGTAGTAGTTTGGTCTGTTTCACGAAAAAACTAACGGAAGGTCAAGGGTAAAATTGGAAACACATTAGGTTATTTCAGTTGGGCCATGTTGATTGGACTGATTAAGTGTTGGGCTTTATCCTAACCATTAAATAAACTTATTAGATGGTTTTTGGTTAAAATCCAAAGTTTTGGAACCCTTATCATTAATTTTCCTTTAAATTTTTCTTGCTTGTATTGAACCCTTCCATTTGTAAAATGGTGCTCTTCCAATTTTTCATATTTTATTACACTCTTTATAAATGACTTAACGAGCATCCGTTTTTTATAAGGCTTTAGATGGAGAAGAACTTTGACATGCAATATAGATTTTATATTGTATCACAAATCAATTGTACACTATTAAAAGATACCTATGCAACAAAGATTTTATATTGTATCACAAATCAATTGTACACTGTTAAAGGATACCTTCTTCAGTGATGAAAGGCCATCTTCAACCCCGTCTAGAATTATAATCCTGCAAAAAATTATTTTTAAATAAACAGTGTCAGATCATACCATATACAATTTCCAACCGAAGGGGTAGCCCCACAATAATTTATTAGTTTTAAGTTTATACTTTAAATTTATTGTTTAATTTCATTAAAGTACATTTAGATGCTTTCAATTAAGTCGTTAAATTTGAATTAATTATTGCATTTGAGGAGTTGTGCCCAAAAAAAGGTTAAAAGACTATGTTTGGCTAGCCTGGTGCCATTTTAACCAAATAATAGTCTGGTGCGCTCAACATAATTATTGCCTAATCATGGAGATGACCCAAGTTTTCTGAGTGGAAGCCCTTTTCAAGTTTAAGAGTAGTTCCACCCCTAAAAAAAATAAGCCAGCACCCAACCCATTTAATCCACTCAGTGAACAGTGATAGACCCCAATGAATAGTAATAGGCCAAATGTATCTCCACCCCTAAAACTAAATAGCCTAGTCAATTTTATTAAAATATTATTAAATTTTATTATAAAATAATAATTTGACTTTTATTTTCTAACTTGGTTTCTCTCTCTCTCTCTCTCTCTCTCTCTCTCTCGGTTTCTTTCTCTCTCGCTCGGCTCAATCTCTCGGTCTCTTTCTCACTTTTCCGACTGCTGCATCTGCATTGCACATGCCTCTACCTCAAGGTCAAGGTAAGAAATTGCACCTTCCCGTTCGAATTGGGATTAGGGGTTGGGATTTCGAATTCAAAATCTAAGGTAAAGTTAAGGATTGTGATTTTGAATTCGAATTGGGATTAGGGATTCTAAATTGGCATTAATCAGTATATGTTATCAGTTTCAAATGGCATAGGTTTTGGCATTTTTTCAGTCGTTCATTCATCCCTTAATTATGGGATCTGCTTGTACATCATGCATGCTTTCAATTCAGTTTTCAAATAGCCCTTTCCTTAGAAACACAATCACATAACCAACTCCCTTCCTTCTCCCTTCGTGGCTCCTTCCTTCCCGACACCCTCTCCCGCCTTGACCAACTTCGCTCCTCAGCCTCCACAACAACTCCCTCTCTGGTGCAAAAACAAAAAAAAGGTGGCTGACGTCATGTAGGCTAGGCCATGGCTCTGTCGATTTTGGGCTGGCTTGGAGACTAGCTTAGACTGGGTGCCAGCCTATCTACTGGGCAGGAGTGGAATGGCTAGATGCCGGGCCAATAATTTGGCTAGGTGCCGACCTAAAGAGTCCCTGGTGGAACTGCTCTAAATGGCCAAAAAAATAACAGAAAAAGGCAAAAGAGGGTTGATGGCAGGTATGTTGGGGGAAGCAGTATATCCAAGAACCATGTCACCTGATGATCTCCATGTCACTTGTTTCCTAAGATACACTTTGTAAACATCTTCCAATTTGGCACCAAAACGTGTCACTTATTTTGGAAAATTGAGTCCTTTTACAACATAAAAATTAATTCATGGAGAAAATGGCAGTTAACTCATTTAGCAAATTTATTGGGAAAAGGAACAAAAAAAAAGGTATAAGATTAATTAACCGAGTTTGAACCACCACGGGATGGTCTAGTAGTTGGGAGCAAATTATAAGTCTATATTCTATACGACACGTCTTAGGTTCAATTCTGGTTGTTGATGAACCGCACAATGGTGGTTAGGGAAATGCTGAAATGCCTCTATCAGTCTTCTCGACCTCGAAATGATAGACTATCGTGATGAAACCATCAACTGGTCTCCTTTTATTTAAAAAAAAAAAATTAACCGAGTTTGGTAATCTTACTTCAATTTTTATAATTGGTGAGGGATCATCACCTTATTAATTAGCAAACACAATCCATGATTGGTAATTTTAAGACCATGATCGTGTTAGACATATTCTAAAGTCATCAATATACTTGCAATTCCATCAACATCAACAAGTGGATGCATGCTTAAAGCTAGTTTCCAATAGTTTGACGCCATGGTCTGGTTTAATAGAAAAGTCATCAAAGTGTAATTAGGATCTATATAATTTTTATATTTCATTTTTATACTTTATCGTTTGTTTCTGTACAAATCTTCAAATCCACCAATCTGATTTTCCATTAATTACTTGGGACATAATTAATTGTCATGCGAACCTTAGAAAAAAACGTCTCCTACGTACGTCTCACGAGACGTGTGGGACATAATAGCATGCAGTGAGTGCAAAAAGAAAGATTCTCATCAACTTGTTTCCAACCTACATATTATTTGAGAAAATTTGGCATCTCAGCGTGTTGTATCATTCATATTATAAGATGATGATATTTACATACTTATTTTTATTTTTTATGCTTCATACATTTACTCTTAATTTCTAATCATTTAATTCTCTTCAATTCATTCGATTATGATGCGAAAATTATGTTGACACACAAATTAAACCCTCTTTTTGACAATTGTAGTATGGATAAGTAGGGATCGTTCTAAACCGGGGATTAGAAGGGATTGCTAAACGCTTGAAAACTGACTTAAAAACATAAAAACAAAGTTTAAAACACTAAACTAGACTCAAAGAATGCAAAACTAAACTCTAAAACACTAAAACAAATCAAAAGACTCAAAACAGCACCAAAAACACTCAAAACTGCCTTAAAACACTTTCTGGGCAGTTTTGAGACTCTAATGCAAACTTGAACGAATTTTGGTTTCCTAATGACCTAAAACACTTAAAAACATAATCTAAGACAAGTTCTAACTAATATGACTCAAAGAAATAAAGTGGGGTTGATTTTGGACGAATTTAAATTAAATGGCAGATTGTAAAGAAAACAGATTGTAAGACAAAATTGTGATGAATCAATGGATGATGGAATAGCTAAGGGGTTCTTCTCCACACATGAAATATATGCAACGTAAATCAATTTCCAGTTATCAATTCAATAAGTTATGAACCTCGACACTCCAAGTTAATTAGGTCCGCTTAAATTAACCTTCAGATTTCCCTAGAATCATTGAATTGGATGAATATGCATCACAAACAAATTATTCCCAACAAGTTCTCTATATGAACAACATGATAAAGATACAAGTTAGAATCACTACGTTCTTTGGAAATCATAAGCATCGACAAGGCATTCATAACTATGAAAAGCATGATACTCTTGCCAGGAATCTACTTAACATGATCGTGACTAGCGACCTTCACTACTTGCGAATATAAATTCATAACGATTAGGTGAAACAAACTTATATCCTAGCACCAAATTCAAGCATGCAAATTAAGCGTGCACTCTCAATCAACATACAAGAATAAGTTCTAAATCAAACGGTTAAGCAAATTGTATTCACGACTCATGCAACGATAACTGGAAGTAATCAACTTATTTCACATATATAATCATGGTTTTGAATCCCCCCTAGCCAAGGGGGTTTTAGTTCCTCATACTTGCAAAGCAAAGATACATAAATTTAGAAATTAAACTCCAAAGAAAGAAAACACCTAGAACGCTCCAACTTGGCAGCAAGCTCATCAACGATTTCTCCTTCCTCCTTGCTGCGGCAGAGAACTTTAGAACAGGTTTTGGGTGGTATTTATGGTGTAGAATGGATGGGGAATGGTATGGAAAAGTTTAGGGTTGATGGGTGGTGCGGCTAGGGTTGTTTTTGGGCAGAAATTATGGACTATGGTGATGGAAAGGTGCGGCAGAAAGCAAGGAACAAATTCTGGCGTGAATGATGTGAATCGGAGATGGTCCTTTGGCCAAAAGGGTTTAATGAGTATATATAGGCACTTCAAAACCCTAGCAATCAGATTAGGGTTTCTAGAAACCCTAATCCATCAGAAATTAGGTTAAAACAATCAGATTTTTAGTGGGAATAAGGCCTAAGGTGCGGCTAGGGTTAGGGTTAGAGATGGGCCTTCTAGAATGCCTTGCAAGGCAAGGAAATCAGATATTCTAGAGGCCTAGGTGCGGCTAGGGTTAGGGGAAAAAGATAGGTCATCTAAAAGCCCAAAGCCACGAATAGAAACTCTCGAAAATGGAAACCTCCAAGAATAGAAACTTCCAACTTTAGAAACTTTGGTTTCGAATTCTGAATTCTTTGTTCTTCACTTTCATTTCTTCATTTCTTAAGCTCCTTTGACCTTCAAACTCGTCCATTCCTTGTGCTCCAAGCATGTACTTTCCAATCTAAGCTCCATTTAGCTCCAAAAGGCTCCAATTTGCATCCTTTTATGTAATATGCCCTTAAACCTGAAAACATATGAAACTAGCTTAAAAGACTACTTTAAACTAAGAAAACATAACAAAAATGCATAAGAACTAGTTAACTAAGGTGCATAAATATGCTCCTATCAGATTCGACGGCTAGAAATTAAGAGGAATGTGAAAAGTAAAAAAGAGTGTGTGGACAACACCATTCTATCATAAACTGATATAATTTTAGTATTTTATAGTGTAAAATGAAAAATTAAAAGATCATAACCTCTTTAAAGTTTCAAGAGTGTGAAATATAGTTAACCTTGAAATAAATCATTTTCTTTTCTTCAAGTGAATCTCCTTGTCCATGAAATCTCACCAATTTCAGTCATGGAATTTGTATTTGTTAATAAGGTGACGATCACTCATCGATTTTGATGTTTAAAAATTAATATGGTGGCAGTGAGTATAATACATAGGGTCACATTTGTATAACATATTCGTCACATATGGTGTTATTGGGATCTTTTGTTTGTGTATGTGCACCCTCCCTCCAACTAAGTTGTATTAAAAAAAAGGTCTTGGGTTTTTTATTTTGAAGATGAACTTGCATCAACAAAAAAAATGAGTTGAGAGGGTAATTTCATGAACTATTGCTCCAAATTATCCTTTTATTTTACAAATGTGACGTGAGTTCCTAATTTGCCCCTAAGATTGAATTATGAAAGTGATGAAAGAGTTGAAGGACTTAAATATAAGTCACAAATAATTTCAAGAACCATTCCTCCAAATTACCATTCTACAAATTAAGACGTGTAAAAGTTGGTAGCCCTTCGATAAATTTGATTAATATGTTTAATAGAAAAATTATTATCTCATTTTATACCAGTTTGAACGGATACTAATGAATTAAGATAAAATGCGATATACAGAGGAGGGAGAGGATGGGGGAGAAAAGAAAGATAGGGGGACTTTGAAAGAGTGTGTGCGTGTAACGTATCAATAAAATCCCATGAGCGCAAAAGCTCAAAATGTTCACACAGAAAAAGACCAGTCAAGAGACACGTGGCATGTAAGAAAATTACACTACATTAACAGTATGAACATGAACATGAAACCATTAGATTAAAACAAGAATAAGTAAACCACACAAAATTAGATGCGAACAAGCTGACAGTGCCCTAGCTAGAACTCAAAGTGACTTAAGCAATCAATTTCACGATACAAATCTTGTTTTTAATAGAAAAGATACAAATCCTTAAGGAAAAACAAAGTCAGGAGTAACGATAACTAGTACAATGATAAATTTGTATATGGTGACATGGAAAATTTTGAAAAGTAGTCAAATTGTGGGCACACCGAAGGTTATTAGACCAATGATTCAAATTTTTAGAATTTAACTGCCCGAAGGGGATTCAGGCCCAATTTCGAGCATTGCCCGAGGAGGTCTCTACTGCTTATATTTGTAAATTCTGAAAATAATAGCTAATTATACTTTGTATGCATGTATGTTGAAGGGTCCATGCATGATGTCAACTGTGGAGCAGCAACAACAGTAAGGAACAGCACTCATCTGCCACATCTCCCGACGAGTCTATGTACTTAGACTGTCAAACTTTAAGAAAGATAGGCATGTCACTTTATATAGCGGTATCAATTGCAGACCTTGATCACCGAGATCTCTTGATCAACATCTAGCACAACAAGCAAACTGATATGAAGCAGGTCATGCATATGGCAATTCAGAATTCAGATAAGATCAAACTCAACTGCTTAATTAGTTATTTGTTTTATTTTTATGTTTTTCTAGACCTAATAAACAAGATAAATTTTACGCAATTCATAGTTATTCCAAACTTGGGTTTCTGGGTTGTTTTAGTTTTAATATATCAGGACTTTTCTCTCATTTCCGCATTTTTTTTTCTTTAATTTCCAAACTTAGGTTTCTGGGTTGTTTTAGTTTTAATATATCAGAACTTTTCTCTCATTTCCGCATCTTATTCCCTTTAATTTCCAAACTTGGTTTTCTGGGTTGTTTTAGTTTTAATATATCAGAAATTTTCTCTCATTTTCACTTTTTTTTTTTCTTCTTTAATTTGTGTATGGGACCCTGTGAATCTCTTAGAATTTTTCTAAATCTCTTAGAGTTTTGATGCACTAACCAAATCCGAATCAGAGACACAAAAGCCAAAAGTGTGCACACATGAATTATTCGTTCTATATATGAAAAAGTAGAAACATTGAAACATAAATTTAAAACAGATAAGCAAACCACATACATAGATTAAAATTACAAAAGCGAAATACACAGAATTAAGTACTTCTGGGAGGAGTTAAAAAAAAGGGTACTTTTGGGAGGAGTAGAATAACTGCTGAATTGTATGCATTACAATGGTGTTTGATGTTTGAGGTGAGATCTAATAGGGTTTTGGGGATTGGGATGCCAAAGCTGATGACGAGGAAGGAGGACGATGAGGTAATGAGCCAAAGCAGACAACTAAACGATCAAAGATCAGGCGTTTGACTGATTTTCTCTTGGAGGGAAACACACTTCCAGCTTTTGGCTTGAAGCATGAGTAGTTTTGCGTCTCCCGCTGAACCATCATCTTCATTTCCCGACCATCTGGATTCTTCTGCTTCTTCATCCCTTTCTCTTCAGCCTCTCCAATGTTTGCCCTTACTGCCATCTCTCTCTCTCTCTCTCTCTCTCTCTCTCGTGTGACGTATATGTGTATGTGGTTTTGGTTGTGGGCTTCTTACTCTAAGAAGAGAGGGTTTAGTAATGAACCAGAAATCGCCAAAAAAAAAAAAAAAATGAAAAAAGAATAATGAATGAAAGATGACTTGATGAAAGGTAAACCTAAAAATCAACTCAGGACAGAAAGCGTGGCAACAAACAGTAGCTTTGTCGCAATTTAAAAAAAAAAAAAGCTATATCAAGACAAATTTTTAGGACAAACTAGAAATTGTGCCCGCGCGTTAGTGCGGGATTGAAAATTATATGAAAAATTACGCAACTGTATTCTCTTCATAAAACAAATATAACAGAAAGTTTTAAATAATTAGATAATGGAAATTGGATACAAAAATATTAAAGTGGCAAAGTAAATGTAAGTGGTGAGAAAAGCTATACTAATTACGCCCCCGACCTTTATCGAACATAGGCTTGAACAAAGAAGCAATCACTTCTACTTTTGGTGATTGAATACAAACTCCAACATAAAATACATGACATGATAAAGCAACAAACTTTATAGGTGACATCGTATGAAAATTGCTAGTCCAGACGCAATAGTGTAATATAACGGAATATAATAGGATTTTAAAAAGTTCAATTTCCATATCAACTAAGTTGCTGAAATAAAAATTAAAATCAATTCAGTTACAATTCATCTAGTAGGATAATCATCAATTAAGTTGCATTTCAACAAAAATTAGACGTGCAACCTGTAAGTGAAGAAAAATAAGAATCTTACTACTATAAGGCCACTTTTCTTGTCGAGCTCATACTTAACCTTGCTGCGTTAACCATACTCACAAACCGGTCAACATTCAAGAAAATGGGAGTGTGTGTGAGAAAGAATCCAACCTTAATTGTGCGCATGAAATTCAGCAACTTCCTACAATACCTCTGTAATCGTATCACCCATGAAACTACATAAACAAAACCAACAAATGTGGAAATCTAAAGGCATCATAAACATCACAGATGAAACACAACTTATGATTAATCTTCAAGATGTAAAATTTAAAATTATTACTCACATCAGCATTCAACCAACAAATAGGTACAATTATCTAGATACTGATGAATTAAAGCTTGCAGCAACAACTTCAAGACCCATTGACATCACGCGAGCGGATAAAATGTATTAGTTAATTCCCAAGCTAGTAAGATAACGAATTTCATGAACAAAAAAAGAGAGATGCAACTCCAATTTAACATGTCAAAAGCATTGCAACTATAGGTTTGGAAATTATAAAAGTCCATCCAATCAATAGACAGAAAACAATAGTTGTGAGTATGTGAATATGCAACCAAGAATCTAAAATATATTTGACAAATTTGCGATTCCATTGTAGCCTAAATGATAACAAATAATTTGCCCATTATAGACACAATACAATTTATATACAAACTCATCATGAATGAAACAAATTTAAACACCAAAACAGAAATTTATTCCTCCAGAGTAGAGGGGGGAAATAATTTTTTTACTTGAAAAGTTGAAGTAGCACTACTGCATAAATTACAAATGCAAATTGAGGGAATACCTATCAAATAAAGTTGACTACATTCCGAGCAATGCTAAGAGAATATTCTTAATCTTTTCAAGTGCTACATGCAGCGAACATAAAGTTTGGATACCAGACTGGCTCCTAGTTGTTTCCAAAGAAGGAAAAATTGACATTATTTTGCAATAAATTGCAGAGAGTACCTTACACTGAAAACAAAAACAATCAACCAACGATGTATGACGATAAAACTATAAGACAAAATAAAAGGCTGATATTCAGATGACCCATGGTGATGGTGATCCAAAAATATATATATATATGGACAATAGCTTCAAAATTGAGTTTTAGAGAGAGTGAGAGGTGAAGTCACCTTGTAACCAGAGACCAAATCCATTTTTTTTCTCATTACCCACGTTGCAATTCAACTTGAGAAATCCCGAAACTAAACACCCAAACACAATGCAATCAAATATCAACACGAAATATTAATTGGAAGCTAAAAAGATTGAAACTTGCCTACTGTGATGTATACAGTTTGGGCATTTGCTTGTGAGACTGTTGTGACATGCTGATCTCAGCTCCTTTAAAGTAACATCAGACGTTGTCTGCCAAGTAGGTAAAATCCATAAGATATCTTATAATCCATGAGATAAATTATTACGTCAAAGTTATACGCTAAAAGAAAATTCATACTTCTATATGAACCCAAAGGACAATTTTTGCATATACCTTGGTAGGTTCATTCTCTAGATGAGTATCTCTACTCATCATCCATGTCATGTGAAAACCTCATGCTAACTTCTGCAGAAAGCCACCAAAAAAATGAAAAATAAAATTAGACAAAAAGGTTGGAGAGAATATGAAATAACTAATTAGAGAGAGCAGAACCATAGTAACCAATCGGGAAAGATGCTTTTAAATTCAAGAAAAAACATTTAAGAGAAAGTGAAAAAAAAAAACCATCAATTTTCAATTATTTTTCAATCTTATAGTTGGGATTACACAGAAAATATAACTAAAATCCCCAACTTTCTCAGAAAACTACAACTATTTTTACAAATTTCCATCACCCAACATTGAAAAATGAAAATTAAGAAGCAACACAAAAGCAGGCAAACAACAGAATAAAAGAACAAAACACGTGAGAACCGAAACGTTAAAAACAACACATACCCATTCAAAAACAAAAAATCCCAGAAAATCTGTATATTAGCACTCCTTGCAATACCCCAAAATCAGAAAATTAGAAAAATTTAGTTTGATAACATTGTAACTTAAGAAACCTCTAAATTTCTAGTCAAAGGAAAATTAATACCACCTCTGCATAAAAAATAATCAGAAGATAAAAACTCAAATTCATAAAGCATTTGTTCAAAGTATTTATTAGAGAAACTTACATATGGATGAATGTGTCGATCTCTTGTATCATGTAGAGCAGCATTGCCTGGACTTCGCGAATATAATAGGTTCTCAGCATTCAAATGATTTTCATACACTTTGCAAAAAACCCGACCATATAACTGCACAGAAAAATTAAAAAAAATTATAATGATAAATTCGAATCTATAGTAAAATAAAGAACAAAGAAAAAGTCACTTATTATAAATCACCTACTTTGCTTCATCATCGTCTGCACAATCTTCTGCCAATTCATACCCAAATATCCATACGATCTAACAAATAAATCGCCTGAAAAAACATATGAAATCCAAACTCCAGCAGTTTTGAAGTAACCTAAAATAAAAATTATTCTTATAGATACAAAGCAACTAAACAAAATTTATACCTTTCTCTTTTTTGGGATTTGAAATTCTCGAGAGCCCCATCCTCATTTTCTTTAGTCCAGACAACAGATTGAGAAGCATCTTTACAGAATACACACATGCATGAGTCAAAGTTGCTTGATTTGACATTCGGCCATGAAAACGAAGAAAGGGAGAGGTGGCCGTGCTTTACCTTTATCGCCGATGGGATTTGCGGAGTCCTCCGTGAAGGCAGAGTCATCGATGATGAGTGCAGAGCCGATCTGAGCAAGGCACCGGGAGATGGTGATGGATCTTGATCCAGTTTGGGGGTTGAACTTTTGGAGATCGATTTAATTTCTTGTTTCAAAAGTGTTAATCGCAGAAGACGTAGTAGAGACGTTTGCGGGAGGTGTGTTAGGGAAGGAGAGGGCTAGAGTTTTTTTAGAAAGAAGCAGACGTCTGAGAGCTTGGCTTCGAAATGGAACGAAGAGTCCAGAAGGACCAGAATTTCTAGAACCACATCAATGCGTCGAGATCCCATAGAAGCAGGTTTCTTTTCCACGACGACCAACACGTGTATACAAAGGGTAAAATTGTAAATGCACTGTACAAAACGGAAAAAATAGCTGTGAATGGGCAGCAGCTCAAGGGCAGTTCCGCCAAAACACTGCTCGTGAACAGTGCTTTTCCACCGGGTTTTAGTATATAGATAATATCAATACATTTGATATTTTATATCAAGACAAACTTTTGAAATACAATTTCAACATACATATATAGGTAAGCAAACATGGCAACAAACAGTCTTGCGATATATATATATATGATCGTCGTGCTTGTATTTGATTATATAATTTTCTCAGACAAATTATACCCAAGATAAACTTTATATGTAGGGTTTAACTATCCGAAATGATTATGTAATCTTTTTTAGCTTTAAAAAAAGGGTTTATAAATAATTTCATAATAATTGGATATAAATGAAAATTTTGAAAATAGAGAGATAAAAGAAAAACATAGAAAATATGAGATAATTAAAAATAGATACCAACTGAAAGTTGGATAGTTTACAATGCATAATTTTATATTATATATTTTACTTATTTATTTATTTATTTATTTTTAACTTAGGCGGTCTAGAGAAATTTTCTAGATATGAAAATACAAAGAGTAAATTTAAAATTCTTTATTAAGAATTAAACATATTCATTTTTGTTATAAACTTCTTATTTAAGTATGACTGTGTAAATCCTAAATTAGATTTGATTATAGTTATTCTTCTATATTAAGGACTTGTATTCCTTGGAGGAGAAATATTTCTTCTCTCTCTTATTACTATAAACAAAGGCATTGTGTAAGGGGAATAACACATCTCTCTCTGTATTTTCTCTATGCTGCCGGTCCCCTCTTCCTGTTAGTTTAACATAGTTCACAACACGTTATCAGCATGCTCCTACCGTTGCACTTAGGAATCTGACGTGAAAGTTTTCTGCATCAAACCAGTTCACCAATATCATCATGCAATCAGGTTCTTTCAAAACAACGATTTTTATCTCGATATTTTTGCAGCCCTGATAACATGAACATTCACCATAATGCATGACTCAACTTTATGTTTATCGAATTTTAGATTCTACATAAATTGTGTATGCCTTATATCCATAATTGTTGAATTATGTGAATTTGATATTGCCATGAAATTATTTGAATACATATGCATTGAATTGATTGAAAAAAAATATATATTAAAATATGATTCTTCTAGGGTTCTTTGAACCCAGGACCCGAGTAAACCCCGTGGAGCTTGAAGTTCCACCTCCGTGAATGAACCAAAACGACGTCGTCCTAAACCCAGAAACCCCCCCTCGTTGTCACTAGCCACAACCTTGTCGTCTTCTTTTCTGGGCAACCGCGGCCTGAAGTCGTGTTCTTGGGCTACTTTCATTGTCTTGGACGACGATTGAACGGAATTCTAGAAGAATTCTTTCAAAATATTTTTTGAATCTTTGGTTCTAAATCCCTCGATCAAGAAACCTTTTCTTTATCACTTGGATTTGTTCCCCTTCGAACTCAAGGACCTGCACCATGGTTTTCAACCTAGAACTCAACCGCCCGCAGTAGTGGCACCAGTCTCCTTCTTTGGCGAAGCTACCCAGCACACATTGAGGTGTTCTAGACACCAAAACTCGAAGCCCATATTGGGCTAGCCTGCTCGGCCAGCGAAAAAAAAAGGAATTTTTTTTTCTTCTTTTAACTAGGCTCGCCTAAAGCGGTCCAACACCATAGCTTGGCCCAACACGTGACACCAGCCCGAGGGCTATGGTGTCCCACATGCACGCATTGCACCAAATCCCAACCCCGTGTTGGTGCATCTGTGTTCCCACATGCAAGAGATCCCAGCCTGCAGTTGGTGCATCGGTGCACCTGCATCGCGCCGCATATGATTAGTGCCCATATGGGCCTTTGTTTTGGACCCTATTTTTGCAGCCTGTTTGCTGCGATTAGGCTCGCATCCCAATTCTTTTTTACCTGACCAGCCTGTGTCCACCGCATCCCATTTTGGGCCTAGGCTACACGGCACAAATTTGCTCAACCCACCCGTGGGTTTTGGCCCATATTTTTGGGCCCCCGAGCTCAATTGTTTATTTTTTTAGACAATTTGGGTTTTATATTTTTTTTTACCCGTATTTTAATTTTGGCCTGAAGTTCAAATAATTAATTCAATTATAATTTTAGACTTGAATATCTATTTACATATTTTCTTGTTACATATATCTATATATAATTGTGTTTGTCTGCAAGAACATATGAACCTGAAATTCATAATTATTTTGAAACATGAAGTTTCTAGAAACATGCCTTATTTGAAAACCTGAAGTTTTCCTTCAAAACTTCACCCATGAAAACCTGAAGTTTTTTCATGTAAATTTAAACCAATACAGGTCTATTAGAACCTGAATGTTCTACTCCTATATGAATGGATTGATTTTTCTCCATTACACTAACCACATCTTGTCCATTTATTTTGTAATAGGAATATGTCGAATTTGAACAAATTCGACTTCACTGCGTTGGAGGTCTCTAGAAAAAACTACCTCAAGTAGGTCCAAGATGTGAAGCTCCACCTCACTGTAAAGAATTTGCGTTCCGCCATTGAAGATGAGACGGACAACCTAGTTAGCGAAGCTGAGAAAGCCACTGCTATGATCTTCATCTGAAGACACATTTATGATGCACTGCAAACCGAGTACCTTCCTGAGGAAGAATCACTAGCACTCTAGGTCGCTTTGGCTAATCGCTTTAATCACGAAAATGACATATTCTTGCATGAAACAAGACATGACTAGCACTATTTGCGCTTCCAAGACATTAAGTTTGTGAATGAATATAATTCTGAAGTTGTCGAATTTGATCACTTCTCAAGTTCTATATTGAGACCTTGACTGAAGAAGATCTCTTGGAGAAGACCTGTTCGACCTTCTCTACTACTAATATTGTCTTGCAGCAACAACATAGGGCTCAGAAGTACATTAATTTTTCAGATTTAGTCTCTGTTTTACTTATCACTGAAAAGTAGAATAAGATGTTGATGAAAATCATCAAGCTCGACCTACTGGGGCTACTGTTGTGCCTGAAGTAAATTATAGCACAAACCAACGCTCAAAACGCCAACATAGGCATGGTAGGGGCTGCCAGAAGCCACACCGTCAAGGTCAACAGAGCAAGGCCCATCTAAGGGAGGAAACCGAGCCCAGAAGCGGCCTAACCTCACTCCCAAGGCCCCAAATTTCAAGAATAAGGGCAAAGCACCTGAAACTATAGATGTGGACATATGCTACCATTATGGTTTAAAGGACCATTGGTCCTGTGTTTGTCGTGCTTCCCAAAAGGTTCTACAAAGGATTCAGGGGAGATATTTGTAGACTGATTCACCCTCCATGTGGACCATTTAGATATTTTATGATTTTGGTTGACGCTTCCACACATTGGTCACATGTGTGCTTGTTTTCCACAAGGAACGCTGTATTGTCCAAATTGTTGGCTCATGTTATCAATCTCAAGGCTCATCACCCTGATTATCCCATCAACTTTATTCAATTGGATAATGCTGGAGAATTCATATCTAAAACTTTTGATGATTATTGCATGTCGGTTGGGGTTGAAGTTTAACATCCAGTACCCCATGTTCACACTAGAATGGCCTGGCATATGCATTCATTAAGCGCTTACAAATGATTGCTTGATCATTGATCATACAAACCAAGCTCTTGATCGCTGCTTGGGGCCATGCAATATTGCACATAGCCATGTTGGTTCGCCTGAGGCTTTTTGTGACCCAACCATATAACGTCATTCAGTTGGTTACCGGATATATCGCATCTGAGCATCTAAGCATTTTTTGTTGTGCGGTCTATGTGTCGATTTCGCCACCCTTACGTAAAAAAATAGGGCATCAGCGAAGGATGAGAATCTATGTTGGATATGATTCTCCTTCAATTATTCGTTACTTAGAACCTTTGATAGGATATTTGTTTACCGCTCGTTTTGCAAATTGTCACTTCTATGAGACAATCTTCATGTAGTTAAGGAGAGATAAGAATGTCAACGTTCCTAAAGAATGACGCGAATTATCGTGGACGATTCCTACTTTGTCTCATTTAGATCCCCACACCGCTCTGTTTGAAACTAAAATACATCACATATTAGATCTTCAGAGCGTAACTCAGAGCATGCCAGATGCTTTCACCGATCTAGCGTGACTGACAAGATCACATATTCCGGGTGCGAATGTACCTGCAAAGATAGATGTACCAAATGTATGACGGACTTTCTTCCTGGAGGCCCAGAACGCCACTTTGGCTAATCCACATACATTAGCGACTAGCTAATCATCCGCCCTTACACATAAGTGTGGCAAACCACTTGGTTCATATGATTCACACCCTCGAAAGAGGAAACCCAAGACACAGGCCCCTGAAGAGCCTACCGTGAATCCGACTGTCTCTTAATCATTCTATCCAACTCATGAAGAAATTCTAGATTACAGAAATGTCCTTGAATAGACAAATTCACCTCCTGAAAATCATGATATTTCGGTCCATTATACTAGCCTTGATGATATTTGGTGTAGAAATGAGATGATCGTCGACAATACATTAGCATATGCAGTAGCTACTGAGATCATGTTGAGCGATGACATTGAACCTCGTTCTGTTGATGAATGTCGACGTAGAACTGATTGGTCAAACTGGAAACAAGCAATCCAAGTCGAACTTGATTCGCTTGTGAAACGTAAGGTGTTTGGACATGTAGCTCTTACTCCTTCACATGTGAAGCCTGTTCGCTACAAGTGGGTTTTCGTTCGGAAGTGTAATGAGAAGAACCAAATTGTGCGTTGCAAAGATCATTTTGTTGCGCAAGGCTTCTCACAACTCTTCGGGATTGACTATGACAAAACTTATTTACCCGTTATAGATGTGATTACTTTTCGTTACCTTATCAGTTTGTTAGTTTTTGAAAAACTAAGTATGCAGCTGATGGACGTAGTAACTGCGTATCTTTATGGGGATCTTGATACGAAAATTTATATGAATGTTCCCAAAATACTTACATTGACTCGATCAAATATTTTCAAACCCCGGAACATGCTCTCAATTAGGCTGAGGCGTTCACTCTACGGTTTGAAACAATCAGGAAAAATATGGTATAACCGTCTAAGTGAGTATTTGACTAGTCAGAGATATGTGAACAATAAACTATACCCTTGTGTGTTCATTAAGAAGTCACATTCTTGTTTTGTGATTCTTGCAGTATATGTTGATGACATGAATCTCATCAGAACTCCTGAAGAGCCCTAGAGAACTGCAGTGCACCTGAAGTCGAAATTTGAGATGAAAGATCTAGGAAAGACTTGACACTGTCTCGGTCTCGAGATAGAGCACCGTTTAGATGGAATCTTACTACATCAATCAAACTACACCTAGAAGGTGTTGTGCCACTTTAACGAGGATAAAGCGAAGCCTTCGAGTACTTCTATGGTCGTTCGATCGCTACATGCAAAAATAGATCATTTCCATCCGAAAAAGGATAATGAAGAGATTTTAGAGCCTGAAGCTCCTTATCTAATTGCGATAGGCTCTTTATTGTACTTAGCTCAATACATTAGACCCGACATCTCCTTCACTGTTAATCATTTGGCAAGATACAATAATGCACTAACATGCAAACATTGGACTGGTGTTAAAGACATCTTCCGCTACCTTAAGGGTGCCACATATCTGGGCATGTTCTATCCTACGGATCCTTGAGTGATGCCGCACCCCCTTATCTTAAATCGATTCTCACCTTGTTAGTTATGCCAATGCAAGATACTTATCTGATCCGCACAAAGCGTATTCTCAAACGGGTTAGTCTTTACTGTTAGAGGTACTGCAATCTCTTAGAGGTCAACCAAAATAGACCTTAATTGCCACTTCGTCTAACCATGTTGAAATTCTCGCCCTACACGAAGCAAATCGGGAATGCTTATGGCTGAAAGGAGTTGTGGGCCATATTCGAAGCTCTTGCAATCTTTACCCCATCGTTGACGTCCCGATAACGATCTATAAAGACAACGCAACATGCATTGAACAGCTCAAGAAGGGTTACATCAAATGAGACAACACCAAGCACATTGCGTTGAAGTTCTTCTTCTCACATCAACAACAAAAGCATCAGAATATTGATGTCACGCAAATCCATGCACAAGACAATCTGGCCGACCTCTTCACTAAATCACTACCGAATGTGACGTTTCAGAAGTTTGTTCAAGAAATTGGTATGCGTAAACTTTCTGAGTTGTAACATTGTTAGTTCTCTTTGGAATTGTGTCAAACTCAGGGGGAGTATCCTGAAGTATACTTGCTTGATCTTAATGTACTTTTTTTCCTATGATTAGGAGCATTTTCCCACTGGGGTTTTGCTACCTAACAAGGTTTTGACGACTCACCCACCTTAGGTTAATCATATCCCTGATAACGTCTTGTAGACGTTTCATTTGACTTTGCATTACTCACACATTTTTCCTTAGACTATGGATTTTGTCCCTACTCGGTTTTTACCATAGCCTTAGGATTTTTGTGAGACTTAGTTCCTTATACAAGTTCCTACCTTATTGAGACTAGCGTGTTCCCATAATCAGTGACGATGAGTCGATTTCCTCAACTCTACATGATGCCGAATCTACTTGAGTACTTATACACTCAAGGGGTAGTGTTATAAACTTCTTATTTAAGTGTGATTGTATAAATCCTATTTATATTTGATAGTTATTCTTTTCTATTAAGGCTTGTATTCATTGGAGGAGAATGATTTATTCTTTCTCTTATTACTATAAATAAAGGCACTGCTTAAGGGGAATAACACATCTCTCTTTATATTTTCTCTGTGCCGCCGACCCTTCTTCCTTGTCAGTTAAACATAGGCCACAAAAATTTTGAGTTATATTGGGCTTTTGATATGATCTTATGTGCCACTTTCTTTTATGTCTTTATTGATATTTTTTTTACAAATAATAAAATAATCTAATACTAAATTAAATATATTTAAACTATGAAAATGGAAAGGGTGGAGGGATTTAACTCGGGCCCTGAGACCAGTCTACCACTTCTTGTGCTTATTGATTTCCAAAAACTTTATATACGAATCTTATAGACAACTTTTAGCATGGAATGAGGACGGAAGCTTCCAGGAAGATGTCTGGCTATATCCTACTTAACTGATAACTACATTTCAAGTACGCTCTTAACGAAATGGAGTCACACTGACAGCGACATTTCTTCTTCCGTGCATCTTCCTGGATGTTTGAGGTGAGGACCAACCGACCAAGGCATCGGCTTCTTTGAGTCAATTCACCTAGGGCTTTATTACTGTAAATTTACTTAGTGGTTATCAAAATTGTTCTCAATTTTTTTGTTGTTCTTATTTGGGCATTTTGTTTTGGAAAATTACAGAAAAATATAAACCATTTAAAAATTAAATTAAACGTGGAGACCAGGCCATTCAAAAGAAAGACGAATCCATAAGACATTCGCAAATTTCAAAAGATTTAGGGAGATTTATTAGGTCCCGAAATAAAATCTCAGGAGGGTATTATGTTGATGAACCAACAAGATTTAGCAAGATGCGCTATGTAACTTCGTTTGTGAAAGTTTTAGGATGGGTAGTTAATCTAGAGGGGATGAATAGGTTAACTTAAAAATTCAATTCAATTTTCAATTTACTTTCACATTCACAACACATATCAAATTATCCTACATATATGCAGTTAAAACAATAAATAAAACGTGCAATAGGACGTAGAATTTAATGAGGCAAAACCCACCACTAGGAAAATCATCGGGCTCCCATCAAGACAAACACTAAAGAAATGAGTAAAGACTTACATACTAACGTGATCATGCATAATGTATGTATGATGAAATGATTTTTGAAAATCAACCAATTACAAAAATCACAAGGCACATTTTCATAATTGATTTCGATTAAAGCTCGGAAAAAATCAGTGAAGAAAAATGAATTTTGTCTTCTAAAATCACACGGCTGAAACAGTTTTTCTCACACTAGCACACTGACGTAAAGATCAAACTGTAATGCTCTATGTGCTTATTAGCCTAGCTATGCGACAAGAACCAAATATATAATCATATATACTCATGCACCATGAAGTGACTACACCATCTATGAAGCACGCACAACCGCAACCATGCTATTTTTCTTCTAAGCTCTTCTCAGTGCATGTGGAATTTAAAGCATGTGTATCTCACTAAAACCTCACTCACGCATGAGCGGCAGCCAAACCAAACCCTAATCTAATGCATGCTGCAGCAACCAAAACAAAAAATATGAGATGATGATGACTTCTAAAAACCTAACCCATGCCATAATACTCTCCAAAAACAAACTGACTACTCTCAATGCATATATTGTTGAAATGTAATCTTGTCTTAGCCCAAGACAATTGATCCAGCCCATACACAAAGAAAGATCCATGAACATGCTAGAGAATTATAGCAAAGTTCAAGTTGGTGGAAGAGTCTAGAAGAATGGTGAGGATTCCACCAACATACAAGATTAATGTAGATAATTCTAGCTTAGGAAGGTAGTGGAATTATCTAGATATCTCTAGCATGATGCTTCCATGCTTCTCCAAGGTTCCATCCATGCCTATAAAAGGAGAAGGCATCCACACCATTTGAAACAACCAAGAAAGCAAGTAGTGAGAAGTGAGAAGAAGCAACAAAGCTTATAAGAGTGTTTGAGTGTTTCCTCTTGTTCTAAGTTTGTGAGTGAATAAAAATCTTGTGTAATAGTTTGAGTATTATTTCTTTCTCTTGCCTATCGATTCCGATGCATTACATTCTTTTTTGTGAGATAAACATCTCCAAAGTAGTGAAGTCTTTTTAAACCCCAACAAAGCGGTACCAGAGCTATGGCTAGCAACGCTATGACAGCCTTCCAAGTTCCAGTGCTCGACGACAACAACTTCGATAATTGGAGTATCAAAATGAAGGCCCTTTTGGGAGCACACGATGTATGAGAAGTTGTGGAAAAAGGCTACACTGAGCCAGAAGATGAAGCTACTATGTCCCAACCCCAGAATAAGAGTTTGAAAGATTCAAGAAAGAGAGACAAGAAGGCTCTCTCCCTCACCACCAAGCATTAGATGACAATGGCTTTGAAAAGGTCTCGAGTGCAAACTCTGCCAAGCAAGCATGGGAGAAGCTTTAAACCTCTTACAAAGGAGCTGAACAAGTGAAAAAGGTTCGTCTTCAAGTATTAAGAGGTGAGTTCGAATCTCTACAAATGAAAGGGTCTGAATCAATCTCTGATTATTTCTCAAGAGTCCTAGCCGTTTCCAATCAATTAAAAAGAAACGGAGAAAAGTTAGAAGATGTTAGAATTATGGAGAAGATACTACGCTCGTTTGACCCCAAGTTCGAGCACATTGTTGTGATGATTGAAGAAACTAAAAACTTGGAAGAAATTAGTATAGAGCAATTAATGGGTTCGCTATAAGCATATGCAAAGAAACATAAGAAGAGGCAAGGGAATGATGAGCAGCTCCTCAAGACGCATGTCCAGCCAAAGAAGAAAGAAGAAAGCTTGGACAACGAGAGAAACCAGTACGAATGAAGTCGTGGTCGAGGTCGTGGACGTGGACATGGTTGGAACTTTAACAATCATAACAACTACGAAAGAGGAGGAAGCTTGACAAATGGTCATGGAAGATGATGCTCAAACTTGAGGTATGAAAAATCTCAAGTTCAATGCTACAACTGTCAAAAGTTTGGGCATTATGCTTGGGAATGTAGAGCTCTAAGCAACAGGCTTGATGAGAAGGTCAATTATGTGAAAGAAGAGAAAGAAGATAAAGGCATTGTGCTACTAGCATGCAAGAACAATGATGGAAACCAAGACTATACATGGTACCTTGACACCGGCGCCAGCAACCACATGTGCGGAAGAAGAAGCATGTTCGTAGAGCTCAATGAATCGGTGAGTGGCAACGTTTCTTTTGGAGACGAATCCAAAATACTCGTCAAAGGAAAAGGTAACATCCTAATTCCCATGAAAAATGGCGGTCACCAATTAATTTCAAATGTCTACTACGTGCCCAATATGAAAAGCAACATTTTGAGCTTGGTTCACTCTTAGAAAAAGGTTATGATATTTGTTTGTACCATACTTGACCAATCCCGAAACTACCGAGCACCGGCCAACGCTATACTGTCAAGGACCCAGAAGAGTTCCCCTCCGACCAGGAGGCCAATCACTACTCGACACGTGTCAAGATTAGAAGCCAATCAGAGCGCAGCACGTGTCAACATCAAGAACCAATCATAACATGACACATGTCAATGTGACAAAGCTACAAGTTTTTCTATAAATAGGGGTCATCCCCCCACAATATTGCCTAATGCCATTTGTGTTAAATCATTCACAAGAACTCACTAAATTGAGAGCTTGATCCTTTGTACTTGTGTAAGCCCTTCACTACTAATAAGAATTCCTCTACTCCGTGGACGTAGCCAATCTGGGTGAACCACGTACATCCTGTGTTTGCTTCTCTGTCTCTATTCATTTACGTACTTATCCTCACTAGTGACCGAAGCAACCAAGCGAAGGTCATAAAACCTGACACTTTCTGTTGTACCAAAGTCCTCGCTGATTTTGTGCATCAACATTTGGCGCCGTCTGTGGGAAACGACACTTATTCCTACTCTCTTCAGCTGTGTCAAGCTGGTTTCTATCATTCGTACACTTTCTTTTGACCAGGCATCCCTCTCCAACATGGGAAGCGAAGGAAGCCACAGCACACAGAATGACACCCCCCTTGCACATAGTGCGAAACAACGAAAGAATGAAGGAAAACGAGTTCTTCTTCAAGCTAAAGTCGATGAGTTGGAAGCTCAGAACAACAAGATAGCAATGAGGAATGAGGTCCTCCAGGAGCAATATGAGAAGCTCTTCGAGACACTCCACGAAGCTAGGCAAGCTCAGACACGCGAGCTTGTTGCCCCCGTGGAAGTCAACCATCAACTGGGTGCCCTCCAACATGGAGGGTCACATGCATTCGACATAGATATCCCTGATAGGGAACAGATTACCCCTCGACTTGATAATCAACATGAGGCTTCTCTTAACCCAGTTGCTTCGACCCGAACCATGAGAAGTGGAGGGAGACACCTCTTTGCTGAAGGGGCAGAAGGATCGAAAGCCGTCTTTCGCGATTGTCGGGATTTCCTGAAGCAACGTCGAGAGAATTTCATCCATATAAGCTCAAAGATTAATGACCCAAAGATTTCTGAGAGACTCAGTCCCCTGCCACGGCCCAAGCCGGCCACCAATTTGGGGAATGGGCAACAAGTCCTAGAGAGACATGAGGGTACAGGGGACTCAGAGGTGTTCCGACAGACATACCCTGGAAGCCAGTACAGCGAGTCCAGGGAAAAATCACATGCCCTTGATCAAACCTTCCTAATTCCAAGAGGAGATGGAGATTTACGAAAGAAAGCTCCAGTGACACATAACTCCACTCAGGACCCCATTGTCCTACAACTTCTTGAGGAAGTAAACAAGTTGAAGGCTGAACGTCAGGCTGAAATACCTGACTGGAACCAACCCAGGCCTGGCCCTCTTACAAGGAGGATCCTCAACACCCCCTTCAAGCAAAGACAAAGCAGAAGCTTGGCTTGCAACTTTATACTGGAAAAGATGACCCGATTGAGCACCTTAACCTCTTTGAGTCCACCATGGCATACCGGATGCACACCGACGAAGAGCGATGTCTTCTCTTCCCCTCCACCCTCTTTGGCGGAGCTCTAAATTGGTATTGTCGTCTTACACCTGAGACGGTAGACTCATTTGAGGAATTGAGGAAACTATTTGTTTCCCAACACATTTTCCAAACCGATCGCTTGCACTCTGCAGATGACCTGTACACTATCCGCCAGAAGCCAGACGAGTCATTACGTATGTATGCTGGCCGCTTCAGCCATGAATACTCCCGGTGTGCCGAGGCAGACGACAAGACTGCCCTCAAAGCCTTCACGGCAGGCCTACGTGATTGTTTCTTTAAATACATGATCAATGCCAATACTTGGAAGACTTACTCTGAGGTGATGGCGCAGGCTTATAACCATGCCTCCGCCGAGGCAAAAACATATCAGGAGAAACCCCCTACAACCATCCTTTATCAACAAGTGGGAGGTGGAAGCCAGACTCACCTAAATGAGAAGACCTCGACTTTCCAAACAGCAGTGGCACCTCCCCATGCCTTGCATAATGCTTCACCGAATCAACAGACATATCAATTTCAAGGCAAGAGGAAGGATTTCCATCCTCACCACTCTCCTTTCAGTAAAAAGAGTAAGGGACACTATCCCGATAACCAAGGGTATCGCCACAATAACGCTCGCCCCCAGGCAGTCAATGCAGTGGGTCAAACCCGCGTCAAGATACCCCCTACCCCAAGGTATGAGACATACACGCCCTTGAATGCCACATGCGCGGCCATTTACCCCAGCATAGCTCACCTGATACCAAAGCCAAAGCTGAGGCACCCAGATTACACGCCCCCGAATAACGCGGGCATGTTTTGTTGCTACCATGAGCATAACGGCCATGATAGCGAGAAATGTATCATCCTCCGTGATCGTATTGAAGCTTTGGCACGAGAAGGAAAAATTGATCAATTCCTTCTTCACCCTCAAAGGGATAACCGTAACCAACGCCAGGTGAATGTCATATATTCCATAAGCGGCGGCACACCCATATCTGAATCTTCCAATAGGGCCATGAAAAACAGTGAACGAATTCTGAGGCCTGGTCACCAAGTGTTTCACGTGGAAGACATCAGGGGAGGGAAGTATCAAAAGCCTAACTGGGATCCGATATGTTTCTACCCTGAGGAAGAAAGAGGCATCATCTACCCTCATAACGACCCATTGATCGTGGAGGCTCACATAGCCAACTTTGATGTTCGACGAATCCTCGTAGACACAGGGGCTTCGGTCAATATCATGTTTGCCGAAGCTTTCAGGGCACTCAGTGTAGCTGAACACTTGCTCGATCGCTCGATTTCTCCTCTGATAAGCTTCTCCGGTGATATCGTGCAACCCTTAGGGAGCATACATTTACCCTTTACTATTGGTACAGGCCCTTACACGGCTACCATTACCACTAACTTCCTAGTGGTTGACTGCCCAACGGCATACAATGTCATCTTTGGGCGCACAGGCATCAATGATCTCAAGGCTATGGTATCCACGCATATGCTGTTGATGAAATTTCCAACCCCCCATGGCAACGGCTACATCAGAGGAGATCAGCTTACTGCACGATCATGTTACAACACTTCAGTTAAGCAACAACACTTGCCCGGACCCAAGGAAACCCTGTCTGTACATGACCAAGTCACAAAGACCAGCCTAGATGAAGCGAACTTGGATCTTCTTGATAGCAACAATCAACCCGATGATCCTCGAGATGACTCTTTCACCCAGCAAGCCCAACCTGCTGAAGAGTTGGAGAAGGTACCTATCTCAAGAGATTATCCAGATCGCATGGTGAAGATTGGCACCACATTGTCACCACCCCTTCGGTTAGCATTGATATCTTTTTTGAAAGAGAAAACTGAAGTCTTCGCCTGGTCATACGAGGACATGCCAGGCATCTCTCCCGATGTCATCTGTCATCGTTTGAGTATTGACCCCAAGATCAAGCCGGTGAGACAGAAGCGAAGATCTTATGACGCTGAACGATACGAGGCAATGAAAGCAGAAGTTGAAAAACTCAAAGGCATAGCCTTTGTCCGCGAAGTCAATTACCCGACATGGGTAGCAAATGTGGTCCTTGTTAGGAAAAATCTGACCAAAGAAAGTCTTTCGCTTCAAAAGGTCTTGTGGAGGATGTGTGTTGACTACACCGACCTAAACAAAGGGTGTCCGAAAGATAGTTTCCCTCTTCCTCTTATTGACAGGCTTATAGACTCTACGGCAGGGTGTGAGCTCTTGAGCTTTATGGACGCTTATTCAGGATACAACCAAATCCTCATGAACCCCTCAGACCAAGAACACACGGCCTTCACTACTGATAGGGGACTATATTGCTATAAAGTCATGCTTTTCGGCCTAAAGAATGCAGGAGCAACTTATCAGAGACTGGTCAATTCAATGTTCGCCGAACAAATTGGGAAGAACATGGAAGTTTACGTTGATGATATGCTAGTCAAAAGCAAACATGCTGACCAACACATCACCGACCTATCTGAAACTTTCACCATTCTAAAGAGGTATCGAATGAGGTTGAACCCCAACAAATGTGCCTTCGGCGTGGGCTCTGGCAAATTCTTAGGCTTCATGATTAGCCAACGAGGCATTGAAGCTAACCCTGAAAAGATCAAAGCAATCCTCGACATGAAAGAGCCAATAACTTCAAAAGACATCCAAAGCCTTACTGGCAAGGTGGCAGCCTTAACCAGATTCATCTCTAAGGCCACAGACAGATGTGCTCCTTTCTTCAAAGCACTCAAGGGAAATAAGAAGTACATTACATGGACGGAGGAATATGCCAAGGCATTCAGGAACCTCAAAGAGTACATGAGTAAAGCCCCTCTGCTCTCCAAACCAGAAGTTGGTGACACTCTCATCATCTATCTATCGGTTTCGGCTTCAGCAGTCAGTTCTGTTCTTATTCAAATGGACAGTGGTGTCGAACGGCCCGTCTACTACGCTAGCAAGGCCCTACAAGATGCGGAGACACGATACTCCAACATTGAGAAATTAGCTCTAGCATTGGTCATGTCTGCTCGGAAACTTCGCCCTTATTTCCAAGCACACGCCATCATCGTGCTTACCAATCACCCTCTTCGACAGATACTCCAGAGTCCTGACACGTCTGGGCGAATGATCAAATGGGCGATAGCATTGGGTGAGTTTGACATCTCCTACCAACCAAAGCCAGCTGAGAAGGGCCAAGCAGTGGCAGACTTCATTGCCGACTTCACATATCCAGTTGACATTGCTTCTACACCTGAAGCAGTGGCTTCATTACCGCCGGAAGCTCAGAAGGTAGAATCAACGACCTCAGCATGGAGTCTGTATGTTGATGGCTCATCCAACCAACAGGGCTGTGGAGCGGGACTAGTCTTGACTATGCCCGACAAAGTAGCAATGGAGTATGCTCTTCGTTTCAAATTCAAGGCATCAAACAATGAGGCCGAGTATGAAGCCCTTCTAGCAGGATTACGTTTGGCCAAACACCTCGGGGTTAAACAAATTGATATTTTCAGTGACTCCCAATTAGTGGTCAACCAGGTTACCAACAACTTTGATGCTAAGGATAGCTCCATGGCAGCATATCTTGCGCAAACACAACTTTTGCTCAAGCACTTCCACTACCAGATCACCCAAGTTCCTAGAGCGGCAAACAGTCATGCAGACGCCCTGGCTCGCCTCGCCTCAGCTGTGGAAGACAAGATTGGAAGAAAAATTCATGTCGAACTGTTGGCAACACCAAGCACCATGGCCGCAGAAGTATGCAACTTACAACAGGGGGATAGTTGGATCACCCCGATCTATAATTTCCTTGCTCATGGCACCCTCCCAAATGATAAAGTCCAGGCTAAGCAAATTCGATACAAGTCTACCCGCTACCTGATCATCAATGATCAACTCTATAAGCGAGGTTTTAGCCTGCCATACTTAAGGTGTCTTACGCCTGCCGAGGCGGAAATCGTCCTTCGGGAAATACATGAGGGAGTCTGTGGAGATCATGCTGGATCTCGGTCCCTAGCACACAAGACTTTTCGCCAAGGATATTACTGGCCAACACTCCACCAGGATGCCATCAAAGTATCCCGCTCATGTGACAAATGTCAACGATATGCAACTATTCCTCATTCCCCTCCAGAGCCTCTTACTCCTATGATCAGCCCTTGGCCCTTCGCCCAGTGGGGACTTGATTTGATCGGCCCAATGCCGGCAGGGAAGGGCAAAGTCTGTTACGCAGTCGTTGCAGTGGACTACTTCACAAAGTGGGCCGAAGTAGAACCCTTGGCAACCATTACTGAGGCAAAGATAGAAGACTTCGTGTGGAAGAACATCCTTTGTAGATTCGGCATTCCCAATGCGATAGTCACTGACAATGGGCGACAGTTTGACAACAAGAAGTTCAGGTTGTTCTGCTCTAAGTTCAACATCAACTTGTGCTTTGCCTCTCCAGCTCATCCCTAGTCTAATGGACAAGTTGAGGCCATCAACAAAATAATCAAGCGCACTTTGAAAACCAGCTTGGACAAAGCTAAAGGCTGTTGGCCAGAATTTGTACCCCAAGTTCTTTGGTCATATCGCACTTCATATCGGACTTCAACAGGAGAAACTCCATTCTCACTTGCCTTTGGCACATAGGCGGTTGTCCCTGTTGAGCTCGAGCAAGCAACATTCCGAGTCCAGAACTACATTCAAAGTGAAAATGACAAACAACTCACCCTCAACTTGGATTTAGTCGAGGAACACAGAAACCAAGCTCACTTGAGGAATGTCGCCTACAAGCAGCGCATCTCCAACTATTATGACTCTAGGGTCAAGCCTCGTTCTTTCAAAATAGGAGACTGGGTCTTAAAGAAAAGATTACTCTGCGACAGAGTCCCGAGTGAAGGCACACTTAGTCCAAACTGGGATGGACCGTATGAAGTCATTGGCATCAGTCGCCCTGGCTCTTACACACTTAGAAGCTCCGATGGCAAGACCCTTGGCCATCCATGGAACGCTGATCACTTGAAGTACTACTACAAATAGACTCACGATGTACAAGTGTTGAGCTATAGCCGTTCGGCATCCTATGTAATGAAGGCCATTTGGCAATGAATTCAATAAAGAGGTAATTTAGCCAACTCAGCCCTCACTCTTTTACATTCATAGCAAGCGATGCCGGAACCCTTCTCAATCAAAAAGCAATCCGTCTTCCACAGTCATTACAAAACAAGCAAATGAAGAACGTGTCAAGCGCCAAAAAAAAAAAAAAAAAAAAAAAAACAGCTTCATCCAAAAAGCTTCACCCGAAAAGCTTCACCTCCAAAGCTTCACCCACAAAGCTTCACCTAAAAAGCTTCACCCAAAAAGCTTCACCCGAAAAGCTTCACCTCCAAAGCTTCACCCACAAAGCTTCACCTAAAAAGCTTCACCCACAAAGCTTCACCCAAAAAAAACTTCACCCGAAAAGCTTCACTTAAAAAAGCTTCACCTACAAAGCTTCACCTAAAAAATCTTCACCTAGAAAGCTCCCTCTACATACTTTCATCTACAAAGCTTCACCATCAAAGCTTCACCCAGAAAGCTTCATCTACAAAGCTTCACCATCAAAGCTTCACCTCGAAAGCTTCATCTACAAAGCTTCAACACCAAAGCTTCACCTACAAAGCTTCAACACAAAACCTTGCTCCAAATAAACAAATTTTGTTCACAAAACCCAAGATGCCCTTGAACTTGTACAAAAACACTTGGGTAAACATAAACATTTTTTGTTTTACACCCACAAGGGCCCAAAATTTTCCTTCTTATTTATTCACTTATATATGTTCCCAAACATATTATAATAGATCCAACAACAAGCCAAAGTCCCAAGTTTCATAATGGACAAAAGTACAAGCAATTCATCAATAATGAAGGTGCTACAAAAATTGGAATCTGCCCCAAAATAGAAATCCAACCCAAGAGACTTTTTCTCTCTCTCCCTCTTCCGCCTCCTTTCATCTATCAAATTTCTGCAACCTCTGCTCTTCTCCAATGGAGCTGAATTTTGGACACCCTATAGTTCTTGAGCATATGAACAACTTTCAAGAAGGAACCATTTCTGTTTGAGCGACGGAAATTAAAGTGTTGAAGCTCCAAACATGACAGTCGGATTCTTGCATATTTCGAAGCTGCTGTGATGTTTCGAAGATCTGGAAATATTTAACCATTAGTTCATTCTGAATTTTTGATATGTTATGAAAGAGACGATGAGGAACAACTTCAATGAAGAAAGCATGCCGATCTGAACAATAGAAAATGGCGTTTCGAAGCTCACAACAAATCTGACGGGTTGACAGAAAAATAATAACCAGTCATTCATCATACCTGGATTTCTGGAGTTATACTGCTCCGAGGGATCTCAAATTTGGATATGTTGTAGTTCACAAGCTGAGGAACAACTTCAATGAAGAAAGCATACCGATCTGAACAAGAGAAAATGGAGTTTCGAAGCTCACAACAAATCTGACGGGTTGACAGAAAAATAATAACCAGTCATTCATCATACCTGGATTTCTGGAGTTATACTGCTCCGAGGGATCTCAAATTTGGATATGTTGTAGTTCACAAGCTGAGGAACAACTTCGATGAAGAAAGTATGTTGATCTGAACAAGAGAAAATGGAGTTTCGAAGCTCACAACAAGTCTGACGGATTAACAGAACATTGATGAACAGTTACTCATCATACTTGAATTTCTGAAGTTGTACTACTCCGATGGATCTCAAATTTGGATATGTTGTAGTTCACAAGATAAGGAAAAACTTTCATGAAGACGACTTTGCAATCTGACCTATAGAGAAAGGTGTTATCTTGCATCCACTCAGGCTGATTAGTGGAAACGAAAAGCAATTCCACCAAAGAAAAGATGAAAAAGAGAGAAAAGCTACTAATTGCACTTGATCTTGTCTAGTCAATAGCATGCAGCATCAAACACACAAAAGTTGGAAATATTTTTAGATAAAGCATATACGAATGTGTGACATCGAAACAAGGATTCGTTACTTTGACAAATTAGTAACACGCGAGACACCTCATTCGGCAACTCTCTTCGCCTGAAGACTTGGGGGACTCCCACCATATGCTACTGCACCTTGATACTCGGCAGTCTCACAACCACTCAGTGACTTGGATTTTTCAAGTCTCCAACCGAGAAGTTTTCCTCACTCGGGAAATTAAGGGAACACTACCTCAAACTACATGCTTCACTCACAAAGCTTCAACAATACAGGTTTCAACAAAAGCAAAAATTCAAAGAACTTTATGAAGAAGGCTTTGGTGTATTTAACACAATATGTTGAAATGAAGCAAAGCTTATTTATTAATATTTTCGATAAGCCACAAATATGTACATATACATGAGTCAAAATAAACAAACAAAAGGGAGCCTTCACAAAGGTTGCTTAGGGGAAGTCTCAGCAGTCGGTAGAGCCCCAGAAAGAGAAAGCACCGGAGGGTGGTTATCCGGAGCCTCAGTACTTGACAAAACCCCAGAAGGAGGAGGCATTGGAGGTTCATCATTTGAAGCTTCATTACCAGGTACAACCCTAGAGGACGAAGGCAATAAATGCCTTTGGAACAAACCCACAAACCGCTGATGATCAAGTAAAACCTTACCATCAGATTCCTTCATCTGGTCAAGCTTCCTCTTCATGTTTGTAGCATAGTCATGGGCGAGCCGGTGCAACTGCTTATTCTCATGCTTGAGCCCTCTAATCTCCTGTTTGAGACTCATCACTTCAGCAGCCAATGATTCAACTTGGCGGGTTCTAGCAAATAGGCGTTGGGCCATATTAGACACAGAACCTGCACACTGAACACTAAGAGCCAAAGAGTCCTTAACAGCCAACTCATCAAACCGTTTGGAAAGTAGTCTGTTATCTTTGGGAGTGAGAAGGTTCCTGGCCACCACTGCAGCGGTCATATCATTCTTCATCACAGAATCCCCAACGGTAAGAGGACCGGTAGGGGATATGAAGGATGGGCGCCATATGTTGTCTGGAGAAGGCGTGGCTGTCTCTTCTCCAAGGTTCAAGTCAAAACGACGGTCGGAGGGTCCAGACATTTTCAAATGTGTTGAAGAGGGAAGAGGTCAGACAAATCAAGATCTTAGAAGTGCAAGAAATAAGCTTCTACTGGTAGAGATTCAAGTGTGCTGTGGAACTTAATGTCAGCCTCTATAAAAATCTGCACTCGACGGAGCTTCAGAAATCGAAGAGGCATTTGCTTTCTCAAAAGCTGGGCTGCTCAGAGACCACGAGGGCCGATCTCAGAAATCGAGGAGGCGTTTGCTTTCTCAAAAGCTGGGCTGCTCAGAGACCACGAGGGCCGATCTCAGAAATCGAAGAAGCACCTGCTTTTTCAGCCTCGTCAGCACCTGTCACATGCACAATCAGCTTTGCGGAAATTACGGGCACTCTGTCGAAGATTTCTGGTGAAGTAGAAAGCACGTGAATCTTACTGTTCAATCACCGCTCTCCATATGCACCATCAACTCCTCGGGTACCACATATAACTTTGTCAAAGATCTCTGACAAAGTTTAGGCACGAGAATTTCGAAGTTCCAGCTACCCTACTATTACCCATAAGGGTAAAGGAACAGCACCACTACTTGACAACTGGAAAGTCCCTATGTGTGTCGACCTCCGTGTTTTGCGGCAAGACAGGTTGGCAAGAACGTCCAACCTTTACTCACATTCGAGAAAAGACTCCCAACATAATTACTTTCTAAAAAACCGGAGTAGCACCGCTTTCCGAATCTCGAGAGTCAGATCCTCGACGGGATTGCTTGTTCGAAAACCGAAGAGGCACAACTCTCAGAACTTCGAGAGCCAGATTTCCTTAGATAAAGCTTGTCTGTAATCTTCACACGTAACATCAGCTTTCCAGATACCACATACCACTTTTTCAAAGTGCTCTGACAAAATTAAAACACGTGAAGCTGGCAGCTCCCACTACATTGCTGTGACCAAGAAGGGTAAAGGAATAGCATTACTACTTGTTATTGGGAAATCCCTATATACATTGACCTCCCTCCTCAACGGACAGAAAAACCTGCAAAAATGCTCAACCCTTTCTCGCATTCGAAAAGGCACCCTCAACATAACCTCTCGAAATACTCAGCTTTATTTCCCCCCGATAATGCCTCAGCAAATAAGCCACACCAAGAACAAGAGTATCTCATATCATCAGGGTCGAAAGCAAGAGTATCCCATATCATGCTTTCTCCCTGTCTTTGTCTTTGTCCTTGTCCACACCTGCAGGACAAGGAGAAAGAGAGCAGTCAGTCGGAACCTGAAATCAAACCTCCAATTTGGAACTGACTGCCTGGAGCCTTTGCCTGGTTGCTTACTTAGCATTGCTCTCGAGTACTCATCCTCAACTGCTGTCAAGGTCACGAATTCCACCGGCAAATACCTCATGACAGTTGATCAGATATTGGCTCTTTACACTGAAGCTGCCAAGCGTGGATGAGTCACTATGAAAGAATGTTCTGAAGGACCATTTAAATGCAAAGGTTGCACACCACTTCTGCCATGCAAAAGATTGAAGCAGAAGGTTCAACGGTGAGCTGAAACAGATCACTACAGCACGACACCTTTCCATACCACATTCATTATTCCGTCAACAGCAAAAGTATCCCATATCATCAAGGTCGAACATACTCTAGATTTGATGGACTTGTTTTGACCCTCAAATTTTTGAGTCGGCTTTATACTCTGAAGGGCACCAGAAAACCCTCCAGCACAGTTCAAGAATAAGCCTGTGGAAAGTTACTTCTTCAAAAGCAAAAGTATCTCATATCATCTCTTATCCATTTGCTTCTCCTTATCCTGGCAGTTGAATGAGAGACAAGGAGAAAGAGAACAATCAACCGGAAGCCGAAGTCAAACCTCTGATCCTGGGTTGCTTACTTGGAAGTTTGACTGCTTACCTTGTATGTCACCTCTTTCGGCAGATCTCCTAGCTCGGCGACTTGGGGGACTCCTACTATAGGGTTTGTATCACACTTGACTAAGCCCGAAACTACAACTAAGCTTCAAGTGAAATTGATACATTACCTTGTGCGTCAACATCAGCTAAATACACCATTCCCGGATGGAGGAAAGGTACTTCCAGAGAAGGGCAGATGAAGATCAAACCACACTTCGGTACTTAGAAGTTTCGTGATTACTCAAGGGATTGGATCTTGCAAGTCCCCAACCGAGGAGTTTCCCTCACTCGGGAACTTAGGGGAGCACTGTTTGTACCATACTTGACCAATCCCGAAACTACCGAGCACCGGCCAACGCTATACTGTCAAGGACCCAGAAGAGTTCCCCTCCGACCAGGAGGCCAATCACTACTCGACACGTGTCAAGATTAGAAGCCAATCAGAGCGCAGCACGTGTCAACATCAAGAACCAATCATAACATGACACATGTCAATGTGACAAAGCTACAAGTTTTTCTATAAATAGGGGTCATCCCCCCACAATATTGCCTAATGCCATTTGTGTTAAATCATTCACAAGAACTCACTAAATTGAGAGCTTGATCCTTTGTACTTGTGTAAGCCCTTCACTACTAATAAGAACTCCTCTACTCCGTGGACGTAGCCAATCTGGGTGAACCACGTACATCCTGTGTTTGCTTCTCTGTCTCTATTCATTTACGTACTTATCCTCACTAGTGACCGAAGCAACCAAGCGAAGGTCATAAAACCTGACACTTTCTGTTGTACCAAAGTCCTCGCTGATTTTGTGCATCAACAATATTCACATGAAAAATTATAGCCTTTTTCTGAGAGATGACAAAGGAAGATTAATTGCCAAGATGAAAATGTCAAAGAATAGGATGTTTCCTATGAATATTCAAAATGATGTTGCAAAGTGCCTCAAAACATGTTACAAATACACATCATGGCTTTGGCATCTTCGTTTTGGGCATCTTAACTTTGGGGGACTTGAGTTATTATCCAAGAAAGAGATGGTGATAGGCTTACTGTGCATCAGTCGCCCTGATCAAGCTTGCGAAGTATGTTTGCTTGGGAAACAGTTCAGGAAAAGTTTTCCAAAGGAGTCGACCATAAGAGCCCAGAAGCCACTCGAGCTCATTCACACCGATGTGTGCAGTCCAATAAAACCAAGCTCTTTGGGTAAAAATAATTATTTCCTTCTCTTCATTGATGATTTTTTATGGAAAATCTGGGTGTATTTCTTGAAGTAGAAATCAGAGGTATTTGGAGCATTCAAGAAATTCAAAGCTGTTGTAGAAAATGAGAGTGGTTGCAAGATCAAAGCCATGAGATCTGATTGAGGAGGAGAATTCACTTCAAAGGAATTTCAAGAATTATGTGAAGCCAATGGAATTCATTGACCTTTGATAGTTCCAAGATCCCCTCAACAAAATGGTGTGGCGAAAAGAAAAAATCAAACCATCCTCGACATGGCTCGAAGCATGCTCAAAAGTAAGAGATTGCGTAAGGAGCTGTGGGCAGAAGTGGTAACATGTGCTGTCTACCTATCAAATCGGTCTCCAACAAGAAGTGTGTGGGGGAAAGACTCCGCAAGAAGCATGGAGTGGAAGAAAACCAGGTATCTCCCATCTAAGAGTTTTTGGAAGCATAGCCCATGTACATGTACCAAACGAGAGGAGAACCAAACTCGATGACAAAAGTGAGAAGTTCATCTTCATCGGCTATGACTCAAATTCAAAAGGCTATAAGCTGTATAATCAAACAATGGGAAGATGGTGATCAGTCGAGACGTGACATTCGATGAAGAAGGAGAATGAGATTTTTGCTCTCATGCAGGTGATCTTCACTTCTTTCCTTATTTTGAATAAGAGAATGAACAAGGGATGATGGAGCAAGCAAGAGAGGTTCAACAAGAGTCCACTACTCCACCTGCTTCACCAACATCAACCAATCATGGTAATTCACCAGCATCAGCATCATCAAGTGGGAGTCTAAATGAAAGAGAAGTACCACGCACAAGAAGTCTACAAGATCTCTATGAGGTAGCTGAAAGACTCGATAATCCTACACTTTTCTGTCTCTTTGCTGATTGTGAACCAGTTGACTTCTAAGAAGCAGTGCAAGATACTAAGTGGAGGAAAGCAATGGATGAAGAAATTGAAGCAATTCAGAAGAACGATACATGGGAACTCGCTATTCTTCCGAAATGATACAAAGCCATCAGAGTCAAGTGGGTGTATAAGACAAAGAAGAATACCAACGGAGAGGTTGAAAGATACAAGGCGAGACTAGTGGCGAATGGCTATAGTCAAAGAGCTGGAATCGACTATGATGAGGTATTTGCACCCGTTGCTCGGTTGGAAACTATACGATTACTAATTTCTTTGGCAGCTCAAAACAAATGGAAGATTCAACAAATGGATGTGAAGCCCGCTTTCCTAAATGGAGTCCTTGAAAAAGAAGTCTACATTCAGCAACCGTCAGGCTATGAAATCAAAGGGCATGAAGACAAAGTTCTGAAGCTGAAGAAAGCCCTCTATGGGTTAAAACAAGCGCCACAAGCATGGAATAGTCGCATCGACAAGTACTTCCAAGAAAACAACTTCATCAAGTGCCCTCATGAATATGCTTTCTAGGTCAAAGTCAAGGATGAAGATATTCTGATTGTGTGTTTATATGTGGATGATCTAATCTTCACTGGAAGTAATCCAAGTATGTATGAAGAGTTCAAGAGAGTGATAACCAAAGAATTCGAGATGACCGACATCGGGCTGATGGCATACTACCTAGGCATTGAAGTCAAGCAGAACAAAGAAGGCATTTTCATCTCCCAAGAAAGCTACACAAAGGAGATACTGAAAAAGTTCAAAATGGATGATTGCAAGCCTATAAGCACACCAGTGGAGTGCGGAGCTAAACTAACCAAGCATGACGAAGGAGAAAGTGTAGATCCAACATTTTTCAAGAGTTTAGTTGGAAGCTTGCGCTACTTGACTTACACAAGACCAAATATTCTCTATGTCGTCAGATTAGTCAGTCGCTACATAGAGAATCCCACAACTACACATTTGAAGACCGCCAAAAGAATTCTTCGATACCTTAAAGGTACTGTTAACTTTGGCTTGTTCTATTCAAGCTCTAATAACTACAAACTTGTTGAATATAACGACAGTGATTGGGCAGGAGATTCCGACGATCGAAAAAGCACTACTGGATTTGTGTTCTTCATGGGAGACACTGCATTCACATGGATGTTAAAGAAGCAACCGATTGTCACTCTCTCTACCTACGAAGCTGAATACGTAGCTGCTACCTCATGTGTCTGTCATGCAATCTGGTTGAGAAACTTGCTAAAAGAATTAAGCATGCCACAAGAAGAGCCAACATAGATCTATGTCGACAACAAATTTGCAATAGCTCTAGCAAAGAATCCAGTATTCCATGACAGGAGCAAACACATAGATACCCGCTATCATTACATAAGAGAGTGTATTGCAAGAAAGGATGTACTAGTGGAATACGTGAAGTCTCAAGACCAAGTCGCCGACGTATTCACCAAGCCACTCAAACAAGAAGACTTTGTTAGATTAAGGAAATCAATCGGCGTCACAAGACAAAATTGAAGGGGGATGTTGAAATGTAATCTTGTCTTGGCCCAAGACAATTGATCCGGCCCATACATAAAGAAAGATCCATGCACATGCTAGAGAATTCTAGCAAAGTTCAAGTTGGTGGAAGAGTCTAGAAGAATGGTGAGGATTCCACCAACATACAAGATTAATATAGATAATTCTAGCTTAGGAAGGTAGTGGAATTATCTATATATCTCTAGCATGATGCTTCCATGCTTCTCCAAGGTTCCATCCATGCCTATAAAAGGAGAAGGTATACACACCATTTGAAACAACCAAGAAAGCTAGTAGTGAGAAGTGAGAAGAAGCAACAAAGCTTCTAAGAGTGTTTGAGTGTTTCCTCTTGTTCTAAGTTTGTGAGTGAATAAAAATCTTGTGTAATAGTTTGAGTATTCTTTCTTTCTCTTGCCTATCGATTCCGCTGCGTTACATTCTTCTTTGTGAGATAAACATCTCCAAAGTAGTGAAGTCTTTTTATGCCCCAACATATATGTGTGATTCGGCAGCCACATAAAAACCCCTAATCTGATGCATATATAGATGATATAGATACTGCACTGAGACTCCTATCCCAACGTAATGATGACTCTCTTCTCTTTATCTTTAACAAACTTAATCAGTGATATGCATGAGATGGGATAACAACAGAAAACAAATTAATATAATATACCTAAAGCAAAAATTAATTATATACAAACGTATAATCAAATCAGGTAAACATGTGGGCTGTTGCAAAGGGAATTCGAACGTCCAAAACCTTGAGCCCAACTAATGTAATGTAAATCGAAAACTACATCAGATGCAAGCATGCAAACATACATGAGCATGCGTCTCAAGATAGTCTCTAATTTAAAACATCATTCATATACCTGTAGCACCTAAAGGATGCCCTAGAGCAATATCGCCTCCGTTAACATTGACTTTCTCAGGATCAAGCTCCAATTTCTTGACACAATATACATATTGAGAAGCAAATGCCTAAATGAAACAAATAAAACTGCTTAGCTGAAATCTTCAAAGCTAAGCTAATTCATCATGAAGCTTACAGAAATCAAAAGCAATGCATCATCTCATTTATCTCAAATAGATCTATGTCATCAAGCTCAAGGCCAGCAGATTTCACCGCTACTGGAATTGCAGCAGCTGGACCCACTCCCATGACAGCGGGATCCACGCCAACAGCAGCAAAACTCCTGCACAGAGATCATAAAATTGTATACGAAGTACAAAGAAAGCTTTAGTTAATTCTTGAACATATCAATCTCAAGGAAATTAACAAAAATTAGCAATGAAAAGAATTATAAAGAATGAATAAACCTCTACCAGCCAATCTCTCAATTTTCTGTTTCTTAATAATTAGAGTTCTTTACTATGAATTTGCAGATCTGTACTATAAAGTCAACTCGAGAATAGGAAGTCAAGCAATTAAATTGAACATAAATAATCAACGCCATACCTGAAAACACCAAGAATAGGAAGTCCCTTCTGCATAGCTAAACTTCTCTTCATAAGGAGGACTGCTCCAGCACCGTCACTCACCTGGCTAGCATTTCCTGAAAGACGAAACTAATGAACTGATTCACAATGCTTGAAACAAGTTTTAAAAAAAAATTAAAAAATAAAAAATAAAATAAAATAAAAAAAACTTCTTATTTAAAGAAAAGAGTTGTGCAAAGATATCCACCTGACAAACATATATCAGTTCAAAATAACACCACGTAAACCAAAATATCAAATAAACAAGGAGAGTTAGATTACACTTTAGGGTTAACTTTACTGAATCCGCCAAGTTTATCAACTATCATGGACTCCAATCCAGCTGCAATGCCTGTATTCAAAACAAAGATCAAATCCATTGATGGAGACCACCAAGCGGTTAAAATAGATGCCTAATCTAGAGTTTTTCTCACCGATGTCATGATATCCTGCTTGTTCGAGCAATATTAAAAAATAGGGCAAAAGACTGTTTACTAGCCTCATGTTTCGTGATTTTCAACATTTAGTACATCAATTTTTTTTAATCCCAGAGTCATACCCAAAGTGTAAATTTTGGAACAGTCTCATACATGCGTTAGTCAAACTGTTAAGTTTCCAGTTAAGTGATGACGTGGTGCCCATGTGGACAATGATTGGGCGCCACGTGGTTCCACGTGGATTTTTTTTTCCCACAATCATGTACCTACATTTTTTCCCGCCAAAAGCTTTGAAAAAAAAATCATCTTTTTTTTTTTCTTCTTCCTCGGGGGGGACGAACTGGGTTCCTGATTTTTTTTTTTTTTTTTTTTTCTTCCTCCTCCTCCTCCTCCTCCTCCTCCTCCTCCTTCTTCTTCTGGGTTTTGGGGGTTGGGTTTTCTTCTTCTTTTTCCTCCGAATCTGGGTTGCAGATTCAGGTTTTTTTTTTCCTTCTTTCTCCTTCTTATTCTTCTTCTGCCTCCTTTTTCCTTCTCCTTCTTCTTCTTCTTCTTCCTCCGAATCCTAGATTCGGTTTTTTTTTTTTTTCCTTTTTCCTTCTTTTACTTCTTCTTCCTCCGAATCTGGGTTGCAAATTCCGTTTTTTTTTTCTTCTTCCTTCAAATCTGGGGAAGATGAAGGTTTTTTTTTTTTCCTTCTTCTTCTTCTGGGTTGCAGTTTCAGTTTTTTTTTAATTTATTTTTTTCTTCTTCCTCTTCCTTTTTCTTCTTCTTCTAGGTTTTTCTTTTTGTTCTTCTTCTGGGTTGGCGCTGAGGAGGTCGAGGGAGCGGACGACCGGGGAAGAGGAGGGAGGGAGAGGTTGGCACCGTCGGACTCAAACACCGGAGGGTTCAGGTGTGCGTGGTAAGATTGGTGTCGGAAATGGCGGAGCTTGATAAAATCGGGTGGTGGGTGTCTTGATAAAATTGGGGGATGAAATGGGTTCTGCTGTGTGAGTATCAGGGAAAGGAAGGGTGTCGGTGGGTAGGGGTGGAGGGGATGGAGGAGTGGAGCCGTGGAAGGGGTGGAGGGTGGGGAAGACGAAGGGGAACTAGAAGGGTGGGATTTGGGGAAGACGAAGGGGTGAGTGATGGGAGGGTGGGATTTGGGGAAAACGTTGAAGTTGAAAAAATCCAAACCTTGATTGCAGTCAAGAGCCCAAATGTCAAGGCCGCTTGAATTTCCTAAAAAAAATAGTAAATCTATGAATCACAATGGAGACAGAGGCAAATTTATGCAAGACATTGCTAAACTTCTTCACTGGAAAAGCTGCAAAATTATGCAAGGGTTCCTTACAATTTTAAATTTTCAAATAGAAATCAAATTGAGTTCGTAAAACCTTGAATTCGTCAAGTTTAAGCATGCAACTTGCTGGTATCTCACATCAGGAAACTAGGAAACGCAACAGAAGGTCACAGAGGTTTATAACTGGAATTCTAACTCAAATCCAATAGACAGAGCAAGGAAATCCTACCTGCGATTGGAAGGGTTAAGCCTAAGTTTGATACCAGTCGGATTTTGTCCTGATTCTTGCCGGAGAGCGCAGGGATTTGAGTTCTTAGATTTTCTTATCCCCAACAGCCAAAACACGATTCCCGTAACCCAAACTTAGGGTTAAATTTGTAGAGGTGGAGATGATGATAATCTGGTGGTGAGATGATCTGAGATCGAAGGTTTGTGTGTGGGGTTGTCTCTGTGGAGGAAAGAGTTCAGAGAGAGGGAGAGAGAGCTGAGAGTTTTCGTAAAGGGAAAGGAAGACACGGGGAGAAATGAAATGGGGTGTAGGCCCCACGGCCACACAAAATCCTCACATAAAAATAGTAATATTAAATAAAATATTAAAATAGTAATATAGTAACATATAATTCATAATAAAAAATCATATATTTTAAAAAAAAATTATAAAACCGAAATTTGAGGGACGGGACATTACAGAACGAGTCCTCGAAACAATTTCGTCCATATCCTTCTCTTTTCCTTCTTTCCACTATGATTTCTTTCTTTTCCCTCAAATTTATCTATTCTCCAAAAGGCAACTAACCTTTATTACGTGTTTTCATTTAATTGCATCAAAAGCCAAACCCTATTTTAGTGCTTGTAAATTTGGATCGAGAGAGGGATCAGAGGGAAGGAGAAGACAGAAGAAATGAAAACCCACATATAAATCAGAGAAATGATAAAAAAAATTTAAAAAAAAAATCAAAACTAAAGGATTTGGGTCTCCTCCAAGAAACACCAAACCAATCACTTCAACTCCAAAAATCCATCAATCAAAAAGTAAAATTAAGCAAACCCAATTCACAAAACCTACGAATTAAAAGGTAAAAATCGAAGAAGATGAGTGGGTTAGAGAGAGAACTCTTGTGTATATTCAAAATGTAGAGAGAGAAGAGAGAGAGAAAGAGAGAAAGCTTAGATGAAGAAGATAGTTTGGTTAGAAAGAGCTCTTGGTTGAAGAATATGGGTGGGTTAGGGTTCTTCGAACTAGAATTGGGGAGAAAAATTCTCTCTCTCTCTCTCTCTCTCTCTCTCTACAAAATAAGAAATGAGAGCTGAAATTTCTGGATAACCCATTTATATGAGAGGACAATTTAATCATTTCAAGGTGTAGGAAAAATCATATTTCTGTCTTATTGCTGTGCATGGTGTGCATATTCGAAATGTCCTATTTTTGCCCCAAAATTAAGAAACTGTCATATTTTTACGTATTTTCCCAAAAAAACAAATTTAGGCAATAACCATACCTAGTATAATGATAAATTTGTATATGGTGCATGGGAAATTTTGAAAAGTGGTCAAATTGTGGGCACACCGAAGGTTTTAGACCAACAATTCAAATTTTTAGAAATTAACTCAAAGGGGATTCAAGTCCAATCAAAGTTAAGCTTTTCGAATCCGGAATCTCTTTGTAAGGATCCTAAGGATCCGTAAATTGTGTATGTTCATCGTATCGTAAATCGTACGATTATAAATCATTTTAAATATTTTTATTTAAAATTAAACACAAATAGTACCTGATAAAAACTGATCGCACAATGTATGATAAACGAACTCGATTCACGGATCTTCAAGATCCTCACCAAAAAAATCCGAAGAGGATCTTGTTGAACGCTTTTCTATTTACGTTGTCTTTTTTTTTTCAAATATTGGCATTAGAGCCCCCTTGATCTAAGAAAATTATATTTCTATTGTTGAAAAAAGGGAACTATCGCAGAAAACTATAGAATATTTTGGAGAAGGAAAAACAACTTCATTCAACTTTGCTTAACCATTCAAAATACAAATTACAACTTAAATAATACGACTCCGGGGCCGGATGGGTTATCTCTACTGTTTTACCAAAAGTTTTGGGATATTGTGGGAATGGATGTGATTGCTGCGATTAGGTCTTTCCTCACCTATGGGCGCATTCTTAAACAATTAAATTATACCATTGTTTCTTTGATTTCTAAGGTCCCTGAACTGATAAACATGACTCAACTACGTCTTATAGCGCTTTGTAATGTTCTTTACAAGATAGGGGCCAAAGTCATTATGAATCGCCTAAAGGGTCTAATGGATACTATTATTACGACTCAACATGGGGCTTTTGTTCCCGGCAGATTGATTTCCGACAATTCCCTTGTAGCTTCTGAATTGGGTCACTACCTTCACAATCTCCAGCGAGGTAAACCGGGGTATTTAGCCTTGAAACTAGATATGAGTAAGGCGTATGATCGTGTGGAGTGGAGCTTTCTCAAGAGAATGATGTTACAACTCGGCTTTGATCCGCACTAGACTGAATTGATTATAGGTTGTGTTAGTTCGGTCACTTACTCTTTTTTTGTTAATGGTGAAGTTACTGGCTATATTACTCCACTCATGGTATTAGGCAGGGGGACCCCCTTTCCCCTTATTTATTTCTCATTTGTGTGGAAGGTCTTACAAGTTTGTTTTCTCGCTATGAACGGCTTGGCCTTATTCATGGAGTTTCTATCTGCCGTGGGGCGCCTAGCATTTCTCATGTTCTATTTGCCAACAACAGTTTCCTGTTTATGAGAGCCTCTTTTAAGAAGTGTTGGTTCTTGAAGCAAATTTTGTGTCTGTATGAGAAGGCTTCGGGACATTGTATTAACTTTCAAAAGTGTGCAGTGTCATTTTCGCCTAATATTAAGCAGCCTATAGTAGCTGCGTATATTGGGGTTATGTGTGTGGATATGCAGGATCGTTATCTTGGTTTGCCAATTGTGCTTGGGAAAAGTTGTTCTGAACGGTTTTCTTATATTAAGGATCAGCTTTGGAAAAAGTTGAAATGATGGAAAGAGAAATTACTCAGTGCTAAGGTTGTAGGGCAGTCTTTGCCTATTTACTCAATGAATTGCTTCTTCCTCCCGAAGACCTTCTATGAGGATCTCTAGCGCATACTTAGCCGATTCTAGTGGGGGGATGGTGAGGACTCTTATCGCATCCATTGGATGTCATGGGAAAATATCTGCTGGCCTAAGAAGGATGGTGGTTTTGGCTTTCGTTCATTATATGATTTCAATCTTGCTCTCCTTGCTAAACAAAGGTGGAGGTTGATTCAAAACCCAAATTCTTTAGCATCTCGGCTATTAAAGGCTAAGTACTTCCTTTACAATTCTTTCTGGCAATCATCTCTCGGGTCTTCTTCTGTGTGTTGGCGGGGTATTATTAAAGCTAGATCGATCCTTGAAAGAAGGTTTCGCTGGCGGATTGGAAGTGGCACCTCGGTTCGAATTTGGCATGATCGGTGGTTAGATCGTCCCTATCTGTTTAGACCTATCATGTAGTCCTCACCGATTCCAGAGGTTGTGTTCGTTTCGGATTTAATTGTCACTGAATCGGTGTCTTGGAATTCTGATTTGGTGAATGATTTGTTTCCTCCATCGGAGGCTGCCTTGATCCTTACTACTCCTTTAAGTTGGAGGTTGCCCCCTGACAAACTAATATGGCATTACGATGCGAAATGTGCGTTCTCAGTAAAGAATGCTTACAAGATTGCTTTTGCTCGTCATTTTAAGGCATCTTCTTCACATTCAATTGTGAGGGGAGTGTCGGTTTGGAAAGCTTTGTGGAAGGCTTCTATTCCGAGTAAAGTTCAGATGTGTGTTTGGAGGGCGTGCATGAACATTTTGCCCACTTGTGATAATCTGGTTACCAAAGGAGTTGTGGTGGATAATTTATGCCTTTTTTGTAGTTCCTCTTCGGAGTCGGTGCTACACATTTTCACTGTTTGTTCATTCGCTCGTGCAATATATGATGCTTCTTAGATGCAGTTGGGATTGAGACTTTCAGCAAATGCATCATTTTATGATTGGTTGTCATTATGTGTGGATCAAGTTTCCTCAAGACAATTTGCGCTATTGCTTATGTTTATACATGGCATTTTGCGTTCTAGAAATGCCTTGCTTTGGGAGAATAAAGTGGCAAATTCGACTTTAGTCTCTCATCTTTCCAATTTGCAGCTGTCGAAGTTTATTAAAGTTAGGCCGGGTCCTATTTCACATCCTATGCAGGTGATGTCATGTTAAAGCCCCCTTCCGGCTGGTTGGGTAAAAATTAATGTTGATGGTTCTTTCTTTTCTGGGTCAAATATAGGTAGTGTTGGAGGTGTATTTCGTGGCGAAGCCGGTAGCTATGCTGGAGGTTTTGTTCTCCAAATACCCTTCACATCATGTCCCACTATGGTTGAGTTTCTGGCAATTCGTGAGGGACTGCACTGGGCAGTGGAAAGGAATTTGGATCACATTGTTGTGGAAAGTGACTCATTGCAAGTGGTTCAAGCTGTTGGCAGTAGTTCTCAGGGGTCTTCTCCTATGGATCTTCTGGTGGATGACATTCGTGCTAGTTTGCGAACCTTTGTGGATTCACAGGTTTGCTTTGTGCGCCGTTCTGCAAATACTACGGCACATGGTATGGCCATGTTGGCTTTGTCTTTCCTTTCTGAGTTTTATTGGTTTAAGAAGCCTCCGAATTTGATTGTGGAGGCCCTCGTTGATGTTGGTTGATTTCTGGTGATTCAATCAAAGCTATCGTTTCTCTTCAAAAAAAAAAAAAAAACATAAAACAAACTACCAAAGAAAATAGGAACAACTATTTTTAGGACTCCCAACATGTCTCCAGTTTTGGAGTCTCGTAAAGAAAGGGATTTACTATCCACTTCATCAACAGACTTACTATAGAAGAGACAACCCATTATTTATTCAAACATAAATGAATAACTCTAAATAAATTAATTGGCTTTTTAGCCAAAATGGTCCTTGAGATTTGCAAAACACATCACTTTGGTCCTTGAGATTGAAAATCAATAGAAATGGCCCCTAAGATTGTCCACCATCCATTATTTTGGTCATTCTGTTAAAAACTCCGTTAAATGTCTCGAAACTCTTGGCTGAAAGTTTGGGCAATTTTCAAAGTTTCATAACTCAATCGTTTTTTAACCAAATTCGACCCATAATATACCAAAATTAAGATAGGAAAGTGTAGAACAAGATTATATGTATATGGAAGCCCAATGGTTGACAGCGATGGTCGGAAAATAGCCTGAAAGGTGACTGGTCCACGGGAAAACTGGAAAACTCGCTAGAAACTAGGTAAACTTTAAACGTTCATAACTTCTTCAATACTCAACGAAATCGAGTGCTTCAAAAATAAAAATCATACTTCTCAATAAGAAGAAGAGAATGGTACCTTTTTCAAAGGCTAATTCGCCATGGTTTGGCCGAAAAATGGCTCAAAAGTGGCTAACTCGAGACCAAGATAACCACTTTCGAGCCATTTTCCGGCCAAAACACGGTGAGTTAGCTGTCGAAAAAGATACCATTCTCTTCGTCTTATCGAGAAGTATGATTTTTATTTTTGAATCACTCGATTTTGTTGAGTATTGAAGAAGTTATGAATGTTTAAAGTTTACCCAGTTTCCGCGAGTTTTCCAGCGGACCAGTCACCTTTCAGGCTATTTTCCGGCCATCTCCAGCAACCATTGGGCTTCCAAATGGTATAATCTTGTTCTACACTTTCCTATCCTCATTTTAATATATTATGGGTCGAATTTGGTTAAGAAACGATTGAGTTACGAAGCTTGGAAAATTGCCCAAACTTCCGGCCAAGAGGTCCAAGACACTTAACAAGGTTTTTAACGGAATGACCAAAATAATGGATGGTGGACAATCATGGACCATTTTTATTGATTTTCAATCTCAAGGACCAAAGTGATGTATTATGCAAATCTCATTGACCATTTTGGCTAAAAAGCCAAATAAATATTAACAACCTCCCTTAAACTGAATGTTCTTCGGACAATCAGTTTAAACAAAAACCTCAGTCTTTTCGATGCTTCTTCCAGCAATCATCCAAGTCTCCTTAAACTGATTTCTACGGAAACAGTTTAAGACTAAACTTCACTTTAGTCCAATGCAACTACACAATTCATGTACAAGTGCTCTTGCTGTACTGATACTTGACTAGAGCTTCATTGACATTCTTAACACCAAACTTGATATGAACTTGATGCTGTTGCAACAAATCCATCATGGTTCCTTTGCATTCTCTATGCTCTCGTGCTATGCAAATATATCCATCAGCCGGATGCCGCTTCATTCCATGCTCTCAAACCTCAATGTTCACCTCTCTTGCCTTGTATTTGTTGATGTGCCTAGCCACCAACCCTCTGCTCATGACATGATTTCAAGGCTACACTCATGTTATGGCATACCCGGCTACTCACGGGTGTGACAAATCAGCCCCACCAAAGAATGACGACTGCCTTGTCGTCCGTTTGTCTCCTCCATTTTGGCCATCCCTCTTTTGGCCTCCGAATGCCATCTCAACATCCGGCTTTCATCCCTGCTGCTGCCGATGATCTGTAGTGGTCCTTGGTCCAAAATATGCACCAAGTCATCACTATCTCCGTCCTCAACCTCACAAACCACCTCCTTGGTACTCAAATTCCCAAAATTCACAACCTGTGCAGAAGCATACCTTCATCCTGGTACCACTTCTGAACCCGGTCGCGAATCTTTTGCGAAAGCCTTGCACTCACCTTCCCTTGTTCTCTCACAATCAGCAACAGCTCCCTCTGAACAGGCGCCGGCAACAAACACGGCCTCGCCCTATGAGTCCTTCTCTTGTAATCCTTCTCCTGGATCCCAAAATACTCGAGCTTTTCCTAATCGGTCATGCCCGGGTCCATTTCGATTTGCTTCGAATGCGCCATCACACCCAATCAAAATTTGTCCGCCGACCGCCATGTGCTCTCTGTAGACGAAATCGTCACGCCCAGAGTCCCATCTGGGTTGGGGTGGTCTTCCCTTCCAAATCGATCTTCTCGAACATCCCGCAATTGGCTAAGGTCTCGAGCTCCTTTTGCAACTGGGCTTTGGTGTAAACGCCGCAGGGTCTGAGGAATACCGTGAAGAACGAGTCTTCGGTGCCGACGATGCTCCACGGCCGCCGATCGGAGAACAAGATCTCGGGGACCTTGTATTTCTTGAACCCACTGAGCTTGTTGAGCTGGACAACAAAGTTGGCCGGTAACCCATGCGAGTCCCACTCTTGGGATCTTTCGCCATGGCCGTCTGAACCTTGGAACCCTCCCATAACCAAACGCAGGATAGAAGGGTGCAGCAGGTATGAAAGGCCTCCTGGACTTCCTCAGGAGTACATGATAATCAACATTACCAACATAGATGGATCTAGAATCCACCTCCTCTTTCTCAGCCTGAGATGCAGAACCACTCCTGGAATCTTGAACAGTGCCCATCTCCTTCTCGACCTAGGCCGGCACGTAACGGAGAGCGCCAGCCTCCTCCTCTATCCGAGATCCCTGAACGACATGTCGACGTATTTTCGTCGTTGGGGATCTCGGCACCGTAAACCTCGGGCTCCTGTTGTTTCTCCACAGCTCTCCGATATGCTCTCCATCGCTTCGCCTCTCACTGGTTTTCCCTCCATCTCTGCTGAGTTTGCTCTCTCTCAATCTCGTTAACACTCTGATCCAACAGTCTAACGGCCGGATGACTTTAAAGCATCCAGAATCACCTTCATCTGATCTCTCTCTCATTAACTCGGTCCGCTTCACAAAAAGGCTCCAATTCAGCAACATGCAGCTTCCCCCACTTCTTATACAGCAAATCTCTTTTGTTGCAATAAGGTTCCGACATTATCAAACCCCAATCTCTTCTAGTTTTAATATATCAGAACTTTTCTCTCATTTCTGCATTTTTTTCTTCTTTAATTAATTTCCAGACTAGGGTTTCTGGGTTGTTTTAGTTTTAATATATCAGAACTTTTCTCTCATTTTTGCATTATTTTTTCGTTAATTTGTGTATGGGACCCTGTGGATCTCTTAGATTTTTTTTAAAGAAAGAATCTCTTGTTTTGATGCACAATTGCACATTTTATTAACCAAATCCGAATCAGAGACACAAAAGCCAAAAGTGTGCACACATGAATCATTCATTCTATGTATGAAAAAGCAGAAACAGTGAAACATTAAATTAAAACCAGATAAGCAAACCACATATATGGATTAAAAATACAAAAGCGAAATACACAGAATTAAGTACTTTTGGGAGGACTTTAAAAGAAAAGGTACTATTGGGAGGAGTAGAAAAGCTGCTGAATCATATGCATTACAATGGTGTTTGATATTGTTTGAGGTGATGAAGTGAGAATTAGAGATCTATTAGGGTTTTGGGGCTTGGGATGCCAAAGCTAATTATGAGGAAGGAGGACGGTGAAAAAATGAGCCAAAGTAGACTACTAAACGATCAAACATCATGCGTTTCACTGATTTTCTCTTGGCGGGAAACACACTCCCTACTTTTGGCTTGAACCATGAGTAGTATTGCGTCTCCTGCAGAACCATCATCTTTATTTCCCGATCATCTGGATTCTTCTGCTTCTTCATCCCTTTCTCTTCAGCCTCTTCAATATTTGCCCTCACTGCCATCTCTCTCTCTCTCGTGTAACGTATATGTGTATGTTGTTTCGGTTGCGGGTTTCTTTGTTTTGGTTGTGGGTTTCTTACTCTAAGAAGAGGGGGTTTAAATAATGAAAAAGAACAACTAATGATGATATGACTAGATGAAAGGACAACCAAAAAATCAACTCAGGAAACAACGACATGCATGAGGACGAGACAAATAAAATCACTTTCAAAAATGAAAGTGGGATGCATTTACAAATGACACGTGGTTTTGGTGGCCCAATGCCCATACTTTCATTGGAGTTTCTTGCATTGCCCACTTGCGGGAACATGATATTTTGGGAAGTTTGGGAAGATTGATTAGTATTTTCAAACCAACTAACAACTAGAAAAAACATGTAAGATTGTCAATATAAAGAATATACGGAAGAAAGTGATTGAGTTTGAGGAAAAAGGTAACAAAAAGCTATATGAAAGTGGTTGTAAATCTTCATCCTTTAAGGAGACATCAAATTTGCAATTTGGACTATGACAAAGTCTCAAGTTTATTTGTGAATCCACTCTATTATTCAAGACATTTGATATTTATCAAGACAAATTTATGGCATACAATTTCAACATACATATAGATAAATTCATTTTTTGCAAGAATCAAATATAAGACATGTCACTTACAAGTAAAGGAATATTATTAGACCATAGTACTAAGTGGCAAATCAACAGTAATTTTGAAAATAAGTGTTTATAAGTCAGTTTCATAATTGGATAGATGAAAATTATGAAAATAAAAATGATAAAGAAAAAATAGTAATTATGTGAGGAATTGTTCCCATTATATGAGATAATTAAAAATACATACCAACTGAAAAATGGATAGTTTAATATGCATAATTTTATTTATATAGTTTACTTTTGTTTCAAACCTCGGCGGTTCAAGGAAATTTTTTCATTACGAAGATACAATGCGTAAATTTAAAAGAATTAACATATTCATTTTGAGTTATATATATTATTGGGCTTTTGACATAATCTTATGTGTCACTTTCTTTTATGTCTTTATTGATTTTTTTTTACAAATAATAAAATAATCTCACGAAATATATTTGATGGAGTTTTAATGAAATGGGCCTCTAATTTTTTTTTTAAACCAAAAATCATCTAATAACTTTATTTAATAAAAAAACTTGAATTTTAATGAAAATGACAAAATTTTAATATAATAAAAAATTAAAAAAGCTTACACTATTTCTACAATTGTTCACACTATTTCTAAAATTAATCATACTATTTCTAAAATTGATGACACTATTTCTAAAATCAATGCCACTAAATCTAGAAACAACGATACTATTTCTAAAATCGATGACATTATTTCTACAATCGGTGCCACTAAATCTAGAAACAAATACACTATTTCTAGAATTGCTGCCACACGGTGAAACTATTTATAGAAATAATGGTCACTATTTTTTGTAAAATTAATTTACAAAATTATACTTTAAAAAAAGCAATCTCAGTATTATATCAATGTGTCCTTTTTCAGACAATTCCACTTAATAATAATTTCAATTTAATATTTTAAATTTTGATAAAAGCAAGTTTTAAAATAATAAATCAACAAAATAAGTTCTAATTTTACACACACACACACATATATATATATATATATATATATATTATCTTTAAAATTACATTAATGAACTCCTCTTTGTCAATCAAAAGATGATGAAAATACATCTTTATCTTCTATCACAACAAAATAGTTAAAGACAGTAACATAATTTTACAGTACAAAATTTTACTTTTAAACCTCACTTGCATGTAAGTTTATCATCTCTAAATTTGTTTTTTTTTAAAACAACCTACCTCCCACTCTCCTCACTCACAATTTCTTTCTCACTCTCTTCCTCTCTCTTTCAATTTTAACAACCAAATTTAAAAAAATTCACACACCGTGTGGGCATGTACTAGTATATATTTATAAAGAGAGAAAATGAACATGAAGAGAGAAGAGAGACAAAGGGGTGGGGGCCATGTGGAAGATGACAGAGGAGAAGTGGACAGATGGAGGAGAGAGTGGAGAGAGGGAAAGAAAAAGTTGGGGACGAGGAAAAGAAAGGATGGAAAGAGAAAAAATAGTAATTGAATTGTTTAATGTTGAGTTTTGTATTAATTATTAAATAAAATTATTAGGTGATATGTTTTTTTGTTAACTCTCAAAGTTTTGAATTTTTTTTTATTAGTTTTCTTTATATTTAAGTTATGAAAAAGACGGACGGTTTGAACTCGGGTTGAAGAAGACGACCACATCCCCTGAGACCAATCTACCACTACTATGGCGTGATTACGAATCCGTAATCAGAATGAAAACAAGGAGTTCGATTCCGATTACGGATCACTCTTCTGTTTACTGAAATTGAGATGAATCAATAATGTGTGGGACCTACACGAAAAATGGAATTCAATTCTTGAAAACGGAGGAATTAGACTCCCTCCATGGATGAGGTAATTGAATTCCCGGAGCGTGAGGGAATTAGGAATGCATTTTGCACGCCTAGTATGCCCTCTTATCAATCTGCCTTCAAGAGATCGCATACGAGATCTCGTCTTCGTCGTTCTGGATCGTCGTCGTTCAGGAGGCGATGGACCAAAGGCTTTGACACCACCGACACACACCGTCGTTCAGGAGGCGATGGCTCATCGTCGTGCGATGTCGCTTTGACGATTGCGACCTTGGTGATGTCGATGCTCGTGTGGTCTTGACGGCTCCGATTGGTTTCTGCATTCATTCTTCTGCGCGGTTTGAAGGTCTTGACGGCTGGGAGCCGTTCTGCGTTTTTTCTTCTACGGGATAAGAAGATGGATGTGGCTTTGTTTATGGCTTTTAATTAGATTATAATTTAATTTATACACAATTAATCAATAATGGACATTTTAACTCTTTACTTTAACTAAATAAATAAAAGTAACCAATAAAATGCATTTAAACATAAATATAGAATAAAATATTTGATTTGGAACACCATTTTAGTAATCATACTAGTTTATGTTCCGATTCTACTGAATTAGTAAACAGTTTTAGTCAACAACTTCAACAGGAATCTGATTCTGATTCGGCCTAATTTCAATTCCTCCTCAATCCAATTTCTCCTCAATTTAATTCCTCTCAATTTAATTACGGATTAGTAAACGCACCACTAGTGATTATTGATTTCTAGAAATTTTATATAAGAATCTTATAGACAACTTTGAATTGAATTAAAATTATTAGCATGGAAAGGAGGGAAGCTTCCTGGACAATATCCCCATAGATGTGAATGAAGTGACATTTCCAGGATGAAAAATACTCCAGATAACGTGTTAGTTTTGGTTCCCACTTAATGGATAACATCCTATTACGTTCTCAACGAAACGCATGCAGTGACACCAACTTTTCTTCTTCTTCCATGCATCTTCCTTGAGTAACATTCTTTATGACTAGATGTTTGAGGACCAAGGCATTGGCTTCTGTGACACAACTCAAACAGTAAGTCCATATTTTCTTTTACCCACCAACCATGGTAGCCGAAAGAGTGGATTGGAAGAGGAAAAAAGAAGGAACGAGACCTAGATAAAAGAATAGTAAAGAGGAAAAACAATCAGCAGCTTTTGAACAATTAGGATTGAAGTTCCAATTTGTTTTCGAGTCCACATATCTTGCCTGAATTGATGCAACCTCAACTTCATTCATCTAGAACTTTATAACCCTAGATTTACGTAATGGTTATGAATCATTCTCAATTTTTTTTAGTAAGTACGGTAGGGCATATCGGTACACAACGTTGTGATTTGAATGCTTGAACGTTTTGTTTTGGTTTTGAAAATTTACAAAAAAAATATAAACCTTTTAAAAATCAAAGTAAACGTGGAGACCAGGTCATTCAAAAGAAAGACGAACCTATAAGAACAAAAACATAACAGAAAAAAGCCGTATATTCGCAAATTTAACAAGATTTAGGGAGCTTTATTAATTAGGCTTCGAAATACATCCCAGTCGGGTATTTATTTTGATGAACCAACAAAATTTACCAAGATGCTCTATGTAACTTCGTTTGGCAAAATATTGTTCCTCTAGACAGCTCTGGCATTGCTTAACTCATCAACTGAGTCCCCTCTTTCAAAAACTGCAGCAGCCCCCATACCTGAGCCTGCAACAAGGACACACACACAGTCGCGTTTCTTATTCTCATATCAAGCTCTCAATATTCTACCTTCGTTCATAGTTATATTAGACGGAAGAGCGCAAAAGGATACCTATGCACATGGAGATCACACCAAAGCGGTTATCCTTGCCACGGCGCTTCATCTCATTCAGGAGAGTTGCAACACAGCGAGCACCTAGCACACAAAAACAAATACAATATTCGCCTCAGATGACAGAGTGAACGAGTAGTTGTGTCAAAACATATCAGCTTTATTTTATTGCAGAAATATAAGACAGAGTCTAATTTAATTTGTCAGTTCGTATACCTGTAGCACCTAAAGGATGCCCTAGAGCAATAGCGCCTCCGTTAACATTGACTTTCTCAGGATCAAGCTCCAATTTCTTGACACAATATACATACTGAGATGCAAATGCCTAAATGAAACCAATAAAACTGCTTGGTCAAAATCTTCAAAGATAAGCTAATTCATCTTGAAGCTTACAGAAATCAATAGCAATGCATTACCTCATTTATCTCAAATAGATCTATATCATCAATCTCAAGACCAGCAGATTTCACTGCTACCGGAATTGCAGCAGCTGGACCAACTCCCATGACAGCGGGATCCACACCAACAGCAGCAAAACTCCTGCACAGAGATCATAAAGTTGTATCCAAAGTACAAAGAAAGCTTTAGCTAATTCTTGAACATATCCATCTCAAGGAAATTAACAACATTACCAATGAAAAGAAATATTAAGAATGAATAAACCTCTACCAGCCCATCTCTCAATTTTCGGTTTCTTAATAATTAGAGTTCTTTACTATGAATTTGCAGTATCTGTACTATAAAGTCAACTCGAGAATAGGCAGTCAAGCAATTAAATTGAACAAAAATAATCAACGGCATACCTGAAAACACCAAAAATAGGAAGTCCCTTCTGCATAGCTAAACTTCTCTTCATAAGGAGGACTGCTCCAGCACCGTCACTCACCTGGCTAGCATTTCCTGAAAGACAAAAGCAATGAACTGGTTCACAATGCTTGAAACAAGTTTTAAAAAAAAAAGAAAAAACTTCCTATGTAAAGAAAGAGTTGTGTAAAATTAAACGAAGAAACTGTCCTGCATAACTAGCAGCAAGCTTTATGATAATTGAGTGACAAAATACCTGCAGTTGTAGAACCATCTCGTTTGAATGCAGGCTTTAGTTTTGCCAAATCGTTCATGTTTGCATTTGGACGGAACCCATCATCCACAGAGATTGTAACAGGCCTCTCCTCTCCAGTTTTTGGGTCCACAATCTGATGATACAAATAACCAATTACAAGAAAATAAAACGCCATTTTACTTTTGTAAGACTCTTTGCAAATAAAGGGAGCACATTTTTATATTTACCTTGGTAGATACAGGGACAATTTCATCTTTGAATTTACCAGATGCTGTCGCTGCAGCAGCACGCCTATGTGATTCTACCTGTTCACAACCATTCATGGAATTACAGATTCAGCATTATCAGTTTATCGAACAGTTAATGCATGTTTTAACTTAAAACAGACAGAAAACTCACAGCGGCTCTGTCTTGTTCCTGCCGGGTCACACCATATCGCTGGGCAACATTTTCAGAAGTAACACCCATGGGAAGAAGGCAGTCGCGTGCTTGTGCAAAGATATCCACCTATTGACAACATGTATCAGTTCAAAATAACACCACAAACCAAAATATCAAGTAAAGAAGAAGAGTTAGATTATACCTTAGGGTTAACTTTACTTAATCCGCCAATGTTATCAACTGTCATGGACTCCAATCCAGCTGCAATGCCTGTATTCAAAACAAAGATCAAGTCCATTGATGGAGACCACCTAGCGGCTAATTAGATGCATGCATAATCAAGAGTTTTTCTCACCAATGTCGTAATATCCTGCTTTTATAGCAGCAGCTACATCAGCAACTGCCTGAAGGCCAGATGAACATTGCCTGTTAACAGTTCTAATGGGAACCGTATCTGGACCAAACCAACAAACCATAACACCATAAGCCAAACCAAATACAAAGAAGGGCCTCCAAAACATCAATTAAAGATCAAAACTTACCCGGAAAGCCAGCGTAAAACGCTGCCATCCTGCATTCCATTGCTCTAAGTGAGCCAGGTGCCAGAACTGTACCAACAACTATATCCCCCACCTCCTTTGGGTTCAAATTTGTTCTCTCTATCACTGCCTGCATAAAAAGCACACCATATGTCAATATCTAATCCCCCTTTCTATTTGTACATGCGATACTCTACTTTAAGCTAATCTAAATTGTGAGAATGAAGATTCAAACTCGGCTGCATAGGGGGTAATACATTCACAATTTGTAGAAACACGTTCATTTCTCTGGAATTAAGTTGGGAATTGTATCTAACCTTTAAAACAGGCGCCAGTAAATCATCTGGCAAAGTGTCCTTAAAACCGCCACGCTTCGCCTTGCAAATGGCAGTCCGGTAGGCTCTATGTAACATGATTTTGCAGCAAGATTCAATACAGAGAAACTATAAAGCTATAAACTTCATTACAAATTCCATACAAAGATACAAATTCCATACAAAAATAGAATAAGAAAAATTTAATAACTTCATCAAATCAGTTTAAAATTTTAAATTACTCACGCCACAATCACTATATCGTCTCCAAAAGCAGATGTTCTATGGTATGCAGCGCTATCCCCAGCTGCACATGTTGAAGCCTAACAAACCATTTCAGAAGAAATAAATTAAAATAAAATTAAAATCAGCTAAATAAAATAAAGCAAAAATATTTACAAAATTAAGAAGTGAACTGAAAAGAAAGTGGATAAACTTACAGAGAGAGCAGCAGATTCATAATCTGGAGAAGAAACAGAAGAACTGGGTCTCAAATGCTGAAGCAGAACCTTCTGTCTGTTGAGTGCTTTATCCATCTCTCTCTCTCTCTCCCTCCTCTCTTTCTCTCTCTAGAAAATGGAATGCAGAAAGCTCTCCTTGATCAATACAATTTGTTGAGCAGCAAAAAAAATATGCAATGGTTTGTGGGAATTTATAGGAATTATGATTAATAAGATCGACCCTTGAAATTTCCAAGCAAGGACTTGACCAAAGAGACCAACCCACTTCGTCAAATTGCGAAATGGAAGGGCACTGAAAGATGCCAATATTATACTCCATTTCAGAAGACCACGAGTAAGCCACCAATCACAATAATTCCCACGTTTTCCACTGAAACCAACCACAGCGACCATATACATTTTTGCTTTTTCATTCTTCTAGGAAAATACAAGGAACCAAACCAACAACTCTCACGTCTTTCCACTATTGTTCTTTTTTTTTTTTTTTTTATCGATAACCCCATTTTACTTCTCACACATCTTTGATAATTTCTGTTCGTTGATCTTCTTCAATTCATCCGATCCGACGGTTGAAAATTAAAAAGATGCGTGAGAAGTAAAATGGGGTGTATGGATATCACACCCTTATCGAGAATTGATTTATGCATGTTGTGTGTTTTTTTTTTAAATGAAACTCTCCATAGACTTTTTGAGTATACCATGCAATAGCTCAGTTGATGCCTCTCCCCCAACAACCTTCAGGTTTTTTTTATGTGTTTTGACAAAACGCATTTTGGGAACGAATATGAATTTCCCCACTTGAGGCCAATTTAAAAACGTTTGGTGGGTGTGAATCCACTTGAGGCCAAAATCATTGACTCAGGGGGCTGCTGTGCAATTTCGTTTTCCATACTTCTTTCTCAAAAAATATTAAAAAAAAAAATATTTTAAATATTATTATTATTAAGAGGAGGGGAAGGTTCGAAATGAGGAGCTTAGATAACGCATGAATTGGAATACAACTCACTATCTACAAAGATATTGGACCACATGTTTAATCAAAAATCGAAACTTGGGCACAATAAATAGACAACAAGCCATATATAACACGGTTAGGTACTCCTTTATTGTCTATTAGTGTCACTCCAATTCTATTTTTATTAAAAAATTATAATCGGTTTTATTTGTACATATATCTCCTAGACGAAGAGCCATCGTCATCAAAGGTTGGTGAACGCACATTTTATAAATCAATAAGAGAGAAGGACAAGGTAAAAGGTAAACCAGACAAAGTCCTATCATTTCTGTGTAGATATACATATGGACAATCGTTTCTCCAGCAAAAATACATTGACACCAAACTTAGCAGAAAAACTGTCGATCGCCTCTTCCCAGCATGCTAGTATGACCCGGTGTTATTTTACAAAAGAATAAAAAAATTATGTAGTCTTTTATCAACAGAAGAGCAGATCAATACACCGACGAATTGTGGGGATGAATTGATTGCCGTCAAAGTTTTGATCATCAACCGGAAGGGTTTCCGTTGGAGATATTTATAATTCTGTTACCTGGCAAGAATGTCAGACATTGGGCTTCATCTGTCTTGTCTGATTGCTAGCTACCTTCGCCTGAAGTGCGTTGGACATAGCTCGCAACCTGTTAGTTATCTCGGTGAATGATGGACGGATGTCAGGATCAGGTGCCCAGCACTGTTCCATCAGGTTCTTCCACTCAGAATCACAACGTTCTGGAATAGGAGGTCGAAGAGTGTTCTTCACAATTCCACCTTCGTTCACAAGTTTACAATCAGTTGAAAAATTAATATAAAGATTCGAAGTATCCATGTTAATCCTAGTTCAAAGCAAGCAGGGGAAAGATATTTAAAACAGATCCAATGAGATTTTTCAGCCAACGAAATTTCTTCATTTTATTCGCCATCAGTACCGATGATATTGATAATTAGGTCCATGACATGAACTTACCAATGATGGCACCGCAATGCATATTGGCATATGGTTCCTCCCCGGTCAAGATCTCCCACATTGAAATTCCAAATGAGAAAACATCAACCTGTCAAAATTAATACCATAGCGTTAATTACAAGACAAACAATCGTCTTTTGCCTACAACATTGCTGACATATATATAAAGTCATACTAACCTTCTCGGAAACCCGGATGCTGCTGCCATTTAACAGTTCTGGTGCCATCCAAGGAAGAGTTCCTCGCACACCACCAGATACCAAAGTATTGCGTTTGATTCTCGATAAACCAAAATCTCCAACCTAAAAGATCAATCCCCAATCATCAGCATTAAAGAAAAATCTTTTATCCAAAGTCCCCAGGGAAAAAATCAAGTAATGAAAGAAACATTTTGATATGTGGCTAAAATTTCACATAAAAGGTTCCACAAGGGATACAAAAATGATCACATTCTGACTTCTAAAGAGAAAAGAAAACTCCCACTGGATCTACCCAATTGCATCAGCCGGGAAACTTTTGGCAACATAAAAGTCTACCTAGTTTTAAAAAAAAAATCCCAATTCTGCTTAAGGAATTTCAAGGTCTCCGGAATTGTACAAGGACTACAAAGAAAAATGCTTTCTAATAAAGTGCTTTTACGCCAATCCCCGAACATGAAACTTGGTTCCAGACTAACTTACCTTGCATATAGGTCGTTGAGGATCCCTCAAGTTGACTAGCAGATTGTCACACTTTAAATCAAAATGGACAATATTCTTTGAATGCAAGTATTCCATGCCAAAAGCTGCATCCATGGCAATTATAAGCTTTCTACGACGGTCAAGTGATCTGCATAGGAATTCCATGTTCTAAGATATGCATAAAAACTTTAAGAAGCAAAAAAGAAAATAAATGATAGAAAAATTACCTATCCTTTTTTAGTAGGGCATGCCTCAGTGATCCATTCACCATGTACTCAGTCACAGTTGCCAACGTTCCTCCAGCTCCATCAGGTACTACTCCATAGAATGCAACCACATTTGGATGATGGAGAGCTGAAAGGATTTGTGCCTCTCTCCAGAAGTCTTTTGTCTAATACAAGTCAAATGAACAATCAACTTCACATGAATGTCAAATGAAATTAAAAATTTTCGCAAAAATTTACAGATTGTCCATAACGCACACAGTATACTCCAGATAAAAATGATACACTTGTTTTAAGGCAGACGGTGTATGTTATAATAGATGCTAGAAGCCACAGCATGTCATATTACTCAAACATTTAATGTCACGAGTTATTGTCAATAAAACAACCAAAGATGTTAACTTTTCTCAACACCAACTGTGCAGGTACTGGGAAAAATAACAAAACAAATTTGTTCAGGAAACCCACCAATCGTTCTTGCTCTGATGATCTTCCTGCAAAACAGCTCTTTTTTATTCGCTTTATAGCAACATCTGTTCCCCGCCATTTTCCATGATAAACAGTTCCATATGTACCAGATCCTAATTCCCGTAATTCTTCAAGATCAGCATTTTTTATAATCTGGATCACATTTAGAAAATTCAGTTGCATAAAGAAATTAAACTTTTATAAATTCCCAAAAAAATGCTGGAAACTGATCTATTTACAAATCAGAGAGCATTTCAGTAATACTATTATCTCAAGGAGCGACACAATACTACCTATCTACACACATATGAGAAGTTTACATGCGCATGAGTGATAGTTGTCTGCACCACACATCCCTTTGTTATCAGTGAATATATCTCTCTATACAGACTACATATCTACGCTCTTAAGAGGCAAGAGGAGTATGAACCATCTGTTCTCATTAGGGATTTAGGAGACTAGAGAAACATTGAAATGAGAATCATTGCATTTACCAAGAGATGACCCATCATATATAATCATCAGATGCTATACTTTTTCAAGGGAATTTAAAAAACAATGAACTCTTTCTTCTTTTAAGAAATAAATGATCAGAGCTTTCAATTAATACAATGATTAGTATCCTCAAAATTGACCCACAGCAAGAAACCTCTTCAAGAATTTTTTTTATATATAGAATGCTGCAGCATAAGCTGGCAGCAGCGGGGACTCCAGTCAGCAGATGTAAACTTGTGTACTATAATAAACAAAAACATGTTCTAATCAAGAAGAAACTTAAGACATCAGCGGAATACCTGCAAGCCATAGATGCTGGCTTCCATTTCAGCGATCATTGCATCACTAAATGATTCAGTTTTGTCTTCTTCATCAGCCTTATCATCCTACAAATAAAGCAAACAGTAATTCAAAGTTCAAATCTACAAGTATATACATAACTTGCAAATCAGATACAAACTTCATCAATTTTACCTCATACTCAGACTCTTCATTGACGCTCTCCACCTCTGTTGCAGTAGGAGATATGATATCACCAACGGGTTCATCCGCAGCATATGGGGGAACTAGTGATGAAGACTGGACGCCAGAAGTAATACCGTTCGTTATGTCTTCCACAATTTTCACCGACTCCAACTGTTTTTTATCATTCCTCATTGTTGGGGGTTTTTTTGGTGCCAAACTAACATCTTCGACATTTGAGCTCAACTTCTCAGCATTCTTATCAGGGTAATTTACAAAGTCATCATCAAGAAGAGAGACCTGTCTTTTAAACGCAACATCTTGAACTGGCTTATGCAACACCATGTGGTCACTCTTTTCCAGTACAGGATCATGAAGAACTGCCACTGGGTGCACATGTGCAGAGTTCATACGCAAGGGTTCTTGGAAACGCATATCCTTTTGACTTGCAACAAGTTCTGGTCGTGCAGGCTCATGGGAAACTTGGCCATTGGACAACCCTGAGATGAGATCAGCCAAAGAATTTTCATCACGAGAATGCTGTTCAGTACTTGGAAATATGCCTGCAACTTCAGAATTCCTGGCCCCTGAAACATCATGCCCTTTTTCACCACTAGGCATCCCTGCCAAAGCACAGTCCTGATCATTGGCAGTTCTTTGACTCGTGACAAGAAGATTGGCAGGGGTTTTGTCGCCCTGGAATCTTTGTGAATCCTCCACCTTCTTGTTTACCAACGGTTTCAAATTAATTGTTGCAGGAACAACAACCCCAGAGGTAAAAGTAGATGATGGGTCGGGAATGATATTAGGAAATCCATTCTGATAATCAACTTCAGTGGGAGGTGATCTTGTCCCATAAAGGGTTTCATCTTGATGTAAGAAAGGATCCTTTTGATTGACCTTCTTTGTCTGCTCCAAAGTCAAAGAATCTTTCTGTTTAGCTGTCCGGCATTTTTCATGAAAATCATTACATTTGGGAGAATCTTCATTCCTGCCCAGTGATTCTAAACATGGAGATGAATTCGGAAAATCCAGTCTGCTGTGCAATCCTATCGACTCCGTACCATGTAACTGATTGTGTAACCTAGGATTCAAAGATTCAATATTGTCACGCAGTAGAGTCGGCTTTTCTTGTGAAATAACTGAGTTCAGCAGCAATGACGATTGAGCCTTTTCAAAAATTAAGGGGGACGGTGGGCTCATTCCTTCTTGTGAACAATATACAGACCTCCCTCCATTCTCTTGCAGTTTTGAATCAGAATATGCATGATGCATGCCAGGATGACAATCAACGTAATCATTAGATCCTGACAACATATTCTTTGAATCTTCTTGGTGTGAGACAGGCTCAGGAGGAAATATTCTTTCCTTCTGCACTGGCATCTCATGGGAGAATCCATCAAAATCACCAACATTTTGACCGACAACTAAAGTAGACATGGGATCTTTGCTAGGATTGTGGTTGAGACTATGTCCTCCATGGTATAGGCCCAGTTGTCCATCATCAGCTTGCTTACAAGGGTGGTGATAATCCATAAGAGTTACTGCCCCCTGTGGATGAATTTTATAACCTTCCGTGCTATTGCTGGAGTTATCCTGTGGTGGTTGAGCACTCATAAAAGAACTGCTACTCTCATTACTGCCCTGGCATGAGTTTAGACCATGTGATTGTAAATGAACACCCTTGGAATCTCCTCGCTGATGCAGAATGGGAGAAAAGGAAGACTGAATGGCAGACCGAGTCATATCCTGGGGTTCACTTAAAATTTGATTAGGATGCAAAGCTTTAAAATCACTCATAATTTCCATAGGGAATAGGACAGTGTTGGTTCCCTGTTGACTTGCTTCAGTAGTCGAATTCTTCCCTCCAATGTTTTTCCTAGGACTAGGATCTATCATGCCATTTACAGCAGCAACATATTGGTAATCAGGGTTACTTTGCTGTATGCCATCCGCCTCAAAGGAAGATGTGTTTTCAGATTCACCTAACGGAATCAAAAAGATTCGAGGTCTCTGAGAACCCTCATGCCTTTCGAGGCCATGGTACTCCTCTATCATATTTTGAAGATCTTCATCAGAAGAAACGGATATAAGAGCATCAAGATCCTCGCTTGGGAGCTGGTACTTGATTGTATGAGGTTGGTTGCAAAAACTGGAAGTTTTCTTCACAAGCTCTTCCCATGAAATACTTTTCCTGAAGGAAATAATGCGCGTCTCTCCCCCAACATATCTGAGTTTCCCATCGCTAGGCCTGGGCAAAATTTTTCCACCAAAACTGCAAAGAAACTTCATCTTCCCAGATTGAGAACCATCCAATGCTCCTGACCCATTAACAGTGTTGGAATGATGGGACTCAGACATATATATAGGTAAGGCAGTTGGTCCAAACCCAGCTCTGTCGACATTCAGTTCTCCAAAAGCCTTCCTTGATCCTTGTCCGCTATCAACCTCCTCCCTGTTGCATCTGCCTAACTTGTCAAGACAAGCCTCGCTTTCAATATCTCTACAGGACCCTTTTGCCGAGATAAAGTCAGACATATCAGATGCACACTCGGAATCCATTCTCCTCAACCCCAGAAGATCAGTAAGATCCTGATATCCCAGCCGATTATTCTGATTATAATTCAACCCAACCCCATTTTCGCTATTCTCAACCATATCAGTCACAACAGGAACTCTTCTCACTGCAGAACGATCCTGAAGAAACTCCATGGAAAATTCCTCACCTGTCTGTACAGAGACATTCTTATGTACATTCTTTACTGTGTTTGGGAAAACAAACGTCGCTTCTTTCTGGATCCATTGACCTGATGTGCCAGGCACCTCATTGGTCATGGTATCAAACAAGTGCTCGGACCTACTTAGCTGCATACGAATGATCACTCAGTTACCGGAAACTCTCCTTCAAAGTGACAAGTTAAGACCAGGCATACAAGTCGCTCTTCATACCAAAAAATAAAAACTTCTACTCCAATACTTCTTTTTCCATTACAACGAATCCTTTGGCAAAAACCACAATCAAATTCAGAAATCATGTACATTATCTTCCTATACTTCCATAATCAAGTAATAATATAGTATCTCTATGATCAAATCACCAAACTGAAACCACGAAACTCCACCCATCTATACAGAAAGAAGAATCCCACTATCTATATGTATTTTATTCAATTTCAACATATCTAATCACAAACATGAAAGGAATTATCATTCGCATGCTGGACTAGAAGAAGCTGAGACCATCCAACAAGAAAAAACACAACTTCTCCTAATAATCCATCATTTCCTGCACAGTCACAGATCCAGAACACAATTTCCCTAAGAACCCATCATTTAAAACAATCCCATATCATCCAAATTACAATCAACATGTTGAAACTAGAGCAAAGCAGATCAAATACAGAACAAATTCCAAGCGGGCATGCTTAAAAATGAGATGGGTACCGATCAAAATCCAAAAAAAATGGAAAAGGCAAACAGAACCGGAGATAAAAATTTGAAATTTTAGAGTACCTGTGTGTTGCAGCTGGGTTTGGGGAGCTGGGAAGCTGTCATTTGTGTGAGGGGAGGGAAGGAGGAAGAGAAAATTGGGGGAATTGGGGAAAATTGAGGGATTTGGATTTTGGAGAGATGAAAAGGGAGCGTGGCTTACGGCTACAGGTTCAATCTCGGGCGTCGGAGAGCGACATTGCCGAGAATTAAGCGGCATCGACCCACAAGGTATTGCCCTTTAACTGTATCAATAACAATATATATATTGTTAATTAGTTTATTATTATTTTATTAATTTATTTGATTTGAATATTCACTCTATCCTACGTGGACTTTTAACTTTTTCTTATTTTTCACAAGAAGATATTAATTTCAAGTACAAGGTTTATTTTTTGTATTCATATAATAATATGCACATAAAGTTCGGAGGCTTACATATAAAAGTTTACGAATATTTTCTAGATATATAATAACTTTAAAAATTAAACCATAATTTCATCATTCATAACTTATAGAAAAAATTGACAATACAAGTTACAGTTGTTCACAACGCGTTTTCATATTTTGAAAACACTACATTATAACTTTGTTGTCAATTGAAGAAAAAACGTTGCTCCCAATATAAACCACCATGCTATCATTTAACCATTGATCTCCTATTCAGTTACACAGCAGATTTTTCATAATATTCATAACGAGAAAGACTCTCTCCACTGAAACAATAGCAATCAGTAGAACCAAAGTCAATGTAATTAGGAAATATACATGTATGAAGACCGGGTAATATTTAAAAGAAAATAATAAAAAAAAGCAACTCTTCTTTAAGGTATTTTATCAAATAGTTGGAAGACATATATGAAGGGCAACTCCAACCTTCAAAGGAGCAGCACCCAAATTACCATAGAGATTCGCCGGAGTTCGAAGGGACAGTTGACCCTCTTTGCCCCTTCGTGCTTCCGCCTCTGCATAAAGCGTCTTGAAGTTATAGTTTGTTTCATACTTTCTTTTCAATCGTTGAATTTATTGAAATAAAACAACTACATTTACAGTTTACTTGCTACTGATTACTCTCTTATTGATGTACATAACTTGTAGTAGTGAATTTGATCCGTAGACATGAAAGTGAAGCATGAACTAAAACCTGTTATCCTTATGAGGAGAGGTTTTTGAATATTAGTGCGCCTGCATGCATGGCAACATGGCAAATAAAAAGAAACAAACCAATATATGGGTGGGGAGGCTGTATCTGTGTCTGTGTGTTTGGATGTGTTTAGCTAGCTAGGTCGTCATTGTCAACTGTGGCGTTTTAGTGGCTCCACCGATGTCAACACTCCAACACCGACTTGTTTTTTCTTTCTCAAAGTTTGTTCTCTCTTTGTGTTGACTTTGACTGTTGGCTGGTTAGTTGTTGCTTTGTGATTAGCACATACAGAGTCTTATCTTAAAAAGTCTTAAGTGCAATAAATATGTTATCACCGACCTTTCAATTGTAACTAAATTATTGTGTACTTTTTCGATGAGGGATCTTGCATTTCAATGATTTCATTCCTTCAACTTGCGCGTTTTGACTAGACTCGTTAAGTTTTATTGAACTGAACTGGATTACATATTAGTGTAGGTGTGTGTCTGTTACAGACAAGATTAAAAGTAAAAATATAATTTTTTGTTAAAAATAAATAGTAACGGAAGTATTTTATTAAAATATTCTAAATTTAATGGAACAAAAGAAGACTCGCCTAGACTAAATCCATCGCTAGAAGGTCCTAGCCAGACCCCAAAAAAACTACGAGATTGATAATCATGTCTCCCTCGTCTGCAAGCAGAGTCCCACGAACCCAGTCTCTCATGCATCTTTTGTGATGGCTTGTCATCCAAATCACCCTCGTCGCCAACTCCGACACCTCGCCCAAATCAACGTCGTGCTGGAAAGTTTCCTGCATGCTTGAAAGGATGGTTTCAGACGTATCCCGACACCTCGCCTAAATCGGACTCGTCACCAAAATCTCTCACTTTCTCAGAAAACTCATCACCAAATTCTTGGCATTCCTCTGAATCCAGCTACAACAATTGATTTTTGGGAAGAACTCTGATCTGGGTTTTTCACAAAAAGGTTGTTTGAGGATGGGGCATTTGCAATTGTATCGGTGAGGATGGGCAAGGAGATATGCAGGTGTTGGATAAGTGGATTTGAATCCCAAAAATAATTTAGTCCGTGATTTAGAAAGTACCAAAATTATCATTATCCTTGTACTACTTGTCCAAGTCAAGTCAGTCCAGTTTAGTCTTTAAAGTTAGTCCAGTCCGAGATAGTTCGATACAACAAACACACCCGTAATGTAACAAACTACGCCAACAAGAATATACTCAAAAAATTTATGTTTTTTGGAATGACACTTCAAAGTAGAGAGCAGAGGATATGGTATTTGGGATCAGTGGTGGATCTAGGAAAATTTCTTCTTTAAGTGCAAGATGTAGCCCAAATCATGTCACATTTTTCTTTCCTGCCAACAACGCAATCTCAGGCCACTTTTGCCCCTTACTGCCTTACTTGACCTTGTTAGAAGACATTCTCAATCAACTTGACCCATGACAAATTGTAAAAAGAAGTTATTTTCATAAACGTATTTGCTCCTTTTTATACACTTCGGTTTATTTTTGGCTTTTAGATTGAACAAATAAAAAGAGAATTAAACGCATAAATAAACAAGAATGTGCTATAAAAAAGGAAAACGAATGAAAAATGCTTGAAAAATTTTAGTTTTAATCAAAAATCATGTTATAAGTTTTGTTTAATAATTAGTACAAGGCACATATAAAAGTAGTCCAACTAAAAATGGCCCAACTATAATAAATTATGATTTGTCGATTTTACCCCTAACTTTTTTAGGTTGAGTTCCATATTTTCGTCGTTAATGGAGTTTATCATTGTTTTGCAGACCTTCTTCTTTTTGTTTGAAACAAAAATATAGACCCTCATGCTATTTAACTTATATTTTGTATTATTTCGTTGAAATGTGATCGTCGTTATTATTCATAGTGTATTCAAGGTACTATTTTTCAATTTTTCTTCGTCAGTGGAGTTTATCGTTTGTTTCTCCAGAAAATAAATTTGAGATCTACATGCTATTCAATAATAACGACGGGTCATTGTTTATAGACTGTGAAAATAAACTATTTCTGAATTTTAAGTAACACTGTTTCTGGAATCTAAGTCACTGTTTCTGGATCCAAATGAAATAAATACACTATTTCTTAAATGTAAGCTAGAAAATAAATAGTGAAATTCACTATATTTGGATTCAAAGAAAAATAAGCACCATGTTTATTAAATATAATCAACTGATGCATGAAAGAAACGAAACAGTCAAAGGTTCAAACATAGACTATTTTTGGAATCTAAGTCATTGTTTCTGGCACTGTTCTAAAAATCCCCACCTAGCGCCGCCTAGGCCCCAACCCACCGCCCCGATTAATGCCTAGGTCCCAGCCCACCGCCTAGACCACCTAGGCACCCGCCTAGCCCGCCTAGGCACCCGCCTAGACCCGCCTAGGTTGCAACTCACTTAGACAGAAAATACATAACTTTCATTTTGCATTTTGTTTTTTTCCAATAAATTGTAAGAGACTTGTTGCATACTTGAATGAACAAACATTATATCCTTATTTCACATGTTTTCATTATGTTCCAATACTTCATGATATATATGCATTCTATTTTGTAGTTTATGATGAAATTATATATATTTCAAGTAGAAGCAGACACTTATTTACCTGAAATATGATAGATTTACTTAAATCCGCCTAGTCCGCCTAGGCTCCCGCCTAGGCACCAGCCCGCCGCCCAACTAGCGCCTAGCGACTTTTAGAACCTTGGTTTCTGGAATATAAGTCACTATTTCTGAAATTTAAGTTACTATTTCTAAAATTTAAGTCACTGTTTTTGGATTTTGGTTCTTTTCATTCCAGATACAATGTTTGTTTGTGCACAGATAAAACAAACATTGTATTTGATTTTTTTTTCTTTCCATAAACAGTGTTATGTTTTAAGTTCTCCAGAAACAATTTTATGTTTTGGTTTTTTTTTTTCAGACACTTTTTCGCCGGTTTCTGCCATTAAACTTCTTTGAACTTGTTTCGACGGCTTTGTTCCGATAAATGCTTCATTTTTCAACTTTGATTTGGTTGTTTTTGAAATGGGGGAATTCGATTTGATAGGAAGACAAAGAGTTATTATGGCGGTTTCGTGCTGGGTTGAGGTTGGTGAAGAGTTAGGACAATATCAAATCATTTAGGAGTATTTACGGAAGTATAGATTTGTAACGGGTTGGGCTTGTAAGTTTGACCTGTGGATAATAGTTTTGGATTGTTTTTTATTAAACTTTGAGCCATTTTGGTTAAATAACATTTTGGGATGGTTTTTGGTTAAATATTTGTTGGCCCAAACCCTTTTCATTAAAGCTCCCATAAAAAAAATAAGTGTGCCGATATTGTTTCCCTAATTATAATCAAGGAAAGCTACTTTATTAATTTTGGAACATTATGCGTGGTGACACCAACAGTTATCTATCGAACAGGAAGAAAACCCCAAATATTTTTTTGGTTAAAACTCCTACCTCAACAGAACTTGATGGTGTTCAGCTCCCACGGTGTTCGTCTACTTGCTCAGCAATCACCTTGTGTTCCTCTTTCTTATCTATAGCTAAGAAAAACCATTAATTTCTACTTGTACAAAATACTACACAAGCCAAACCTTTGTCCAAAGTTAATTGGGGACTTTAATCAAGCACTTGATGCTCAACTTTAGAGCTTTAACATGCAATAAGATACTTTCACTTTTCCTACTTCCACCAATTCTAATTCAAGGATTCTCAAACCAAATGACAATCAGATTTTTAAAGGGAAAAAAGGAAATAATAGCTGGGCCAAAAACCCAAATAACAAAATCTAGTTAATATAGCAGAAACCAAAGCTTTTACATCCATTGCATTTTGATATATTCAACTATATAAGCAAAAACCCATCGTTACTTCATTCAAATTAAAGAACTAGATACCTTTAGTGGAGGAAAAATGAAGGAGTTCGACCCGTCCTAATCGTCATAAGCAAAGCAAGCGGACTTTGAATTCCTCTTCCTTAAATATTTGGCAGCATAAGAGCTAAAAAGAAAGAGCTTTCCCTCTCCCTCTCCACTGGAGGAGAAAGCAACACAAGGGAGAATTTCTACAACACAACCTTCCTTTGGTCACCCTTCCTTTGGTCTCAAAAGTATATTAAGGATCTTCTACAGAAAAATAAGATGGCTGAGTCTAAACAATGTGCTACTCCTTGTCTAACTTATAATAGACTTCTCAAGGATGATGAGCAACCTTTTAATAATCCTGAACTATATAGAAGTGCAGTTGGGGTATTTCTATACCTTGTGTTCGCAAGACCTGATATTGTTTTATATGCGCGTCAGGTTGTCAGTTCATGCATACCAATGGTTTCATAGTTTCTTGATATGAAGAGAATACTCAGATACCTCAAAGGTACTGTATCTTGTGGTATCAAATATAACGGGTGTGACTTGTATCTTAAGGCATTCACTAATGCAGATTGAGCTGGTGACCCAAATAAAATAAGATCAACCACTAGGTTAGTAGTGTTTTTGGGCAATAATCCAATTTCATGATCTTCAAAGAAACATCAAACAATTTCCAGATCTTCTATAATGGTCTTCCACAATTGAATAATTGGATTGAGTTTAACAATTACTTGGTTTCTTACAGATTAAGTTGCCTAATCCTTATGTTTTGTTATGTGACAATCTATTAGCTATAGCATTGTCATTTAATCTTGTACAACATTAGAGGACTAAACACATTGAAATTATGTGCATTTTGTCAGAGAAAAATTTGCTAGCAAAAAGCTTTTGGTGAACAGTTTGCAGACATTCTCACCAAAGGTCTTAGTGCCCCTGTTTTCAATACTCATTGTTACAACCTCATGCTTGGATAATTCAACCATGAGCAGTAAAGGCCTTCTTTAAGCATCTTCCCTCCGGAAAACTTGACCTCGAGCCAGAACCAGGGTCGTAAGACCTTTTATCCATAAGCAGATGTTTCGGTTGTCCACGTTGGAACATAGGTTTTATTATTATATTGTTGTTATTTATTTATTTATTTTTATGGGTTAAGGATATTAGAATTTCTTGCCAGTTAAGTATTAGGGTCTTGGATGTGTACATAGTAATGTGCATTAGAGAAGAATTGACGGAATAAGAGTATATTTATTGTTTGGTAAATATGTAATTAGGGTTTAGACTAATGAATAGGCTACCAGTTTGGGCCATCAACCCAATAGATTAGTTAAATCCAGTTTACTCTTGGACCCAAATCTAAACAAGGTAGGCTTAGCCCAATTACTAAACCCAAAATCTTGTCCAAGCCCAACTCGGACATATTGCAATTCGACAGTCGAATAAGGGTAAGTCCCGGTCTACAAGTTACCAAACAAGGTAAGACTTATGAGTAACTTTTCAGTTTAAACTACTGTAACTCTGTAATTACAAGTAATTAGCAAGTAAAAGAAGCGTAAAAGTAGCTTTAATCCATTGTTTGTCGGAAATTAAACAGTAAACAATCAGCGCGGCAGTTAAAAAATTACAGGTCCCTCCGAACAGTTGTGCGCACGTGTCTCCTACTCAATCACTTACACAGCCATTGCGAGCACTTCCTTCCTTTTCCCACCCACCACTTTTTTCCGGAACGACACCACCGCAAGATTTTCGCTTTCGAATCTTTCCACAATTTTCTCGCCATCCAAACACGCCCTACGCCGCTCTCTGGGCTCGCTTTTCCTCTAAGCTTCCTCGGATCTTGATCATCGCAACGAGCCTCCCCGTCAGGAATCAGTGCCGGTTATGGAGGAGCCGCCGGAGAAGCGCCGGGACTCTTCTGCGAGTTCGGGAGAAGTTCCGGTGAGAATCGAGGATGCAACTGGCGGCGCTAGTAGCGAAAATAGCGTAGAATTGGAGAAATCGGTGGATATATCTCACGGTGGCAGTTGCTCTAAAGGTTTGTCGGTTTTACTCGGAATTTAGGTTCTGTTTGGTGGATGAGCAAATACAAGATAATTAATTAGATTTTTTGTGCTTATTCTTGGTAATTAGTGAGTTAAATTGCGTTTCTTCTCAGTACTGTATTACTCAGGAAATTCAAATTTTATGTATTTTCTTAATCTTAAACAAGAAATGCTATAATTTAGGTAATGGAGATTGTGGAGTTCAATTTACAATCACACTAAGTGAGATCTTACAGTGATGAAATCGGATTTTACACAATTCAGGAATTTCTGGCGGGAGCTTGTCTAAAGGGAACACATTGCCGCCAGCGGAGATATCATCGAACTCTGAGAGACGAGAATCAAACTCCGTTCCGGTTAAGTTGGAAAGATCAAAAACTGACACCACCAGACATCAGAACAAGTTGTCCAAAGATGCCGCAAAGATTTTCGACGACAAGATTCCGGTGCACCAGAAGGTGTGATTTATCAGAGATGATATCTGTTTTGTTCATTGTATCATTTTAGTTTTGTAGCCTCAAGATTTTCGAATGTTACGAGCATCACTGATGGTCTCAACATTTGATGTGTAAAATATTGACCAAAAAAAAAAGTTGATGTGTAAAAGGTGATGCAACGTGATAGATTGAGATAAGATCACGTTGGCCAATCCGCATCTCTTATTCAAATCTTTGACTAATCCTAGATATAATAAACAGTAAAAGGCTATCCGAGTTTTGTTTTATAACTCAAAAGATTCAATTGTGCAGCTTAAGTTGTTAAATAGAATAGCTACGGTGAAAGATGATGGAACCGTAGAATTTGAAGTTCCAGCTGGTGTTGAACCTCAATATCTGGGAGATAGGAGCAGAACTGCTTCTACTGGAGTTGCCGATGATGAAAATCTTGATACAGAAGATCTTCAAGACATACCACCAATGCAAATAGTAATGCTTATTGTTGGAACGCGTGGAGATGTGCAGCCATTCATTGCAATTGGCAAACGTTTGCAGGTTCTCACTTTTCACATATTCAAGACTTGTCTAAGTGTTTTCCATTGTTGAAATTAATTGTCGAAAATAGTAACCATTTTGATAATATGGTTAAATGGTATAAACTCTTATGATTTTGTATTAAAGATTTGATTGGTGTTTTAGAGTTTATGGATATTCAAGATGGTCAAAAGCATATGTTCAAGTTTGTTTATGAAACTATTTTTGTTGCAGGACTATGGTCATCGTGTAAGACTAGCTACTCATTCAAATTTCAAAGAGTTTGTCTTGACTGCTGGTTTGGAGTTTTACCCTTTAGGCGGTGATCCAAAAGTCCTTGCTGGTTGTATGTACCAAAGTGCCCTAAATGCTGATTTGTTTGGTCGCCTTTAGTGGTCATTTTAAAATATTTGTCAAAGTTTAATATGGTTCCACCATTAATTTCTGTATAACCAGTTTACTTATATGTCTTTTGAGCAGATATGGTAAAAAATAAAGGTTTCCTGCCATCAGGGCCTTCTGATATTCCTATTCAACGTAATCAGTTGAAGGAAATTATAAACTCCTTACTTCCTGCTTGCAAAGAGGCTGATATGGATTCTGGTATTGCCTTTAAAGCGGATGCAATAATAGCAAATCCCCCAGCATATGGTTAGCTTTCGACACTTGATGATTTTGAGTAAAAAATTTAAATCTTATATTTTTTCATGGTCAAATAAGTTGGATTTTTTTTTGTGGCAACTAATTCTCTCTGTGTTTGGGAAATGGAGGGTAGGAAATTTGGTTGCAATAATTTTTCCAATTTTTATAACTGTATTAAAACAATGTTCCTTTTCCCCCCTTTAAAGAGTTTGTGTTCTGAAGTAGTTAAACTTTGTCTTCTGCTATAAGATACATCTGCATGTTATTGTCATATTTCACGAAAAGTATTTCCACTTACAATTGCATTGCTTTGTTTACTACTAACCACACAAATGCTTCTTTAGGGCATACTCATGTGGCGGAGGCGCTAAAAATTCCTATTCATGTGTTTTTCACAATGCCATGGACGTAAGTCTTGTTTGGGTAATGGAATCTTACCGAGTTGTATACTGCTTTAATTGTTTTGGAGTTTGGGTTTCTGCATTTTCTCAATGTTTTGTCATGATTGCCAATGTTTAAGTATGCATTGTGTATGTTTTACCTTTTCCTACCAGGCCAACTAGTGAATTTCCACATCCTTTGTCCCGTGTCAAGCAAACAACTGGATATAGGGTGAGTCCTCTGATTTTTAACCCTTATATATATATATATATATATATATATATATATATATATATATATAATTTCCACTTCCTGATTTATAATTAATTCTAACTTTCTGTCCTACGTAAATTTTCAGCTATCATACCAAATTGTTGACTCCTTAATCTGGCTTGGTATACGGGACATGATTAATGATCTTCGCAAGAAAAAATTGAAACTAAGACCTGTCACATATTTAAGCGGTTCGCAAGGCTCTGATTCTGATGTGCCATATGGATATATATGGAGCCCCCATCTTGTTCCTAAACCAAAAGGTACTTCAGTTATATTTTAATTGCATGTTTTAGTTCTTCCATATATAATCATTTGGAGTCCCTCAGGTAAACAAGGTAGGATTGTTTTGAGAAACTTGTTGAGTTCAAGAGAAATGTGGCTGTAGGTTGAGTGGCAATAACGTAGATAGTGCTGCCTAGGATAGTATATCGGACTCCATTTACAGGCGTATCTCTGCATGTTTTATTATTGAACATTCTTGCTTAAGAAGGCTTGAATCTTAGCAAAGTATGCCAATGTATGTCAGTCTTTACTGAATAATACTTGGTTTGCAGATTGGGGACCTAAGGTTGATGTGGTGGGGTTTTGCTTCCTTGACCTTGCATCAAATTATGAACCTCCAGAATTACTTGTGAAGTGGCTTGAAGCTGGTGACAAGCCTATATATATTGGCTTTGGTAGCTTGGTGAGTTTTGTTATTTATTCAATCCTTACTCGTGAATATATACATATTGCTATCTCTGCAAGTTTTCCTATATAGTAAAGCATACCTGAGCAGCCTTGGGACTTGTTTGAGTTTTGTCCAAACTTGAGGTTGGCCTCCATAATTATCCATCAATTGATAGAATAGTTGACTTGCTCAGGACACTGTTTATTCACTTTAAAATCTAGATCTTGTATATGGAGAATGCAGTGTCGTTTTCAATCAGTTTGAGTTTATTGTTATGTTGTATAATCATGTAGTGATCCTTGGAACTTAGTACATAATTGAGATTGCTATTTGTTTTTAGTCTACTGCAAGCTAAAAGAATGGATCTGATTAGTCAGACAACCAAAGTTATTTACCATCTCAAGGATAAATGAAAACTAGTGTTCTTCGGAGATATCCTTTGACCGCTTAAACAGATAGTCACAGACACACTTACAATTTGCACATGCATGGATATGTGCATACACACATGCTGACACACAAACACACATATGTAATTATGCACATACCTATTCATGCATACATATGTAGCTTTCGTGACCAGAATCTACTTCCATGTGTCAGCCTGTTCAAGAGCCTCAAAAAATGACCCAAATAATTGTGGAAGCATTGGAAAGGACAGGGCAGCGGGGCATCATTAACAAAGGATGGGGTGGCCTAGGGGAGTGTAAGTTCTTAATTCCCACAAGCTTAGTACAATTTCATTGTTGTTTGGAGCTTTCCGTTATTCTCCTTTTTCCCTGTCTAGCTGACCTTTTGGAATGCACTGATGTATTTCACTTGATTTTGTCTCCTCAGTGGCTGAACCAAAGGACTTCATATACCTATTGGACAACTGCCCTCATGACTGGCTGTTTTTACAATGCAAGGCTGTGGTGAGACTTAACACCTTAGTTTGTGGTTTTCTTTCTGTCGTTTTAAACTGAGAAGAAAAGGGGAAACAGAAAAAAGGAACCACACCATTTGGTTGGATCTATTTTTGTTGTTGGATAAATGGGAATCGGATGGCAATTTTTTTAGGAAAAATTGGATGGCAATTTTTTTAGGAAAAATTGGATGGCAATTATTTTAGTTGGATAAAGAAGAAACACCACCTTTGAGCTGGGTCCTTTATCTCGACTATGCTTTTGTGACCTGTAAGAGAATATTTTCCGATGGGCAAGTGGATGTCATTAGGATGGTTGCTTGTTACTTGTAAAATTTCATTCAACGATCTCCTAATATTTCCAGTCTTCAAGTGTTTGTTTCTCCACATGCTTTAGAGTAGTTTTAGATTTTAAACGGTTCTTATGGTTTTCTGCCCTTCCTTCAGGTGCATCACGGAGGTGCTGGAACAACAGCTGCTGGTCTAAAAGCTGCAGTAATTGTTTGATAACCTATCTTATGGTTGAATACTTTCAGTCCGTGTGATTTAGCCCTAGCCTAAATGTACATTGTTTTTCTTTTTAGTGTCCAACATACATTGTTTTTCTTTTTTAGTGTCCAACGACGATTGTTCCTTTCTTTGGAGACCAACCTTTCTGGGGAGAGCGAGTACATGCCAGAGGAGTGGGCCCTGCACCCATCGCAGTTGATGAGTTCTCACTTCCCAAGTTGGTTGATGCAATAAATTTCATGCTTGATCCCAGGGTAATCTTTTGTTTCAAAAAAATTGAACTGACTATATACATTCGAAAGGCATGTAAAATGCTACCTCCAGCATCTTACATGAGTGGCAAGATTCGATGTTCAAGTTTCTAAGTTTATATTTTATAGGTTCTGGAACTTCAGTAGAAGTACAAGCAAACCTTAACTTTGTCAGTTGTTTGATTCTCGTAAGAAATCTTCATGAAATAGTTAGGAAGGCTTATTATCTTGGTGTAAACTGGAAAGAGAACCGCCTAATGAGCTTACCTATAAATTACACCAGGTGAAGGAGCGCGCCGTCGAACTTGCCAAGGCTATGGAGAAGGAGGATGGCGTGACAGGAGCAGTAAAGGCCTTCTTTAAGCAGCTTCCCTGCAGAAAACCCGACCCCGAGCCGGAACCAGGGCCGTCGAGCTTTTTCTCCGTACGGAGATGTTTCGGTTGTTCATGAATCCTGGATGGCATTTTCAACTAGCCATTCTCCCTGCAACCTGCGCCCTGAATGTTCATAATTCTCGATCTTGAAAATTTGTAAATTAGTTCATTCAGAGAAAGGGCATTATTGTTCTGAAGCTTGTAAATTTCACACTATTTTGCAAATGAAAATCGTCTTTTCCCCTTAGAAAGGTTCACCGGGGCTTCAGTTTCTGTGGAAATTTTAGTATACACCGGGAATTTTGGCCATTAGACGAGCATTCAATTATCAATGATCAAGATTCAACGGTCAAAAATCTCAATGTATATGATATCCCGAAACATACTAGAAAGTCTGCTGTTTCTGTTGTCACAACAGCCAGTTCTAGCGTACAAAATGATTGAATTTTTTGGAATTTCGCCGAATTATAAAATTGATTTTGAAGACAGAAAAACAGAAAACAAAGGTTGGGTTCTGAGCCGGAGATAAGTGGCATGGAACTCTGACTCAGTGCTGGCTGGATATTTTGAGCCTCTGGGTTGGTGCCACGTGTAAGCAGAGACATGCTGATTGGCAGGTATTGGATTCTTGTGGCAAGTGACTGTGGCAGGGCAGTGCATTGCATTTGCATGCAAATAATTTAAAAAAAGAAAAAGAAAAGAAAAAAGAGATGAGATTTGAGATTGGCGGTGGAGAGTTGGAGGAAGGATAGTAGTGGCCGTTAGGCCCATCACTCCATTTATAGAAAATTGCAGAGGATTAATGTTAATGGTGCTGCTGCTGCTCCTGCTGCAGAAAAGAAGAAAACAAACCTGATCATGTAAGCTGAGCTTCCTCTGACAATCTGATTTCCACTCTCCATCTCTCTAAATTAATTAGCCACTTAACTCTCATTAATCTGGGTTTTCTTTTAGTTGTCAACTTGGCTAATTACTCAAAACATTGGCAGACGTGGATTAGAGAAGTTAGTTACGGCAAGTGTGCCTAGTTTTTTTGCATTTAAAAACATCTTCAAATAATATGTCAAATTTTAAACATCAAATGATATTTGATAGCTTAGATAGCAATTTGATATTTTGTACAATTTTTTGTTCACCCGATATATTAAATAATAAGCCTAATAATTTTTTTATCTTTTTGCAAGGTCCAATGATTTAGGCAACCAATTAAATATTTGGAAAACATAACAACGTTTATTATATATTCTATTAAAAATTATTTAATAAATTTGACATCTACTACCGCAAAAAGCTTTGCCTTCAATTGACTCAGGACCACGTAAGAAATTGAAGCCTCAGTTGGAGAGAGTTTATTGCAATTTTTTACCATTGTATGTCTGTGGCAGTTTTGACATCTCATTTAGAGATGCTCTAAGTTTGAATCTCCCTCTACGTACCAATTTAGAATGTTGTCTTGTTTTTTTTTTTAATTTTTTTTATTTTAACAAATGATAATCTACACTAAGGAGGTGGGATATTAGGTTAACCCTCAAAATGATGTCTTGTTCAAAAGTTACAAAAAAAACAATTGTCAAGATAAGAAACTGTCCCATGAATCATGTATCTTTGATTATCTCTCAAGAAAAATAAAATAAAATAAAACAAAATGATTAAAACATGATGAGAAGATAAGAAACCGCTCAGTTGAGTTGCAGACTGTGGCACGTGTATCCTTAGGTATATTGCACCAATATATCCGATTACAAAACGACCATCGAACAAGTCCTTAACTAGTCTGACACACTAACTTCCATTGATTTTTCTATCTATCTTAAATTAATTACTCACTTGACCTTGATTAATTTAGGTTTTCTTAAAATTGTCAACTTGGTTAATTACCAAAAACAGGTGTCAAGATAAGAAACCGCTCCGCTTCGCTCCACTGAAGAGTTGCAGGCTGCATGGTTTAGCGCACTGGTTTTCATTGGGGCAACAGTGTCTTTCCATATCTGTAGGGGACCTGATTAGCCAAATAGTTCCAAGTCTTCGACCTTCATTTACTCATCACTTAATCACCCAACAAACTTAATTACTGCCCATCAAACCACTAAATTACAGATAATTGGGGAAGAAGTATTCATTGGTTAAATTATAAACAGATGATTAATTAGGGTTGGGAAATGGAACATCTATCTCTCTCTCTCTCTCTCTCTTATCTCTTGTGTTCCCAAGCCCATACAGCCCTCTGTGTCAAGCACTCTCTTTAATAATTATACTCAGAGACTCTTCACATTTTCCAACTCTTTGAGAAGTTAGCTTCTGAACTCTCTTATTTAACACTTTTGATCAGAAAAACACCCCATGCGCCAAACCTCCAAGACACTTATCTCAAATCTTCCTTTGTTTTCTCTGTCGCTTATTTCTCAACTCTCTACCCATTTCTTCAACTCTTCTACTGCCTCTCAAGGTTGATTCCTCAACCTTACTGAATTTTCTCACTTGGGTTTTCCTTCTTTTCGAATATTTGTTCACCTTCGTATTTTAATTTTCGGTGCAGACATGGAAGACGAAGAGAAAGACGTCACGGAAGTTGATCACCAAGAGAGCAATGCAGAAGAAGATAGAGACGCAAACTCAAGAGTGTTTCCGTGCCTCTTTTGTTCAAGAAAGTTTTACAGTTCTCAAGCACTGGGAGGGCACCAAAACGCTCATAAGAAAGAAAGAACGGCTGCAAGAAAAGCGAAACGCGCTTCTGACTACGCTTCCTCGATGAATTTCCCAATACTATCCCATAACACACAACCCCACATGGTTTTTACTCCAAACTATCACTTAGGCCTCTTGCATCCGTATATAACTCCCCATGCATCCAATCTCCGATACTTTCCGAATCCTGACCAGTTCTCATCAGACAGTTTCGGATCCAACGGAGCACCAAAGTTTGAGAATTTAGTATATTATGGTGGGAATTGCTCGTCGCCGAGCAATAACATGAATGGTTATCAGTGTGAGGAGGATGATCAAAGTTTCTTAAATTGGCAGAGGAGCATAAGAAGATATAACGGCCTCAGTGGAGGAGGTTCATCACAACATTCATCAATGGAGAATGGGAATCACAATTCCGGGATTGGTGGTGAATGTAAGGGTAAAGAGCAAAAGCTTGATCTTTCTCTCCATTTGTAGAAATAGTGAGGGTGGATTGTGGAGTTGCAATTTTGGTCATGATAATAAGCATCTCTCTAGCTTTAAGTTAGTCTTTTTTGAGATATTGTACTTGCAAATTTATCATGGGATTTTTTGCCTTATTGACATGATTAGTTGGATATAACGATTTCTCTATACATCTTTTCTCGTTTTGCACGTGTAATTTTATTTTTTTAATTCTTTTTTAGTCTATTCAACTTCATAGTAAAAAATGAGCATGAATGTGTTGTGTGTATGTGGAAAAAATTAGTGTGAAAATATTTAGTGCGAATTGGTAGGTTAAATAGAGAGCAAAAATAGTCGAGTGGTTTAGAGTAAAGAAAAATGCCTAACTTAAATGAATTGAAACTCTATGAATTGTAGGCACAACACATCACCCTTTACATTTACAAGTGATCAAATGAGTGTCCTACATAGGCATTATGCCTTCAATTGAATGTTTAAAAAAAATCTCATATTGAAAATTGACAATTGGTTTCCAATTTCACTGATGTTGTCATAAAACTTCCACACAAGTCGTGTTATGAAAATAGTAAGATGTAAGTATGGTCGATAATAATAACAGTTTGTTAGCATGTCTTTTTAGAATTTTGACGTAGTATTGATTTCTACAAGGTTGTGCAGCAACAATTGAAACGATGTATTAAAGACTTGAAAAATGGTTTTGCAAAGCAGCAACAACATTGATAACAGATAAATTGGAAAAGCTTTGTAGAGAAAAGGCACAATTATGAGAAGACAGGGACAAACATGAAAGTTTGTAGAAGATAGTCGAGTGGTTTAGAGCAAACAAAAACGCCTAACTTATATGAATTGAAACTTTATGAATTGTAGGCACAACACGTAAACTCTTGCATTTTTACAAGTGATAAAACGAGTGTCCTACATACGCATTATGCCTTCAATTGAATGTTTAAAAATAATCTCACATTGAAAATTGACAATTGGATTCCACTTGTTTTGTTATAAAACTTCTACACTGGTCGTGTTGTGATAGCAGTAATATATAAGTTTGGCTGATAATAATAACAATTTATTGTCTTGTCTCTTTTAAAATTTTGACGTAGTATTGATTTCTACCAGGTTGTGCCACAAAAATTGAAACTATAAGAAGTGAAAATCCTAAATTCTGCAAGAAAATTATTCTCCTACTCCTAGAACTTAGTTTTTCTTCTCACACAAGGAATGGGGGAATAGGAAAGTTGATTCCTATTTGTACTAGATACATACGCTCTCACAAGGAAATTAGTTTGGGCCTTCTACTTGTCACGATTTGGGCTTCAAATTGGGGTCTTTGAAGTCTTCTAATTGGGCTTCAAAATCAACATCATAACCAGGGGGGAAATAAAGGAAATAATATCAAAACAAGTCCAAAAGGTTTATAAAAAGAGATTCAGATTCAGATCCATTAGGTATAAGAGGGTCGAGGGTTTGCTGTCCCGACTCCCATGTCTCATTCGTGCCTTTAGTAGTTGATCACTTACTTTTAAGCTTAGATTATTGTTCTACTTTTCGATGTGGAATTTTGCACAATATTCCTTTCAGAGATGACAATGGTTCACTGTGGGACGTATGCGTGACATCTATCCTCATAACCGTGAAAGTTATTCATATCTATATTCATCACCACCAAATCAATTATATGGTATTTTATAACCATTCTCGTCGAGTAACACATTCCTTATTGGTTAAAAGTTTATCCATTTCATCACAAGTTTTCTCATAATTAATGAAGAAAAAGCGTTTTGTTCATATGATTAGAGAAAGAAAAAAATTATGATTAAAACTATTTTAAAATATAGAACGGGACAGATTTCAGGAATGGCTATGTAACCATATCCAAAATTGCATATAAAAGTTTTAGTTTCCCATATTTTTGTTCCCATAATACTCAAATATCCATATCAAAATCTTTATTTCGAGCTAAACTACACCAACAAACCCAAATTTAACTTTTATCTCAAACAGATAATATAATTTAAAACTTCAAAGTTAAAACCCAAATCATGAATTTTAGACTAGTACTTTTTGAACGTAAATATAAGAAATCAGGTATTGCATTGAAGAAGACGGCCGGCTTTCTGCCAGCTAGAGATTGCTAACAGAAAAAATTAATGGCCAAGAAGAGTCTGCACACAATGTTGTCGAAACCTACTTTTAGAGTAGTGTAAACACCACTTGAAGTTGGAGAAGAATTTGGAATTGCCAGCGGAAAAATAAACACAGGTCATCAAACACAATCAAGTAACATGGGATGTGTTGTGAGCTGGGTGCAAATAAAGCTATGCATATAGAGATCTATCACAAATGGATAACACAACCCATGTGGGCCAAATAATGACGGACCCGGTTTTTCTGCCCTCCCACTTTGCATACACTTCCATTTCCTCATATTTTGTGCGGTCACGGTTAAGCCACGTCAACATTTTATATTGATTTTTTTATAGAGATAATAAGACAAAAATCAACAGTAATATAAAATGTTGACGTGACTTAACCATAACTGCACAAATAGGAGAGGATGAGAATGTATGAGAAGTGAGAGGGCTGAGAAGCCTGGTCCAATAATGACATTGAACAACAACAACTCAAACTCAAAAGGACAAACTTAGTACGCCTACCTATATGATCCTCTGCCTGCCTCCAAATGACGAGGAGAGAGAGAGAGAGAGAGATTAGGAAATAGTTGTGGTCATTATATATGGATTTTTCAATGCCATATATATGCGTGTGTGTGTGTCTTTAGGTCAATGTATGTGCTTGAGATGTAAGATTGAGTGACTTGAAACAATTTAAAGATTGTGTCTATTGTTCGAGAAAAACTTTGGGTGTAATAAAAGATATGTCTCTATTTTATTGTCTTGCATGATTGTAATAATACTTTTTTGTTTGTGATTAATTATAATGATTCTTCATCGATTAAAAAGGGGAGAAATTATGCACTCTTTTAAACCATGGAAAGTGACAATCGAGTTTATCTTTCTCTCTTAGTATAGCAGTCTTGTTCTCCTAGACTACATCTTCTAAGAAAACTATGGTTACCCACCATTGGTTCTTAATTCTAACGGTTGGTAGTTATTTAACTTTTGTTGTATATGTTGTACTTTATTTTCCATCGTTGGATTAAGATCGAACAATAGCTGATATAATATTCTTAGACTATATATAAAATCTAGGGAAACGAAACTGAAGAATGTAGAATGACAACTACGACTGTCAGATGTGCAATGCAAGATATGCGACAACATCTTGTAAAAAAAGCTCAAAAAGGCTATTGAGACTTTGAGGGTTAAAAGTTAGGCTTCATACAAAGATGGGTCTTGGATTTGGTGGCAGTTTTGGCTTCTCAAGGAAATATTAGTAATTTCCATTTTCCAGGTGTCTAGAGCAATAATGCAGGCCAATATATCAAGTTGATAGAGAGACGAGGAGGGAAAATTAATTTTTCCGAGGGAAAGAGACAGAAGAAAAAACAATAAATGGAGAAAAAGAATAGTATGATGCATGATGAGTTTATGGCATTGATGCCGCGCTCCAATCATCCAATATAAGAATCATTTTGTGGTATGAATGAATGGATGTAGGCAAATAGGCAATTGTAGACTACGTACCTCTTGGCCTACAATATGTCCACTAATCTATACGTATCAATAATTGAATACAAAATGAAAATTAACATTAAATTTGAGTAAAAACACTTCCCATAGAGTCTCGTTCTATAAGCCATTAGGTGATTAAATATTTATGGTCACCCACCTTTAAACTTTATATCAAGAGTAGAGATTAAAACACTAAAAACACATCTATGTATTCTTCGTCCTTGATATTAAATCTAACCCTAGTCTCCATTCATAGACAAAAATCATGGAGCAAAATGTATGCTCCCAGGTACGTACCGACATGTAGATTTCGGAGAAAAGTACTATGTATGTCTTATTAATGAATATCCTAGCTAGGTTCTCACTAATCAAAATTTTAATTAGTTAAACACATATGTTTGTATATTATAAAGTGGCTGCCACATGTGAAAATAGTTAGGGTTCTGAACCAACCAATGACAAAGGCAGATTCCTTCCAAGCACATGTATGCATACCTTCAACTGCAAGCCAAGTTTCATTATGTCAATTGTCAATAGCTTATAGCACCTCTCGTATCACATTATCGTCCATGAATAATAGAAAATATTGCATTGTTATCATTGACTTTTATCAACAATCATACATATATATATATATATATATATATATATATATATCAATTAGGGTTTGGTTAGTGGGTGTCAACTCATTATATAGAATTATAGTTGATTTAGTTGTTGTATTTGAATTTATATATTACGCACACACAAAATGTTTACATGCGTATGCACTACAACGATTAAAATCAATGTCAAATACAATTCCATAATATGGTCAAGTTAACAGGCAATTACAAGGTTGAGGATTACCCAATTCGTGAATTGTTTGACATTTTTATCAATAATGAAGTTCTTTTAACTTTGGAGAGCCATCTCAATCTTTTGAGTTTGGTTGTAGATGATTTGAAGACATGAAACTTAAAAGAGTTTCTTTGTTCAATGATGAAGCCAATAATTATTCAATGGGTGGACTAAGCTAAAATTATTGAACTTGCCAAACAAATTATGTAAACTGAAAATATCAAAATAATTGAGATTTCAAGTATGAACTCTCAAAACCTAAACAATAAACAAATAAACTCGCAGTTATATCATGAACTAAAAGTAAAGTGGCAAGAACTTACTAATTATCAAAGAAATCAATACACTGGCAGACTAAGAAGAGACGTCTGACTCTGTCTCTGTCTTTGTCTATGTGGATGGGAGGCGGATTTTCTGCCCTTCTGTTATAGTGTCTTTCTCATCCTCTTTTGTTTATGCGGTCACGGTTAAGTCATGTCAATATTTTATATTAATTTTTTTATAAAGATAATAAAATAAAAAGTAATAGAAATATAAAATGTTGATATGATTTAATCTTGATCGTACAAATAAGAAGGGATAGAAAGATCACCATAACAGGAGAGCAGACAATCTGCCTCCATGTGAATGACTGGCTATTTGGCAAAATGGGTGGCTACTGTTCTAGACTTCTACCCTTCAAAAAGCCAAAAGGTTTGGATGTATGGGAAATTGGAATTGACAGCCGTGTGTCAATTGTCACAGACAAAAAGATATGGTATGTTTTCTAGGCGCCTAGCCTACAAAACTTTCAAATGAATATAATAAACGTTCTTTATTCCCTAAAAGCCCTGAATTAGTTAAAGTGATCAGTTTATTTAAGATTTATTAACTCTTATTTTCTTATAAGTATGTAGATTTTTCATTTGCTAGCTAGGCTAACAAGTAAAAATCATAAAATAGCCTAAATGATTAGTACTTTTAAGCTTATGATGTGTTTGTTTGGGCTCACTAAGTTTCACTGAATTAGACTTGACTACTTATTAGTATAGTCATGTGTTTGTTAGACATGGATTAAGTTTAATGAGATTAGCCAGTACTTGCTCCCACTAACCCCTTCGCTAAAAGTTCTTAGCAAGGACCCCCAATTATCACAGGATTGCTAAGCCCGTCTTTGAGAGCATTGCTCGCTAGTCATTCTCAGTCGTCCCCCAATTACCCTCAGCCACCCACCTCCCAAACCAGTAGCTACCTCCAAAGCTAACAGCTATCTCTCTCATCTCTCTTTCTGAATCGACGGAATCCGACACATAACCCAAAACCAAAACCCACCGACACCCAAGCACAAACACCAGAAGAGCAAGATGAAGAAAGTTACCGTCCCCAATCAGTCCAACCGTCCAAGCCGTCGTCCAATTAGTCCCGTAACACCCAAAAAAAAACCCACCCATTACAAGAAAACATGGAATAGGTGACCAAATTTTATGTGGCGCCCAAAAATTCGTCACATTTTTTTTCTATATGTGACGAATTGTTCAGAGCGTCACGCATGACTAGTTTTTTAGGTATGAAATTTGAGAACACTTAGGTGATGATAAATGCGTCACATATTCTAGAATGGAGTGACGAAAATTATAAGCGTCACTTAAAATTATTTTATATCTTTTAAGATGAAAAAGTGGTAACACAAATTTTTTGAAGTCCTTACTAAAATCTATGGCGGGGAACAATGGCACCCTAACGAAGTATGATATGTGAGGAATTGCAAGAGGGTCACATAGTGTATTCTCGGTGACGAAAGTGATTCATCACTCTTCCAACAGTAAAAAAAAAAAAAAAAAAAAAAAAACATAGTAAAGTATTAAACAAATTTGAGAAAGCCCATCTAAATTCTAAACCGTTCTCTTTCACTTTCACTTTCTTTGTCTCTCAGACTTCTCTCGTCTCTCATCGCTGTGACCCAAGCCAACCGACGCATCTCTTAATCTTCTTCTCTCTCTACCGCGACATTATCAGGATCTTCTAAGCCAAACACTCAAACCCTCTCTCATTTATTTGCTGTCTATCACACTCCACAACCAAAAACCGTAGAGATCAATTCAACCAACAAGCCAAATCCACACCCTGTCGCGTCTCAACCTTCTTGCAGTTTCTTGCGCCACCATCGAAAACCCAAGAACCATAGAAACCCTTTCCACCAACTACATAAATCGGTGCCAAATTTCTCCACGCCTACGAGACTCATATGTGGCCAAATGGTTAACGAATTCAATTTTTATCATTCTTTTTAACTTAGGGTTTTGGATTTGCAGGTAATTGCCTCCAAATTGAGCACACCAGCAGCCCTCGACCTCTTCATCCATCTTTCAAGGACTCTAATTGGGTAAAATTTGGTTTTTAATTTTTAGATTTATATATAAATAATATAATATCCCTGGCTTTTTCTATTTGTTTTTGGTACTTTCATAATCGTTGGGGATTATTCAAATGATTTATTTGCACATATGGAGGCTTTAATAAGTTATTTTATTTGGTCTTTCTATTCCAGTTTTTTGTTTGTTATGAACTTGTAGGTTGGTATTTTTTTCTAGGCTTATTGGTTTTACATGGTGATTGAAGGTAAATTTTTTTGAGTTGGTGATACCATTTATTGAAAAGGAAAGTTGTTTGATTTGGCTTTGAATTGCTCTAAAATTTGAACCATAATTCTTTTAAGTGCTCTGCATTTGAAAAGGATTGAAAATGGTCTCTTGGGCAAGCATAATGATGTCCCCCATCATAGATGATTTTCTTTCTTCTAATTATTAGTGGCAATGTCTTTTCTGTTTATTGGTGTTATTATTTGGAGTCCTAGAAAACCATGAAAAACTATATAAAGAAGGATTTAAGAAACACATATATTTCTCCTATATATATTTTCAGCTGCTCAGTTTTGTTTAAGCATTGGCTTTTACTTCCTTTTAAGTTAGATACAAAATAGTTGAAAGCTTATGTCATAGTTTGATTATGATGACTTTGCACTGATCTTTAAGTAATTCTTCCAACTAGTGACCATATGACTTGCTCAAAATTCATCCAATGTTTTTTTTCTGTTCTTCTATTGGCTGGAGGCCATTACCTCAGGTGAATATATCAATTGGGTTGTTTAGTAAGAGCACAGCCACCTTTGTAATACCAAAGTTGGTTTCGTTTTTGTTGTATGAGATCTGGTGCAGAGTAAAATTTTAATTATTGAAAACTTTATCTGCATGCGAAAATGGAAGACTGATTTAGATCTTCTTTGGGCCTCTTTTGCCAATTTTTTTGTATTAAGCACACTAATGTTTTTATTTCCAAAGTAATTTGTTGTTGTGATTGTGTTGTTTGTAGGTTGGTCATGGTTTTTGATGAGGGTAGTTCTCTTGCTTGTGGTTTTATACCAAGATGTTGTCGGTATAGGTTTTATACTCTGCAAGTTTTTGGGTTGTTTCTGCTTTCAGTATTTTCATCTTATTCTCACTTTATCAACATACTTGGTAACTTAAGTGATAGCCACAACTTCCATAACTCACCTTTTGAAGGATATTGAATTTGGAAAACTACTATGTTATTCACGTTTATTAGACGATATGGGGTGACTGATATTGATCAGTTATATGCAGTATCAGTCCTATGCAACATCAGTATGCAAGGATAAGATACATATAAAATTAAAGTATCCAACATCAATCCTATGCAAGGAAGGCTCACATGGTAATAAAATTAAAGTACATATAAAACTCATTGTGTCATTTAGATAGGCTTGTCTGTTATGTTTCGTTCTTCTTACTGTTAACTATTCCTTTAATTCTTATTTTCTTCTCTTTTGTTATTCAAATTCTCAATGCATCTGCTATTCTCTAGACACCAATGTTTATTTTCTTCTATTTTATTATGTAAGGATAAGATGAAGAAAAAGAAGGATGAAGTTAAAGGAGAAAGTATTCAAGAAGCACTTGAGGTAGTGATGGTGATCTTTCAAATGACAATGATACATGTGCTGAACTAAAGACCATGACATGGCCGATGACTTATATTATGTATTTTGTTGTTGGTTTCAAATATGCACATGGTATACCTGTTTTGTTACCGACTCAATGACTTAGAATCTTGTTAGCATCTCAATATGTTTAGAGGTGTTACGATGCTTATGTTAGCTTTTGAGAAACTTGGTGTATGTATTGGATGTAATGAAATGTGATTAACTAAAGTATTGCCTCATATTTGTTATGAATTCTAATTCTAGATGACGAAGCAGGGAATATATATGTGGTAATTGGTTTGTCACGAATTGTTCCTAATAGGTTTATGATTTTGACACATGTGACATAAATTGCACCACATGTCAAAGGAATATGTGACGCTTTCAGTCTCACTTATCCTCAACCATAGCATTCTAGGATCAAATTGGGTGACGATAAATTCCTCACTTATACATTTGTTATGTGACGAACTTATAGGTCACTGACTTTTATATTTTGTGACGCTTATTTCGTCACAGTTAAAGTTATTAAGTGACGAATTTGGCGTCACAAATACTAAAAATATGTGGCGAATGTAAAATTCATCACATGAACTATAGGTGACGCTGTATAGGTGACGAACATAGTGACTCTGGATTTTTGTCACATATGATCAAATGTGATGAATTTTCATGTTTATGTGACGAATGTCTGTCGCCACCTAAGCCATATTTTCTTGTAGTGACCTAAGTGGCCAATTTCTCATCTAGGTTCAACCCCACCAAGAACCCAGACCCCAATTCGACCAAAACCGAAATCTTTGAATTGATTTGCCGCACCTTCTAGAATTTGTTAGAGGGAGATAGATGAATGTAGACAAAAATGGTGAAACAGTAGAAAAAAGTGGGGAAGGGGAAGGAGAGAGTGGCGGAGGAAAATAGGTTTTGTGAGAGAGATGACTCTAGAAATTAAAAAAAAATAGAGAGATGGATGATTCTATAAAATAATAAAAAGATAAACTAATAATAAAATATTAATAAATATAGAATAAATAATATAATATTTCAATTTGTTAATTATCCTGCTTCTTAATTCGGCACTGTACCAAACGCTTCACTGAATCAGTCCAGCTTAGTCTTTGAAGTTAGTCCAGTCCGAAATAGTCTGATGCAACAAACACACCTTAAAGAACTAAAACCCTATATGCTATAGCCCACTAGAGCCATGTACTTGGCTCCGCCTGTACCTTTGTTTATTCTCAGGTCTGTCTCGCTATCAAATCCACCAGTATGATGGTAACTAATATAATGAATATGGCCTTTTATATTTTGTTGAAGTGTCTTTGGATTGATCACCTCTTGAATGTTATCTAGAATGTCATCTTTGATATTTGTATCAATTATTAATATTATAATAAACTCAAAATGTTACTATTATCATATTTTTCATACCACATTTGTCCAACCTTTTTAATAGAGATGAGATACACATGTGTTGGTAGACCCTACCTCAATTCGAGAGATGACACGAATGTGTTATGAATAAATGTTGCATTACTATAATAAAACTGCTATCATTTCTTAAAAACAAATTAGGGTGAAAGATTCTAAACGACGTGGGATACATGTAGGCTCGCATATCATATGGTCAATTTTTCGTTCCTAGGGTGCAATACATTACGGCGGTTGAGTTAGGTACGTTTGATATATTTTTATCAAGAACTTAATCAGATTAGTTCAATCACCATCCTCAAATCCAACATGAATCTTCAACAATGAATTAGGTTATCATCCGTTTACGCGCTAGTTCTTTCTCTAATTCACCTTGGATGTTTCTACACATAGAGTCAAAGTGCAGTGCATTCTCTAGACAAGGAGGAACAACATTAAAACCAAATACAAAAAGACGGTTTACGGACGAATTTGGTTAAGTTTTGTAACTTTAATAAAAGTTGCTTCTGTTTGGTTTGAGAATCATTAGTTGTTAAGTAAAATAGTTAAGTAATTGGTAAAACGTAATTTTAAAAGGAAAACTAATGAAAAAGGCTTGAAAACTTTGAGTTTTAATGATAAGGACAAAATAAAGGGTAAAGTGAATAGTACCAGGATTGACTTTTTAGTGTAAAAATGTGGTTTTTCGTTAAAGTGAACAGTACCGGGTGCTTTTCGTTAAAGTTCCTAATTTTAAAAAGTGTTTAGCTTGTGAAAAGCAGTGTCACAAAATTTTATGTAAAACTATTTAGGTGTGCATAATAACTAAAATGGATAATATATGGTGAACATTGTGATATTGATTGTTGTGGTATCGATGGCTACGGTGGGGTGTAGTGGAGGGGTGATGAGCGATGGTGTGCCAAGAGTAGTGATGGTGAAGGAGTTGGTGGTGGGGCCGGAAATGGTGGGGAGGAGGTGATGGGAATTATGATGGTGGTGGTTGCAGAAGTGCTGACAGTGGAAAGTGGTGGAAGATGGTGGCGGGAGAGTGTATACGTGAAAAACACAAAGAGAAAAGTAGATGATGTCATTTTTTAAAACTACAGCGGTAATAATGAGAAAAAATAAATCTCAAGCAGTAAATCTCAGTCGAAAGCAATGTTAAAAAATAACTTAAACGATGCTTTTAAAAGTTGTGGTTAAGTGTTAAGACACCATTGCATGCTTTTAAAATAAGCAACATTTTTTTATTTTTCCAAACACTTATTACTTCTTAATTTAAGGTGAAATAACTTTTTAGTGAGAAAAAATAAATCTCAAGCGGTAAAATTACCTAATTAGCCAAAACATCAACAACAATAATAACATCCTTTGAACATGTGAAAAATAAATACTATTAAAAGCTTCCTAGGAATTGGGTTTTTTTTTATTTTTTTTTAATAGAAGAAGTACAATATTCATTGATAAAATGAAGGATAAGGTGTTATACAATGGGCTTCAATAAAAATCTTGCCGGGATTTTCAACTCAGACAAAAGAAAAAATATGTTCCGCATTAACATTACATATAAGTACTATCCTCAAATAAAAGATCAGTGATTACATCAGGGGTTTCTTAAACCAAGTTACTTGTTGCTCCAATGACAAACCAAGCCTTGCCAATATATGCGCCACCTTATTGGCCTCCCTCCCTATGAGCGTGGACAATTTTGAAACCAAAAAAACGAATGGAGGAAGTTTCGAGCATCATTTACGACATGCCCCAGAGAGGAACATTCCACTTTAAATTTTATTTTTTTATACAAAGGATACTAGGGGCGGAAGAATTCAAACTCAAGACTTCAAATACAAAAAAAAATACTCTTAAGTAATTAAGCTACAAACATCTTGCAGTTTAACTTTCCACTTGAAGTTTACGAAAATAATGAAAAATTGACTTCGAATATTTATATCAGAATGTAGCCAATCTATCCAAATCTTTTAAGCATGCCAAAGATAAAATTGAGTGGATTAGGTGAACCACGATTGATGAACGAACATGGTATATAATTAATAGAACGACAACTTAGACACCTCACTGTTATGGGCTTTTGGGTTGTGCATTGGATTGGATGTCCAATCAAATGAGATTTTCTTTAAACCTGTTAACATCATATTCTATCTCAACATCACTTGATTGTTTTCTTTCAAATTCATTGGCTTATAAGTAGTTGAATTATTTTTTATACTATCAATTAATTTTTTTGTGAAACCTTAATTTCTTTATGTTATTACAGCGTGATGTCAACATGTGAAACCTAATGTTCACACGGGCTTTACGTCGTCTCGTTTGTGTTATCCACGTATTTGACTTGAAAATTCGCCACATACATATTGTCTATTAATTTTATGATGAAATCTTAACCTATTCACAAACCACATCTCTTTTTCCATAGATCGGATAAAAAACACTCAAATTAAGCAACGCTATCTCAATCTTCCTCTTTCTGAAAATTGGTATTCACACTCAGAAGCCAAAATAGTCATGAGCTACTTTCGCAAGTTTTTATTTTGTTTTTTAAACCGAAAAACTTGTTTAATTCATTTCCAAAAATAACTGGAAATAAAATAGTAATCAAACAACCCTAATTTATACGTAAATGAAACAATTCATATCAGTATGGTGGCTGCATGGAAACAACTAACAAATGATCCTTCCTTGAATTAAACAATTGCTAAGTACGATTGTATTAAAATAAAATAAAAAAATTCATATCAGTTTGGTGGAAAATAAAATAATTGTTGAGCACAATTGTATTAAAATAGAAGAGAAAAAACACTAATCGGATTTGAGTACGGAAGATTACCGAAATAACCGGTGACCTAGCAGATCGCGAAACTTTAATTGACCGCAAGTGCCGTACTCATTCGGAATTTCGAGGACACCCTGTAAGTCGTCAACCTTTTATATATTCCAGCCAGTTACTCCCACGTGGCTGCGTGGCTCCAAAATCCAGCGAGTACACGAGACTAAAAGACACCGCGAGTACGTGATATGAACAAGATGGATCAGTAAAAAAACAGAAAAATATAATTAAAAAATGGAAATAAATGAGCTGACGTGGGCAGTCGGGGTTGGCAGAGGTGTGAAGATAGAGGAGATATTTTTTAATGTATTCGGAATACGAGATAGTAAGTCATGTATCTATATACAAATAATGAGATTCTTCTATTAAAAAAAATTAATAGTATAAAAAATAAAATTTTTCATTACTTATACATTAAGACGTGGCGCACCACTGGGCACAAAAAAAAAAATTTCTCAAGAGACAAAGACCAGATAGGATGCGGCACGAGTGGTGGACCTTAAAGAGAGAGAATCAGTTAATGACAGTTAAGGGTGGTGGTAAAGGTTGTCAAATGTTGTTTACTTTAGTGATTAACTTAACCAGGGTTTAATTAAATAAGATTAGAAAAGTGATTAGGCCCGTCCAGTTCACTATATAAACACTGCACTATGACAACTTTTCTTTGACTCCATTTGCCTGCAATTTTTCCTCCTCCTCTTCTTCTTCTTTCGACAACCGATCGAGTGCGATTGTTTATATAAATATAGAGATTAGAGAATGAGAGCTTACTCTAAAGCAACAATGGCGGTCTCTTTGAACTTGTTTTCGTTACTTTCGACAATGGCGGTTCTTCTAGCTCTGCTTGCAAGCACAAATGCCTCTGCAGAGAGTGGCAAGAATGTTAATTCAAGGTATATGCAATTCCCCCTTATTTATTTGTAGCTGCATTTCAAGTGGAGTCTATATATGAGCTTTGAGTGCTCATTGGATTAGGGTTTTTGTTGTGGTAGGTTTGTGGGACCAAAGGAGTCAATCAGCTCCAAGAACTCATCAATAGCAGAAAGGTCAGTTTTTCAGTAGTAGTTGCTATTGCTATCTTTTTCAACTTCTCGGTTTTAAGAGCATTCAACTGGGGATGTATCCTCCTCTCTAAGCTTCTGAGATTTTCGATACTACAATTTTTAAACAAACTAATAACGTAATGTGAGAGATAGGGAGACGTAGATTTATTTTCAATGACAACTCAATATTTCCCCAGCTGATTTCAGATCTTCTGATCTGGTCGTCGAATTGGCTAAGAGCGCAAATTATAAATAATTTTTTTTTCACGTAAGAAAAAGTACGTACCCTTTTCATATCATGTACAGTTATCCAATAGCAATATGAATGCTTGGAGTAATTAAATTAAATCATAATTAATCATTTCAATTCTGCAATAACTCACTTCTCTCTCCACGCTTATCGGGCGGTGTGTGTCTCTTTGTGCTTATTTAATTAGGTGGTTAACGTTAATAACTTTTAGTAACTCTTTCTTAATTAAAAACAGAGTACCAAACTTTTATAAATAAAAAATTTGTTTTGATTTTTTGTTTTTGCAAAATTGGCGATGTTTTGTTAATTTGCAGGTTTGAAGAAGCTTTGAATGAGCACGCAGTAGATAATCCAGATGAAATTGCCTCTATGGTTGACATGTAAGTCTCTCATTTCTCTCTTTTATGATTTGCATTTACCCTAAATATATTTTAAATTATCATGGAATCATATAAAAGAAGTGTCACATGGCATTATGCATATTTGCATCAATTAACAAACTCACTTTATCATTACATGTCCTTTCCACATGCTTATATCTCCGACTAAAATTACAAGAAATGTAAATTTTTATGTATTTTCTTGTCTTCACATACGTGTCATATTACGCAAAAAGAGAGATATATACGAAAGAAGAGAGACGGTTACAGAGAAATACATTCGGTTTCATATAAGTCTCTCTTCTATTGTCTTCCTATATGTAGGTTAAATCCAGTCAAATACCATTTCAAATTTTACCTCCAAAAACTCCATGAAAAAAACAGTCAACAGTTCAGACTTCTGAGCAAAGATAACCCTGCTGGGTTAGATTTGGTACTCCCATTGTTCAAGAAAGAAAATCCCAAGGACCACTTTTTTTGTAAATTTAACCTAACACACATGTCATGGTCAAAAAATAAATGACTAAGAATCCAAAACTATATCGTTTTTCTGGCACATATATTGTAATGTTGCTACTTTTTCTTGTAGTACAAATTCTCTGTCATCTTATATTCCAAAGATCAATTTTTCTGCGTCTTTAATGATTTCAATAATCAAATCCTTTATATTATATTAATAGCATATTATTATCTTAATCATTAATTAAATAGGAATTTGTGTTTATACTTTTTGGATTTCTGGGGAATCAACCACCCAGTTGTTGGCATGTTCTTGCAGCAGCAACCTCTCTTTCTTTTTCCTCACATGCCCATGTCGCCAGATCCGCTCCTCACGTTTTGCATTATTATTTTCTTGTCTTTTTTTTCTTTCTCCTTCCCCTTATCCAAATCTCATTCTATCTCCATTAGCTTTATGTGCCAATGCATATTTTTGCGCACCTTTGGGTTGTTTTTCCACCTCACTAAATTCTAAAGCCTCCTCTTCACGTGGAAAGATTGTTAGCGTGATAGTGAAACACTAACACGTGGTATAATCAGCTCATGTATTGTACGAATGGATGCTGGTGTAGAGTTTATCATTTGATATCAATAGACAATCACTCATATATGTTATCTATTGCATGCAAACATATTATATCATGTAACAATGTTACAGTATGACACAATAACTTATCTAAAAAGTTAGTTAATTATTGTACTTTACTAGGAGTAACGAGTTGATCCCTCTCAGTTTATCTTTCGACACTTCATCTAGGAGTTTACAAAGCTACTTAGTACTCATTTGGACTACAGAAAACTAAATTCAGAGTGATAAATTGCTACCCTTACTTATTTTAAGACAAATAACAATCACTACATACCACACTTCAGTTATATACATATAAAACCATATCCTGTTTGCACTCAAACTCTCTTAGTTACCTTTCCAACACCAATTATGGGAACCAAATTTGCAAAATTAGCACTTTAGAATCCAATGCTTTTTATGTGATGAATACAATGCACTCAAGAGTAAAAAACTTTCATCATTCACCCCATCATCATGCGAACAATTTGTCTCATCCATATCAAGAAACAGCAATAATTACATTATTTTCCCCTAATACATTATGTTTCTAACACTCATTTAACGGTTCAATTCACTTAATAATGATCATAATTCCCCATTTCAGTGGGGTCTATTCTGCTTCAATTTTGCTCCCAATCCCCAGCCTGGCAAGATATCGCAGATCTGGTTCTGTACCAGAAGACCTTTTGTCTCATCAGAATTTTGCTTCATTTTTTAGCCGATCTAGCACTAGCAGCCAACCTTACTGACAGAAACTACGTTGTTCAATGGGTCCGCCATGACCTCATTTAGTGCTCCCATGCAGTTTTTATAAAACCCTAATTCTCCACCGACACAACATTATGAACAAATTAAAATATTGTGCAACTTACCATTTATTACTCTGTGTCACTAAATTTAGGAAAAAAAAAAAAAAAAAAAAACCCAATTTCCGTATGGACCGTACCCTTCTTATCCCTAATGTTTATTATTATTGTCAAAATATTTTATGTCCCTACCATTTATTCGCATGGCCCTTTGGCCCCTTTAACATTATTTATGCATGTGACATTACATTATTTGCTTCACATGCTTACTTATTCATTTATTTAAATTAACAATGTGATGATTTATTTGTTTATTTGTAATTATTTTCAGGAGCATTCGTAATAGCACAGAGAGAAGAAATTTGGGATTCTTTTCGTGTGCGACGGGGAATCCAATTGATGATTGTTGGAGGTGTGACCCACATTGGCAGCTCCGCCGCAAGCGCTTAGCCAACTGCGGCATAGGGTTCGGGCGCAACGCCGTGGGCGGACGCGACGGGAAATACTACGTGGTGAACAACCCCGGCAACGACGATCCCGTCAACCCTAGAGCCGGAACACTCCGCCACGCTGTCATTCAGGATAGGCCGTTGTGGATTGTGTTCAAGCGTGACATGGTGATCACACTAAAGCAAGAGCTAATTATGAACAGCTTCAAGACAATTGATGCACGTGGAGTCAATGTGCACATAGCATATGGGGCATGCATTACGATTCAATATGTTACTAACGTCATCATCCATGGGCTGCATATCCATGACTGCAAACCCACCGGAAATGCCATGGTCCGGAGCTCGCCGAACCATTACGGGTGGAGAACGATGGCGGACGGGGACGCGATTTCCATTTTTGGATCCAGCCACATTTGGATCGACCATAATTCTTTTTCCAAATGTGCTGATGGGCTTGTTGATGCTATCATGGGCTCTACTGCACTTACCATTTCCAACAACTACTTCACCCACCATAATGAGGTACTTAACTAGGCTTGTTTGGATTGCTTTCGTATGAAGTATTTAAACTCATAAGCACTTTTATTAGAAGCACAACGAGAGATTAACAAAAATTTATGTTGGTAATTGGAAAAGGTTATGCTACTGGGCCACAGTGACTCCTATGTAAGGGACAAGCTTATGCAAGTGACAATTGCCTACAATCATTTTGGTGAGGGACTTATTCAGAGGATGCCAAGGTAACATTTTTTAAGTGATTATTACCTTGCGGGTTGTGAGTCACCCGTCGATCGGCTGCATTCCGCCGGTCTACCAGCTGTTCACATTCCGCAACTATCCCGCAGTTGAGAAAACTTGTCACATGTTTTGTGTTTATTTTGCAGGTGTAGGCACGGGTATTTCCATGTGGTGAACAATGACTACACACATTGGGAGATGTATGCCATTGGTGGAAGTGCTGAACCCACAATTAACAGCCAGGGCAACAGATATCTGGCCCCTAACAATGGTTTTGCTAAGGAGGTATAAACTTGAAAAAAAAAAAAAAAACTAGTTTTGATAAAGGAGTTAAAATATGCACAAATAAAACCAGTTATAAACTGTTAATAAATGAATTAGGGAACAGTAAATAGCCAATAAGTTGTATATATATTGAAATTTACTGCACTGTTATTGTCTACCTCTAATTAAGATGGTGAGCTTGGAATTTGAAAAAAAATTGCAAATTTTTTAATTGGTAATTTGCAGGTGACACATAGAGTTAACCCAAATGACTGGAAGCACTGGAACTGGAGATCAGAAGGAGACCTGCTCCTAAATGGAGCCTATTTCATTGCATCAGGAACTGGTTCCGGAGCAAGCTATGCCAGGGCCTCTAGCTTGGGGGCCAAGTCATCTTCCATGGTTGGCTCCATCACAGCCAGCGCCGGCGTCCTCAACTGCCGGAGGGGTTTCCAATGTTAATTATATTTCAATCCCATAAAAAAAGAAAAAGAAAAAAAAAAGAAACAAGAACAGAAGGAAGAAAGAAATTATTACCCATTCTTTCTTTCCTTTGATTATTGGTGAGTTTGCAGCCCTTATATTTACATCCCTTTCCCACTATTTGCCTCAATCAAATATTTGAGATGAAGCACTGGTGAACTTCTGCCAGTTCCTAGACCAGGCGAAGGCGCCGCTCCACGTCCAGAATACTGGACGTGATCTCTCCCAAAAAGTGTACATTTTTTCTAGTCACATTTCTACCTGTTACATTTTTGTATGTTTGTAATTTTGTATTTTCTTTGGTCCATATAATATTGTAATTGCACTTTAGGCAATGAAATATTTGATGACAAGGCCACATTGACTTACACGTGACCTAAAAAACATGAGCACATTTTATCCAACTAAGCTTGTTTAAGATTTTGCATGTACAAGCTATGCAGTTGTCACCCTCTTTGTTCTTGCCAAGTGGCTAGGCAAGGAAACAAAGAAACCAAATAGGCTAATATTCCCAGATAGCACTATTACGGTAACAAATAGTCTCATGGCATTCATAATAAATGACTTCGTTATTCTAGTTTTCTCCTTCCACGTGTCTTCAATTGTTTCATCTCCCCAATTCTCCTTTAATTATTTATTCGAACATCAAAAAATAAAGAGTGGTGCAAAAATCATTCCCTTATATCAATACATTGTTGGTATTATCACAGCACGTCAATCGCAAAATATAATTTATATAGCATAAGTACCATATGTTGTAGGCACAACATGCAGTAAGTTCTCTTGATAACCTTGCTGCAATATAACAGTGGTATTTAAGAGTTTGTCCCAAAAAATAAAGGGAATTGTTATTGGCATTTCAAAAATCTCATTCTACACTCTAAACTTTTTATACTTGGAAGAAAAAATACACTTGTTATGAGTGTAGAATAAAAATTTTGGAGTACCAATAACACTTCTCAAAATAAAACCCATTATTTTCGTGAGCTAAATTGATAATAAACAAAAATAAATTATAAATAAATAAGAATTTAGACATTCTTAATTATTCCAAAGATGATTAAGTGATAATGATGCTTACCACTCTATTTATGATAATATATTTGTTCACCCCCCTCAAGTGATGGTAATGCTCACCATCCTATTTATCACTATTGAATGAGTTTAAATTTTGAGATTTGCATAGTGAATAGATACAAGAGGAAATTGTAGTAATAGTCCCTCAATTTTAACCCAATTGTAGCAATGATCCCTCAACTTTAACTCAATTGGAGAAATTGTCCCTCAATTTTAACTTAATTGTAGTAGTGGTCCTTCCAACATGACTCATTTTAACGGAATTGACAAAAAAACCATAACTGCATATTTTGATGAGTTAAGGGATCAATGGTCATGAATTTTTAGTTGAATGACCATTAATAATAAATATAGTGGTGAGCATTACCACCACTTGAGAGTGATGAGCAAAACTGCACCCTTGTTTTATAGTGAAACATTGGTTGCATTTTTGTTCACCACCCTCAATTATTGGTAATGCTCACCACCATACTTATTACTATTTAATGAGTTTAAATTCTGTAATTTGTGTCTATCCAATACATTCGAAATTTAAACTCATCTAATTATGATAAATAGTGTTGATGCACAAAATCAGTGAGGACTTTGGTACAACAGAAAGTGTTAAGTTTGTGACCTTGGCTAGATTGCTCTGGTTACTAGTGTGGATAAGTATGTAAATGGATAGAGACAGGGAAGCAAACACAAGATGTACGTGGTTCAACCAGATTGGTTACGTCCACGGAGTAGAGGAGTTCTTATTAATTGTGAAGAGTTTACACAAGTACATAGGTTCAAGCTCTTCTTTTGTGAGTACTAGTGAATGATTTAGTACAAATAACATTAGGAAATATTGTAAGAGAATGATCTCTATTTATAGAAGAGAGTTTCTAGTTTCATTCTGACATTGACACGTGTCGTGTTGTGATTGACTTCTGATGTTGACACATGTCGCGCTATGATTGGCTTCTGATGTCAACACGTGTCGCGCTGTGATTGGTTTCCTGGTTGGAGGGAAACTCTTTTGGGTCCTTGACGGTATAACGTTGACCGGTGCTCAATAGTTTCGGAATTGGTCAAGTATGGTATGAACAGTGCTCCCCTAAGTTCCCGAGTGATGGAAGCTCCTCGGTTGGGGACTTGCAAGATTCAAGCCATTGAGTAATCACGAAACTTCTAAGTACCGAAATGTGGTATCATTTTCACTTGCCTTATCTGTCTCATATGTAGATGTGGAATCTTTTCTGAAGTACTTTTCCTCCATCCAGGGGTGGTATCTTGAACCGATGAAGATGCACAAGGTAATGTATCAATTTCACTTGAAGCTTACTTGTAGTTTCGGGCTTGGTAAAGTGCGATACAAACCCTATAGTAGGAGTCCCCCAAGTCACCGAGCTAAGAGATTTGCTAAAGGAGGTAACAGACAAAGTAAGCAAACAGACTTCCAAGCAAGCAACCTGGATCAGAGGTTCGACTTCGGCTTCCGGTTGATTGTTCTCATTCTCCTTGTGTCGTAAACAACAACAAGCATAAGGAGAAGCAAATGGAGAAGAGATGATATGAGATACTTTTGCTTTTGAATAAGTAACTTTCCACAGGCTTATTCTTGAACTAGGCTGGAGGGTATCATGTACTTAAAGAAACAGTCACGTAAGCCTGCCGTGAAGGCTTTGAAGGCAGTCTTGTCGTCTACCTCGGCACAACAGGAATACTCATGGCTGAAGCGGCTAGCATACATACGTAATGACTCGTCTGCCTTCTGGCGAATAGTGTATAAGTCATCCGTAGAGTGCAAGCGATCGGTCTAGAAAATGTGTTGAAAAACAAACAATTTCCTCAATTCCTCAAATGAGTCTACCGTCTCAAGTGGAAGACGGCAATACCAGTTTAGAGCTTCACTGGAGAGGGTAGAGGGGAAGATAAGACATCGCTCTTCGTCGGTGTGCATCCGATATGCCATAGTGGACTAAAAAAGGTTAAGGTGTTCAATCGGGTCTTCCTTTCCAATATAGAGTTGCAAGCCAAGCTTCTGCTTTGTCTTTGCTTGGAGGGGGTGTCGAGGATCCTCCTTGTAAGAAGGCCAGATCTAGGTTGGTTGCAATCAGGTATCTCAGCTTGTCGTTCGGCGTTCAACTTGTTTACTTCCTTAAGAAGCTGTAGGACAAAAGGGTCCTGAGTGGAGTCATGTACCACTGGAGCTTTCTTTCGCAAATCTCCATCTCCTCTTGGAAGTATGAAGGTTTGATCAAGAGCATGTGATTTTCCCTGGACTCACCGTACTGACTTCCAAGGTATGTCTGTCGAAACATCTCTGAATCCCTTATACATTCGTGTTTCTCTAGGACTTGTTGTCATTTCCCTAAATTGGTAGCCGGCCTGGGACATGAGAGGGGATCGAGTCTTTCAGAGACCCTTGGGTCATTGATCTTCGAGCTTACATGGATGGGATTGTCTCGACGTTGCTTTAGGAAATCTCGACAGTCATGAAAGACGGCTTTCGATCCTTCCACTCCTTCTGTAAGGAGGTGTCTTCCTCCACTTCTCCTGCTTCGGGTCGAAGCAACTGGGTTGAGAGAAATCTAATGTTGATCAATGTTCTGATGGTTAGCTCGCTCCTCATCAGGGATACCCATGTCAAATGAAGGCGACCCTCCATGTTGGGGGGCACCCAGATGATGGTTGATGTCCACAGGGGTAACGAGCTCGCGTGTTTGAGTACGCCTAGTTTCGTGGAGTGTCTCAAAAAGCTTCTCATATTGCTCCTGGAGGACCTCATTCTTCATTGCTATCTTGTTGTTCTAAGCTTCTAGCTCATCGATTTTAGTTTGAAGAGCAACAATCTTTCCTTCCTTCTTTCGTTGCCTCGCACTAAGTGCAAGAGGGGTGTCATTCTGCGTGCTGTGGCTTCCTTCACTCCCTATGTTGGAGAAGGATGCCTGGTCAAAAGAGAGTATACAAATGGTGGAAACCACTTTAACAAAGCTGAAGAGGGTGAGAATAAGTGTCGTTCCCACAAACGGCGCCAAATGTTGATGCACAAAATCAGTGAGAACTTTGATACAATAAAAAGTATTAAGTTCGTGACCTTCGCTAGATTGCTCCGGTCACTAGTGTGGATAAGTATGCAAATGGATAGAGACAGGAAAGCAAACACAAGATGTACGCGGTTCACCCAGATTGGTTACGTCTACGGAGTAGAGGAGTTCTTATTAATTGTGAATGGTTTACACAAGTACATAGGTTTAAACTCTCATTCTGTGAGTAGTAGTGAATGATTTAGTACAAATGACATTAGAAGATATTGTAAGAGAATGATCTCTTTATAGAAGAGAGTTTCTAGTTTCATTCTTATATTGACATGTGTTGTGTTGTGATTGACTTCTGATGTTGACATGTGTCGCGCTATGATTGGCTTCTGATGTCGATACGTGTCGCGCTATGATTGGCCTCCTGGTTGAAGGGCAACTCTTCTAGATCCTTGACGGTATAACGTTGACCGGTGCTCAGTAGTTCCGAGATTGGTCAAGTATGGTACAAATAAATAGGATGGTGAGTAAAAATATTTCCCGAAACGTTTGGTTTTTCTGCATTGAAATTTGCAGCGCGCGTGCACACATATATGGGATTTTGGGTACACATTCCAGCACACTTGCTTGAAAAGGAAGACTAAAAGAGAAGCATGTCATCACAAAACACATAGAACATGAATTGGCTTTTCATCCTAAAAATATAAGCACCAAATGAAGAAATCCTATCACCATGAAGTCCTACAATTCTCTACTGAATCAGTGATACACAACATTTTCAACTGCGAAGACGCTTGGGCTAATAGATAAAAGAGCAAGCGTTAGTGCGAGCGAGTGAACGAAAGAAGCCTTCAATTTAGTGTGAGTCATAATTTTGAACATTTTTTAAGAAATGGAAGCTTCAAAATGGGGTACCAATCTCACTCGTCTCTGTGGGGCTGTACAAAGTAGACCTATTCCTTGGCCTGTTCTCCTCCAACTGCTTCACAACTTCATCCATGGAGGGCCTAACCGATGCAACCGGTGCACAGCAACCCATTGCGAGCTTCAGAGCCTGAAACAGACCTTCTTCCATGGGACTCCTCACCCCCTTCAGTACCTCCACATCGAAAACCTCCAGTGTTGTCTCCTCCAAGACTGCAACTTTCACCATTGAAGGCAAATCCACAAATTCTCCACTCCTCCCGGTTTTACCAGGCTTCTTGCCTATCAAAATTTCCAACAGAAGAATTCCAAATGCATAAACATCTGTCCTAGAACTACATTTCTTCATCTTTTGAAGCTCTGGTGCCTTGTAACCGTCATTCTTTGCAACCGCCACCATTTCATCAGCTACTGTAGGGATCATTAGCTTGTCAAGCCCATATTCTGTGAGCCTAGCTACAGAAAACTCATCCACTAGCACATTCTTAGATTTTACTGTCCCATGAGTGATAGGTGTTTCAAGACCGGTATGAAGATATGCTAGTCCTCGAGCTATTCCCAGTGCAATCTTGTGTCGCCGAGCCCAGTTCAGCACAGGTTTCCCTGCTCTGGTTTCTGCATCCAGCAAAATCAGATGAAAAACAGTTAAACAATTCTGCAGTGAGTGTCGATAAGTAAACAAGTAGGTAGCAAATAATATGTGAACCCTTTGAAGACGTATGCATTTTCTTCAAGAAGCTTTCAGATTAGTCATTGGTTGTATAAGATATGTTGATTCCAATTTGAGAAACATAGGGTTAGGAACAAGAGATTTTGAAGTTGCTCAACGTGAGCCAGCCTAAATATAATCTGTTGTTTCCAAATCTTCCAAAGGGCTTTTATGAATTCTCAAAACGACCCCTATGAAAGAGTTGAGTGCAAGATCCCTGTAATTAAGTTTCCACTCTTTCATATCCATATAGATTGTACAAAGTAATCGTATGCTGGACTGGGAAAACAATCCATCTCCTGTGACATTTAATGCCAGTGAATACTTTCAGGCATCAAAGTCCTACCAAGCCAAGGGCAGTGAACCGTTTAAACTCGCGTTTGATCGTGTTTTTCAATGTTACAATGAGCTATTACTAGAAACTGACATCTAGGACGATAATTGAATATTGATGGTTTGAAATGTTTCAACAATCACAAGAGGCCAAAGACATACAATGTATCAACTACAAAACAAAGTACTAAAGTATTTCAAAGCTAATTACTTAATAGACAAACATAAACTATTCAATATCACAGAACAATTGCATCAGCACGAAATAAATGCATACCATGTAAAAGATCATGAAGGCTTCTGTGAGGAAGATGGTCATATATCAGAAGCTTCTCCCCTCTCTTCCCCTGGTAGAAAGCTCTCAGCGGAATCAAATTCTCATGCCGAATCCTCCCCAATTGTTTCACCACATGAAGACAAGAGCTCCCATCCTTGCAACTACCTTCCCTCAACAACCTCAAAGTAATGGCCACTCCATCTGAAAGCTTTGCCTTGTAAAGAGTCCCATAATTCGTCTTCTCCAAAACTTGTCCTGTGGCATTCAACACATCCTCCAACGTCAAATGCTCACCGCCCTGAAACAAAATAAGCCTCCCTTGATCACCACCCCCACCGCCGCCACTTTCCTCATCTTCTTCTTCCTCCAACTCATCTTCACTCTCTTCCCTGCTGTTTTTCTTCTTGTTTTGCACATATCCAATACACAATGAAGCCAAAACCACAGTTGCCGTCATCAAACCGATAACAATGCCGGCAATTGCCCCGGGACTCAACCCAGAGCTTCCACTGCAACTTTTCAAAGGTGCCCCACAAAGTCCAGGGTTGTTACCCTCAAAGGCCTCCACACCAAACTTTGATCCACCAAAAACAGGCAACACCCCACTAAAATTATTATGTGAAAGGTTCAATTTTTCGAGGTTTAACTGCGCTAAACCCTCAGGAATCGGACCCGAAAACATGTTACTCCCAAGATCAAGCTCTTTAAGCCCACCAAACTGGGTTACAAATTCTGGGAAATTCCCAGAAAACTTGTTCCCACCAAAATCAAGAAACTGAAAATTCTTGCAGCTAGAGTTTCGCAATGCGGGTTCAGGAACCGACCCGGATAGCGAATTCGCATGAACCCGAAGCGAAACCAGATTGTCACACAAGTTCCAAATCGAAGGTGGCAAAACCCCATTCAACAAATTTCCTCCCAAATCAATGTCAGAGAGGGAAGAGCTGTACCCAAGCTCCAATGGGACGGTCCCACTGAGGAAATTGATGTTAAGGTACAAACTTTGGAGCATGGAGAACTCCCCCAGCTCTCTGGGGAGCGAACCAGAGAGATTGGCGGATGGGAGCTGAAGGGAGAAAAGGTGGAGAGATGGGTCTCTGGAGAGAGACAAATTGGTCCATTGGGGGGAGGATAGGTCGGTGCAGAGCAAAAGAGAGCCGTTGGAGAAAACCCATTTGAGTCCCCTCCATTGGCAGAGAGGCACAGAGGAGTTCCAGGAAGATAAGAGCAAGTTCTGAGAGTTACCTTGCAGTGAAGCTTTGATTTTTCCCAGGAGAAGCTCGACATCTGCAGAAACAGACTCAGTGGGGGTGCTGTTTAAGGGTAGGAGGAAGCAGAGGAGGAAAATGTAGAGAGAGAAACGTTTCGAAACCTCCATGGAAGAAGGTGAGGATTTAGAGAGAGAGAGGGGGGGGAAAGAGGAAAGGTGGTATTGTAGGTGGTGGGCAATTCAAAGAAGCTCTCTTTTTTTGGAAAAGCTGACAACAGTGTTGACTATGAGTGATCTCCTACTCTATTATGTATAGGGGCCTTTGATTTGATATCACGTCCGTACTATGTCAATTATCCACCGTTGGATTGGTGCATAAAGTTTCAATTTTTAGCGGGTTAATTTTGTGATTGGGCCCCAATACTTTTGAGGTTTTTGTCACTTTGATCCTTCATATTTTTTTGTTCTCAAATTGGTCCTAGACTTTTGTATGTTTGTTCTTTTTTTTGACAATGACATGGTATAACATTTATAACAAAATAATAGCGTTTCTTAACTGTTTGATTTGTTACAATATTATAGAATCCTCTTGCATTATTGTCCATAATGAGTACTGCACTTTCACTGAGATTTGCATATTTAATACGATGCGTTTAATACAGACAAAAATGTGACTTTCGTTATAAAAAGTTTAGATAAGAAGATCTGATCATTCTTGAGGTGCAATTAATCTCCAATGCAAAGACTCAAATTCTAGACTAGGTGGATTTATATATTTTGATCTTCTTTAATGCAAAGAGTTTTAAGAATTAAGCCTTTGTATTGGAGGAGAAAACATTGAACTCAAAACCCATATTTGAGTTTTAACAATTTGGTTATGTGCATTGGAGATGACTAGACTCAAATATTTTTTTTTAATAACAATTTTTCTGATTGGCGTGGGATCCTCATTGGACTCAAATCTCATATCGAAATCCATATTTGTGTATTGACTTCGTTGGAGACTTATATATGAGTTTTAAGTCTCCGGTGCATTGGAGAACCTTAGACTCATATATAAGATTTGAGTCCAAATTTGTAGGTGCAATGGAGATGCTCTTGAAAATATCCATTTACTTTGACAAAATGTCCTCTAGCTACTGACATGTGACCAGTTATGCCCGTGTGTAGTAATACAACAGACCAAACTAAACTAAACCAAACCAAAACAATGGATTTGGTTCTTAGTTTTTTATTAATGGGTGTTAAACAATAATATCTACACATCTATTTTTACATGTGTCTAAATTTAATGCTACGTTGATTTGTTGTTGATCCAAACATAGTTTCTTGTTGACATATTCGGCCGTGGTTGGTTCCAACCAAAAAAGCAACTATTTTTTTTTAAGGTAATAAGAATTTATTAAGAAACTATCAAGGACATACATGGTACATGGGCCATGCATCTCGAACGTAACCAATATGTCACACATGCTAAAACAACTCTACACAAATTCACAATTACAAACTCATCATAAAACCCTAAAATTCCCCAACCACCATGAAGAGTCATATCTAACCAAAAAAAAAGATAACAACATTTCGAGTTGTAGAACCACCGCAGCAGCATCACGAGGAAAATGTTGCACCACCTCTGATGGTCTTGCAATTGTCAGTAAAGAAACACTACAACAAATGTCGACTTTCCTCCTTATAGTCCTTTCCCACGCACAAAAACCAAAACCAAAACAAAAACCAACCTTTGCTCTAAACAATAGCCACTGCTTAAAGATCTGAGTTTGATCCGTAAGTCATAACCATCACAAAAGCTCTTTTCAACATAGTGTCACGAAAACCCTTTTTGCCACATGAAAAGAGTGACCACAGCCAGAAAAGAGACACAAAAAAAACAGAAAAGGAAATAGAAGAAAGAGATCAAGAGAGATTGTCGCCGACCGTAAGGCCAACGACCATGGTCATCAACTAGGGGATTTTTCGTTTAGGTAGCGGCCAAAGTTTTGATTACAAAATTCATAAAAGACCAACTAAACTTAGTATTGTCTACCGTTAGGCCAGTCAAAATATTTTTATAAAAGTTATAACAACATTCTTTTTATCTTTTTGTACATTCATATTTAATTAAGTTCGTTATTACTTATGTTACTATATTGTCCTCATTTAACACAATTTAGAAGTGAATAAGAAAGTGAAAAAAGAAAAAAAAAATGAAAGGCCAAAGTGAAACTGACACTAAAGTTGAAGGACCAAAATTAACTAACTTTCACCAGAAACTCATTCAGTCTGATAGTAGCACGACAAACAGAACACTCCTCAGTCCTCACTCTGTTCAATAAATTATTGGGGTTCGCTTTTTGATGTTTAATTTGTGTTCTGCGCGGTGCACGCCCACCTTTGGAATTGGATTTAATTTAAACTCATTGGGTTGCACCAACTGTTGCTTTTAAAGGCACAGGTAGGTGCAGGTGTACTAAAGTTACTGTGGCCCTTAACCTAGAGACGTACACGTGTCTATGTATTTGATTTTTACTGGGACTTGGATTTTCTGCCCTTTCAATTCGGTGCCCTCTCCGTGCCCTCCTATTTGGGTGGTCACGGTTAAGCCACGTCAATATTTTATATTTCTATTTTTTTTTATCTTATTATTTTTATAAAAAATAATATAAAATGTTAGCATGAATTAACCGTGACCACACAAAACAGGAGGGCACAGAAAGAGCACCAAAATGGGAGGGCAGAGAATCTAAGTCCTTTTTACTGACCGAAAGGTTGGAGATCGAGAGTGAGTGTCGGTTTTGATGGTGTTCCACACGCCGCATCCTGTGGGTCCGCATGCTTGTGGTTGACAGGTTGTGAGTCAGATTTTACAAAGCAAAAGTTTACAAGTGGAAGATAAAAGCATGGAGTTGGATAAAGAGGGTGTTAAAGGTGATGCTCGCATGTGGTGAGTTCCACCATTCCATCATGTGGGTCACAATTTAGTATTGATTTTTTTACATATGAGGAGTCATTTGTATTTCTAGATTATGTCAAATGGTTAAGACTATAAATGAGCTCTTGCACTCGAATTTGAAGTTCTCGTATATTAGAGTAATTTAGTCTAGCTATTAGAACTTGTCAAAAACAAAAGAGAAATGACTCTGCGAACCAATATTCATTTATGGTCATTAGGTTTTTTATTTTCTTAAATAAATTAAAAGACGAAAATAAACATATGTGTGTGTAAGATGAGAAAAATGGTGTGTGAGAACTATTTCTCACATAAAAAACATGTCACAGTTTGATATCTTTGAAGAATTTTTCCCAGTTAACGAGTTATTTTTTTCCGCAAGTTAGAATATAATTTATATGTAGAGAGAAATTTTTTTTTATTATTTTTTTTATTTTTTAACGGAGCCAAATAGGCCTTTTAGAATATATAGTTGAATATACTAGGTTGAAGGTTTCATTTGATAAAAAATCATATACAGGAGGAATGCTAGCTATTTTTTTTATTTACCTTCTCATTTGCAGCTTTTTCGTTCATCTTTTGACATGTGGAATACACTTACATGTTAAACTAGAAAGTTAATGTTATGAAATTGTGCATTTTTACTTACATTCTCAAGTAGTAGTATTGCTCACCACCCAATTTATTATTATTGAATAAGTTTAAATTTTGAAATTTGTGACTACCCACTACGCAAATCTCGAAATTTAAACTCATAAAACGATAATAAATATAGTGGTGAGCATCATCATCGCTTGAGAGTGGTGGGCAAATATATTCCCTTTCTTTATTAGACATGAAGTGGAAGTTAATTCCATACATCCAATGACGCTCTATGAATCATGCAGCCAACCCTACTTAGTGGGATAAAATTTCATTGTTAGTGGTGTTGCTGTTGTTATTAGACATGAAGTGGAAATTAATTTCAAGAAATAATGTTCAAATTAATGACTAGGGAAATAAAGATTTCATGGGATTGATTTCTGTTCATACTCACGCGTCACGCCAGCAATCTGAAATTGATTGTTCCCTTGGTTGCATGTTTTTCATCATCAATCCCTCGTCTAATTGGACGAATCTCTCTTTTTGTTTTAAGATAATTAATCAAGTTCATCAGCAGCTGTTTGTTAAGCATGGTGGTAACACACTGATTGCTTCTTTTGGTTTTCCTCTTTAGGTTTGAAGTAACTTTTAATTTTGGTCACGAGGTTTTAATTTTTTTTTATAGGCTTAAAGGTTAAAATGATCTCTGTGATTTTCTCTATCTTTGGCCAAATTGGTCTATGTGTTTACATCTATTAGCTAATTCAAGACAATCCATTAAAAGATCATTAAAATTGACATGTGTTAGGCACGTGAGAGGACAAAAGTGTAATTTACGTACACCCACTAAATAGATACGATGTATTCTATAGAAATTGACGCTTCGTTCAACTCACTTCAGTATTATGCAATTTAGGACATGTCAATTTCAATTGTCTTTTAACAGATTGTCTTGAATTGGCTAACAGATGTAAACATAAGGACCAATTTGGCCAAATTGAAAACACAATGACTAAATTGGTCGATACAATAAAACACAAAGACCATTTTGACGTTTAAGCATTTTTTATATTACACCCTGAAGTTAGTTTACACCATCTATCTATTTAAATGTTTAATACTCCATTAAATTGAAATTTTTTTTTCAACATGATGCAAAATGTATCTGACACGTTTATTCATATAAGAATTACATGCTTATTATGTCATCAATTTAATAAATGATTAAACAATCAATCCTACCAAAAATATAAATTAATACAATTTTAATACATGCCGTAAAACGAGAAAAATTGAAACTTCATGGCTTTTTAAAAAAGCCCCCCCAAACCTCAAGGATGCAAAATGTAATTGGCCTCCCCAAAGTACATAAATCATGCATTCCTCCAATTTAAATTTTAAATGTTGACTATTCATAAGTAGATCCAGATGATTACCATGATCTTTCTTGTTTCCCCCAATTTGAATTGCTTAATCATTCTGTTTAATACCTTTGGCTTTTGGCTGGAAGTCAAAGTGCTTATGAAAAAAAGCCTTTTTGGTCAATGGATGCATGCGATGCTACTTACCTCAAGATTTTGGGTTTGTTACCTTCATGTTGATATGTCTAGCTCTTGAAGCAAAAGTGTTAAAAGTTAAGGCAGCAGGAAAATTATCACACACTCTTCCTCTTCTTCCTTTTAATTTTCTTTTGTTGGAAATGAGTGCATGATAACTATTTTGAAGTGCAAATAGCAGCTCCTGCTCCCGACAATGAGTACGCACGTAGACTTCTTAAACGATGTCATACATAACAATATTGTACATTCATCACATAACACAATGGTTAACTTAGGAGAAGACTCTGAATACAATTGAATTGATAATGGAGGCATTTACCAGTAATCCTTGCAAGAGCATAAACCATTTTCAAAGTGGTGGAAGCGCTTGCGATCCCTGACAACAATCTTGCGTTTATAAATTTTCGAGATCAACTTTATCGAAGAGTGACAATCTTCACATATGCGTAGATTCTTAACAATTCGAAGCGTGGTTTGAGCGGCTGTACTGATTAAGCCAAAGGCAGTTGCAATCTTTTCGCTGTGATAACGTAAAGCACTTTGTTTTTCTTCTTCATCCATGTTGAGCAACACTTGTGTGGTGTTAGGCCTATGACCTTCCAAGCTCAGTTTTTCGGAAATTTCCTCCAACATTGAATGGATTTCTCCGGCTCTAGGATGAGATTCGTCTTCCACCACAAACTCGTGAATTGCTCCATCAAGCTCAATCGAACTACCTCCCGGGTCTTTCCTAATGTCCATATCTTTCATCCGCAATCTCACCTTTGCTACTTCCTCCCAATTTCCCAGAGAAGCATACATGTTCGAGAGAGCAATGTAGGATCCACTATCACGAGGAGCCAAGTCCATTAAAATCTCTGCCACACGTTTACCCATATCGATGTTCCCTTGCATCTTGCAAGCACCGAGTAGCGCCTTCCATGTAACATCATCTGGCTGAATTGGCATGTTCAGTATAAGCTCTTCGGTTTCTTCTAACAATCCGGCACGACCTAATAAATCAACCATACAACCATAATGCTCGATTCTAGGTTCTAAGCCGACTACATTAACCATATGGTTGAAGAATGATCTCCCCTTCTCCACCAAACCGGCATGGCTACAAGCACTCAAGATACCAATGTATGTTACATCACTAGGCACCACACCAGCTCGTTCCATCTTCGAAAAATAATCTAGTGCATCCTCAACACGACCGTGCATAGCAAGTCCACTAATTATGGCATTCCAAGTTATCACATTCCTTTTAGGCAGTTGCTCAAAAACTACGAGTGCCTTCTCAAAGCTCCCACACTTACTGTACATATCCACCAAAGCAGAACCAAGCACATCATCAATCCCGATTCCATTCTTGTTGGCATACAAATGTATCCACTTCCCTAGTTCAAGTGCACCAAGCCGTGATATCGCTGGCAAGACACTAACCAAAGTCACATAATTTGGACACACATTCCCAATCTGCATATCCCGGAACATTTCCACAGCCTCCTTAAAAAACCCGTTTTGCGCGTACCCGGATATCATCGCATTCCAGGACACCACACTTCTGTGAGGCATTTTATCAAACAGCTCCCTTGCAGCTCTAAAATCCCCAACTCTCACGTACCCATCAACAATCACATTCCACAAAACCACATTGCCCTCTTGCTTCCTTCCATTCAAAACACCAAAATCCCCAACACTCCTAGAAAACAACAAATTTGCATCCTCCATAACCTCACACATTACATACATCCTCACCAGATTGCTCACAACAAACCCATCACTTTCCAATCCAAACTTCACAGCCATGCCATGAACACACTTACCCACCTCAAGATTCCCCATTTTTGCACAGGCTTTCAGCACTGAAGGGAAGGTGAACTTATTGGGTCCCACAGAACCATCAGCAACCATTTGAGAAAAGAAGAAGAGGGCATCGAGCGAGTGGTCGTTAACAGAGCTCTCTGCGAGAGCTCTGATGATTGTGTTCCAGGAAAAGTAATTGGGTTTCTCCATCTGGGTGAAAACAGAACGGGCGCATTGGATACTGCGGTGGGTCGAGAGGGCGTAGAAGCGGAGGATTTCGGCGGCGGCGAGGGGGTCGTGGATTTGGCGGGTTTTGATAAAGTGGGCGTGGACTTGGCGCAGGTCTCTGATGGTTTTGCATGATGTGATTTGTGGGAAGAGAGAAGATGGGTGAGAGGACGGTGGAGTTGTGGGGTTGCAGACAGTGGAGGTCATGGCGGAGCTGGGAATGTTTGGTGAAGGGGAAAGAGTTTGAGCTCTCAGCTCTGTGGGATTTGGATAACACAGTATCTTCATGAAGCTTACCAAGTTTAAGAATATGCTTTAAGCTAGAAATTATTTAGCGGTTAGTGATATCCACGCTCTTATATTTATTTATTACATATTCATTTTAATTATTAGCCATTGATCTAATTCAATTTATTCAATCTGACAGCTGAAAATTATGATGGATGTGTGAAAAATAAAAATAAGATCAGTTTGATAAAAAAGGCAGAAGCATAGTGGTTTGGGATCCGAGGTCTTTGCGAAGCGGCGATAGGTGTGAGTACTAGGGTTTTGCAAGGAGGAAGGGGGAGGGTAAGGAATATTGGTACATATAATTGGCATTCGGTGAAAATAGAAGGTGGGGATTTGGAAAGAGATTGGGGTGACAAATTTGGGGTTAGTAGGAAAAGATATTATGAAAGGGAGGCCATGATTTAAGGACATACGTGGTTTGAATAAGATGATGAATGTCCAAGTAAGGCTGGGCACGGGCGGGGTCAGGATGGGTACAACAAATTTTAATAGGGGTGTGCTATCCACACACCCTTTTTTACTTCTCACACACCCCTTGTTAATTTATGTCCGTTGATCTTCTTCAATTCATCCGATCCGACGACCGAAAACTAAAAATGTGTAGGAGAAGTAAAAAGGGGTGTGTGGATATTACACCCCTTTTAATAAAGGAACCGGACCTAACCCGGCCCATTTCAGGTTCGGGCCAGGTCCTCTCTTTTTTTCCTTCTTTTTTTTTTGGAAAAAAAAAACGAAATTTTTACAGCAGCAAAGATTCACATAATACAGATTTTGCAGTTTTACAACACATCCAAACATAACAAAGTCCAACATTCAAGTCCATAGATTAACATTACATCCAAAATAACAGCATTACATTGTCCAACATCGTTTGATACATTAAATCCGAGACATTCAAAATAACATCCGAGACATCTAAAGATCAAATCAACTTACAAAATATCCGAGAGTCCGAGACATCCAAATTCCGAAGTCCAAAATCAAATAATCCAAAATAACATAAACATGACATCCGCAATAAATTGCAAATTAGCATCCGAAATCACATCCAACGTCCAAGTTCCAACAACATTCCTCATTGAATCTGTAAGGAAAAATAAAATATAAACATGATATTTTTAACGTCCTCATATCATCCTCATTGAATTATTGAACTTTAAAGTTTATTCATTTGAGTTTAAAATATTACCACAATTCATTTTCCTTTATTCGTTCGAGTTGTTTGAGGAGCTTCAATTTCAGGAACACTTGGTGAGAGAGTTGAACTTGTAGATATAGTATTTGTTTTTCTTCTTTTATATTCTACAACAAAGAACAAAATAAGCACGTTAATTGTAAATGAATAGAAGACAACAATTAATATAAACCAAACTATACAAAACAAAATAATTACCTTCTTCACACTCTTGATAAAATTCAAGCTCGACCGGACTTGCTTCATACTCAATGTTGCTAATTTGTTCACTTCTTAACCAGTTTTGGAGGCATATCAATGACTCCACTGTTTGAGGAATGAGAAATTATCTAAAATGATCAATTACTCTCTTTCCTGCACTAAATGCACTCTCACTAGTAACTGTTGACATTTGAATTGGCAACACATCCTTTGCTATCAAAGCAAGTGTGGGATATGTGCTCCTCCCTTTCAATTTCCACCATTTCAAAACGTCAAATGGTTGACCATGTGGTACTTTCTCTAGCGTGTCAAGGAGAGACCAATCCACCTTATGTGCAAGCGCAATATCCTCGGTGTCTTCTAGTTTCTTCTTCCAAACATTCATCATTTGACTAAATATCATTGGATTTTCTGTTGGTACACTAGAATGTGATTGTTTTACCCTTGAAAAAGTAGTGTTAACAACTAAATCTTATTTACCCTTTTGTTGTGTTTGTGAACCAAAAGCTTGTTGAGCATATTCATCACACATTGCCTTCAACAATGTCTTCACTTCATTTCTTTTCTGTTGAATCTCTTATTCAAGAAGCTGTAATTGCTTTTTACACAAGTGTATGTAGTGCCTCAATTTGAACCTTGGGTCTAAGACAAGGGTAACTACAAATATTTGATTAAGGGACTCAATTGAACCAAAATATTTTCGATATTTGGCTCTCATCGTCATTGCCATATCACATAGCACCAACTGCATAGTTCATCCAGTTTGCATATATTCAGGCAAAATAAACTTTTCAATCTTGTTCTCCATAGCAATGACATCATGAACAGTTGTATTAGATGTGAGATACTTACTTGCACTAACTTTCAAAGTTACAAGATAGAAGACTTTCAAAAATTCCACAAACACTTATACACCATCCCAATCTTCCTCCTCAGGTGGTCTAACCTTACTTTTACTCGCCACTTCTTCTCCTTCATCATTAAGTACTTTGTCACTGAAATAGCTCGAGTATATATTGGCTTCATCATCTTCGTACATCCTTTCAAATGTCTTTTTAAACTTTAAGCAAAATTCTAGCATCATGTATATGCTATTCCACCTAATAGGCACATCCATAACAACTAGACCCCACTATCCAACTTCTCATTCTCCACACATTTCTTGAAATAACTAAGCCTTCGGGGACTTGATTTCACAAACCGCACAACATTTCTAAGAGCATCCACACTTGTATCTAATCTTTTCAACCTATCTTTCACTACCAAGTTGACAATTTGAGCTAAGCACCTCACATATATAAACTTGCCATTCATAATAATTTTACTATTATTACGAACAACATACTCCATTGCCACCTTATTAGCTGATGCGTTGTCAACTGAGATACACATCACCTTTTCAATCTCCCACTCAAACAAACATTCCTTAATCAACTTCCCTATTTCTTTGCCTTCATGATGAAATCAAACAAAAGTTTAGAATCCTTTTGTGCATATTCCATTCATCATCCACAAAATGAACGGTTAGCACAATGTAGTTCAAATTTTTTACACTTGTCCATGTATCAGTAATCAATCTAACTCACACTTGTCCATGTATCAGTAATCAATCTAACTCTATGCTTGTGTATCTTCTTTTTTAACTGATCTTTCATGGTCTCATACATATTGAATAACTACCTCATAATAGTTCTTCGAGATGGAACATGTAATCTAGGTTGAACTTTGCACATCATCTGCCTAAACCCCCCACTTTCCACAACACTAAGAGGTACCTCATCGATCACAATATACTTAACAATACCTTCCACACTTTCTTCTTGGCTCCACCTTTTAGCAACAAGCATGCTTTTAACGTTCCTAGAAGGTCCAAACTGCCTAGAACCTTTTGCAACTCATCAGTTGGTTTATACATCTTACAATGTTTATTGATATGTTTGATGTAAGTACTAGTTCCACCCCACTAGTATCACATGCAAAAAAGGTGTTACAATGGTTACACTTAGCCCTCAATGCTTGTACCTCCACCATCTTTTTCTTTCCATCATTTTCTACTTCTTGTAGTTCCAAGATGATAGATTTACTGACATGATCACAAACCTAATATCTCTCAGAAGAAGATTTCTTTAGTGAAGTTATTATAGTTGGTTGTTTTGTCTTTGGAATAGTTGGTGCTTTTCTTTTTTTGAAGGATGAGGGTTTTGAGGGAGGCATTGATGATTTTGACTATTCGGGTTGTGTTGGTTATGGAGTATGTTTATACCATACTTAGGGCCTCCGTATTTAGACCTCGTATAAATACTCGGGGGACTTAAATGTAATTATGTAATAAATGAAGGGGCAAATATGTAATAAGTGAAGAGCCCTTATTCTATAAAAGGACCCCTCACTCTCCTCATGAAGGGAGGCCAATTCCTAGGCCATGAGGATCCTCACACTCTATCCCTCACAATCCTCTCATAAATACAATATCAGTGTGGACGTAGCCTAAACATTGGGGTGAACCACGATATATCTTGTGTTATTTACATTTCTTGCAGATTCACAGTTGGATTTACTTTGTTCCAAGACCCCTCCGGTTTTGTGCATCAACATTTGGCACCGTCAGTGGGAATCGAGACAAAAAACTATGTTGGTTCTCTTTCATTTTTTCACCTCCACCGTGAATCTGCAAAATCTGCAAAAACCCAACAACCAAAAGCTTTCCCGGAAAAATCCAGAAACAGAAAAGATCTAAATCTCTCTCTCTCTTCTTCTTTTTCTCTCTTTCTCTCACTCTCCTTTCTCTTTGATAGATATCGCATCCGTCAGGTGTCATCACCTCTCTCTCTCCAAATTCCAAGCCCTGATTTAATTTCCAAAAATTTTGGTAATTTATGTGTATTTTTCAAATGAAGAGATGGTTGTTTCGATGGTCTCAGCCGTGAGTGGCGGTACTGCTTCACCTCTGAGACCAAGCATTTCATGAAAGCCCGGCTCGCCAGCCGCCTCGCGCGCTCTATGGAAGCTGAAAACGACTGCGTTTGGAAAAACCTAGAAAGCAGAAAATCCGGTAGCCGTGAGAGTCGTTTGCCGGTACTTCACCGTCATCACCGCCGTCAGCTGTACAGGGCTCCTTCCCTCATCTCCCATGGATTCAAACCAGCGGAGACCAGGAATTCCACCAAATCGCCATCAGCCAGCGAGGGAGAGTTTTGGTGTTTTCTGCTTCAGTGGATCCAATTCAAGCAAAAAGAAGAATGTTTAAAAGCAGAATTGAACGGTGCTGTTTCACAAGTGAGGAAGAGGAAAGATAACCAAGAGAATTGAACGGTGCCGTTTCGCAAGCCATCTTCTTCCACGAGAAAAAAAAGCTTTGTCCCAAAACCTGCAACTTTCTCCGGAGCTTTCAAGACCCACACGGACTCCAACCTGTCCAAATTCCTGAACCATCACAGTACAAAAGTAGATCTGTTCGATCATGACCCAACACAACAGCGGATCCGTTCGATTGGGACCTAACTCCGGTCAGATTTATAAGAAATCCTCAGGCCCCTTGACTCCACATGCTCTTCGCCTTTCCAGAGAAACCCCTCGGGCTATACGACCGATCGTTTGATGAGAACTCGCGTGGTGTCGGCTTCGTCGCCAAACTGTCTGGAGAGGTCTGCTGCAAAACGATTGCCGGAAAGGGTCAACTGCAAAACAAAAGATCTGCTTGTTCTACCCCAACTGTAACTGTACAGACCTATCGTTGGTCTCAGTTCTACTCCAATTTTCATTAGAGGTCATCCTTATTGCTAAGGGATTTCAGTACTCTGGACATTAAGGATGATGAGAAGCCAAAGCGTGGAAAGAAGAAATCAGGTGCTGTTGAAGAAAGGCACAGAACGCTGGGTATCATCTTTCTTTTGCGTTTGCTCCACAGAAACCTTCATAGTTAGGAATTAGTACCAGTACATTTTGCACTTGGCCCATTTTTCTGTTGTGTGTTTTGGTCCCCTCTGTAATTTAGGGTGTGTTGTGCAAATGGCCCATTTTTCTGTTCTGTTCTTCGGCATGGACCAGCATCACCGGGAGGCCGACTCCCACTCTTCCAAATCCCAATTCCAGAAATTCCTCCACCGACCCAGAAGCTTCCGATGCATCACACCACCATGTCCAAGATCAACCCCGAGGTCTTCAAGTCCGTCCCCCAAAGACGACACCCGTAGAGATGTGGAGCTACCTCTGGATTCCTTTCCTAATTTCCCTGTCCAAGTAGCTGTCACTTTAGAGAAAATGAATACAGAAAGCAAAGCAAAAGCGGAGATAAGATTCTTTTCTTATTATTAAATCTATTATCATTCCTTGTCTGCCATATTCATCAAGGTTAAGAAACAGAAAGAAAATCAGAAAGAAAAGCAAGAAAAGCAAGTGGGTGGTGTCAAGGCTGTCCAGGCAGCTGTTATGTTTTACAGGAGAACATGCAGGAAATGGAAAAGAGAAACTAAAAGCAAAAGCAAAAGCAGAAAGCAAAAGAAGATAAAAGAAGCTGACATAATTGCGGTGCTGATGGCATGCAGAAAAGGGAATTATGGGCGTGACCCATTGAGCAGAGGGTCAGATTTATTTTTGAATGATGTAATTTATTTTTCTTATCTTTCGAAAACATTTGTATAAACCCCATAAGAGGGTAAAAAAAAAAAAAAAACGGCAAGCCCAAAATAATGGGCTGGAATGTTATGTGGAAGGCGAATACCCATATGCCTAAAAGAGCCAGACCCTCTATTATCACAAACCAGGTGATCAAAAGTACGTCTAGTACTACAAAAAATTATTCGGCACCCTGCCACTATTATCACCAACCAGGTGATCAAAAGTATGCCCAGTACTCCAAATTTATTCGGCACCCTGCCGCTATTATCACTAACCAGGTGATCAAAAGTACGCCCAGTACTTCAAAATTATTCGGCACCCTGCCGCTATTATCACCAACCAGGTGATCAAAAGTACATTCAGTACTTCAAAATCATACATGAGCATTACTCATGTCAATCATACATAAACATTCATGAGCATCACTCATGTCAATCATACATAAACATTCATGGCCATCATTCATGTCAACATTCATGAGCATCACTCATGTCAACATTCATGAGCATCACTCATGTCAACATCCATAAGCATTACTCATGTCAATCAACATAAACATTCATGAGCATCACTTATGTCAATCAGCTTCAAAAGCTTCATTTACAGAGCTCTAGCTTCAAAAAGCTTCATTTACAAAGTTCCAGCTTTCAAAGCTTCATTTACAAAGTTCCAGCTTTCAAAGCTTCATTTACAAAAGCTCCAGCTTCAAAGCTTTACTTGCAAAGCTTCACCTACAAAACTTCAGTACAGGGTATACAAATATCGCCTCTGAACAAACCATCACTTCGGCCCATACAGGGATTCAATTTGAAGTCTTCAGCCAATAGACTCTATTGACCGAAGACTTAGGGGACTACATTATGTACCATATATTGGGCCTCATGAAAAATACTTAAGGGATTTAGCCCATTATTTATGTATTGAGAAGCGAGCCCTTATTCTATAAAAGGGACTCCCTCACTTTCATTAGAGAGCATCCATTATTCATGTACCTATGAGCGATCCCTTATTTTATAAAAGGGACTCCCTCACTTTCATTAGAGAGCATCGCCGCCAGCTGAGAAACCGCCTCGCCGCGAACATCACTCCTAACCCATTATTCATGTACTGAGGAGTGAGCCCTTATTTTATAAAAGGGACTCCCTCACTTTCATTAGAGAGCATCGCTGCCAGCTGAGCAACCGCCTCGCAGCGAGCATTACTCTTAACCCATCACTTATTTATTGAGGAGTGAGCCTTTATTCTATAAAAGGGACTTCCTCACCATCATTAGAGAGCATCAACTCTAGCCCATCATTTATGTATTGAGGAGTGAGCCCTTATTCTATAAAAGGGACTCCCTCACCATTATTAGAGAGCATCGTCGCTTACTGAGCAACCACCTCGCCGCGAGCTTCAACTCTAGCCCATCATTTATGTATTGAGGAGCAAGCCTTTATTCTATAAAAGGGACTCCCTCACCTTCAATGCCACAAGCTGAGCCAACCAAGGCAACATAAGTCACAAACAGAGTAGCCTCGCAACATGTGCTATTTCTAGTTGAGCATCATTTCGGATTGGGCACCGCCTTATATAAAGTATTAGTTCTAGATGACATCTAGTTACTTCGGCCCACACATAGACTGAATTTCAAGTCTCCAGCTAAAAGACTCTCTTGACTGAAGAATTGGGGGACTACTGTTTATACCATACTTAGGGCCTCCGTATTTAGACCTTGTATAAATACTCAGGGGACTCATATGTAAATATGTAATAAATGAAGGGGAAAATATGTAATAAGTGAGGTTCCCTTATTCTATAAAAGGACCCCTCACTCTCCTCATGAAGGGAGGCCAATTCCTAGGCCATGAGGATCCTCACACTCTCCCCCTCACAATCTTCTCAGAAATACAATATTAGTGTAGACGTAGCCCAAACATTGGGGTGAACCACGATACATCTTGTGTTATTTACATTTCTTGCAGATTCACGGTCGGATTTACATTGTTCCAAGACCCCTCCGGTTTTGTGCATCAACAGAGTACATGCTGATGTAGCCGTAGATGATGGTACATTAGTACTAGGGGTACTTTGAGTTTGAGACATTATGTAGAAATCTGTAAAAATTAAATAATGGAAGTATATTCATTAATCAAATAAAGAGAGAAAAATGCACACCAATTTCATGAATTTACCACAAAATATTAATCATCCAAGAAGGAAACAAAGTAGAAATCTTGAGTGGTTATTTGTTATATCCAATCCATACCTGAATGACCAGAGACCAAAATGCGAGGGTTCACGGCTGTAAGCTGGTATACTTCAAATGCTCTTTATGTTTCAAGTGTATAAATAAGGCTGCAATGCATACTTTCTTCGTATTCTCACTGAAATAAGAGAATGACTTGAACTCAATGACAAGTACATCTTGGATTTAACAATCACAAAGTGTATTAATCAATAGCAAAAGAAAAGAATGTAAGAATAATAACTACATCACATAACAATTGTGTTGATGCACAAAATCAGTGAGGACTTTGGTACAACAGAAAGTGTTAAGTTTGTGACCTTCGCTAGATTGCTCCGGTCACTAATATGGATAAGTATGTAAATTGATAAAGATAGGGAAGCAAACACAAGATGTATGTGGTTCACCCAGATTAGCTACGTCCACGGAGTAGAGGAGTTCTCATTAATTGTGAATAGTTTACATAAGTACATAGGTTTAAGCTCTCATTTTGTGAGTACTAGTGAATGATTTAGTACAAATGACATTAGGAAATATTGTGAGAGAATGATCTCTATTTATAGAAGAGAGTTTCTAGTTTCATTCTGACATTGACACGTGTTGTGTTGTGATTAACTTCTGATGTCGACATGTGTCGCGCTGTGATTGGCCTTCTGGTTGGAGGGAAACTCTTTTGGGTCCTTGACGGTATAACATTGACCGGTGCTCAGTAGTTTCGGGATTGGTCAAGTATGGTACAAACAGTGCTCCCCTAAGTTCCCGAGTGAGGGAAACTCCTCGGTTGGGGACTTGCAAGATCCAAGCCATTGAGTAATCATGAAACTTCTAAGTACCGAAGTATGGTATCATTTTCACTTGCCTTATTTGTCTCATATGTAGATGTGGCATCTTCTCTGGAAGTACTTTTCCTCCATCCAAGGGTGGTATCTTTAACAGATGAAAATGCACAAGGTAATGTATCAATTTCACTTGAAGCTTACTTGTAGTTTCGGGATTGGTCAAGTGCGATACAAACCCTATAGTAGGAGTCCCCCAAGTCACCGAGCTAGGAGATTTTCCGAAGGAGGTAATATACAAGGTAAGCAATCAGACTTTTAAGCAAGCAACCTGGATCAGAGGTTCGACTTCGGCTTCCGGTTGATTGTTCTCCTTTTCCTTGTGTCGTAAATAGCAACAAGAATAAGGAGAAGCAAATGGAGAAGAGATGATATGAGATACTTTTGCTTTTGAAGAAGTAACTTTCCACAGGCTTATTCTTGAACTGGGCTGGAGGGTTTTCTGATTTCCTCCAGAGTATAAGGCTGACTCAAGAATTTGAGGGTCAAAACAAGTCCATCAAATCTAGAGTACGTTCGACCCTGATGATATGGGATACTTTTGCTGTTGACAAAGTAGTGGATGTATCGGCACGTGTTCTGTTATGCTTGTCTCCACATGCTTCCTTGTATCCTTCTCACTTGCTCTATCTGTTCCTCAAGCAGATGTGGTATCTTTTCTTGAAGCATAAGATGTTGAAGATGAGTACTCGAGAGCAATGCCAGGTAAGTAATCAGGCAAGGGGTTCCAGGCAGTCAGTTCCTGACTGGAAGCTTGATTCCAAGTGCTGACTGATTGCTCTCATTCTCCTTGTTTTGCAGGTAAGAACAAGGCCAAAGGAAAAGACAGGGAAAAAACATGATATGGGATACTCTTGCCTTTAACCCTGATGATATAAGATACTCTTGCTCTGGTGTGGCTTGTTTGCTGAGGTATTATCGGAAGGAAAAGAAGCTGAGTATTTCGAGAGACTCTGCTGAGAGTGCCCTCTCGGATGTGAAGAAAAGTTGAGCATTTTTATTATTTGCAGGTTTGCCTGGCTGTGGAGGATGAAGGTCGACATATATAGGAGTCTCCCTAACAACAAGTAGTAGTGTTATTCCTTTACCCTTATTGGTTATAGCAATGTAGTGGGAGCTGTAAGCTTCACATGTTTTAACTTTGTCAAAGCACTTTGAAAAAGTGGTCTGTGATATCTAGAAAGCTGATGTTACGTGTGAAGATTGCAAACAAGCTATATCCAAGGAAATCTGGCTCTCGAAGTTCGGAGAGTGGTCCCTCTTTGGTTTTCGAACAAGCAATCTTGTCGGGGATCTGGCTCTCGAGATTCAGAGAACGGTGCCTCTTCGATTTTTAAGAAAGCAATCCTGTTGGGAGTTTGACTTTTGAGATTCGAAGAACAGTGTCTCTTCGATTTTTGAGAAAGTAATCTTATTGGGAGTCTAGCTCTCGAGATTCGGAGGGTGGTGCCTCTTTGATTTTTTAGCACGTAATCCTGTAGGGAGTCTGGCTCTCGAGATTTGGAGAGCGGTGCTTCTTCGATTTTTGAGAAAGCAATCATGTTAGGAGTCTGACTCTTAAGATTCGGAGAGCAGTGTCTCTTCGATTTTTGAGAAAGTAATCATGTTGGGAGTCTAGCTCTCGAGATTCGGAGGGCAGTGCCTCTTCAATTTTTGAGCATGTAATCTTGTTGGGAGTCTGGCTCTCGAGATTCGGATAGCGGTGCCTCTTCGATTTTTGAGCAAGCAATCTTGTTGGGAGTGTTTTCTCGAATGTGAGTAAAGGTTGGGCATTTTTCCAGTCTGCCCTGCCACGGAGCACGGAGGTTGACACACATTGGGACTTTCTAGTTATCAAGCAGTGGTGTTGTTCCTTTACCCTTGTGGGTAATAGTAGAGTAGCTGGACCTTTAAAATTTATGTGTCTAAACTTTGTCAGAGATCTTTGGTAAAGTTATCTGTGGTACCCGATGAGCTGATGTTGCGTGTGGAAAGTGGTGCCTCTTCGGAATCCGGAGAGTGGTGCCTCTTCGATTTTTGAACCAACGACCCTGTTGCCCTTTCTTTTATAAGGGCACCAATTGTGTGCAAGAAGTACATTCAGAGAGTTATTGCTTGTAGGAATTTTCCCTTTACTTCAGAGATTTATTGCACCTCATTTCTCATTCATCATTTCTGAGAATGTCTGGCCCTTCTGATCGTCGTTTTGACTTGAACTTTGGTGAAGAGACAACCATGCCTTCTCAAGACAACATATGGCGCCCATCTTTCTTATCCCCTACTGGTCCTCTTACCGTTGGGGACTCTGTGATGAAGAATGATATGACCGCTGTGGTGGTGGCCAGGAACATTCTCACTCCCAAAGATAACAAACTACTTTCCAAACGGTCTGATGAGTTGGTTGTTAAGGATTCTCTGGCTTTCAGTGTTCAGTGTGCAGGTTCTGTGTCTAATATGGCCCAACGCCTATTTGCTCGAACCCGTCAAATTGAATCATTGGTGGTTGAAGTGATAAGTCTCAAACAAGAGATCAGAGGGCTTAAGCATGAGAATAAACAGTTGCACATGCTCGCACATGACTATGCTGCAGGAATCTGATGGTCAGATTTTACTTGATCATCAGAGGTTTGTGGGTTTGTTCCAAAGGCATTTATTGCTTTCCTCTTCTAGGGTTGTACCGCTTAATGAAGCTCCAAATGATCAACCTTTGGTGCCTCCTCCTTCTGGGGTTCTGCCTAGTACTGAGGCTCTGAATAATCACCCTCTGGTGCCTTCTCTTTCTGGGGCTCTGCCGACTGCTGAGACTTCTTCTGAGCAACCTTTGTGAATGCTCCCTCTTGTTTGTTTATTTTGATTCATGTATATGTACATATTTGTAACTTATCGGAGAAATCAATAAACAAGCTTTGCTTCATTTCTATGTATTGTGTTAAATACACCAAGGCCTTCTTCACTAAGTTCTTTGAGTTTTTCCTTTTGTTGAAGCTTGTATGTTGAAGCTTTGTGAGTGAAATATGTAGGTTCAGGTAGTGCTCCCTTAATTTCCCGAGTGAGGAAAACTTCTCGTTTGGAGACTTGAAAAATCTAAGTCACTGAGTGGTCGTGAGACTTTCGAATATCAAGGTGCAATAGCATATAGTAGGAGTCCCCCAAGTTTCCGGTCGAGGGAGTTGACGAATGAGGCATTTCTTGTCTAAGTGGTAGCCCAAAACTCCTTCTTCATATATATTTGTTATGAAAGTTGTTAGACCTAAAGAAGATGAGGTCTAGGCAAATTTTTTTTTTATTCAAAATTTTTTTTTCGATTTTTTTTTCTTTTTGAATTTCCGAGTTTTTGAATTTTTGAAAAATAATATATATATATATATATATATATATATATATTTTTTAAAGCTTTGTAGGTGAAACTTTGGTGTTGAAGCTTTGTAGGTGAAGCTTTGAGGTTGAAGCTTTGTTGGGTACCATGAATTGATTTTGCTTCACACTATCTTGATCAAGATAGTATGAAGCTTTTGTAGGTGAAGCTTTTGTGTTAAAGCTTTGTGGGTGAAGCTTTTGTGGTGGGTGAAGCTTTTGTTGGTGAAGCTTTTATGGGTGAAGCTTTTATGGGTGAAGCTTTTGTGGTGGGGGAAACTTTTGTGGGTAAAGCTTTTGTGGTGGAGGAAGTTTTTGTGGGTGAAGGTTTTGTTGGTGAAGCTTTTGTGGTGGAGGAAGTTTTTGTGGGTGAAGGTTTTGTTGGTGAAGCTTTTATGGGTGAAGCTTTTGTGGTGGGTGAAGCTTTTATGGGTGAAGCTTTTGTTGGTGAAGCTTTAATGGGTGAAGCTTTTGTAGGTGAAGCTATTGTGGGTGAAGCTATTGTGGGTGAAGCTTTTGTAGGTGAAACTTTGGAGTTGAAGCTTTGTAAGTGAAGCTTTGGAGTTGAAGCTTTGGAGTTCAAGCTTTTGTTGGGTACCATGAATTGATTTTGCTTCACACTATCTTGATCAAGATAGTGTGAAGCTTTTGAGAATTTGTAGTTGTCCTCCATTGATGAAGCTTTTGTTGGTGAAGCTTTTATGGGTGAAGCTTTTGTTGGTGAAGCTTTTATGGGTTGGGTACCATGAATTGATTTTGCTTCACACTATCTTGATCAAGATAGTGTAAAGCTTTTGAGAATTTATAGTTGTCCTTCATTGATGAAGCTTTGTTGAATTTCCCAATTTCTTTTTTTTTTTTTTTTTTTTTTGGGAAACTAGAAATTTGAAAATGTGGGAGAGACAACATATACAAATTTTGCTTCCACATTGTTGAGCAAGAAATTGTGATGCAAGCCGCACCTTGTAGTAGTCGAAGGTTTGGATGAACCATATAAATTGAATTTGCTTCGAACAGTCTTGAATTTGCTTTGAAGGTTTGAGAATTGTAGTTGCCCTCCATTGATAAAGCTCTTGTTGGCACCATAAATTGGTTTTGCTTCAAACTGTCTTGATCAAGAGTGTGTGAAGCTTTTGAGAATTGTGGTTGAACTTTTTTGATGAAGCTCTTGTTGGCACCATAAATTGGTTTTGCTTCACACTGTCTTGATCAAGAATGTGAAGCTTTCTACGAGTTGTAATGTTTGCATTGTTACAAAGAGGAAATGTCTAAAGCAGATGCAAGAAGGCTAAATAGCTTGATCTTCGTACGCCATGCACTGAAGTTGTTGTTGGCTTGCAATAAGACTTTGTTGGTGACTATAATTCTTGTTGGGTATAAGTGCTCCCCTAGTTGAGTTGTCAAGCTTGAGGGTTTTTGATTATTTATGAATGCTAAGAGTTCACATGTACAAGTTGTACCACTCGTCTTCTGGTAGGTGGAATGAATGGTGAGTTGCTTTCATCACTTGGCTGGTGGTACGAAGGTGAGTTTCTTCATCACCTTTCATCACATTTCATCACCTGGTTGGTGGCACGAAGATGAGTTCCTTATTCACCTGGTTGGTGGCATGAATGACAAGTTGCCAAATAATATTAGAGTATGGGTTGTACATTTCATCACCTGGTTGGTGGCATGAAGAAGAGTACGGGTTGTACATTTCATCACCTGGTTGGTGGCATGAAGATGAGTTCCTTCTTCACCTGGTTGGTGGCATGAGTGGCAAGTTGCCAAATGATATTAGAGTACTGGTTGTACATTTCATCACCTGGTTGGTGGCATGAAGGAGAGTATGGGTTGTACATTTCATTACCTGGTTGGTGGCATGAAGATGAGTTCCTTCTTCACCTGGTTGGTGGCATGAGTGGCAAGTTGCCAAATGATATTAGAGTACGGGTTGTATATTTCATCACCTGGTTGGTGGCATGAAGGAGAGTACGGGTTGTACCTTTCATCACCTGGTTGGTGGCATGAGTGGCAAGTTGCCAAATGATATTAGAGTATGGGTTGTACATTTCATCACCTAGTTGGTGGCATGAAGGAGAGTAAGGGTTGTACATTTCATCACCTGGTTGGTGGCATGAAGATGAGTTTCTTCTTCACATTTCATCACCTGGTTGGTGAGAATAAGGGCAAGGTGTCGAGGCACATTATAGTAAGTGTCGAAGACACAAAGTATGTTGAACCCTTTCGAAGCACAATTGGCTTATGTATGGCTGTGTTGTAATGATTGATGTTTATGTATGAATGTGTTGGAATGATTGATGTTTATGTATGAATGTGTTGGAATGTATGATGTTTATGTATGAATGTGTTGGAATGTATAATGTTTATGTTGATTGATATGAGTGATGCTTATAAATGTTTTGTTATGCATGAAGGGATCCATGCTTTTGATACGTGAACCATGTTGGTTGTAACACTTAGTATCACATACTTTGTGTCAAAGTACGCATGTTGAAGCTTTAAGTTGAAGTATAAGGGTAGATCAGCGTAGACCAAGTGTTCTAGTGCTAGGAACGTAAAAGACTCAGAAAAAGTTGTCTGAATTCCCTTTTCTTTAAATATTTGACGAATGGCTTGTGTGACAAAATATCTCAAGCGGTTGAAAGTCAAAACATTTGTAATGTGTATGCTTTCTTATAATAGCATTTCCTTTAGTACTTAGTCCTCAACTTTGAAAGAGTGAGGCTTGGCCCCATAGTTATAATAGTCGACAATACGTTCACCCCTGGTTGTCTTGATACAAACTTTTATCCCTCTTATTGTAATGGGCTTGCTGAGAGTAAAAATCCTTCCTCTTACCAAGAGACATATACGTTTGGTGACTTAACGAGTAGCTAAATGAGGCAGGAGATGATGCAATGGGTGTCTGAATGGCCAATATCTTCTCACTTGGTAGAGCTTGACTTCCACTTCCCATTTGTTGATAGGGGTTAACCATCCCTTGGTATGTCATTGCTTCGGCGGAGGCGTGGTTGTAAGCCTGTGCCATCAACTTAGAGTAAGTCTTCTAAGTGTTGGCATTGATCATGTACTTGAAGAAACAATCACGTAGGCATGCCGTGAAGGCCTTGATGGCGGTCTTGTCATTTGCCTCAGCGTAGCGAGAATACTCATGGCTGAAGCCACCGGCATACTCTCGTAGTGACTCGTCTGACTTCTGGCGAATAGTGTACAAGTCATCTGTAGAATGCAAGTTATCGGTCTGGAAGATATGTTGAGAGACAAACAGTTTCCTCAATTCCTCAAATGAGTCTATTGTCTCAGGTGGAATACGACAATACTAATTTAGAGCTCCGACAAAGAGGGTGGAAGGGAAGAGAAGACATCGCTCTTCGTTGGTGTGCATCCGATATGCCATGGTGGACTTAAAGAGGTTAAGGTGTTCAATTGGGTCATCCATTCCAGTATAGAGTTATAAACCAAGCTTTTGTTTTGTCTTCACTTTAAGGGGTGTGTCGAGGATCCTTTTTGTGAGAGGGCCAGGCCTGGGTTAGTTCCAGTCAGGTATCTCGGCCTGACGCTCGGCCTTCAACTTGTTTACTTCCTCAAAGAGCTGTAGGACAAGGGGGTCCTGAGTGGAGTCATGTACCACTGGAATTTTCTTTCGTAAGTCTCCATCGCCTCTTGGAAGTAGGAAAGTTTGAGCAAGGGCGTGTGGTTTTTTCTTGGACTCGCCGTACAGACTTCTAGGGCGAGTCTGTCGGAATACCTCAGAGTCCCCCGTACCTTCATGTTCCTCTGAGACCTGTTGTTCCTTCCCTAGATTGGCAGCTGGCCTGGGTCGTGGGAGGGGACCGAGTTTTTCAGAAACTCTTGGGTCATTGATCTTCAAGCATATGTGGAGGGGATTCTCTCGACGTTGCTTTAGGAAGTTTCGATAGTCACGATAAACGGCTTTCGATCCTTCCAACCCTTCTGCAATGAGGTGTTTTCCTCCACTTCTTCTACTTCGGGTCGAAGCATCTGGGTTGAGAGAATTCTCATGTTGATTAATGTTTTGATGATTAGCTTGCTCTTCATCAAGGATACCCTTGTCGAATGGAGGTGACCCTCCGTGTTGGGGGGCATCCAGATGATGGTTGATGTCCACAGGGGCAACGAGCTCGCATGTTTGAGTACGCCTAGTTTTGTGGAGAGTTTCAAAGAGCTTCTCATACTGCTCCTAGAGGACCTCATTCTTCATTGCTATCTTGTTGTTCTGAGCTTCTAGCTCATCGACTTTAGCTTGAAGAGCAACCCTCTTTCCTTCATTCTTTCGTTGTTTCGCACTAGGTGCAAAAGGGTGTCATTCTGTGTGCTGTGGCTTCCTTCGCTCATGATGTTAGAGAAGGATGCATGGTCAAAAGAGAGTGTACGAATGGTGGAAACCAGCTTGGCAAAGCTGAAGAGAGTGGGAATAAGTGTCGTTCCCACAGACGGCGCCAAATGTTGATGCACAAAATCAGTGAGGACTTTGGTACAACAGAAAGTGTTAAGTTTGTGACCTTCGCTAGATTGCTCCGGTCACTAATATGGATAAGTATGTAAATGGATAAAGATAGGGAAGCAAACACAAGATGTACGTGGTTCACCCAGATTGGCTACGTCCACGAAGTAGAGGAGTTCTCATTAATTGTAAAAGGTTTACACAAGTACATAGGTTCAAGCTCTCCTTTTGTGAGTACTAGTGAATGATTTAGTACAAATGACATTAGGAAATATTGTGAGAGAATGATCTCTATTTATAGAAGAGAGTTTCTAGTTTCATTCTGACATTGACACGTGTCGTGTTGTGATTTGCTTCTGATGTCGACACGTGTCGCGCTGTGATTGGCCTTCTGGTTAGAGGGAAACTCTTCTGGGTCCTTGACAGTATAACGTTGACCGGTGCTCAGTAGTTTCGGGATTGGTCAAGTATGGTACAAACAAATTGTATAGATTGAAGAAAAAAAACTGATGTTTTACAGCAACACAGCACAACAGTTGCACATATTGAAGAAAAAAAACTGATGTTATACGACAGCACAGTAGCTACACAGATTGAAGAAAAAAATTGATTTTTTTTAAGGCAGCACATATTGAAGAAAAAAAAGAGCAGCATATCAGCTGCATAACAGCTGCACATATTGAACACAAAGGTTACAAACACAACCGAGCAATAAAAAATTACAGATTGAGCACATATTGCATAATAGCAGCTACACAGATTGAACACAGAGATCACCTAACTTATTCCTATATCCTTGAACGCATTAAATAGAACAGTAAGTATAGAATCATTTATGTGTATTTGATTTGCTAAACTAAGCGATAGATGTTATTACTTATCAAACTCGAATTTTTAGATTAAACAACTAGTTAGCTTAGATGGAACAATGGATATCCGTAAACCAATAATTGATTTGAAAATAGTCATACTATACTAAACATTTGAAATCTTAATTCATATTCAATCAATTAACACAATGAAAACCAATGAACAATTTGATCCATCTCAAATCTTACCAAAAATATATGAATACTATAGAACTACATAAACAAACCAACCCAGTGGCATTGAATTACAATACTAACATATATTCCAAACAGAAGTGACAATTTCTAAAATTCTAATGCAAATTGTTTGCAGGTGGGAAATCAAATGTTGCAGGCTACAAGGATGGGCCTAGTGAAGATGCAATGTTCTCAAATAATTTTGATATTGTATATGTTCAACCTACTTGTTCATTGCTAGTTGTTGATAGAGGAAAATCGGAATCTGTGAAGGCTGATGACCCATAAGCTAGTCCCATAACTAACTGATCAATTGGGACATATAAAACCACGGAAGTAGCAACCATTTCACATTTGACATTTATGAGTGAGTTAATGTGACAACTCATCCCTAATTCTACGATTTTATAAATTTTTAAAAGTGTTAATTGACCAAAACTCCCTTACACTCCCTTAGAGGTGAAGATGTTGACTTTCATTGACCGTCCTTTCGGGACGTGTACGAGCTATTATGTTACTGTAACCTCAAAGTACTTGACGATACGAACGCATAGGCGTAAATAGAATCGAATTTGGAGTTACGATAAAGGTTTTACAAAACCACGAAACTTGAAAGTGTTTTATGAAATTTGAATTTTGGGTGTTTTATTATTTTAATATTTTCTAAGTGGATATTTTTAGTATTTTAATAATTTTCTTGTCATTGGACCCACACTCACACCAAAGTCACCTCTCATTCTCTTCCATGTGGTATCTCCCAGCTCCTTATCACTCTAACTCTTACGTTTTCTCCCTTCCTCCTCACTCTTCCCTCACCATTCCCGAGTCTCCCTCCGTAATGTCGACGACAACACTGCCACCACACATCATCGTTTTCGATGAACACCTTCTTCACGAACTCTTTCCCGATGAACGATGACGAAGTCATGCACCCCAAAGCCCTAGGCGTGGCCACACACTCTCTCTCCATTTTTCCTCTCTTGGCACAGTGGCACCGCCATTGTTCAAGAATTCCTTCGACGATTTCTCGTTATTTTCGACAAGGGTAAGCTTCGAAAACTCTTTAAACCTTCTTGAATTATGTTTTAGAGTACGATTATGGTAATTTTGAGATGTTTTGGTGACGTTTTGACACAGCAATCAGCGCGGGGGAAGTTCCCCAATTTTCTGGTGAGGAAACCGCCTAATCCTGATCTCGTCTCAACCTCTCTTTGGTATATTTCTATTCCTTAGCTCCTGAGCTTTACTTTGGCTTTTGAATTTTTGAATTTGATTTAGAATTGAAACTGTTATAGCCTTCTAAAGTTTTCAGGCCATCCTCATTGCGATTTCGGTTTCCTCTTTCGCAGAAAATTGACCGACCCGTGAACCCACAGGTCAACCCGACCCGATGCAAAAAAAAGGGCCCAAACTTGCCTCAAATCTTTGGCCCAAGCCCGGCCCAAACCTTTGGGCCATTATTCTAGCCAGCCCAGTTATGAAATGGGCTCAAAATATTCTTTGTGTTGACTTTTTTGGAATTTTCTTGGAAACCCTCATAGATTAATTTCGACGTCCTGAGTCCATTTTTGACATCCATTTAGTGAAATTCTAAAGTTTTAACGTAGTTGACCACCATGGCGTCTTGGTTAACTTTTTAGGGTTGACTGTTGACTTTTTACAAAATTTGCCGGTGACCTTCCTTAGCGTATTTCGATGCCTTGATTCCAAATCTACACTCTGTTTTCACAAATTTAATTGTCCTAGTGGAGTTTTATTAATGGGTTCCAATATTATGCTTAGGTGTGATTACTATTAGAGACTTCGACTCCCTAGCTTGAACGGATGTGACATCGCAAGTAACTGTGAGTGGGTCTTTTCTTTTATATAGTGTGTGTATATATATATATATATTGTTAGTTTCCATTTATACATTTCATAAAGAGTTTTCTACAATACGCCTAGATTAGCGTGACGTCTATAAGATTTAGCACATTGATAGAAATTATGAAGTTATGCTATGTCCTACGGGATGCACATGTATGCGTATTATTATTATTGATGTCTTAATTACATTTATGACTATGAATAGTATCATGTTGACTAGAATTATTGAATCACTTTGGCATGACTATATTTATGTTATCTGCTTTGCTGCATCGGTGTTAGTACTCGCCCGGGCCAGCGCCAGTCTTTCACGTATATGTGCACATTACACTGTATGCTTACTTTGGATCCATTGTAGGTGCCAGTCCTGTCCTAGATTGCTATAGGCAATTAGGACTCGTATGTGCTGTGCGTAGTGCTAGTCTTCACGTGATTGTAGTACTAGAGCGTATATCATTATTACACCCAGTCCTGTTCATGTCAGAATATCTCTACATGAACTCGTGTGTCAACATATGTCGATGAGCACTTGATATGATATGTTTGCTTATGCGAGATTATGTAATTAAGGATGTCATGTGTTTACTTACAAAATATTGTACCGTATTGAATTCTTGAGGTATTGCAGGCTACAGTAAGTATTTTCTTACTATATGTAGTATGTATATTATGGAAACTATACTTGTTTTACGGCGAGGGGTTATAATGTTTTTCAAAATGGTTTTTATAAAACTTTATTTTTAGACCCACTCACCCTTGTTTTTCGCCCCTCTAGGTTTTAGTGGCTGAGCTTTAGTGTCAAAGAGGATTTGTGGCAAACTGATGTTGTGAGAATACCACTGACGGTATAATTCTCATCCGACTTTACTGTACTTTACTTACGTTTTGACATCACGTGTGAAATGGGTTCATTCCCGCTCACAAGCGCACTCTTATATTTAGGCATTTTAAGTTTAAATTTATTCATTTTTTCCATACCACTACACTTTATGGCTTCGTCACCCTCTGGGTGTCGGCTAGCATAGCTCGATTTGGAGTCCAGGTGGACATTCCAGGTCAAGATGTGTCAGTTAATCTTAGAATCATTCACCAATTTGTTGTTTTGTCCTGAAAATTCTAGAATTACATGCACAAATATGCCTTGGTTTTGAGGATAAAAGAAAATAAGAGAAATGAACCAGAAAAGAAATTTAAAGGATGCAAAATCAAATGAAAAGAATGAGAAAATGCCTTGCTTGAAGAATGAAATCCAGCTAACAATTAGCTCAAGAACTACAGTTTAATTTAAATCGAAAACCCACATTAGAATTACTTACATCCCAATAGATCAAACTACAAACACACAACAAATTATGCAAAATATGGGAAGGACTAGGTTTAAGCATCAATTAACATTAGAGGTTAAAGAATTCACCTGAACTGGTGGCGGCGATGGAGTGTTGGTGGTCGCAACGACGGTGATGTCGTCTAGGAGGAGAGAAAGAGAATCGAGAAGATGGGTGGTGCTGGTGCCTGGGTTATCTAAGTCTGGGATGTCGTCGAGGACTCAAGGAGGACAATCAAGGTTATTGGGCCATCGTGGTGGTTGCCAGGGCCCATACTCGCGATGGCGGTGGTGTTGGGGTCAAGGTTCTAAAAAACGCTAGGCGTTAGTCGGGCGGCGAGCTAGCGCCTAGCGCCTAGGCGGCTAGGCGAGATCTAGGCGGCCTAGGCGGATTTAGGTTAATTTCTTGTATATCTTGTAAATAAATGCATATTGACATATAAAAAAATTATACTTGTATGAAATTCATGGATAAGATAATAAAAGAATGATAAAATACAAAAAGAATATCCAACAAGTCTAAAATTTAAAAACACATTAAGCATATATGCCATATAACTTAAGATATTTTGAATGATTATATCTAATTTTTTTTTAAAAATAAAAGTAAAAATCTGACATAGTGGGTTGGGTGGTTCATAATAAAACTACTAAGAAGCCGTACTAGTCATCCCTTAACGAAACCACGCCCATTGATATCGTCCGCGAAATCCTCTCTTTTATTTATGATTTTATTGGTGTCCTCTCTTTTATTTATGATTTTATTGGTGTCCCACTTTGAACTTTGGAGCCAAAACCGGTCATAGCATGAATCTTTTATTTATAATTTTATCTGAATTGGTGACACTTTGAGCTTTGGAGCACAAAAACCGGTCAGATCCTTCCCCATTTCATATCAACCGGTCCCATCTCTCTCTCACTTCTCTCACAGCTTCTCTCTCTCTGACACACACACCCAAGTTCCCATGCACTATCCACTCCCTCACGTCACTCTTTCCCTCTCTCTCTAAACCTACACACTCAACCACCAATTCTTATCATCACTCACACATCACCATCATTTTTGTTTCTGAAAACCGGTTCTCTCTTCTCTCTCTCTCTCTCCCCCTCATTTCGTTCGAACTCTCTGCCTTCTTTCTAAACCACCATAGCCAAAGAGAGCTCCAGGCACCATCACCACAAATTCCAATTAAATCGAGACACCAAACCACCAAATACAAGACCTGCGCAACTTGGGGATCCTTATGGTACCTTTGCATGTTAAATTCTGTGATGGAAAGTAGAAGAGTTGCTCTAATGGAATCGAACTACAACCTTTGAAAATCGAGCTTCTGGCGTGGAGCTCCGGTGAGGGACCTGTCGAACTTGGGGTCCCATGAGCTCGAGTTAGTCCCGTTAGAAACTCAGGTAGCTTAACCCATGCTCTGCATGTTAATTTCAAGTTTAAATTCGAGTTTGTGATTTTGGGTTTCTGTTTGGAATTTCTTCCCAGGAAACCGTTTCACTCCGCCTAGACAGCCGCCTAAGAACGCCTAGGCGGGCGCCTAACAGCTCCCCGATTTTTCTTAACTATTCGGACCTAATCGCCTCGGCACACCTCCGCCCAGCGCCTAGGCACCGCCTAGGCGGCTGCCTAGGCCGATTTTTAGAACACTGGTTAGGGTGGTGGAGGAGATGAATGATGGAGAATGACGAAGTGTGGGTGGAACCGTGGAGGGGAGGGGATAATGCATGCGAGAAAGAATCGATTGAGGACTCGAGTGACATAGTTTGTAATAAGAGAGAAGACCTATGGTAAAACTAACGGGCAAGATTGGATGGTATGTTACTCTTCAATCTCGGGCAAGATTGGATGGTATGTTACTCTTCAATCTCATCCGTCCATTGCAATTACAAACAGGCCGGTCCGGGGCCCTGTTTTTCTATACATCTGGAACCGGCCCACCCCTAAAATGTTATCGCCCCACCCCACCTTGTTTCTCTTATTAAAAAATTAGAATCGACTCGTACCCGCCTCGAACCTTGATTATTTGCCCTGACCCGTGGTTTCTATACTCGTTTGCCCACCCCTATGTCCAAGCCTTGCATTTTCTTTCATTTTTCAATTTTTATTTATTTATTTAAATATTATTTAAAGATATATTAGAGTTATTTAAAACAAAAATATTAGAGTTATTTTGGGAATAATGGTGGGTGAGAAAATAACATTTTAGTTTTTTAACTTTTTATAGTGGGTGAGATTATCATGTGGATGGGAAAATAAGATACTGGAGTTGATCTCGTAACACTCATTTAATATTTGGCCAGGTCGGTTGGAGACAGCCTATGATATTCGATGAAGGAGAAAGAGCTTGAGTGAGTTATGGAGAATATGAAGATTACGATATTTTCTACGTGAAGCTTCCCATCCCATGTTGATATTTTATTTATAGGTATTAAGATTAAGGTTGAAAAAAAAATTAATTATGGTTTTTTGTCTTAAAAAAATTAATTATGTGAGTAAGTAAGATTAAGGATGAAAAAAGGAATCTGACTAGAAATGAGATTCTCATAAAACGCCATACACAAAGCAAGATATATGCTTAAGGTTTCCAAAAGAAATGCTCAAAATTTTAAAGTTATCCACTCTCTTCGTGTCCAATTCTTATTGTATACGAAAATTACCAAAGTCAGCATGTCCACACACTCAATGGCGAAGCTATAGAGGGACAAGGATGGGTGTCTGCTCTTCCCCTCGTCAGAAATTAAGCTTAAGAGTGGTGGTTCCGCCCCTCTGATCCAGTTAGAAGTTATCGCTGCTTGGCCTACTATATGGTTTCTGGGTTCTTGCTGCTGCTGTGCAGCAGTATTTTATTTTTATTTTTATTATGAAAAATCCTTAACCAAATGATGCATTTTATTTAGTTGATTAAAAAAATAATTGAAGTGGGGACCACTAGTCCCCCGTTACCTTTGCCTTCACACCATTAAGTACCAGTTTAGTATTGCTTAACTTTAAAAAAAAACAGGTATGAAAAAAAAAAAGCACCCAGTTTTTTTGTGTTTGGTAAATTTCAAAATTAGTTTTTTTTCATAGTTTTGGATGAAAAAAACCTAAAAAGGCAAAGCAGCAAAACCTAGCTTTGGAAAACCAGTTTTTTTTTTTTTTTTAATTTTTAATTTTTTATCACAATACACGGGTGAACAGTGCCATTAAATGAATTTTTCAAAATGGCAACCTTACCCTCTCTTTCTCCTGCATCCCAGTTCTGGCTCCACCCCCTTTTCTCTAGTCGCTCTCTGGCGTCGTACTACCTAGATTCACCACCCCATCCCCTCCATCTCTTCTTACTCCCCATATTCGCCACCCCATCTCTCTCCCAATCCCCACCAAATACACCCATCGCCACCTCGTAGACCATGATCCCAACCCACTTCCTGCTAGATGATAACCCAGATCCCACCCACCCACCCATCCACCACCGAACCTTCCAAAACATGTAATGCCATGGAAATCGAAATGCAAGAAATAGTAATGGGAGTGAGGACGAAGGTTACAGATCACCGGAACTGAAAGAGAAATGCAAAGGGATGAAGGTGGGTGAGGACTTTGAAATTTCAGGAGGGATCATTGATGAAAAATGGAAGAAAAGCTAGAAACATTTTGGCAGAATGAAATATAAAGAAAGAAGAATTAAAAAGCTAGAAACAAAGGGAAACAAAGAAGAAAGGAAAAAGGAAACAATTATGAACTTTTTGGCAGAAAGAGAAAGAAATAAAGAAAAAGAAAGGAAGAAAAGCCCATAAGTTTTTTTTTTTCTGGTCATTTTACACAATCACAGTTGTTTTACATAAATATTTACCAAACACTAGAACACTACTTTTTTTTTATTTATTAAAAGCACTTTTACAATTATCGTTACCAAACACTTTATTGCTTTATTTCACAGCTGCTTATACTTACAGCATAACAGAAACAGTTTTTTTTCAAAGCACAACAATACCAAACTAACCCTAAGTTTTTCATTCCCTTTTGAAAATCAATAAAAAAGCATAGATTTTCATGTTTTATTTTTTTTCTTAATTTCTAAATTTATATCATCATTAACCCTAATTGATCAATTAATACGAAATTTTGTTTAATTAATATAGAATTATAGAGTAATACATTAATATAGTTATTGATTATTGATTATTGATTATAGTTATGAATCCTATGAATGATTATTGATAAATGAAATTATTTTAAAGGTAAAAATTAAAGTCTTGATTATTGATTAGGTGATTATTGATATTGATTAATGGAATTGAATTTTGGATTATTGAATAATTTATATGATTATTGGCATTGATAAATTGAATTGTTAGTTTAATTAGTTAGTAGTCATATAATATATTTTACTATAAGATTAAGAGTCTAAGACCGGGAGGAATTAGTGATCTTGCAAAAGAGTTGGTGAAGATCAGGAGGTGTGCAAGCTATATGATAGCGTATAAGCTTCTTACATTGGTTTTGGTGTTACTAGTTGCAACCGCTTTGGTGGAGAGAGTTTTTTCTGTTATGAATATTGTGAAAACACCATTGCGTACAAATGAGAGATCAATGGTTGAGTGGTAACGTGCTTGTTTACATTGAGAAAGATGTATTTGCTTTTAGTGATAACGAGTCTATTATGCAACATTTTCTTGACATGAAATCTCGTCGGCAACAATTGAAATTTGTTTGTACTGATAAATTATGGAAAACACTACTATATAAAAATATTAGCTTGTTGCCATTTTTTTGAACCTTGCACTCTTTTAAATTCGCCCATCCCCTGACAGTTCCTAGCTTCGCCACTGCACACACCTATTTGTACATTTCACACACCCTTCTCAATTTTCGAGCGTCGAATCGAATGAATTGAAGAAGATTAATAAACAAAAACTAACAATAGTGCATGAAAAGTAAAAATGAGTGTATAAATAACACTATTCTTTCCATAAAAGATCTTAGAATTTATTATGTATTTGTAAGAGAACTGCAAATTAAGTGATTAACAACGATCACCTCCCCACGCAAGCCATCACGTGTTCAATTTTGCTTCTCACTATTGCTAGTATTAAACAAATTTTATCACTCATCAGTAGGATAATACTAAAAAGATTATCTATATAAATTATATTTTATAAATCATCTGACGTGATTGTTGATGATTGAATTATTATTTTAAGCTGGTCTCACTAACATTATTCATGATATTTACTACTAGTCCAGATCTATGGTTGCCATTTGAGCAATAAAAAATATCTGTGGTTGCCAAGTGGTATTTCTCCGCTGGTTTTTGAGTTCAACAGTCACTTGTCCCGTGGACGCATTACACGTACACTTAAAACCAAAACAAAGCTTACAACTTTACTTCGTATATACAGTGGAAGTGGATAATCCCATTGCTAAAACCATCCTCTGAGTTCTACCAAATCAACTGAAATCTCACTTCTTTAACCCCAAATCTTTACAACATGTCGTCTACAGCCGTCCTTGTGATCCCCTGCACAGGTACCAATGCAGATTTGAATATTTTTTTAATGGGTTTCTTAGTTTGATCGGAATTACATGGTTCTGGTAAATGATGGGATTTTTGTGTTGTGGATTTTGCAGCGGCGGTTGCATGGGAGGCAGGGAAGCCGTTGGTGATGGAGAGGGTGGAGGTTGCTCCACCTCAGGCCATGGAAGTTAGGGTCAAGATCAAATATACTTCACTTGGCCACACACACACACATGATTTTATGTGATTACGATTTGAAATTTGTAGATTTGTAAAGTACGAGTTTGGTTTTTGAAAAACTTTGTTTTTGTCCGCTCACATTTTCTTTTTTGCACCCCTCCAAGTTTTAATTGCTGAAAGTTCATATCGACGAGGATTCTTGGCAAGTCTCATGATAAGTGGCTTCTTTTGAGGGTATAATCCTTATCCACTATAGTGTACTTACTTATGCTCTAATGTCACGAGTGAAGTGAGTTCATTCCTGCTCACCGACGCACTCTAGTATTTAGGTACTCTTAGGTTTAAATTTATTCACATTTTCCCACACCATCACATTTTATGGCTTTGTCACCTTCCAGGTGTTGGCCAGCACATCTTGATTCAGAGTCTTGGTGGATGTTCTGGGTCGGGGTGTGTCATATAGAGTAATACACTAATATAGTTATTGACTACTGATTATTGATTATGGTTATGAATCCTATGAATCATTATTGATAAATGAAATTGTTTTAAAGGTAAAAATTAAATTCTTGATTATTGATTAAGTAATTATTGATATTGATTAATGGAATTGAATTTTGGATTATTGAATATATATGATTATTGGCATTGATAAATTGAATTGTTAGTTTAATTAGTTAGTAGTCATATAATATATTTTACTATAGGATTAAGAGTCTAAGACCGGGAGGAATTAGTGATCTTGCAAAGGAGTTGGTGAAGATTAGGAGGTGTGGAAGCTATATGATAACGTATAAGCTTATTACATTGGTTTTGGTGTTACTAGTTGCAACCGCTTTGGTGGAGAGAGTTTTTTCTGCTATGAATATTGTGAAAAGACCATTGTGTACAAATGAGAGATCAATGGTTGAGTGGTAACATGCGTGTTTACATTAAAAGAGATGTATTTACTTTTATTGATAACGAGTCTATTATGCCACATTTTCATGACAAGAAATCCTGTTGGCAACAATTGAAATTTGTTTGTACTGATAAATTATGGAAGACACTACTATATAAAAATATTAGCTTGTTGCCATTTTTTTGAACCTCGCACTCTTTTAAATTAGCCCTTCCCCTGACAGTTCCTAGCTTCGCCACTGCACACGCCTATTTGTACATTTCACACACCTTTCTCAATTTTCGAGCGTCAGATCGAATGAATTAAAGAAGATCAATAAACAAAAACTAACAATAGTTCATGAAAAGTAAAAATGAGTGTATGAATAACACTACGCTTTCCATAAAAGATCTTAGAATTTATTATGTATTTGTAAGAGAACTGCAAATTAAGTGATTAACAACGATCACCTCCCCACGCAAGCCATCACGTGTTCAATTTTGCTTCTCACTATTGCTAGTATTAAACAAATTTTATCACTCATCAGTAGGATAATACTAAAAAGATTATCTATATAAATTATATTTTATAAATCATCTGACGTGATTGTTGATGATTGAATTATTATTTTAATCTGATCCCGCTAACATTATTCATGATATTTACTACTAGTCCAGATCTATGGTTGCCATTTGAGCAATAAAAAATATCTGTGGTTGCCAAGTGGTATTTCTCCGCTGGTTTTTGAGTTCAACAGTCACTTGTCCCGTGGACGCATTACACGTACACTTAAAACCAAAACAAAGCTTACAACTTTACTTCGTATATACAGTGGAAGTGGATAATCCCATTGCTAAAACCATCCTCTAAGTTCTACCAAATCAACTGAAATCTTACTTCTTTAACCCCAAATCTTTACTACATGTCGTCTACAGCCGGCCTTGTGATCCCCTGCACAGGTACCAATGCAAATTTGAATATTTTTTTAGTGGGTTTCTTAGTTTGATCGGAATTACATGGTTCTGGTAAATGATGGGATTTTTGTGTTGTGGATTTTGCAGCGGCGGTTGCATGGGAGGCAGGGAAGCCGTTGGTGATGGAGAGGGTGGAGGTTGCTCCACCTCAGGCCATGGAAGTTAGGGTCAAGATCAAATATACTTCACTTTGCCACACTGATCTCTACTTCTGGGAAGCCAAAGTCAGTAGCAATACATACTACATACTTATAATACACACACACACACACACACACACACACACACACACACACACACATATGATTTTATATGATTACGATTTGAAATTTGTAGATTTGTAAACTACGAGTTGAGTTTTCTGCCATCTCTTTCTTTAAGTTAATTGCAAATGCCGTTCGTGCTAGAAAAGCTAGAGGATCATTAGTTCTTTGACATATATGAACTTCGACAACAAATTTGTGAAACATGTGTGAATTTTAACCACGAAATGCAGTCGTACTCGAAACTGAACAATTGGCGTGTAATTGTTCTCCTATGGAATGTGGCTTATCGTCCGGTTTATATGTTTATTGTTACATTTACTTCTTTGGGTTATATTTTTCTTCTGGGATTCAGGGCCAGACACCTTTGTTCCCTCGAATTTTCGGCCATGAAGCATCTGGGTACGTTGTTCATTAAGTCAACCTTCTGTTTTAACTTCTTACTTTCCCCAAATATTGAGTCCCATACCAGTCTGAGAGGTGTCTAATTGCAATTCTGGTTTTAGTCCAGTTTATGACCTACAAATGCTTATTGTTTTGACAGAATCGTTGAGAGTGTTGGGGAAGGCGTTGAAGGCCTCGAGGTTGGTGATCATGTACTACCTGTTTTCACTGGGGAGTGTGGGGATTGTGCGCATTGCAAGTCTGAGGAAAGCAACATGTGTGACCTGTTAAGAATAAATACAGATAGAGGGGTCATGCTAAGTGATGAGAAACCGAGGTTTTCTATAAATGGGACTCCGATTAATCACTTCGTCGGCACATCCACCTTCAGTGAATACACTGTTATTCATTCGGGCTGCCTTGCCAAGATCAATCCCCTGGCTCCTTTGGATATAGTTTGCATCCTCAGCTGTGGCATCACGACAGGTTTGGTGTTCTACTCAAAACATTACGGTCTTGATTTATGCATCCAAAGCTGATGTAATGCTGAATATTTTCTTTTCCAACATCAGGTTTGGGTGCCACTCTGAATGTAGCAAAACCGAAAAAGGGATCTTCAGTTGCTATCTTTGGACTTGGGGCTGTTGGGCTGGCTGTATGTCTCGGACAAACTCTGTTGATCCAAATACTTTAATATATCGCATTTTTTCTTTTTCCGTATTTATTCTGATATAGGCTTTGTCTAGGCTGCTGAAGGTGCAAGAATTTCTGGGGCGTCGCGGATTATTGGGGTTGACAGGAATCCCAAGAGGTTTGAGGAAGGTATTTATAATTTTTGTTCACTGTCATTTGCCATGGTTTAACAGGTAGTTTACAGGAAAAACATAGAAACAGATTCTTGCTTAAAACTTTCTTTCCCTGGTTTTAGCCAAGAAATTTGGAGTGAATGAGTTTGTGAATCCAAAGGACCATGACAAACCAGTCCAGGAGGTGAAAACTCATTTGTTATTCTTAGTAGATGTTGCTCCATCTATCAACATAGATCGTTAAGTTGTGTACAACCTTCTAATTAGTAATTTGATCTACAAAATCAACAGGTTATTGCTGAGATGACCAATGGTGGAGCTGACAGAAGCATAGAGTGCACGGGCAATATTAATGCCATGATCTCGGCTTTTGAATGTGTTCATGATGTATGTTTTCTGGTTACAGCAGTTACATTTTGATTGCTTCAGTTAGGTTGAATCGGTAATTTATTCATCATGTTCACTTGGTCACCAGTCTCCCATTCAATGTAGAATATGTGTGTGCTAGTTCATCTTTTAATGCTTGCCTATCTACATTCTACCCTGACGTGTGGCTACAGTTATCAGCTTACATCCTTTTAATTGGTATCGCAGGGTTGGGGTGTGGCTGTGCTTGTTGGAGTTCCGAACAAGGATGCAGTCTTCATGACTAAGCCCATTAATTTGCTTAATGAAAGGACGCTTAAAGGAACTTTTTTTGGGAACTACAAACCTCGGACAGACCTTCCTTCTGTTGTGGAAATGTACATGAGCAAGGTAACATGGTTTTTGTCTAAGATTTCATCCACTCTATCAAGCATTCAATTCCTTTATTGCAGATTCTAATGAATGAAGCCTTTCCTTTTCACTTTTCTCAACAGAAATTGGAAGTAGAGAAGTTTATAACGCATCGGGTGCCTTTCTCAGAGATCAATAAAGCCTTTGATTACATGATAAGGGGAGAAGGCTTGCGGTGCATCGTTAGCATGGAAGAGTAGCTATCAGTTCATAAATAAACTTCAATAAGTTTCCAACTTTGATGAACAACTTTAGTATTGCCCAAAGTATGCAGTTTTACACTGCTTAAGCGATCTTCTATGTTTAATCTACAAATTTTATGTCAAGTTGGGTTCAATTAAGTACTCATGGACTCGTTTTTTTCGTAAAAGAATAACTCACGTACAAGTCTCAACATTTCCTGCAATGATAAGTTCTTCGTTACCTTTCGAAAATGAAGTACCCTTATCGCATATATAAGAAAACAAATATGTATTACTGCGGTCCGCTGCCAACGACTACCTGATTTGATCATCACAGGCCATTTGACAAACAGGACCTGAAGTTGGTGAAAATTCTTATATCCGCCTATCCGGTCACCCGTAGAAACCATCGCAGATGACAGATCCTTGATAAAACAAACCAGGGTCTATTGCGAGTGTTCATTAACGGACCTCTGGTGACGGTGCTCGTTCGACATTCCAGAGAACCGGAGGGTCTGGGATCAAAATAGTCCTTTGCAGTTACAAATTAACATTGCCAAGCAATAAATTGATAAAAAGGAAGGGGGAAGATACAACCAAGCCACCTATAGACCAACCAAGCAAAACCAGATGCAAACAAATATACAAATAAGCAAACTTCAAAAGATACAATAGCAAAAAACCAAACACATATAACCAGAATCTAAGAACATTTTAATGACAAAAATGAAGACTGACCTTTTGCGTGGAGGCAATGAGAAAATATAGAGAAACAAAAGACTGAAATCAAACAATGATGTATCGATCTCCAAAATAAATGTACAAAATCCTTCAAATTTGATGATAAATTTACATGCAATAAGTCGCATTATCACTCGTACAACTAATGTACTTCCTATATTAGACCACACAACACATGCACCATAATCACTTCATTGGTGCTCTGCCTCATTTGCAAATGTCGTTTTATCTCCACATAGTTTCTACATGCATGGGAACATATGTTTTTCTCGTTAATTTGATTAGATTATAAACTGTTTAACTGATTCCTGGAATTCATATCTGTAATATCAAACTATATCAGTTGGATTTTAATGGTAAGTAAAACAGTTGTATAATGAACAAACAATGAAAGAAGGAAGCCAAATAATGACAATGAAAAGAACAGAATTCAAACACATTGAGAATATTAGTTTTAGATTTTGAGAACAAATTTATTCCATTATCTTTTACCTTTCCTCTCTTTTAGCAACAGACAAAAGTCATTAAATTTCTTCTCATGGCGTGTGTGCTGTGAGCTTGGCGAAGCCATGTGACCCTAATTTCTTTTTTTTTTTTATTGGAAAAAATTATACAAATGGTACGGTTTCAACTGTACATGTTTAACCTCGGTGTTTTTCAATTTCAGTTTTACCTTTACCATCCATTAATTTTCCTATCCAAAATGTTTTGAAAAATAAATCTATAGCTGCTAACGGCCTATATGCTTCATGCTGTCAGACTCTGCAATCTAAAAATTCATGTAAATGCAGAGGTTTGAAGGAGAGGCATCAAAGAAATCCAGAAATCCTTCCATGGCAAACTTAGTTGTACACCCATGGCGTGTGTGTTGTATGCTAGATGCCCCCTCTCTTTTAACAACACACAATAGCTTATGCAAATGCAAAGAGACTTCAACATGTTACATTTAAAATAAGTTTACATTTTGTAGCAAATGCATATGGCGAAATAGTCTATAAGTAATCATACTGGCAACCAAACAGAACAGTTCAAAAACTTCAACAACAACAACAACAACAACAGCAACAAAGCCTTTTCCCACTAAGTGGGGTCGGCTATATGAATCCTAGAACGTCATTGCGCTCGGTTTTGTGTCATGTCCTCCGTTAGATCCAAGTACTCTAAGTCTTTTCTTAGAGTTTCTTCCAAAGTTTTCCTAGGTCTTCCTCTACCCCTTCGGCCCTGAACCTCTGTCCCGTAGTCACATCTTCGAACCGGAGCATCAGTAGGCCTTCTTTGCACATGTCCAAATCACCGGAACCGATTTTCTCTCATCTTTCCTTCAATTTCAGCTACTCCTACTTTACCTCGGATATCCTCATTCCCAATCTTATCCTTTCTCGTGTGCCCACACATCCCACGAAGCATCCTCATTTCCGCTACACCCATTTTGTGTACGTGTTGATGCTTCACCGCCCAACATTCTGTGTCATACAACATCGCTGGCCTTATTGCCGTCCTATAAAATTTTCCCTTGAGCTTCAGTGGCCTACGACGGTCACACAACACGCCGGATGCACTCTTACACTTCATCCATCCAGCTTGTATTCTATGGTTGAGATCTCCATCTAATTCTCCGTTCTCTTGCAAGATAGATCCTAGGTAGCGAAAACGGTCGCTTTTTGTGATCTTCGCTAGATTGCTCCGGTCATTAGTGTGGATAAGTATATAAATGGATAGAGATAGGAAAGCAAACACAAGATGTACGTGGTTCACCCAGATTGGCTACGTCCACGGAATAGAGGAGTTCTCATTAATTGTGAATGGTTTACACAAGTACATAGGTTCAAGCTCTCCTTTAGTGAGTACAAGTGAATGATTTAGTACAAATGACAATGGAAATATAAATTGCAGAAAAAAAAAACTTGAATTTCCAAACCCACATAATAAAAAATTCAACCAGGCTAAATGTAAGAAGAAATACCAAGAACTGAGAGCTGCAGACAATCAAAATGCTCATGTTCTTGGTCGTGCTGATGAAATCCAAATCTGTACTTTCATGTCCTCCTCCTTGGTCAATTCCTTGAGAAGCTTCGATATCGCCAACAATGTCTCCTCTTCGTGGCCGTGGCTATGGCCATGGCCATGGTCGTGCCAACTGCCATGGATCTCTCTCCTTCTAACCAGACGCGACTTCAACCCCTTCTCCTTTCAAACTTACCTTTCATCATCTGCATTAACAGAAACAATAACTTTTGTCCGTGCATTCAAACCAAACCCATAAATCAATTCCTAAAATCAACTGCAAATCACAAATTTACCCAAAAAAATCCCGCAAAGACGCAAAATCCCTGAAAATTACCATATTAGCACTCCCTCCACCCCAAAATCAGAAAATTAGAAAATACAATATGAAACATTGCATGTAGAAAGTAAGGAATCGATAATTTAGGAGGTTTCCCAGGACAATAATGAGCTTTTAAATATCATATTCCCATATGGATGCACAAATACAGAGAGACACTACAGAGACCATTTGATGGAAAAAAAAATAGAGACCATATGGATGACTTAGAATTTCTCAGATCCGGTTGAAATTAATAAAAAAAAATTAGGGATGTGAATTTATACCTCTGATAGTCTGAGCTCCGTTACCCTATCAGCGATTAGGGGATACGAATTCAAAATCAAAATTTCTAGTAGTCATCGTCGCTGCTGCAGTAGTCATCGTCCTCGGATTCCATCGTTGTCCGACCACAAAAACCTAACGGCAGCCGGAGAACCACAGAACCAAGAGTAAAAAAGGGAGTGCGGGAGAGAGAAGCATCCAAAATACAAGGAAGATGGCAAGAGAGGAGAAATGGAAAGCAAACAAACAAAAGCAACATGGGTGCTAGCCAATTTCCCAAACCCCACTTCTGCTAAAGCTACATGCTATTGATTATGATTAAAAAATAAATTAACCATATCATTAATCGCTAATAAATAATGGGTTATGTTTGTTTTCATGAATTCACGCTCAAAATACAAACTGTAAATCCAAATTTTGAAATTTAATTGCTTTATCTCCTTACCTAATAAAGCCAGACGATTACTGATCACCAAGCATCCAATTCTTGAAAACTACCGAAATCAAAACAACTTTCACTCAATTTCTTAGCAACAGAAGGATCAAGCCAAATCAAAACCAACAACTTTCAACTAAATTGCACAAAAGAGTCCAAATTTAATTGCTATACAGAACTATTAGTTCAATCGAAAACAATTAGAATTCGAGACCCTACCTCCTCCATTCTCTGAGAGCGAAGCCCTCCTCAGGCAGCATCTCCGAAGGAGCCGGCAAAATCGGATCGTCGGACCTGCCAAACCCTCCATCAAAGCCCTGGCTGTTCGATTCGGCGTAGATCAACGGAGGAGAGAAGGCCTCCGATGCCAGCTGAGTGGCGAAAGCGTTGTCTACAGCGGAGCTGTGGAAGATTGGGGAATTGGTGGCGGAGTCCTTGAGCGACTCGGAGTCGACAAAGGAGTCGAATCGCTGGGAGGAGAGTCGGGGGTCGTAGCCCAGGTAACCGTCGTGCAGGTGTGTTGAGGGTTCTTGAGTTAATTGAAACATTAAAAGTGCAACTGCTTTACAAACCTGAGAGTCAGTAACTGGTAAAACATGAGCTTGTACTGGCAAAAGCCATAATGGAAAATCCCCGGCATAATGCTCTCTAAGGACCCCAAAAAATCGCTTCAATGACCCAAGAACAGCACTATGAATCATGATAGGTTGCTTCTTTTCAGAGTTTGAGTCAGCATATGTTAAGTCAAAACGATGTGGTAGGTTAAAATCAACCTGTACAATTTGGGAAATACAAAAGATCAAACAATTTAAAATAACAATAATAAGTGGCTTTAGTCTATCAAACAAATCCATGTAATTCGCTCAATTCAAAAAAGATGCTCAAATCTCCAATGAACATTTTACACAGTGATACAGAGATAGAGAGAGACTACCAATTAAAAAACAAAGAACACATTAGAATTATCCCGTCATGAGTTCAGGATTAACCTGTATAGTTGAGCACTGCCACTTCCTTCCAAGGGCATCCTCAACTTAAGATCAATCTTTGGACCATAAAAGGCACCACCACCTTCATCAATTTGATAGCTCCAACCTTTATCATCCAAAGCATCTCTAAGGGTAGATGTTGCTTTCACGGTTTCACCCATATATCATCATCTCCAACAGCTTTCTCTGGCCTCGTAGAGAGATTGACCTCATATTTGCTAAAGCGGATTTGCAACAAAAGTTCTTCGGTAAGATCTAGGACGCCCTAAATTTCATCTTTGATCTGATCTTCTAGACAAAATATGTGGGCATCATCCTGCAACAGGTCCCGAGGTTAAACAAAAAAAAAAAAAAACACTTCATACACCTAGGATTATAAACTAACAGTTTGCAAATACTAACACCATACCTAAGTAAAACCTCTTACATGAAAAAGACCATGCAAGCTTCCAGATAATTCGTATCTATATACGGCTCCCAACTCAGCAACTCGATTAGGAAATTCAAGATATGAGTGAGGCTTCCTTTTGTAAACCAAGATATGATAGGGGCAGTTCATCGGTAGAAGCTGATAAAGTTCATCCTCAACATTCATTTGATCATACATATTCTCCTTGTAGTAATCCAGATGACCAACTATCTGCCAAAGGTTCGCCTTTGCAACATGTGGAGTATACAGCAGACCGTAACCACATTCTATGTGGATCTTTTTCCACAAATCTTCCAGTACATGCCTCACAATAGCACCCTTTGGATGCCAGAACACTAAACCCCCACCAGCATCATTCTGTGAAAATTCAACAATGAAAATGTTCAATGCAAGAATCCTCATAATTACAAATAATGGGATTGCTAACTGATAAATCTGCGTAAACAGCAGAAAGAGATTCAGGGCAATTCTGAGTACCTATATAGAAAACAGGTCAAGAACTTGACCAAGGCGCATGTGATCTCGACGTTTAGCTTCCTCTTTGAAATGCCTTCAATTGATTTTCACTCTCCCATGCAGTGCCATAGATCCTCTGCAGCGTCGGTTTCTTTTCATCTCCTATCCAGTAGGCACCAGCAATAGACTCAAGTTCGACAACTTTTCTGTTAATATTTCCAGTTTTTTCAACATGGGGCCCCGCACATAGGTCCCACCATTCATCACCTATGAAGAATTCGGCATACTATGAGGAATTATGACATAAAGACGGTCTAATATGACAGGATGCTAGTTCAAAACACAATCAAATCCCAGTACCAGCATGCATATGTATAAACATAAGTATAATTTGGTTAGCTTGACCAAAAGGTTCCTCCCACCTTCAAATTAGTCTCCTTTTCAATCTGCATATCAATAACTCATTTTTAAAGAGCACCAACAACATTGTTTTCCCTGAGCACACCCCCACCCTCTCTTTTGTATTCCTTTACGCACAGTTCCTGCACATTAAATCATCACCTTCCATACTATATTGAGCCTGAAAATAGTGAAACCCTTACCAATATGATATATGGTAATGGGATCTTCTTTAATAGTATCCAAAATTTCCAATTTGTATGGTTCGTTGAGAGCGGTTATTCTTTTGTGAGCTTCATCTCTTGAAACTTCTTCTCTTATGAGTGGTAAGTTTCTTCCAATGATGTGATCCTACAAATCACAAAAAGAAATGCTCATGAATAGTTTTAAATAGTTTCTTGGTTCCAAAACTTTGATGCAAACAGAATAACTTATAAAGAAATTCCGGTTACCATCTCCTTCTTGATTCTCTTCAACTCTTTGTCCGTCAAAGGCTCTATATCAAAATCATAATAGAACCCATTTTCTATCCACGGGCCAATTGTCACTTTTGCATTCGGGAATAGCTTTTGAACAGCCATGGCCATCACGTGTGCACACTGCAGTCAAACACATAAATAGTTCATCACCATAATAGCGGAAAAGGCGCCATTAATACCAAACTACAAGGAAATTCAGAAAAAATTAACATAGCTCGACCCCAACACTTTATCAAAATATAGAAACCCATGTATCTTCTCACATTCCCAAAAACAGGATGAAAATTTTCGCAGCTTATCTACTGCTGTACACCCATTTTTCCATGTCCTATTCGATCAAATTTCAAATTACTGAAAAGTTATGTTCTTATTTGCTTCATCCTCACTTCCTCATTCTTCACAACAGAATCAGGTGACAATTAGCAACGTAGAATTGAAAATAGTTGATTAAAAGCATCAAACTTTCAAAAACGGGAAGCTCCTAAGAATCTAAAAGTTCAACAGGAAAGCAATCCTACTTCAATTTAACATAACACAATTATAAATCCAATCCAAAGCAATGAAATATCAATAAATACCGTGTGTCGAATTTTGATGAGGCTTTCGGAGGATTCGTTGGTTGGAAGCACGACTTTCTCATGCTTATCAGCTACCTCCATCTGGGCATCCTTCAATTTGTCGTCTTGGGTCGAGATCTGAGCCTCCGTGGCCATCGCCGAGAAGGTGGAGACTCCATTTCTACCGCCGTAGAGGGACAGAGCCCTGAACTCGGAGCTCAGTGGCGAAGCGCAGTGTTTAACTGGGGAAAGCAAAGAAGAGGACTTTAGGAGAGGGATTGAGAGGAAGGAAGAAGAAGTGGCCATTGCCATTCTATGAAGGATTAACATCTGGGTTGTGTTTGGATTTCAGAATTATGATTGGGTTCGTGTGCAACGGTGGATGGTGTGTGAGAGTGGCATTCGTGACTTCATTTGTGGTGGAGGTTTGGCTTTCGGTTTTTGGTCCCTCAGACGCCAAACCGAGACAAGTTGAAGCAGAGGCTTGTGAGAGACAAGTTGAAACGGAAAGAAAAGCCGAGACGTTGTAGTCGAAGCAGACCTTTCGACGATGATAGACACGTAACCATCCCCTCACCAACTCCCACAGCCGGCGATCCCACATGGCGATGAACGTGTGGATCGCAAAACCAAAAATTCCAGCCCAATGACCCAAAACCCTTTCTGAAGCCCAGTGGCAATTTTGCAAATAACGTTAAATCAGGGGGCAATGAGACTCAGTGGTAATTTCGTAAATAAATTGAAATGTACCCCAAAATTGCACCATGCCACCTCCCCCCTACTTTAGACTAAAGTAATTATAAGGTTATGACATAAGTGGCCGAAGTTAGGTATATCTGATAAGAGATTGGATCAGGTGAGCCCGAGGACTTATAGTCCAGGTAGGACTCTGCTTCGAGAGAATGATCTGCATGGAATTCACCTTATAAATATAAGCGGTTTTGTGACATTCAATGGACCTAAAACTCAACACATAAATGTCGTACGCAAACTCTTACTCTACGCCAGCCTTTCATACTCTGAGAAATCACTAAATCTCCTAACTTCTTCAACATATCTTCAATTTAAATTAACAACACAGGAGCCGTATAATTAGGTGACTGAGGAGCACCTCCAGTTTGGAGTAACAACATTGATTCAAATTCGGTTTGTTACCTATTCAAGTCTCTGTCAATAAATAACATTTGGATTTCTTATTGAAAAATATCATCTCATCAACTTCTCTACAAAGTAAGGTGTTAGCAGATTACTTAGTGTTCGGCACATTGAAAGTCGAACCTTTCTATGATTAGATATTTCCAAGTGCATTTCAGTTTTTGGCATTCTAACAGTCGAACAACATTGATAGTATGTGTCTTATAGTTTGATATTGATTCGGCACACTTATATTTTCACAAATATAGTTGAGGCAACTGAACCTGATGCAGAAGATTCTGAACTTCGCAATGATTAGCAGTTTTGTCTTCAGGCTCTAGAATCCAAGTCTAAGACAAGTTACTTCATTAGCCATGATCAATCGGATATAGAAGTCAGCAACGCATTCACCGAATAACGTAATTAGCTTATTAATTGTTGGACTTGCATGAAGCTATATATAAGATACACCATGTGAAATTTTTAGGGTTTCTTAGATATAGACTCTTACAACTCTTATTTCTTAGATAAAAACCTACCTAATTATAAATATCCAAATAAAACCCAGATTTAAAAATGACTGCCAAATATAGAAGTAATTGACTTATAATTACAAAATATTTACAATTTGTACCACAATATTCAAAATAAAAATCAATAAATGTTATTACTCACCTTAATTACAATGAAAATATAATTATTGCACATATTATTACCCCAAACACACACATATATATGGTCAAATCTATATATTACTACCATAAGCTCAATATATATATATATATATAT